>NC_133827.1:34250630-34895353 GCF_047830755.1 Zonotrichia albicollis | reverse complement strand
CATTTAAAGGGGTTTTTTTTCGTTTTTTCATTTTAAATTCAGCACTGGGATGTTTATCTTTCTTTTAATGCTCATATTTCCCTTTCTACCTTTATTCTTTAGTAATATATAATTAGCATTATCAAAACCATCAGCTATTATCCACTATGACTTTTGACCTTTGTTTTTATCTACCTAGCATTTTCCAAAATAAATTGCTACACAAATTCTGTTTATGTTACAGTAAAATGGAATTTGTGAAGCTCTGTAATACAGTCATCATAAAAATAATCTCTTTTGAAATTACTAAGATTTAATGAATGATTACATATACGTAAACTTTTAAAATATCTGGTATTGTAAGATAAGAATTAATAATAAAACAAAAATTTTAATTCAAAAATAACACACAGAAGTCAGGCCTTTCAAAGACTACCAGTGAGTCTGCAGCTGATATTTTCTGCTATCCTAAGATCAAGCAAAAATCTGATATAAGTTGGGTTGAAGTTTAGAAGAGCCAGTTATGCCAAATAAAAATTATAGACTATTATTTCCAGGAAATCTGGTATCTTTGCCAAGTATATGAAGACAGGATTCATTCAAACCTTGTTCAAAACCAAAATGCAGTATAATTAGATAGCACTGCAAGCAGTTGACAAAGTAATAGGAACATCGAGCATTCAACCATAACCACAGTGTTTTGTTTGTGAGAGTTGTTGTTTCCCTACGAGTCAGCAGTTTCTGCTTTATGCTTGGATAACTGTGTATTTAGGATGTTGTCTTTTGTGGTTGGAAAAAAGTAAATGTGTGACCTAATCTTTGTGTGCGCATGTGAAATATTACATATACAGGTCCCAAGTTTCTATTGTCATTTTTCCTTCATTCTGTCAGCCTCTGCACAGTGGTGCTCTGGGAATCCCTGAAGATGGCTTTAGGCACATGGTGGCAGAATATTCCATTCAGCACTTAAATACTCCCTGGCTGTATTAATGGCAAGAAATACAGGATATTAATGGCAAGAAATACAGGAGCAGGGACTGTAAATGTGATGGCAAGATTAACACACTGCCCACTTCCATCAGGTGCCTCTTGTTTTTGTATTTATCACTCATCTTTCCCAGCTGGCTGATGGCTGTCACTCAACAGCTTTCTTTGGCTGCAAAGAGAAGGAGCTTTCTTTAAAGATGTCGGCAGAGTGTTGATTTCCATAATAGGTCATTTGCACGGGAAGTCTACATAGAACAACAAATTAGTGGCTTCTCTTGTAGATCTTTTGATAGCATACATGAGAAATGATGTGATAGTGTTGTTTATTGCACCAGGAAGATGATAGCACAGTGTAGGTCACAATCTAACTTGATTGCCCAGGAGCACCTTCCCAAAGGATGCACTGATGATGCTTTAGACAGGAGCTGTGTAGAATAATTATCCAGATACCAATATCTGCCAATTTCGTTCATTTACCAGAGGAACAAGCAAAATAGTAACTTACATTCAAGTGCAGGCAAAAAGAAAACTATGATTGGTTTTGACTTGATCTAAAGAATTGGTCTAAAAAGGCACAAGTGAATTTAAACTTTTTACCACTTGTGGTTTAAGAGATTCCCAGAAATTACTCTGAATGGTACACACCCCAAATCCACTTTACTTAATTTTTTTTCATATTTTTATTTCTTTTTGTCTTCAATGACCAAGAAAATTTGACACTCAACAGCGACTACCCCATCTTAATTTGTAACTCTTGAGTTACATGTTATGGCCTCCAGGTACTACTTCAAGTACTTACAAAAACATGGTTGGGCTGGGAGCTTTGACAGTGGATCAGTGTCAGAAAGTTTAATTGTGAAGTGATTTTCAAAGAGATAAAAATCTGTCCCTATCTTTCAACACTTTTCTACCAAGGATAATTTTAGTTCTATGCAAGTGTTCTCCTCTCTCCCTCCAAATGTGTTTACCAAACACTGCTTTGCCTATTAAGTATTTATCTATAATTAAAGTTTCAAAGTGCCATTTTTCATATTAAAAAAATGAGGCAGAGAAGGGCTGAGTGACAACATTACCTCTAGGTGTGGTTTGCTGCTTTGGCAGTGTGTTTGGACTTTATTGAAGATCTCCCCTGTCAATGCATAGCAACAGTTTTTTTAGTGGTGACTCTCATAACTGCATTCTGGATTTCATGGCCTCTTTAGATTGTCCTTTACCTCTTAATAACAGCTGTCTCCACAAAATGAATTTTGGTCAAACTCTCCACTGCAGGGTCCATTCTTAGTGCCATCATTATTGCAGTTCTGTGATTTCAGTAGAATGCTGATTAGAACTTAATGCTCCACCCCTACAGGACTCCAGCCCCTGGGCTCTGTTAGTTGATGTTCTGTCACTCTACTGAAGAAGTTTGGCTCAGTTGTTGGTTTTACTGCTCTTCTAGAAAATCAAGCCACATGATAGTGGCTTTCAGGTGGAAGGTAACTCTGCACTGTAAATAAAATCATGGGAATAACATGCAAGTACCATAGTTCATATAGAAGTATTAAATAATATCTACAGCATCAGGAACCATCTGTTCTTGACATCTGTTTTCTGAGGCAATCTAGTTTTCTGTTTTCTGTCTTGTGGCGAAAAAAACATAAAACTAAATAAATAGTAAGAAAAAAAAGGCAAACCCGCCATCATCATAAAGGTCAGGAGTGGGTGGCTGTGGTGCAGATTGACTCTGCCAGCTTTTGCACTGCATTCAGGAGCCAGCCCCTGCTCTGACATGCTGAGGACCTCCTGGTCTCCATTTCTTCAGCTGTACTCTTGGGCATATTGCTTTTGTTTTTGCTCAGTGGTTAAAGGTATCTGGAAACAGACTGGGTCTGTTGATCTGGGAAATGACTTGGACTAAGGGCACTAATAGAAAATTACAGAGGTTTTGTAATACGGAAGAGAAATGAGGTCAAGCCCATTGCCTGAGCCACGATCTGCCAGCCTGCCTGCTCCTGGAAATGTTTCTTTTGCATGACAGGTCCTCCTCAGCATTTCTACTCACCCTCTTCCTCAGGGTGGGAAAAGCAGCTGAAAAACCTCACTGTAAGAGATTTTTAGACATATTACAGGGTTTTATGCTCCCAGTTCCCATTGATTTTCAATTCAATTTTCACTCAGATGAAATTCAATAGGAATAAAATACCTAATTCCTTTATGCCATTGAGAGCCTTCTGTCCTGGGTCTTATGGTAGGCTGTGGAACGAGTGAGCATTGGCTGTTAGTGGGATGTGACAAGCATTAAGAAATAAGAGATTGGATCAGTGTATTTCATGGGACTTTATACAAATCTGAGCAATTGGCATTTCATATAAAGGAGAAGGGGAAAAATTACTAGTAAAGACACGGTGATAGCAGTTTCTCAAAGAACAGATCCCAAAGGCACAAGCAGAAACTGTGCCATTGCAGGGGATCACAGGCTGTGTACTGAGACATCTTTTGTTAGCACATGAGATTCAGCCAAAGACTCAAAAAGGAATCAGATTTTTAATGAGAAGCCTAAGGGACTATGATGAGCCTACAGAGACAGAATTGAAGTAATCAAGACACAAAAATGAGATATGACCAGAAAGTTGCATGAAACTGCACTGAATGAGCTTTCAAAGCAGTAACAAAACCAAGCTACAGGCTTCCTGTCAGCAGAAGATGGTGACGGCAGTGGCAAATGAGGTTGAAGATGGAGAGGTACCTAATACCTGCAACATGTAGTACTTTACTTTTGAAAAAGTCAGCTGTAAGGAGATGGCTACCATAAATAATATAAATTACAACAAGATATGGAAGATTTGCAATTTTTTGTAAGTCATCTTCTGGTATCTCACATATTTCCATGTACCCTCAGCTAATCCACTGATCACAGGCTAAGAAATAATAAACAGCATGACCACCCAGAGTCCCTGGCAGACCTTTTCTTTGTCTGTGATGAGTTATTTGCACTTTCATGGGGACATGGATGGTAGAGGTGGCCTCTTCCTCACTCCCACTTCATCTCTTCCTGGAGTAATTATTAAATTTTTTCTTTACTGTGTTAGTTGCTCAGCTGATTGTTATTTCTTTTTGTTTCCTTCTGTAGTTATCTTCTCGGTTTAGTCCTATAGATTTTCTCTTTCCAAATTGTGTAGTTCTTCAGCTTCCTCAGTGTAATACTCCTGGCTGCTAGCCATCCTTTACTCATTGGAAATTTCCTCATGACAGTTTCTGAATCAAGGAGAGAGCTAAAAGGTGGTCCTGGTTTGTGTTATGTTGGCACTGACTAGAGGAAACACAAAGTAACCCCAGGCTTCTGCAAGGTTCTGTGTATCTGTAAAAGTAAATATACTGATGAGGACCAAAGAGAGAATTAATTCCTGATCTATTCTGCCAGTGACCTTAAAGGCAGACATGGGTATTTCAGCAAAACAGCACTTTTTATATTTTCAAGTTGTCTTTCATACTTTTTAAATGGAAAAAAAATCTCAAAGATGCTATTATTTCTCATTATTAAAATTCCATTTTCAAGCACTTTTTTTTCTAAAAATGTTCAGTAAGTTGTTTTTAAAATTTCAGAAACATTGTGCTGGAAGTGAAACTTTTGAATTCCAAACTTACCAAAGCATTTCAAAATTTCCTTTTTCATTCTTTTAAAGAATATTTAATTTATCAACTATAAATACCAGGAGAAGTGTTAACTTTTGTGTGTTAAAACCCTAATTAGATTAAGTTGGATTGTACTTTGCATGTTCTCTCAAGCTAATTCCCATGATCACCATGCTTTAAAACCTTTATTAGGGGGTTTTGTTAGAGATGCATCACTTTACTGTTGTTATTCATCTGACAAGAAGAGTGGATTCAAATGTACCCTTCTTTGAAAGCTGTGTTTGTCACTGACCTCAGATGTTGAACTGCACAGAGAATTGGTTTCTAAGCACTGTACTGTGTGTGCAGTGCCAAGAAAACTGGAGAGTTCTGACTGGCATCCTTCTAAGAGAGGTGATGTGAGAACCTTTTTGTCTAGTGTGTTACATCCATCAAAGCCCAAAATACTTGGGTGTTGTTAAAAGAAACAGAGATTCAAAACTGGCTATTGTCTCTCTGGTGAGGAGTTGTCAAGATGAAATGAAGGAGGCAGCACTGTGGAGAAAGAAATATTGGGATCTCATTTTGAAAGAGGAGGTTATGCCTAGAGATGAGGAAACTTCCTTCCTTGATTCATGAGGAAAGTGAAAAGAGGATGACTGGTTAGGTGGCAGTCTGTTGATGATGCCAGATTCTCAGGACAATAGAATTGAGGACACTTAGCAGGACCGGCTGAAGGATCTTATGAAACTCAATGAGTACTCCTTAACTATCCCATGAAATTCAGCTGAGATAAGTGTTCAAGTGATGCATCTGGGAATAATCAAAACTTTTAAAATAAAATTATGGGCTTTCAGCCATCTTACCACCAAGGAGTGAGGTCTTGGGATGATAAAAGACAGGGCCATGAAAGAATCTGCTTGGTCGTTAGTGATGTTCATTGAATATTAGGAATAAATAGGAAGGGGATAGAAGATAAGTACAGAATATTTATGCCAGCATATAAATACATGACACACCCACATCTTGCATATTGTCTGC
Source organism: Zonotrichia albicollis (assembly GCF_047830755.1). Lineage (NCBI taxonomy): Eukaryota > Metazoa > Chordata > Aves > Passeriformes > Passerellidae > Zonotrichia > Zonotrichia albicollis. The sequence goes on along the minus strand of NC_133827.1, from coordinate 34,889,755 downwards.
CCCTACCTTTTCAAAAGCTTCACAAAAGGGCAGCAAGGATGATCACAGGAAGAGATTTCCATTAAAAAGACACTAAGCAAAGTAGACCCTTTGTATGCCTAGAAAAGGAGACTGATGGGAGAGATGATGAAGGTATCTGGACTAAAGCACCATACAAAGAGGTTCCCTCACGCGGTTTGTGCGCAGGCTTTGCCAGGACAAGAAATGAAGGCAGGATGACAGATGTGGCAGCTGGAAAAGAAGCAAAAGCAGATCTTTAAACATAACATAATTAAGTAGCCACAGGGTACTGTCAGAGTTTAACGTTTCTATGGGTTCAAGGGGAGCTTGAACAAGTTCCCAAAAGGGAAATCCAAAGAGGTTAACAATACACATGAACCTCATCTGGCTGGAGTAGTCTTTGAGACTCAGATTGGTGGAAGCTGGAAGAGCTTTTGGGGGAAATGTTATTACTTTCCTCTTCTGTCCTCCTCCAGGCACTCACTTCTGGCTGCTGAATGAGACAGTGCCTGGCCAGAGGGATGCTTGGTCTCACCCAGCACAGCCATTTTCTGTTCTCACAGTAGCAGGCATTTATGTCCTGAGCTCACACTTTCTTACCATATCTGAATGAAGGACAGGTCAGAAACTGAAGCAGAAGTAGCCTGGGCAAATAGTTTGAATGCGTAAATCTTCCTCTTTAGCTAAACTAGGAATGGGTCTGTCTACCAGAGTGTTCCTACCAGGCAATCAGAGGGAAATACTGACAATCAGAGGAATGTTTTTAAACCACCTGAGTTCAGATTAATACGATTTTTTAAAATGTAGGGAAATCCATGAAAAATTTATCAGTGTATAATAGCTGAACAATCTCTCCAGGAGACTTTAATTTCTGCTTCTAATCTTTTCATCTCAATCTGCTGGGTCAGCTTTGCACTTCTCCTTGTGTGCACAATGGGGAACAATGTTTAGCTGATGACAGAAATGCAGGATGGGGATTAAGTACCCCCCAAGCTTTCTGTATTTTAGTAACTGTGTTGAACATTCCCCAGTCCCTGGTTTTTCTCCCCTCCTACTCTTCCAATAAATTAACTTGTAAATCTGAAAATCAAGACATAGCTTCACTGGGCAGGGAAAATACACCCTGCAAATTTTCCTAAATACCCCTTTAGAAAAGGCTTAACTTTGATTATTGTAATTGATTATCTTAAGCCCCTGAGTGTCAGAATTCTGCATTACACTCAGCATGTAGTTTGATGAGAAGAGGGATTTGGCAACAGTCTTAGGTGTCCTCACCTCACCACTGCCACCCACCCACTCATTTCTGATCCATGGCCCAGGTTTGCTCCCTAGATAGAGCTTCAAAATCAAGTTAATCTAAATATTGTTTGGTGTTAAAATACCAGTTACACCATGAGTTCTATCTCTGTATTCCCTTTTCCCTGCAATAGCACAAGTGTGGTGGGACTGTGTGGTTGGAGAAAGGTGAGAAGTTTCTTACAATGGCCAGTTTTCAGCCTGATCAACTCACAGTATAGCTGAGCATTGGTGCCAGCACGTGACAACAGAAGGTGGCCTTCTGCTAGATGGTAACTCAGAGCTAGGACAGTTCAAGCCTACCATGAAGTTGCACCTCCTGTGGTGTGTTACTTTTAGGGCTGCATGGTAAGCCAGAGCCTTGAGTCAATCTAGATAACAAGTAATTCAACAAGTAGTGCTCAAAAGAAGTTGAAAATCAACTTAAGGAATAAGAAGTAATAATATCTTTTCTCTTCAAACACATCAGGAGCGTGATTACTGACAGAAAATCTCTAAGATGCTCGAGGCATGAAAGGAACATTCAAAAAATATAAAGCCACAGCCGAAAAGCTGTGATTTTTTTGCACCTGTGCTTACCGTGGGGGAGGCTGGTGAGAATCCCATCCCAGAATCCTAATTTATTGAATACATTTTAGGATTTGCTTCAAATGGAAGCGTCCATAAATAGTTTATGGAGTAAATGAACAAAACAAGCCAAAAAAACTCATCAGGAGTAGGGACATTCCCTTGGAAATTCTAAAGAAATTCAGGAGAGAAACATATGATTGTGGTGTGCAGCTTCTTAGCTCAAATAATTTTGAGCCAGAGGACTGAAATCTGACTAATAAAGCAACAGATTTTAGAACGATATTCAGGCAAATCCAGGAAGCTGCATCCCAGTAAGCCTGACATCTGTGCTGGGAAAATGAGTAGAAATTATAAAAAATAATAGAAATCATGTAATCTGAATAATTGTGGCAATGTTGTGAAGTTTTGTGTGTAAGTTTTAAAAGATAAGTCCTGGCCTAATTGTGTATTCAAATTCTATGAAGGTTTCTACTAGTAGGAGAGCCCAGGAGACCCAGCTGAGATCACCTACTTAGGTGTTCAAAAGGGGTTTAACAAGGTTCATTCCCAAAAGCCTTTAAGAAAATAAAATATTCTGGAACAAAAAGGAAGATGCTCACATCAATAAATAACTAGTTGGCATAGAGAGCAGAGTACAGAAATAAATGGTCAGTGCTCACAGTAGAGGTAGGTCATCACTGAAAACCCCGTGGAGATCTGTGCTATTCAACATATTCATAAGTGGTCTGAAAATATAAAAGTGAATAGTGAGGGAACAAAATCTGCTGATGGTACCAAGTTACTCAGAAAAGTTAAGAGAAAAGCCAGATATGGTATGTTGAGAAAGATCTTATCATGCTGGCAATAATGGGAAGGAAAAAAAATGATATTCAGCGCAGACAAATGCACACAGGAAAAAAAAGTCTATCTTTCCATATAAAGTGATGGGTTGAGAACTAACCATCACTTCTCAGAAATGAGATCTTGAAGTAAATGGATAGCTCTGCAAAACTGTCACGTCAAGAACAGCCGAAAAAAATTTTAAGCAGAGAACAAAATGAAAGCCATCATTACGAGCGTATATAAATCCATAGTACACCTACAGCTTGAATATTCTGTGCAGTGCCAGTCTTCTCAGCTGAGAAAGAACAGAAAAGGCTGAAAGACAGATGGCAAGAATGGTCACCATGACAGAATAGGTTCAAGGGTACAACCTGCGAAAACATCTGAGAACATTGGGGCCGTTCAGCTTGGAGAAAATTGTGTGGAGACATCACAGAACCTTCCAGTATCTGCAGGGGCTGCAGGGAAGCCAGAGAGGGACTCTTCATCAGAACCTGTAGTGACAGGACAAGAAGTAATGAATGCAAATTGAAAGAGGGGAAATTTTGGCTGAATGTTAGGAAAAGAATTTTATTGTGAGAGTGGTGAGACATAGGAACAGGTTGCTCAGGGAGGTTGTGGATGCGCCAGGCCTGGCATGTGTTTAAAGGTGGATTGGAAAAGGCCTTGAGCAACCTGAGCTAGTGGGAGGTGTCCCTGTCCATGGCAGGGGGTGTGGGAGTAGATGATCTTTAAAGTCCATCCAAACCCCATAATATTCTGTGTATGACCCAATGATGAGAACCAGCAAGCTGGAAAGGATATGACCAGTGCAGCTTGAGACAGCTCTAGATCCTGACCAGTTCCAAAGCTTGTTTCACAATATCAAAACAGATACATTAGCTCAGCTGAGGAGATGCTGAGCTTCCAGCATGCAAACAGAAATGGCAATGAAAAACACTGAATTTAGAGAAATTAGTCTGGTTTTACAATTGAGAAAGTAAATTAACCCTTACGTGATTTACTGAAGAGTAAATAACCTGTTACCAGAGTTTTAGATCTTTTTTTCCTGACTGATATTGCACACCTTGACTGCAACTTGCTCATTTTTTGTATCTGAAGGAGAAGAACATGCTGTAATGAAAAAAAAAAAAATCTTTCTTGGCAATGCATTAACATCTGTGATGGCTTATTTGAGTATCAAAGAATTCTGTTTATAGTTCTTCGAATTATAATCACATTGTTTCAGTACCTGTTTTAAAGTAGCTGAAAATTATTATGTAAAATTCACACATGGTGTCTTTTTAATAAACAACAAAAATCATTCAAATAAATAAAGCAATTGGCTCAGAACACTTGAATTTTCTTTAAAAAAAGTTAAGGTAGTCTTAACTCACAGATTTTGAAGACACTATAATAAAGAATTATTGTAGGAAATATTGCTTTTACTGTTTTCAGTTAATGCTTAATGTTGTTGCAAATTATAAAATTTAATTAGCTATATAAATGCCAGAGGAACAAATAATGTGCTATTGTCTTGATATCTTTCCAGAAATTAGTCTTTTAAAACAAATTTGCCATATTAATCATCTAAAAATATTTTTGATCACTGAATTAATAGTTTGCAGCCTGTTTTCAGGTATTCATTGCCATAGGTGATTGCCTCTTAATTACTACATGGGCGCTTTCTATTCACTCTTATTAATTCATGTTTTCTGGCACAGTCCCAAAAGGCAGCCTTGCCCTATATCTTCTAATTACTTCTATAATTGAATTTGCCCACTTTTTCTAACCTATTTTTTAAACTGACTGTGTTTGTTCATGGTTTATTGTGTCTTTTTTGTGTCAGTTCTCTGCAAGCAGAATGTACATTGATTCTTTCCTCGTTTCTCATTAATTTTCAAGAGCTTTGCTGCATGTCTGTTTTTTCAGCCTGTCAGACCTATTGCTAGACCAAAAAAAGATTCTTATTATTAAAGGTTAGGTAAAATAGACTGAAGTTAATTAATTCATTAGTAACTCTGAGCCAATTACTGAAGCCTTCTCTTATTTATATACTTGTTAACAAGACAGAGATGAGAAAGGCCTATTATAGGCACATGTCCTTCAGAAGTTGGGCAAACCCTCTGGAGCATATGCATTTAGTTCCACCAAAGAAAAAGAATTGATTCCAAAGTGAGGACTTGAAGATCTAACTGGCAAAGTCTTCATAAGCTGGTGGACCTTCTTGTGGCCATCCAAATGTTGGTTTGGATTCTACCTTTTGATCGCAAGGAATAAATTTTAGCTATCTGCTTTACAAGGTGCACACATAATGTTTTGATATAAATACATTGACTTGCCAACTTCCCCAGAATTGTTTCTTGGGGTGTTTGGAATAGTTGAATAAAAAGAAATTACCCATGCAAATCTATGCAATTAAAAGGGGAGTTGCTGATTTGAAATCAGACAATATCCCTGTATTGATAAAGGTAATGAGATATGTAGTTGGGAAGGAACCCCATTAATTTTTGGTAAATGCTCTGCAGGTTATGAACTGTACATGAGAGCTGAAGTCATGCACAAACTACAGACCTATAAATAAAATAGGGATGGTACCCAATGGATCACTGGTCAATGTCAAATGTTTACATTAATGACATCAATGCATATTTAAGCATAATACTCAAAACCTGACCTTACATTTCTTGAGGCTGAAGCATGATAAAAAACCATTCTCTCTCACTGAATTCAGTGTTGACACAAGTGTGCTGTTTTTAAAAGGGTTACTCATGCTTTATTGTGGGGGAGAAAACCTTTGGGGTTTTGTTTTCTCATAATTCAACAACTTGGTGAGAGATCATCAGAATTAGAAATCAATTCTTTGTCAAGTATCTTGCAAGCCTGGTGTGATATCTAGATTTGGAGGGAAATGATGCTAAGTTTGTATGAGCTTTTTAAGCAAATAGACAAAGCATGGATTTAGAAACATCTTTCACCTGGTTTATAAAAAATAAATTAAAACAGGAAGAAAAAGGTGTTGAAATCACTGGGGAGCAGAAAGCTTGGCCTAGCCCAATCATTTATGCTTTTAAGGAAAATCAGTCTGTAGCTCTAGGTTTAAAATCCTAAAGAAGGGTAGTTACTAAATTCTCTGGAAGTTTTACTCCCATGCCAGGAGCAACCATTGATTAAAATCTTCAGTTACCACCTTAGGAATTATTCTCCAATCCATAGTAATTTCTAACTTGAGAGATAATAGGAAGAAGAAAAATGAAAGAATAGAGCACCAAAAAGCAAATGATCCCCAGCTGAGCCTGGTCACTGGGAGAAGGTCTGGGTACCATCATGGTGCTGTGCCAAAATATCTTCTTGCCTCTGCATCCTCCTGGAACACACACACAGACACACACACAGACACACAGACACACACACACATACAGACACACACACACACAGACACACACACACACACAGACACACACGCACACACATACAGACACAGACACACACACAGACACACACACATACACACAGACACACACACACAGACACACAGACACACACACACACACATACAGACACACACACACAGACACACAGACACACACACACACAGACACACACACATACAGACACACACACACAGACACAGACACACACACACACACAGACACACGCACATACAGACACATACAGACACACACACACAGAGCTTCCTCACTCCTCCTTGCATGCCATACTGCAGAATTGGAGTATTTATTATTCAATCTTGCTCATTCACTCCCTTCCCAAAATTAGTTGGGAAATAACTGGCTGATTGAAACTGCTGATATCTTGATCAGATCATTATTATTTCTGGTAGGAAATAAATAAGTAATTAATTATGCAAGTGCTTAGGCTGCTCTGTAGTTAAAATAGCTTTGAGATTTGCACTTAAAACAGGCATTTGCTGCTTGATTTTGTGTGAATTACAAAATGTGGGCTTGCCAAATTTATGTCATTCATTTTTGGAATGGAAAGTTACTGTTTTTGAGAACTTTTAAAGAATATATTTTGTTATATTTTAGTTAGTGGCAGTTACCTTTAAGATTGTATGTGAATGAGAGATTTTAGATACTTGGATCTGTCCAGTAGAAACAATGCAAACAGGTTTTTGATCATTTAATAAAAGTAGAGTGGTACATTTAGACAGTTTAGAAGTGCAATGAAATGAAATAAAAGGGTTTCCCTTAGCACTTCATTTTATAACTAATGAACTAATCAGAATGAGTCGTGTTATATGTAATAATATTGAAATAACTTTTGCCAGTATAAAGTGCATGCTATGATGAATCAGTCACTCACCTGCCCCCCATGATAACAATATTTTCAGTTTTGGCAGATCTGAAAGCTTCTGTCACCTCCATTTGGACAGACCTTCTAATATTCAGAAAGGTTTTAAGGAAATGTGGAACGTGCTTCTGTGTCATCCCTTGTGTTATCAGAGCAGGGGTAACTTGGTTATGCTGAATTTCAGGCTGTTCATCGCAGTAAGTTACAGGCCCTGTGAGGGTGTGGATTGACAGTGACAATACCATCAAACCAAAATTGCAGAGATTGTGGTGGTTACTCCACAGGACAGTAACTCCTTTTTCATTTCTCACAGGGCAAGGCAACATAAGTCTAAAATGATAAGAGCAGCAGTAAAAAAAAAAAAAAAAAAAAAGGAAAGGTTTTTTGTCTGAAAACTTCCTCATTTATCACTTTTGCAGTTCTTGCATGTTTTATAAATTTATTTCCATCCTTGACTTCTGTACTTGTTATGCTGCATTTGACTCTACTCCTGTCATATACACTGAATTGAAAAAGTCACTGTTAGCTATTTCCTTTCATAGGTATTCTTGCTCTTCTTTCCTCTGAGTACCCTCTAGCATGTCTTGAAAATATTCCTGTGCCTGCCATCCTTATCTCCCTTCATGTGAATGCATTTCAGCTTCTGCACCAGCCACTGTAATGCTTTTTAGTTAATTCTGTATCCTTTCAGTAACTTCAGGTAGTCATCAAGGAACTTGTAAAGAGTGTATTGACTTGTAGGAACATGCTTGTTTCTTCAGGCTCTTCCTTTAATTCATTATTGGTTCTACTTTGTAGGACAGGCTGTGACCACAGGGAATGAATGGGGTCTGCTGGAGCTGTAAATCAGAACCGTCATTTACACACAGGGAAGCTGAGATTCCATGACTTTCCATATGTGACAAGGGAGGAGTGTGGCAGAGAGAGCAGCACAGCACCTATTGACTGTTCTGTAATCCTGGGCTTTTGCTGTGGGTCCTTTCAGCCCTTTCTAGTGTACATTTAATGTGGAGATATTAAAACACATGCATATTGTTGTAGTGAGTAAAATCTTGTAGCTGTCAGTGGACTTTTAAAACCTTTTCTAGAGGAAACACTTTAAAGTCTTTTCTGTTACTTTTCATTAAATTAGAACTTAAATAACATTGTTTAGTATCTCAGATATTAGAACTTTTCCTGTATATCAGAGGCTTACCTGAAAATGTCACCTGATTGAGTAAAAGACAATGCGAACAACATTGATCAACCACATTCCAGCTGAAAATCATTAGATCTCCCCTCCTCCAGCACTTGAAGCACAGCTTTAGAGAAACTTATTTCCCAGTTGTTCCCACATAAGCATTTCCTAGCTGTTCCCACATAAGAATCAAGTTCAAGCATAGAGGCTTGCAAAGCAGGGAGCAGTTTCTGTATTAAGATATGTTCCCTGCTTCTTGGCTGATACTTCATTATCTTCCTAAGTAAGCCTCAAATGTTTTAAGAAATATGTTTCCTCTTTACTTTGATCCAGAAGAGGAGAAAGGCTGAGGAACACTTTTCTTTTACTCCCAGTCTTAATGCTAGTTCCCAAAATTCAGTTTTAAACAAGACGAGAAGCTACATGGAATCTACTGATCTCTTAAATCAGATATTCCTGGTTAGTTTGTAAGAACAGGTAAGATATAAATTAATAATAAAGATAGAAATATATCTTTTATAATCTTATTCTGAACACAAAGTTTTAGTCAGAAGCATCAGCCCAGCACTGATCACAGGCCCTCCAGGGGGACAGGACCACTCCTTGTGCTCGTGGCATCTGTTTCAGGACACCTGGAGAAGGAGTTGTGCTCCTTATGGGTATCCAAACTGCTCACACAAAACAAAAATGAGTGGTTATTGTCTGCATGTTGGCATTATGTATTTTACATCTCCAGTAAGTGCCACCACTCAAATGCCCAACCTGTGCTAAACACTGTGCCAAAAGGGCTCCTGGCTGATAAACCTTGACAGTACATTGTTCTCTTGTCAAGGGGCATTATCCTAGCAATTCAGCAAAAATTTTTCTTCATTTGGACAGTGCATCTTTCAGACATTCCCTTCTTCTATTGATTTGTTTTCTCCTGTCCCTTTCTCCTTCTTTTGTTTTCTTATCATAGCTTCAGGTTATTAAGTGCAAAGTATTGATGGGAATGGGTGGTTTTGGTCGATGGAGAGCTAATGCATCCCTAATCCCACCATTGTTATAGAGTTATGCTTTACTCTGGTTCCTGATGGGGGAAAAGGTGCAAAGCTCTTGATCCTAGTTTTATTTGTCACAAACCCATCCATCAATCAAGCACAAGCATGTCTGAATGCTGAATGACATGTGGGTCTCAGCTGAAAAAATTCGATAACACTGTATTGTCAGGTTGCTCACTCCTTTTTTTTTCGATAAGAAATACATTTGACTGAAATAGATAAGCATACAACTACTAAAGACTTGAAGAGAGAGAGTGACATACATGACACCAAAGGTTTTTGATCTTTGGTATTAATGATACTTATGAGTAAATAAAATGGAAAAAAAGCTCTAGACATGCAACATGCTTAAATCCTGTTGGGTTTTTTATTAAGTTGGGGTTTCAAGTTTTTAATCTGGACATATATTGTAGCCTGCCACCTAGCTCCAGATGCTGATAGAATCTATGACTGAATTTCTATTTTTAAAAAAATGTATTGGTTAATATAGCAAATGTTCATGAATAGAATATTATTTTAATATACATTGAGAGCCTATGGATTTATTATTACTGAATAAGGATGAAGACACATACATATATATATGTATGTGTAAGTATTATCCTTTTATGATTTGACAACATTTTAAATTACATACTATAGTACATAAACATAGATATTTTATACTATGCAAATAATTATGCACATCAATTTTTAAATGTCCCTTTAAAATGTATTTGTATTCTCACATATGATTTTGGAATCTCTTTATACCAGCTATTGTGTGAAATACACTAATACATTACTGAAAGCTTATCCCCTTATCTGTATACAATTTTCTCTTCACACTCACTTAAATAATTGCATTTAGAAACTGTTAAAATGTTGCAATTTTCCATTTGTACACTGTAACTCTGAGAAAAGTAATCAACAGATCAGAACAATTTAGAAAATGCATTTTATTTTCTTGCCATAGAAGTAGACACTTTAGAAAGGAGAACACATTAAATGACCTAAAAATCCATCAACAAAGGTAACAAAAAGACAACCCAAATCAGAGGCTCTAAGACAAACATGATGTAGCCTCAAGTACTGGCACACTCTATGAGTAAGCCATTTTTTCTTTGCTCTGTGACTAGGGGCTACAAAACTGCAAAAATCAATGTGGGAGTGCTTTATGTTTGTTGGGTAAATTACATGTGCTTGGCTGCTCTATTGTATCTGGCCCATATTCTACACCAGATACTTTTAGATGGAACTGTCACATAATACATATACTCAATATTGATTTTTGTAGATTTAACAGAGCTTGAACTGAACTCCATGGTAAGCAAAGAAAAACTTAAGAAGTGCAGCTCCTCAGAATTGGGATGAACATGTAAATATAGAAATTCTCTTGAATGTCTGTGTTTGGGAATCTCCTGGCCCAGTTTTAACTTGGTATGGGCAAAGTCAGTACTGAGTAGTTCAAAACTGCTGGCATTAAATATTTGTTGGTTATCTTCAAATTATTTCTTTCTGTGTATTTTTTTGATGTTTGCACCAAGACCAAGTGAACATGGAAAGTTATAAAAATTTTTAAATTACATTCAATAGTCTGAATACCAGGTGGTGCCAGATGAAATCCAGAACACCTCTGCTAGCACCAAAGAACACTTTAAGGTCTCTGTGCATCTCACAGAGAAATTATTTTAGATTAAATTCTGTGCATGCAGTGAAGTCCATGAGTCTCGGATGCAGGACACCTAAGTCTATATTTAGACATAGGAATAGGTGATCTCATTTCAATTTGCATATAACTTCAAATAAAAAATAAAAAAAGACACTAATTCAAATGTCTAAATATGAAACATGGAAAATTTGGCTGCCTTTGAAAATCTCCATGTTAGTTATCAGATAGGAGGTAATCAAGTGAGAACAGTTTGCCAGATTTAAGTCCCAAGCTGGTGTGACAGGACTGGTAACACTCCAGTTAAGTGGAGACCAAAGAATAATAAGACCAAAGCTAATATTTTCTCAGGAGAAAGAGGGGAAAGAAAAGACATTTGTAACTTTCAAAAGTAAATTAAAACTGCAAACATTAGTTTATTTCCATTATATTTGTGAACAGTGTATTGCTAATGATATCTGTTTAAAGTAATCCCATTTTTAAATACCAGTCTCCAGAGTAATTAGTAATCCAACAATAGTTGCTGTAGCCCATAAAGAAACATAGTTTAATTGCTTGAGAAATGGATGCTTCTGGTTTCACACCCCCCCACCCAGCAGCAGTGCCACTGAAGCCCAGCCTGTGTCTACCAGCACTGCTCACCCACAGCCTGTGTGTCCTGTGGTGAGGGACCCTTGGTCACAGCTCCACGAGGGATGCTGGAATTGTACTGCAAGGAAGGAGAGAAAACAGGCCTTGGGTTTCCAGGGAATGCTTTACATTTTAAGCGCTGCTCCTCTGACTCCTGGGGCGTGATCCTCATGGGGCAGCAGCTGCAGGGGCTGAGATGCTGGAGCTGCTCTGCTTGGTTTGGGCTCAGGGTGGGCAGTGGGTGGCCCCTGGCTCACCTGCACCTGACAGGCAGCCAGTGGGAGCCATCTGCACCTCAGAACCCTACCTTCAAACTTTATCAATCTCTTGGTGGTTTTTCTGTATTTAAAAAATTGTAGGACATGTTTTCAGCTGGCATTAATTGCCATAATTCCAGTAATGTTCTTGCTAGGACAGCAGTTTCCACTAATGAATATCCAGCATTGTATCACTGCCAGCAGTCAGATGTGGTAATCAGAGCAGCCAGCCTGAGAGTAAAGCAGAGCCTTGTCAGGGGGCCTCCACTTTAAAACTTTGTCTCTTGGTCTGTCAGTGCTTGATTTTATTATTCTAAGGGCATTTTGATAACCCCTCTGTGTTTAGGTCTTCATGGTGTGAAGGTCTGACTAAATAATGAGGATACTTTCTCTTTTATCTTTAGAGGGAGGATTTACTTATTACTGCCAATAATATAGGTCAGATTTTCAAAGGTGTTTTAACTTCACCTCCATGTTTGTACTGCATAAACACTTGCAATTGCTTTTGTATCCAGTCATTGCTACAGATGAGCATTTACCATTATTTTGCTATGCAAGTGATGCTTGTGTGTGTGTTCTTAGGTCTCATTTCTATAGATAAACATACACAGGGTGTCGTGCTTTTATGTGACATTTTACTGTGCTAAGTATTAAGTGGACAGGACACTAACACCATTTTCATTCTCAGGATATATGATGGGCTTGTTTTGTACACTGAGGAGAAAAAAGAAAAGATTGTGAATTCAACCTGTTCCTTTTGTCATTCATTTTGTGCTCTGTCTTATGTGACAAGAGGCCATGAAGGATCTGTGACCATGTGTGATATTCCAAATAAATGAAAAGCCTCTCTATATTCTAACAGTATCTGCTATACTACCTCATGGTACTGATCTCTCCATTTCATGAAACACAAATTACTCATATAAAAAGGGACTTTAACTTCATAAAACCCATGTGGCTCTGTTCCTTAGACAATAAAAAGAGGCTTACAGAAACAGTGGTTACTTACCTCCTTTTGAAAGAAAAATGAATCTGAGCAGGGTTTCATCAATGGGAAGGGCAATTTATGTTTCAGAGTTCAATCCTTCTTATGTAGTTTTGGCCATTTAGCACCGTGGCTCCTGACTGCTGTCTGTCTGGGAACTGGATGCCAGGGAGGCAAAGGCTCAGGCATACCTTGGTAGCAGCTGTGCTGCATTTTCAGTTTACTCTTAGGTGCCACAATAGAGTCCCTGATGTTATGCTTAGATGCAAATCAGCTCCTGAAGTGAATGGCAGTAACACTGTTGACATCCAGTATATATTAGAAGTCAGCACAAGTATCATGTTGGTCTGTCTAGTGGACGTCCAGGACCACTCAAGAGGTTAAGGACATTGTTCATCAACTGGGAATGCAACTTGAGAAATGTAAAGCCAACAGAATTAGAAAGAAAGGGCAAAACACCATATGATTTGTCTGTTTAAGTGCCATATGGCATCTCTTTAAAATGTATAGTACTGGGGAAGAAAAAAGATTAGTGCAAAATGTAAGAGCTGCTTCATAAGGCCCTAAGGACCAGCAGTTCAAAATGCTGGAGTATCCAGACAGCCTCTCCGGCATCTTAAAGAATAAATGATGTCAAGCTGCAGAAAATGATGGATGCAGTGCTTCTTGTTAGCCTGCCACACATCCCAGGGAGGAATGATGAGCACAGTGCTGTGGCAGGGTTGCTCTGTGTGTGTGTGGCTGTGCAGCCACAGCTGCTGCACAACTGCACAGCTCTGCTGGGTGAGCAGGTGTCAGCCCCCAGTGCAGCCCACAGCCCAGGTGACAAGCTGCAGCATCCCTCCAGGGGCTGCTTACAAAGAAGGGCTACAGAGATCAATTACTGTTCTCTTAAGCTGCACAAAGCTGAGTTCTAGCTATCATAGGTATGTGTTGTTGCTTCTCATCTTCATTCTAATTTATTTGTAATGAGAGTAATTGCTGCTCCGTTCCATCTTGTGCCATCTCTGCTCTCTGGGCAGAGAAAATTCACCTGCAATTGGGTTCTACTCCCTTGATCTCACATGCAGGGGCACAGGACAGTCCTTGCTCTGGGTGTCTCAAGAGTAGCAGGATTTCTCCTGAATAATCCCTTGTCTGACACCTTCCTTGTGAGTTGGGATAGCATGGCTGAAACATTTCTGACTGTTCTGAGACAAGTTCTTCAAATTCCATTTCATCTTTATATCCTAATTTGGGAATATCTTAGTAGAGCAAGGAAACATAGGTTTGGTATTTTGCAAAGTCATGCAGATTGGTTTTATTCTTGAGACACGGTCAGGCCACTGCTAGTCAGCATTTCTTCAACTGAGTCTGGTTTGAGCAACATAAATAAATGCTATTATATATTCTTATGGATATGCTCAAATATATATTTTATAGGTTGGTTTCATCTGAACCAACTGAACTGATTCAACTGAATTTTCATCCATATGAATATAACAAAACAAAGAGCAGGTCCTGATAATAAAGTGTATTTCCAAAGCAATAACTGTGAGAAAAGGACTCTCGGAGAAGACTCTTGCTTAATTTCCACACCTCAGTTAAATTACTTTTTGAAAACAGGAGGAGAATCATTGACTGGTCTGGATTTTTCAAACATATCCGAAGTATTACATTATGAATTTTCTTGTAGTAATCAAAGTTGTTTCTTCACTTATCATATACAAAATTGTAGAGCTCCATTTATTAAATATGGAAATATATTTATATATTTTAGAAAGCTACAAATAAAAAGTAAAATGCCAATGAAAAATTATTAGTTTTTCTTAGCTTGTTTTGGATTTGATTCTGTGCCATTTATTTTTGCTAATTTGAAAATATTTCTGCAAAAGAAAACTCAGAAGGGGATCTTCAAATGAGTCCCTACAGCTGTAAAACTTCTGATATGAGATAAAAACTCATGGAGTGTTGTAAAGCATTAACAGAAGAGATGAAATTGTTCCATCAACCTGAAGCCTCTGAAAGCTATTAATTTTCCACTCTTTATTCTCATAGAAGTCCTGGTAATGTCATTGAGAGCAACTTGCACTCTCAATACAAAAATCCACCCAAAGGCAACAACTCATAATGAAAGGGAGGGAAAAAAAAAAGAACAGGAACAAAAATTTTCCATCTTGAATTACAAAACCCTCAACTTCCCCTCATATGTTTGATTCAAACAATATTTTGTTGGCTGTAAATTGTTTGCAATTGGAATGTTATATTTTTGGAGGAAATAATCGAGAAAAGCACTCCACCAAACTCATGATAATTTGATTGCACAGTCCATATTTGGAGCATATTAGCACATTCACTCCTGTGTACAAATATATAAACTTCCATCTCCCAAGCAGTGAGAAGAAAAGCAACAGAGGATGTTCAGAAGGGGAGAAGGGAAGGAGTTGCCAATAAGGACCAAGGCTTGCCAAAATCCTGTAAGTGAAGGAAACGACACAGAATGCAGAGAATAGACAAGGAGAATAAGTGGCTAATTACTGTACATCCCACTCAACTAAAAATGAAACACAGGCACAAGACATCAGAGAGGCGCATATTGCATAGGCACATCCTGACAGCACTGACAAAACAGTGTAATCACAAACAGAAAACTAGGAACCTTTCCCTCTTTGTTGGCACTGCTGGTTGAATGTATTCTAGCAGAGAGGCTGTTATTCTCCTGTCACTGCCAGTCCTTTTTTCTTCCCCATGTGGAAAGAAATGGCTCAGGGAAAGCGTGACTCCACATCCTGCAGTTCCTTGTGCCGGCAGGGTCCAATTTATTTCCCATGTGGGGCAGTGCTGCCCCTGGCTCTGCTCAGCTCAGGGGACAGGTGTGGTGTGTGCTCACACTGGGATGGGTGTAGGTTAAATCTTGATACAAATTACCTGATAGAAATTTGGAGCTGCTGAGAGATCCCTTCTTCTTGCTGTGGTTTGCTGTCACTGCAGGTGGCATCCCTTGGTGCTGAAGTTTATTGTGATTTTAAGGTACAGCCACTGTGGGCTTTGTTGATTGTCTGAGAACCCTGTATAAAAGGCACAATACTTGGTCAAAGACTTGTGATTTGTTCAAAATTTAGCTGATGGTTACCATACATTCCTATAATTCACCAGACTGATTTAATTCTTCATGTTGCAGTGAATATTAACTGGTTTAGTGACGGGACACTTTATTATTTTAATCTAATTAAATTAGATATGGGCAAATGAAAGTATTCTAAAAGATATGACTGTAACTCATAGCTAGGGAACCTGAAAGCTGCAGGAAATTACTGAAGCCCTTTTCTACGGGCTCATCTCCCTTCTCTGGGCACTTGGCTTGTACCTAGAGAAGTGCACAAAATTGAATGTCCTCTCTGTATGGGTCTTTTTTCTCATCTTTGGCTTATGGTCACAAAAATTGGCCACATAAAGCAAAAAATTCCAAGCAGAGTAGATTTGATGAAGGAAGGAAAGGAACTGCATTTTATTTCTCAACAAATTCATAAGGGATGCATGTTGCCAACTGCAACAGAAAGCAGGCACAGCTGGAGGCAATTACCCAGCTAGCTGGATATGTACTGGCTGGGAAGAGCTGCAAAGCTCTCTGCAGATTGCTCCTGCTCCTGTCAGCTCCTTGGGTGGCTGCAGCAGCTCTGTGAGGACAGGGAGCAGCCTCACCCAGCCTGCCCCAGCAGCAGGTGGTTGGTGTGAGCGCAGCAGCTGCATCAAGCTAATGAAGGCACTTCCTGAGGAACCTCTGTCTTCTCTCTGAGTGCCTTGAGGGTGATGTGAGAGTGAAGCAAGAATCACCTGACTTAGCAAGTGAATGTTTTAGCTGTCATCCTTTTTACAAAACACTGGTTAGAAACTGAATAAAGACAGACCTCTTCATACTTGACCTCTTTCCCTGGGTGAAACCAGGGAAAGTTCTCAGTTCTCTTTGCATTGGGTGAAAACCAGCCCTCCACTTCTGAGGCTCACTCCCTTCCACGGAGAGCCTTATGCTGTGCTCAAGGAACAGCCCTTGTCTCCCTCAGGGGTCTGTCTGCAAGGTTCATTGCATTGGAGTGTGGTTTGCAGGAGCAAGCACAGCTCGATGGCCCTCCACTGTTGGAGAGCTTCCACAGCAGCTTTGTTGAGGTGCCCGGTGATGGTTTTACATCAGTGGGCAATGGCAGTCCTGAAGCAAAGTAGGCTTGGGAAACTGGACAGGTACAGGTACTCACAACATTATCCTTTTAGTTGTGAGTCCCCCAAGCACAACCACCCTTTCACCTGCAGTTTTTGTTGCTCACAGTTTATACTTGCTTGTACATTGCTTATTTATCTCATTGCTGTGCGCGTGTCTGCATGAGATGAGGTGTTGTTCAGAACATTTTGGGGTATTCTACTGAAAAATTACACCACATTATTTCTGCTTAAGGACACTAGGACTCACATTTAGGGAAACTATGCTCTGCAGCTAAAAGAAGTGACTGCAAAATGTAAGTAATGTTATACAGGACATTTTTTCAGCAGTGATTTGCACTCAGTATTCTGTAGTGCTTCTAGGCTGAGGGACCTGTTACAGAGCTAAACTGTGTCTGCATTTAGGATGGAGGTGCCATCCCTTGTGGAGAAGGGTGTGTGTGATTGCAGTAGCATTGCTGTCAGGCTGCACTGGGTGAATAATCTCCAATTTGAGGTTATTTAGGGGGGAAATGCTTGTGAATAAAGCTTTCCATCATCTTTTTCTGGGTACAGCTGAGTATGCCTTGATTCCCAGTTGTATTGCCTTGCTTCCCAGCTGTATTGCAATGCAGCATGTGCAGGCATGAGTGTGGAGAAAACTGCTTTAAATGTTCCCTCAGGAGTGTTGGTTACTGACCTTAGGTCTGTTCACCAAATGCAGGCTATCCCAGAGAATCAGGCGAAAATTCTTAGTCCCCATGTCCATGTTTCGCAATTATCTGAGAGGAAAATAACTGAGAGGAAAATCTCTTGAAAATCTAAGAAAATGTTGAGTATTAATAACCTCACAACTCGCAGAAACTACCATGGGAAGAGAAAAGCTAGGCCACACAGAATGGGTTCTTCCCAAGGATTAGTCTATCATGTAAACATTTCCAAGGATCTCACTTAATAGTACCCACTTTTTCAATTTAAAGGATAATTTTTTTAACAGTGAGGATATAAATCAGTAAAATTTGCAGAAGTTTAGAATATGTTGTATGTAAAAAAGTTTCTTCAAAATTATTGGAAAATCACATTATGAAGAAATATTACAAGTATATGTAGTTATGCTCAAAACATACATTGTGTTTGGATCAAAGATCAAAAATAACTATGGGCCTTAGCTGGATTCTAATATCATTAAATTCCTAATTGTATCTCCAAACTGAGGAAAACAAATCTCTTTAATGAAACAATGTTTTAATTTAGGAGATTTATGAAAAAAAAAATTTCTAATTTCACATATTAAGTAGGAATGATTTTTCATTTTGATTTTGATACAATTTCAAACAACGGTGTTTGTCATAAAAATGAGATGTTAGCAAGACTGAAATCTATTTAAAAAACCTGAAACAGCAGCATTGAGGTTTTTGTTTTTACAAATTTGACTACAGAGCTCTGGGAAAAGGGAGCCTAGAAAAAGTAATGCAACACCAAACATGATCCCTTGGCTGGATAGAGCTTTGGTTGGTTTCTGACATGACAAGGGGTTGAGAAAAAAGGCAGGGACTGTAAAGCTGCCCTTCAGTTCTGCCAGGCTGCAAGACTCCAAACTCCCCTGGCAGTCAGCTGCCGCTGAAATACAGTGTCTTGGCCAACTCTTCTCATTTTTAATTTCTGCTGCCTGGTGCTGGGAGAGGGACAAATGAGCTTTCACTCTGCTGCCAGCGCAGCCCTGCTCTCCTGGTGCAGGAAGGGAATCTTCCCAGCTTCCCGCACTTTATAGCACTGCAGCAGCCACTGAATCACCCCTGGATATGCACAACTTCCATCAAGTGAACAACAGTAGCTAATGAAAGCAATCAAATTAATTGTTAAAAATAACAAAAAAGCATCTTTATACTCCCTTTCTCTTGCAGGCTCCTTATATTTTGCCTGTGAAAAAACCCAGGGTGTTTAGTCAGGTATTTAGGGAAGCTCTGGTGCAGGGGAGGCGCTGCTGCAGTGCTGGGGCCAGTGACACACCCTGCTTCTCTGTGGGCTCACTACCTGAACAAAACCAAGATTTATTAGAAAAGAAACTAACTGAATGGGACAGGGATGCATGCAAAGAAAAGCCAGTTTATTCTGAATAAATGTTATTTTGCAGGAATTTATTTACTTGAATGAATGCAAACTAAATTTGACTTCACCCTTTTCCTTAATTTGGCTTATATTGTCCAAATGCCTCAAGGTACACACAGCTAACTTTTTATTCAAAATTTGTAAAAATAAATGTCCTAGTGTTGTTTTCAACTGACAGATCATCTTGGTTTAGAATCATTTATGTTCCAGCAGATGCTGGCAGGAGGAACAGCAACTCACAAGATGAAACATGAGAGTAAGAAGAAAAATACAAAGTACTTTCTGAGGAAAGACTTGAGAAAATGTTGCTAAATCAGTCAGTGCCTTTGCCATTCCAACAAGTAAAAGGGTTTTTGTGTTGAGTATCAGATGTCTGTCCCAATCTTTATAAAATACTTACTTACTGACAAATTATAAATCCTGAAACATCTTCTCATCTGAAAACTCAAATGATTAAATGAATGCCAGCCACAAATAGAAGTGAAATGCAAGCCAGACACTCTGTTACCCAGAAATGAAAATAATTCTCCCACACTGTTCCCAAAAGTTTGAATAGATGATGAACCAAAGATGGATAATACAACATACCCAAAGGCTTGGCAAGCTTTGGATAATTTGGAACAAGGATCTGACAGTTTGCAGAGCAGCCCCTGCAATACTCTGTGCCCTGGGCAAAGAGCTTTCTGTGACATCCTCAGAGTTAAGAATGTCAAGTCCACTGATGGGAACATTGAGTTCTCTGCTAAGTCCAGTGGAAACTACTCTGTCTAACAGCTGAAATAAATGCTGCAGTTCCTCTGTTTCCATTTTTGATAGGAAAACAGGAAGATATCTGGATGGTGTTGTTACCTGAAGCATAATTGCAGACAGGCAGTTAGGATTCCATAGGGTATTTCTGTCACCTTGTTTATTGTAAGCAAACAAAGCCTTCCTTTCCAATGGCAAGTAAACTATTATTTGTTAACATTTTAGGCCAGGAAGTAACTGCAGCCTGTAGAGATATTTCTGAAGTAAAATCCTCATATTGAAAAAGAGAAAAAAAAAGAGAAAAAAAAAAAAAAAAAAAAAAAAAAAAAGATAGGTAACTCAAAATCATTTAAAAATAGCAAAAGCAGAGGCCAGGATAGGTAAGCAGTTTCCATTAACTTGTAAAGGGCTGTGGAGGAAGAGTCACATCACAACCCTCCTGCCAGTCTGGAACCAGGTTTGCCATGATCTTTCCAACCAGCAAACTGCAGAGAACCACTCACAGACTCCTTTTTCCATCCCAGTGGGTTTCCATACAAATTTCCACTTGTTGGCATGGCAGACATAAAGCCATGACACCATGGTGACACTGTGACTCCTGAAGCCTGGGGAGCATTCATGTGAATTCATGTTAAGAATGTGTTGTGATCTGGTTGAAAAGTTACCAACCACTCCTTGTCCCTGTTACTTGTCCCTTCTTGTCCTTCCCTATAATCATTTATGGCAGCTGGACACTTGCTGGCAGAACTGTATGTGTTCTGTCAGCAAACAATGAATGTGATGAAACAAAAATGTAATTAAAGCAAGCAATCAAAGGAAAAATTAATCAAAAACAAAACAAGCAATAAAAATTGCTTATGAACATTTCAAAGATGAACCAGATAATTTTAATGGAGCCTGTTCACAGATTGAGTATATGTGCAGGTTTGTTGGAATGGGAACTTCCAATGGGAAGTAGCTGAGAAAAGATAGTGACAGTAATCTCCTAAGCAGAATCAGCAAAAGCCAGAGCAAGGAATGAGGGCAGCGAAGAAAATTATTAGAAACAGGATTAAAAACAAACTGAGAAGTGGTGTTTCCACATTGTCCATAATCCATCTGTGAAACTCACTGCCATGGAATTTCAGTAATGCTTACATGATTAGGAATTTTTTTTTAAAAAAGGAGCAAATAGAGGAATGAAAAAAAAAAATTCAAAATCCTTTTAAAATAAGTCTTAGAAAATTCCTGATCTTCATGTGGCTGGACATGGGGTGAATATGGCATTATTTCTGCTCACCCTGTCCTGCAGCTCTACTGGACACTTGCATTGACCTATGCTGTTGAAGGAGGATGCAGGACTGGATGCAGCCATGGGGCCACCACTCTTCTGGTATCAGATTTCATGTAATCAGGTCTTGTGCTATTTTAATCTGCAATCACACAAAATAAAGCTATGAAAGTCCATGGAAGGTACTGGAAAAGCCTGGTTACCATCCTGAAACTGCTAAACTGGCTTATACACACTGGAAATAAATTGTTATTCACTCTCCCAATAGAGCACCCCCATTTCTGTGCTATTTTAAAGCAGGAAGTGATAGTAAATTAGCTCATATGAGGGTTTCTGTGATTTGGCCATTTAAGTGGCTTTTTCCAATCTATATGTGTGCATGTATCATTTTGTTTATAATTTGAGTCCTTAATTACATGGAATGCTTAGAATAAAAAAAAAATGCTCTTTCTTACTTTCCTTAAATAAAAGTAATGTGTTACTTAATCTGCAAAAAAAATGTCCTGATTAAAAGAAATGTGAAACTTCTGCTTTCTTAGTAGGACTAAATTTAGTCATTCTGAAATGTAGAATAGCTGCTGCATCTATTAAATATTATAATCTTGGTTATCATCCACTGAAGTACATCCTTTTCCAGAGTTCTAATGGAAATATAACAAGATACCAGAAAAAAGAGTGTGAGGAAAAGAAAATTATGCTTGGTACTCTGAAAATTGAACATTTTAATGGCAATAGGATGAGGAGATGATGTGTATTGCAAAGGACTTTTCACTTGGATTATTTTTTTCCATAATTGGAGCATCTTAAATGATATCATGATATTTAGTATGAGTAAATGTAGAAAAAGGACACAAAAAGACAAATTTCAAGCATTTGGCACTGGAGGAGCAGTACTAACAAAATGAATTGACTCACCAAGGCTGGAGTCCAGCAGTTACCAATGGGCTGAAGTTCATCAGTGATTTTTTTCTAGTGGAACTATTTATAAATATTAGTCTGGACAGGATCCTGGGATCTTATAATAACAGGACTAAATTAGTCTACAGGATTCTGAGTTTCTAGTTTAGCTTTTATCACTACCTGAGTAGTGCTGCCTCAAGTATTTAAGGGAATCTCAATTAAAAATTAGAATTAGCAGCAGAGTTCCTTTTTGCTTTCATGGATGCTAAGCAGTGTCCTGGACATTGTCACTGTGCACAATGCAGTGAGGGCCAGCAACAGCTCCACATTGTCCATGGGCATTACAAAGGAAGGATAAAATCAAAGGTAGAGAAGTCGTGTCACTGTCATTTGATGATCAGCCAGCATTATTTCAATCTTATCCAGAGATCTTTGGTCATTTAACTCTGTTCTGTGTCCCTGTCCCCACAAGGTGGAACATTTAAAAGGATAAATCAGATACTTGAGAGATGTAGGCTCGTGTGGATGAATGTATTGAGGAGCCTAAGGCTCTTTGATTTCCCAGTGCCTTTGAGGGTCTGGATTGTAATGTTGACTGTCATCAGCTTATTGAAAATAGCAGAGAACATACCTCTTCACTAACTATTTTATTATCCCTAAATGCCTACTGTGGAGAAGAAAAGACAAGATAGATCCCCACAGGACTCGCCATGGAAACACTGATCCTGGGGGGAAAAAGCCACTCAAGATCAGTGCTGTCCACTCTGTGCAAGTACAGAAATATTCTGGTGCATTGTATGAAAAAATGTTTGTAGGCATAAGAATTATAAGCACAAGTATCTGATCATCAGACACTGTCAGGGTGAGTGTAGCCATTAATTAATTAGCAACAGAATTTGCATAACCTGCAATCCTCAAATATTTTTTATGAATAAATTGATGGTCATCCAAATAGTTGCAAATGAATTAATTAGAAGAGATGATAGGATTATAGAGATAACCAAATTAAACTAAACATTTTTAGTAATTAAAATATTTTACCCTTATGATTACTCATCTAATTCTGCTAGTGAGATTATTTTTGTCCAGTTCAGTAGAAAAAAACATGACCTGTTACTATTTTTTTTTCTGGTTTTTACCTTTTCTTTTATTGCTTGACTGTGCTGGAACAGCCAATGAATTTTTAAAGAGCAAATTAATACATTAGCTTGTTAGTGGTTATCTTCTTAGGCAGGACTTGTGAAAATTTAGAGCATTTAAAATGCTCCAGCTGGCTGCTACTGTCTATTTTGACTGCTACAAAATTCACTCATACACACAAAATATTTCTCTTGTCCTTTGGTAATTAATAAGTTAGAAGTGCCAAAAAGAAAAAAAAAAAAAAAAGAAAAGGAAAAAAAATCCTGTTGCTTTGGCACTATTATAACAGGAACTATGAGCCTCTAAAAAGTATGAAATACCTTATTCTATGTTTAGAGCTGATTGTGCTATTTGTTAGTTGTGGCCTTGAAGTATTTTGATTTAATCTTAGAAAACAGGGCTGATCTGGATGAATTCCAGCTGAAGCTACAGGAATTGAAGAATTAAGCTACAGAACATAATGAAATGATTCAGTCCCATGCAAACTGATGAGCATCACTGTGTGTAATGGGATGTGTGTGTGGTTGTATCTGAAGCTGGTTGTATGCCATTGATTACAAAAGTACCTTTTACACATAGTGTAAGATAATTACTTTGTATGAAAAGCAGACTATTTTAAAGCATTTATTTTAATAAATACATTTAGCACTAGTTTTCTGTATGTGGGTATATTGTTAGTGAGTAGTATTCAAGGCTAAAGCCCTCACCTTTGTGCTGATGCTGAAAACTATCAATTATAAAGCACCTAACAATGTTCTACCAATGAGCACTCTCTTTTAGTGGCACGTTCCTATTCCTCTCTTTAAAAGACAGATATTGCTGTGTGCAGGAGCACCAAGACTAGGGTACCATTGTTAAGGCTGATTAAGGGGAGGAGGAACTGTTCAAATTTTAGGGTTCTTTTCTTATCAGACATCTATTGAACTGAATAGCATTTTGTTTTATATCACATTTTTTATGGCCTAGGTATCTCAAAGCTCTTTACAAAACAGTCTGTTTCAATAATAAATATTACTAGAATAGTGAATGTGTAGGCATCTATTATGCGATCTGCAATAGCTCACATACTCTTTGACATTTGAACAGTGCATTTAGGGAGCAGGGTGATGGGAATATGTAAGATAGCTTTATTTGCAAGTGTTAAAATAAATGTTTGAGAATCTTAACATTGAAACCAAAAGTAGGAGGAAAATGTTTATCCTGCACCTTATAATTTGGTAAAACCTGCCTGGCATCCACCTGGATGCAGTGATACAGTTGGCAAGAAAAGCCAGAGCAATAATTGTTCAGTGGAGGGATGGAGCTCTTGAAAGAAATAGTCTCAGCCCACAGATATCTCATAAGTGGTTTAAGACCATAGTGGAAACAATCCTCACCACTGAATTGTCCTTGTTAGAGTGGTGGACCTCAGACTACACGGAACAGATCCACAGTTTCAGATAATTTTGACTGTGCACAAGAAGAAAATAGGAGGAGGCGTGTAATAAATACTGAGGAGGCAGTAAGAGACAGAGAAGGGGGAAATAAGAATGCTGGACAGTAAGGGATGTGTGCATCTCCTTCCAAAGCTGCTGGATCAGCCACAAGCCATACTGGCACAGAGCTGTCCTCTGTGTCCTCAGTACAGTTACTGCACTGCTAGCAGAGACTGTAAAAAAATATATTCATCTGCAGCTCAAGCACCATAGTTCACAGTCCACCAGAGTGGAAATTAGGGGAAATGGTAGAACTGGTAAAATCCTGGATTGTCCCCAGCTGGATGGCTTGTGGTGAGCTGAGGTCTTTCCTATAGGCTCAATGTACAGCTGTGTGCATGGCTTTCTCTGGCTGACTGGGCACCCCAGGTGCATTTTGTCTTTCTTTTCTCCAGTTTTCTGGCTATCTGTGCCCTGGCTGTTCTTTCCTCTAGTCAAGGTCTCTCTCTTTCTCAACTTCCATGTACTCTCATCTCCCTTTCAGCTCTTCTCTTCCCCCCACCCCTCCTTCAGCCTGGACAACACTGCACCTCTTTTCAAAGCCTTTATTTTTAGAAGAAAATAAAATACATGAAATCTGAATGACTTCAAAACCATATTCTGGTGCTTTCTCTTGCTTCTCACTCCACTATTGTTGTTCAGACAGTGTATAGAGCACTATATCAAGTAATTGGGTATTATATTTTGGACTGTAGTTCGGGCACTAAAAATAGCATATTGGTGACCACTTTGTTCCATATGCCTCCTTTATAAAAGGAGCTAACGGCACTTTTTCAGGTTTTCCATGTTGGAACATTAACTTCTAGCAGAGGTGCTATTCTTTTTGTGGTGAAAGCAAAATGAGTGTGAGCTGGGGATGATCATTGCTTCCATGAAATTTTGTGAAACTCATTGCCACGTGATAATTTTCTATCACCAGGTTCGTACTTGCAGGTTCAGGCTGACATGTTGCCACTGCTGTTGTTAGACAGTTGCTTTGTTGTTCTACCATTTTTTTTATCCTGTGCTCTAAAAGGCAGCAAAAGGCACTCACAAAATCACTTTCATTAAGACAACCACCAAGTCAGACACTGTTATCAAAGGCTGATGATCTTGGTGTTCAGCTAGAAACATCTCACAGGAGCCTGATTATCACAAATGATAAGAAACTGCCTTCTGCCAGTCATGCTCTTACAAAGTGTATCACCTGGACCTCCAAAACTCAAACCAAAAGGAACCCAAAGTACCTGGTCACTTTTTGCAACCTTCTCTGTGCTGCCCACGCTCACGTAGATCATCCTCAGGACTGGGCAGTGGTTTCTGTCTCTTGATGGGGTAACTGAATGTGGTCTTGAGAAGCTGGCTTGGAGATCTGTTGGGAGCATCTCTTCCTGTGCACCCCTTCCTGCTTGGTTTCAGGGCACTCCTGGCACGTGCCTCTGTTTCTGGAGGTCCTGTGGGTTCTTTCCCTGCTCACTTCAGCCTCAGCTGGTGAGGTGGAGCTCCTGTGCTCTGCTCCAAGGTGATCTCTCACTTTCTCTCTGCTGAAAAAGGATGACCAGCTGACAGTAAAACTGCTTGGTGCTGATGAGCCCTTGGCTTTGTTACTGTGGTAAAACCTACATCATTTGACAGCTGCTTGTGCATGGAAAAAAACACAGATGATTAACGGTTTCCTATCTTTCCTTGCTACTGATCTTCTTTGCTTATGACAGATGAGACTTAGATGTCTTTTTTTAAGAGACAGAGAGAGAAAAGGAGAATATTTAAACTTGTTCTCACCTAAGTCTTTTATGTTATCCTAAGGACCTTATTTGTAGTAGAGATTTTTGTCTGAATTTCAGCTCTCCTAAAATGATGAGATCTGTCATTCAGCTTTAAAAGGGAATGTGAATTCTTCCCTGGATGGATGATTTTTTTTTTTTTTGCAAAAGGGTATAATGCTAATTTTACTTATTCAGAAATTAAAATAGCAAACAGTTTATATGAGGTGTTGATAATTACCTATATTACTGTAATGCTGTGACAGATGTTGGCAAAAAGAGGCAGAAAATGCCTACAGCTGTGCACTCCATGACATCCAGTTTATACTCAGACAGAAGGCTAACAGATGTTCTGAACTGTCACTTTGCCTAAATGTTTTTAAAGTCTAAGGACCTGCTTTATAATTCACTAGGGCCTCATTTGGTTTCACAGAGGTTCTCAGAATTCCCATCTGTGACAATTAATGTCGAAGACTTTTATAAATCAACCCCTGTCCTTATTAGCCCTCTGCAAATAGATATTGTGTATCTGCACACTCCCAAGGCTTCTATTTTTTGTGACCCAGTTATTAATTTCTATTAGTTGTACATAGCATAACTCTTGTTTTGAGAAGATACAGATTTGGGTGACATGAATACAGCTTGAGCACCAGAGTCAAAAGATTGCTGCTATAATTTAGAGTGACTTCAAAATACCTATGTTAAAATATTTTTTATTTTCTTGATGAATGTTATGGTCATTTCTAAGGTGGTTGTAAAATGGTAGCGACTTCAAGCTTCTTGTTTTCCCAAAAGAAAATATGAATCTTGGTGGTATCAAAATAGAGAACTCAAACAAGAATGTTCAGCTGCCAGAGATATTCCTATTCCTAGAGAATATTTTTGCTCAGAAATGGTTAAAACATTCAAGGGGCACTTTAAAAAACAAAGAAAGGCTCATATATTAAATTATGCTCTTTAAATTAAAAATAAAGATCTTATAAAAGTGATGTATAGGTAATGTATGCATGTAGAAAAACATTTAAAATTGTCATCTCAAGCTCCACCCAAATTTGCCAGCATACCTTCAGACAGGTAAAAAATGTCTCTAGAGTAAAACAACACTTTATTGATAGTTGCCATTTCTTTTTAATAGCTGAATTCCTGTTGTACAGTATTTTAATAGTTTAAATATTGTGCTAACATAATCAGTGTTTGTCTTCTGTTCCCCAATCCTGTATAGAAGCAGAACTCCAAATTGTACATCTTTCTGGGTTTGTTTCTAAATTACTCCCCACACTTAATTACGAGGATGAGAGGGATGCCTTATTCCTCTTTGTTATAGGCTAAGCTCTCAGTAATCCCAAACAAAAGAGCCAGTTCTGGAAGATATAGGATTTGCTAGCAGGATTATGGTCTCATAGATAATGATGTGCAGTCAGCAGAAGCGAAGCTTTATTTTAATTCAAATAAGCTAGTAAACAAACCACTGACAAGTCTGCTGGTGAGAGTAACTGGCTTCTGTTGCCACATTGGCAGCTAAATTATAGAAAATCTATTATACCCTGTTCACCATATGTTTAATTTAATACAGATACAAATTAAACTATCCACAGTGCCTATTAAAATGACAATACATATTTTTTAAATATATGAATGTTTTAAGATACGTTCCCCTGACCTTAAGAAGGGCAGTGCTGATTTGCGAGACTACAGCAAAACACATGCTAGTCAACAGATTCTCTTCTACAACAACAACAACAACAGTGATTTGAAAAAACACAGAATATTAATAGTACAGTTTTGTAACAGATAATGAGGTTAATTGGGGTGTTTTACCTTCTAAGCATCTGTTCTCACACACTTCACTCCCCCTAGGTTCCTGGGCCTTGCATTTGATAGAAGTGGTTGATATCTAATCCTCTGTATACTTTTTAATTCAGTGCCAGCTGCAGTATGAGGGTTTTGCCCTTTTCCTGCTGCAAATAACTATATTCCTCATTTCTGCATATTCTCATTTATTAATGTTCTTTCAAATAACCTGAATTTCTTGACCTGTCAGGAACCTTGGAATTGCTACTGTAATACTGTGGAGGGTTTTGAATTCTGGGCAGGGATTCCTGCCTAGGGCCTGTGTTGTCCAGAGGAAGAAGTGTTGAGTACGATTTGTTGTGGCCCATTATGGACCCTGATTGACTTGAGTTCTGTGGTGGTTGCAGTGAAAGCAGATCTTGGAGAAAAAATTAAAATAACAGCAGGCAAATATTGTGAGAGTCTAACTAAGTGTGGGTGTTTCCAAATAAACTGAATTTACCTTATAAAGTCAGTAAGAAACTTCAAGTTATGGGGATCAGCAGATGTTACTGTTGAAAGAGTTTCAAGGACTTCTTCAAACTTTATTTAAAACACAGGGAAAGAAATTAACTTCCCCAAATTCACCCTTTATATCTTTAATGAACAATGATGCAAAAAGTGCCAGTCAAAATACTCCAAGTGAAGAGTTCTGTGGACTTCCCTGAGGTCCTCCTGCCAAGATTGGAGCTCTCCTTTCCAGCTCCAGTGTGCTCACAGCAGCAGTAGGGATGCAATGAAAATGTCAGTTTTGTGAAATTACTTGCTTGCAGGTAGTGAATTGTCACTTTACTCCACAGTAATATAGTCAAAACTCAGAATTCAAAATTGTTTCCCACAGTGTTTAAGATGTAAAGGGCACATGCAAATGTCATGTGAACATGTGGAAGTGTGTGTGAAGGGAGTTCCTGGCTCCTATAAATGTGCAGCATTACACACCAGGACCAGACTGTATTTTATCATACATACAATGTACAGCATGTGCATGAGGTGTGCAAAGTGTGTATATACTGTGTGCACATGTATGCTCATTGTATGTTTATTTTCATTTCATTTGCCAGAACATGTTCAGAATCAATAAATATTTGTAATGTAGACATAATATACACAGGAATTTATTGCAAACAAGTGTCACTTATTTAATAAATTCATTTTTAGTGTGTAAAAGAATCTCTAGAGTTGAACGTATTCAAGTATCAAGTCCAAGAGATATTTGGACAAAATACAGAATATTGCTGGTGCTGCACTTTCTGCTCTTCTTCCCAGGACAAATTTATCTTATACCAAGTGTTCATCTTTGATAAAGGCATATTTAGCACCACAGCTACCCATAGCAAAATTATTGCAATAAGTGTTGAGGTAATAAATGAGGAGGCTCTTTCATGAAAAAAAAAAATAAAAAAGAAAAGCTACACAGGAGAAAACTCTGTAATTTTAGGTGGTGCGTATAAAGTTCTTCCATAGATTTCCGTGCAGCAAAAGGCCTGCCAGCCCCTCAAACCTGCTGCTCCTC
Source organism: Zonotrichia albicollis (assembly GCF_047830755.1). Classification (NCBI taxonomy): domain Eukaryota; kingdom Metazoa; phylum Chordata; class Aves; order Passeriformes; family Passerellidae; genus Zonotrichia; species Zonotrichia albicollis. The sequence continues at coordinate 34,860,141 of NC_133827.1, read as the reverse complement.
GAGAGCCACTCTTGTGCGCTACAGCCTCCTTGCTTTTGGTAAATGGATTTTCTCCCTTCCTGTCCCTGAGGGCTGGGGGCAGCAGCCAAACTCGCGGCTCCCGGAGTGTCCCGAGTGCTCCGCAGAGGCTGCAGAGCGTGCCCAGCCTTGCCGGGCGCGCATCCCTGGGGCACGCTCGGGCACCACACCCCGGCTGCCGCCCGCAGCTTTTCGCTTAGGAAAGCTTGAACGTTGCTGAAGTGAAGCGAGAGGCTGAGAACTTCTGGGAACAGATTGGGAAGCCCCTTTCTCCCAGGAAAGGAGTCCCGAGGACACGCGGGATGGCGGCGCCGAGCGAGCGCTGCCGGGGGCGTGGGGGATCCGCGCTCCGCTCCCGTGGGCTCAGCCGCGGGGCTCGGCCCCCGGGCTGCCCGCCGGTGTTAAACTTTAACTCTCTTGGCAGCGAGGCGGGATGCGAAAGAAGGGCTCGTCCCGTGTGGTGTGAACCTCAGCTCCTCCGGGGAAGATTAACCCGGGAGCCCCGGCGCGGGGAGCCAGGCACGGGCTGGGGCTGAGCGGGGGCACTGCGGCCACGGCAGGGGCAGAAACATTGGCTGGGGCGAGAAATACCACCAGCAGCCTCTCTTCCCACTCTGCTTTGAAACAGCTTCTGTGCTTTGTCCTGGGTTGGAACTCCAAAATTCTGAAATTATTTTTCTTTCTGGACACAGTGTTGGGTCAGGCACTCAGCCCCTCTGCGGGAGACCGTGTCTGGCAAACACCTTACTGCTCTGTTGGAATATGCAGCCTAGAGATAAATCTATATATAGCCAATTTGGAGTAATCCGTTATTTAACTATGCACCTGGATGCAGGTGATCTGGGTTTGGGTGTTTTCTTTTCTTGGGGGTTATTTTCCCAAGCCTAAAATGAATTGTGAAAGTCAACATCTAGGACGCTCATTTTCGCACCCCGTGGGATCCGTCTCGGCAGAGAGACTTAAGGGTACCAATGTTGGTGTGGGAGCCCAGCCCTTCTCAGACCAAGGGCGAAAATGCATGTGGATATGCGAATTTCTCTCCGAGCCCTTCCAGTATGCGGATCACTTTTTTTACTGTTGTTTGTTTGTTTTTCTTTCCCTCCAGAAAGTCTTAGAAATTGCTACAAAGCGTTATAAAGTTGTAGCTACCCGGTCCACACACGGGTGATTTCGTTTGTGGTTATCTGCAAAATGAGCTTTAAGCCAATTTCGTGCTTCAGGCTAAAGAGAGGGATTCGTATTTCCCTCCTAGATGCGTGGCATTCCTGGAATCTCTTTGTCAGCTTGCCGTAGGATGCTGCTGTAATTTGCTTGGAAACTCTACCAAAATTTGTAAACAGCGGTAAAGAGCAGCGTAAGATTTCTGAGCCATCGGGCTGTTCTCTCTGGAAAGAAAAAAAAAAATCATCTTTCATTGATAAGTCAGTATTAAACTATTCAGAGCCTGGTTCCCATTTATCCCAAAGAACCACCGTAGGTTCAAAATATGCATTTCCTACTAATCTCTTTCCTTCCCTGCTCTAAGAAATAAAGTAGTCCTTCAGGAGAAGCGATCCTTTCTTGGGAGAATCCTAAAAAAGTTTTTGCACGATTTCCTGAACTTTGGCACGCTTGGCTCTTTTATGCCACTTCCCCCCCGCCTCCTGAGCATGCAAAGGCTACTGCAAAACGACGGGAGGTTGCCTGAACTCAGCGGCTGGGGATGAGCTCTGCCACCCTCCGTACGAATGCCCTGTTGGCGCTGGGGCTGGCAGGCAGCGCTCCCCGGCCGCGGCAGCGCCGCCCTGCGCGGAGCCGTGCGGAACTGCTGGGGCCGCTCCGGCGGGGCCGCGGCCGCCCCGCGGAGGCTCCCGCACCCTCCCCGCCCCGGCGGAGCGAGCTGGGGAGAAGATGTTTATCCTGAGATGCAAAATGGGTTGTTGAAAAACAAGCCATGTGCAAATAGTTTAATTTTCCGTTTTGATGCTTATCTTTGTCTCCCGAATTTCATCGGAGAGGCTTTAATTGGCGTGTGGGTAATAGTTCCTAAATAATCCCTTATTAGATGACTTCAGACGAGTTGCGAACCAATAACGTCTTAGTCCCAAAAGTGAAAGTAGAATTTGAAGGCTCAGGTCAGTTTTTGTCAAAGGGCTCATTTGAACATCTTTTAGTTTGCTGGAAAAGCTAATTAAAGAACGTTTGAAGGTTAAAGTCATTATTCCGTGCTGTTGTCGTGCTACAAGTGAGCCGAGTTTTGTGAAAACACAAAGGGCAGAAGTCACAGAGGTGGATTACTGTCAGTCCAGGCTACAGAGGCACAGAGAACTGTGGCATTAATTCCTATAGAAAGGTAGACAAACACAGTCACTGACTAACAACTTTCCCGCAGAGCCCTATTGTCTAAGCACTTTCTACCGCTTTGGGGCTCTCTTCGAGTTGCTACAGTCGTAACCAGATCCCAAACTAGGTAACGGGGCGACTTTCGGGCGCAGAATTCCTGTCCTGTGAAACAATTTCCACGACAAAAAATCGCTGCGGGTCTTGGCGGCTCGCTCTAACATTTATTTCCCCCTTCAGAGGCGTTAATTTATTCATTACTTGGCAGAAAGTTAGCAGCGCGGCAGAACTCTGCTGGAGCCCGCAGCACCCTCGCACCCGCCGCGGCCCGGGACAGATCCGCGGCCCCTCTTGCGGGACAGATCCGCGGCCCCTCTTGCGGGGCGGCTCCGCAGCCGCTCGGGAACTTTGCGGGCGGCGCCGCCGCGCAAGAGCCGCGCAAGAGCCGCGCTGCGCGGGAGCTGCGCGCCGCGGAGGCGGCCGGAGCGCAGGGACAGGCGGCGCGCCCGCGGGCAGGAAAATGCCGTGGGCTAATCCCGGGGGCTGCCAGCAGCAGTTCGCGCCTTTGTGTGTGCGTGTGCGTGGACAGCAGCTTGCAAAGCCGGGCACACAAAGATAGGCGCGCACAGGCACGGCCGGGGCTGCTCTGCCTCGCCTCCCCAGCGCCCGCTGCCTTCGCGCTGAGCCCTACTCGCTCTCAAAGTCTAGATTTTTTTTAGGTCTGGGAACGACTGTAGATCTCCCCAAATTCAAAGAAACAGATGTTTGGGCTGATTATGGATGGGGGGAGGGGAGGAGGGATCCCTGCAGCTGCAACTCAAAGAAATATATTGATAAAATATTTCAGTGGTAATAAATACGCAGAGATCAGCTCGACCTTGCGAGGTCTTTATTTTAATTTTTTTCCCCATATACAAAAATCTTTATCAAACCTCTATTCTATGGCTTCAATAAACAGAACCCATTACCTCACGGCAGCTTTTGTTGGCCTGTATACAAGCGAGAACAAAATGGTTATTCAGGAGAACGCTTTCGATTTTTATTGTGTGTAGTATGCACAAAGAGCAGTGTTATTGTATTAAAAAGAACCATCTGTAGCAGAAACAATGGCATCAAATTATCTTTGAATACCCACTGCAAAAATATAAAGCTTTTTTATTATTCTTCTGCTGTACGGTGGGGGACAGAGAAGTGACTTTTTTGTTGTTGTGGGTGCATTCTTATAACACACACACAAAATCAGCCATTGGGATTTTTTTTTAAGCCATAAACGATTTTTTCCCCTCTTGTTCCAGGGACTGCAGTTAAGAGCTAGGGCTAGGACTTGGAGGATGTGTAGGCAAACGGAAAGAGAGCCGGGGGAAGAAAAACCGAAATGGATTCATTCTCTGTCCTGGATGGAGGAGGAGAGGAGAAGAGAAGGGGACGTGCGAGCTTCCTTCAACTGCCTCTGTCCGGTGAAAAGTGCTCAGACCCCCGGGGCTGCGCCGGACTCCAGAGCCCGCGCGGACTTTCGCGTTGAGCTGCCAATCAAACCGCTCGCAGCCACCACCCTGCTCTGGCACCGACATGTAAGTAGCTGCAGCACAACTTTGACATTCACAGTTTTTCCCCCTCCTCCCCCGTGACCTTTAAAACGATCTGGAAATGTAGCTCCCACCTACGACCCGCCACTCCGAGCTCCACCGCGTTAAGCTCGGGGACTCGCGTACGCGTTTGGGCTCGGCTGGAATTGCGCGGCCGCGCATGGCGAGCGAAGCGCTGGGCAGAGGCGCTCCCGGTCCGCGGCTGCCTGTGCGCTGTCTGCTCCTCTCCCTCGGAGCTCACGGCCCGCGGGGAGCGCTCGGGCTGCAGCGGAGCCGGGACTCTGCCCCGCGGCCCCGGGGCGTTCCAGCGCTATTTTGGCGCGGAGAGACGCGCAGCCCCATCCGCGCACCGCACCGGCGGCAGGCGCGACGCCCCCGCGCCTCTCCCGGGGATGCTCCGCGGGTCCGCGGGCCGGGAGGAGCCCCGGGCCGGGCGCTCCGCGGGCGCGGCCGGGGCGGTGCGCGGGGCGCGGAGCGGCCGCCGGGCGGGCGGGGGCTCCCGGGCGCGCCGCTCTCTGCCGCCCCCTGTGGGCGCTGCGCTGCGCTGCGCTCCTCCCGCGGCGCTGCGCGGCCGCTCCCGGCCCAATCCCGGCACGGGGGGCCGGCCCGCGCCGCTCCCGCACGCCCAAAGCGGGGCCACACCGCGGGCGGAGCCGGCGCATCCCGGCCCCGGCTCCGGCTGCGCGGGGTCCGCAGCCGGGCGAGCCGATAATAAATCATCAATACCTTTTTAACTGCCCGCCGCTGCCTTCTGATGCGCTTGGGGCTCGGAAAGGCCCGAATTTGACATGTTGGCTCATTATAATAGCGTTTAAAGGGAAACTCTTTTTAGTTACAGTTAGCAAAGTTGAGCTTGGATTTCGCCCTCTTAGCCCCCCCTTCCTTTTTTTTTTTTTTTTTTTTTCTTGGTAAGAATTTGGTAGATAAAGGTTAATCTTGGGCTGAATGATAGAGCTGTGATTGACAAGAGAAAAGGTGTTGAGGGCAGGTCGAGCTGTCTTATTTACAGCCCACTGCTTGCTATAGAGCCTTTGTTAGGACTGGAAAGCTAATTTAGTGCTGATCAAAAGCACCACAGAGTTAAAGGACTGGTAATGACTGCTAATTTCATTTCAGCCTCATACATCCCCAACTGCTGTAATTAAAGACGTGCTATTTAAATACAGGTGAAGGGGTTTTGTATTAGGGGGAAAGTGGGTAGCCGGTTACAATTTTATTTATGGTTAATATGGTAAAAGTCCAACATTCGATTTATGAATTTAGCGATTTGCTTTTTTGCACTCTTGTGCCCCTGCAGAGCAGGGCTGGACGGCAGGGTCGGCCGTGCAGGGGCAGGGCGAGGACAGCGCGCCGCAAGCGATGGATGCGAGCCCCCAGCTAGCGTGGGGTTATCTTATTTTTAATTATTCCCATCAAACGGCAGTCAGGAAACATCGGGAGCTCAAGGGAGAGGGGAGATGGAGGGGCACGTGTCAGCTTTTAAGTGCCTCTGCGGAAGCTCGGGTCCTCATATTATTATTATTTTTAATTAAATTATTTTAGCACTCCACGGCTGGTTCGCTGGCTCTGAGACGATGTAATTTCACAACCGATATAACAGTTTCTTTCTGGGAAACATCAAAGGATGAAAGCTCTACATTTCCGTAGTTGGTTAAAATTGACCAAAAAAAAAAAAGAGAGAGAGAGGGAAAAAAAAAAAAAAAAGAAAGAAAAAGAATTTAGCCTTTAATCTCTTTTTATCCACGACGACTAAAGATCTGTACTCGACCCCGCTCGGCTCCGGGCTGCCCGGGCTCCCCGGGCTCCCCCCGGGCTCCCCCCGCTGCCGCGGCCGCTCCGCGCGGGGGGCGGCGCCCCCTGTCGGCCGCGCCGGGGGTGCCCGTGGGGATCCCGCGGGACGGGCGCGCCCGCGGGGCAGCACCAGCACCGGCACCGGCGGCACCGGCAGCACCGGCACCGGGCGGGAGAGGAGCCAGAGCCTGGGACCGCCGGGGAGCCGCTGCAGGGGTTAAAGGGAGCGCGGTGAGGTAGGGACGGGCAAGGTGAGCACAGAGCCCGGCACAGGAGCTACAGGCAGGGAAGCCATGTCCAGCTTGCGCCGTTTGCTCTCCGGAGATATGAACGTGGGCGGAAAATAAGTGAAGTGCCACCGACTTCTTTCTAAGCAGAGCTTTCCATAAAGCTGATAAGTGATGCTCTCCCACAGCTAGGCAGAGCAGGGGAGCTGCTGCGGGACCGCGCCGTCCCGGCGGGCGGCGGGACATCCCCGGCAGACCAACTTCTCTATTGGCAGCCTTAGGCACAAAAAGTCAGGATTAATTTTTCATCGTTCCCAACTTCGGTGTTCCAGTGCTGTCAGCAAATGCCAGCCTTTCAGATGCTCGTGCTTGTGTTTTCCTCCCAACGTGTCTTAAATAAGTCAGTGTTGACAGGTGTTGCTTGTAAGCAGCGTTGAACAGTTCCTTTTCATTAAGGAAACATTTTCTCAAATGGCATATGTTTAAACCCGAAGCAATAAAGTCACCTCAATCCCTCTCAAAAAAAAAAAAAAAAAAAAAAAAAAAAAAAAAAAAAAGCAAAATAAACACCCCCTCCCCAGCTCCTGGAAAAGGAAGAAGCGTTATCTTAAGTGAATGCCTGGAGTGCGATTTTATTTCCTCACTGTGGAGATGACAGATTTAAAAGAAACCTGGTGATATAAAACGATTAGCCAAAATATGTGATGTGCTGCATTGCTACCAACTTTTTAGATTAATTCTCCACTTATTTTATAGCATGCACGTAGCTCAGTGCAGTGCATTTAACGGTGGTATTTGCTAGATGCGGTAATACCCAGCACGGTTTATGCGTCTTGCGTGCAAAGAGAAAGACTAATGGAAACCAAATTATTTCTGTTAAATTGGGGTTATTTTGTATCTCCTGTTGACAGCCTGGATGAAAGTCATAACGCCGCAGTTTTTCTATTAAATGAACCCCATGGCTGTTGGTCTCACAATAAACTTTTCACTTTAGAAATTATATTCGGATAGGGTTTTATGAAATATTATTGTTTGTCGCGCTGAGCATACTTTCTCCATTCTTGCAGTCTGATCTCCGCTCGAGACTCCCTAATAAGGCAATTCTGTAGTAGGAGCGCCCAAAATAAAGACATGGCATTTTCTATAAATAATAGCAAGAGCCCTGCACAGATTTCCTGCACAACGGAATTCCCAGATTTCCTTTACAGTTTCTTTAGTTTGCACGCTTTCGGTATATATAACTCCGAAATTAAGCAAAAATATACATCTGTATAGATCTGTCAAGCCAGTTATAAACAGAGGCATTATATGTCAATTACCACAGGAAACGGAAAAAATACAGAGCGCTTGTACACACGGTTTAGCTTCAGGAGGCACTTTACAAAAATTTAGTGACTCCTGCCGAAAGGTGAATGATTAACCCGGTTCCAGGAGAGGGGTTGTTAGAAACAGCAGTTGTGAGGGGGCTGTAAAGGGGTCATAAACTGCCCCCTCCCTAGGGCAGGAGTTGGCACATAAAATCAAGGGTCCCAAGTGATCAGTTTAACCAAAATGCGGTTTTTCTGGGCTCGGTTCGTAACTCAGTTGCTGGGTTTTATTCTGCGGACGTTACTCAAGGGAGCAAATGCTGTAAATCTGGGATCGGGTCCCAGGCTTGGCAGACAGCTGGCAGCAAAGGGGGGTCAGCTCTGTGCTCAGCTGGCAGCAAGGGGGGGTTAGCTCTGTGCTCGGTCCCGTTCATCTCCACTTGGAAGAAAAGTGCATTTTTAGTTTATTTATGTCTTATGGAAAGAACTGTTTCTGGACACCGGCTTTTCCTACATCTCTCTGTTGAGCGGTGGAAGGGGAGACTTGAAGAAACAAACAGAAAAACACCCTCAAAGGCCAATTTCGCACTTCACCTTTTCTTGCTTCCCCCTGAGCCCGTCTCTGGCACCTGCTGCCCTGAGCACCCGCAGCATCGCCCCTTCTGTCCCAGCCCGTGGCGCCCCCGGGGCCTTTCCCCTCACACCCACCCGCTCCCGCCGGGAAGGCTCCCACAGGGGCAGGCGGGGTGTTCGGAGAAGCCCCGTTGTGCTGCGATTTCCATGGAAAAAGGGCTGTGACACCCCGCCGGCAGCACCCCGCGCCCAAACCCACGCAGATCGCTGTGTGCCCAAAGCGCTTCTCCTGCCCCGCCTGTCGCACACACCTGCGGGGCCAGGGCCGCTGGGGATGGCGGGGAGGTTCTCGCCATCTCTCTTGAGGCTTCTATTTTATTTCCCTCTTTATTTCCCCACGGGCTCCCCTGTGCTCCTGGAGGAGCCCCAGGCCCCCTTGCCTCTCTGCGCTGCGCCCGGGCCTCCTCCGCAAAGGCTCGTTCGGATCTTCGGGTGGAGGACAGTGGATAGACACATGGCAAGTGTTGTTGTTGTTATTATTTATAGCACCGTCTCTCTGCTCCGATTAAGCGCCGTCTAAATATGAATTCACTGTATAGACAGCTAGTCTATAATTTGAATTAAAATCCTTCCAACGAGCCCGTCGCTGGAGAATTCTGAAATCACAAGCCTAAGTTGACACAATGAGCCCATGGTGTCAATAAACCATGGGCGAGATGGAGAGATTGTCACTCCAGACCATAACAGTTCTGAAAGTGTCATTACCGTCTGTCCTGTCAATGAGCTCCAAATTAAGGACTATGAGGAACAGCGAGATAAAAGTCACCGTCTTGGCTCCATTATGGGCGATCTTGTCAGTGATCTGAGAATCACTGGAAAGGGCTTTTTTTTTTTTGCTTTTTTTTTTGCTTTTTGCTTTTTTTTGCCTTTTTTTTTAATGTACTTTTCAAACCATGCCTCGGGATGCCAGGGTTTGAGGTGCGCTGAGAAGCAACCTTGAAGCACCCCAGGCTGTGCCTCAGGCGTTCCCATTGAAACTGCCACAGCTTCTTTGGGAAACGGTGTGAATTCAATGGAAGAGCCGGAATAATTCCATCAAAACTGTGCTGGGGCCAAAGAGGACTTCATTTGATTTGGGCGACACGTGTGATCCCATGAACAGACACTTTTTTTGACCATTATTTTCTTAAGTCAACACAAAGATGGTGAAGGGGAAAGAGGGAAATAAAATAGAAGCCTCAACTTTAGGAAAAGACAATACATTTGAGATAGCCCCTTCCAGGCATTAAGACTTTCAGAGAATGTCCCCAGTCTCTCTCCTGCGAGCCTGAGAGAGTTAAGGGGACTTATTCAGGAATTGGAAACCTTCAATTCTGGATTTTTGTGCTTTTGTGGGTTTAAGCAAAGCAGTTAGCGTTCTTCAGGAGGGGTTTTGTGTTTAATATACATGAGTTCATTCAACTACAATGGGAAAAGAAAACTCATTTGTTCTTATAAAACTAGGAAGGAAAGATAACTTTAAATAGACTGCCAAAAAGGATCCCGCTCGAGGGGGTTGCTTTCCTGCTAAAGAGCCAACATTCAACTGTAATTTCACCCCGTTACGTTGTACAGTAATTCCTAAGTTTATCTTCGCCACTGATCTTGATTTTCTGATTTATTTTAAAGATCACATAAGAAAAAGAGTACGGGCTTCACTTATATTTTCCTTTGGGTAAGAAATCCCGTGAGTGTGATTTTAGACACAGAACAAAAATCGCGGACAGTTTGAGGAAGATGATGGCTATTTATGAAGAGTCATGGAAGCCTGTTTGGACAATCGGCTTCTCCTTTTATTGAGAAGCCTTTTGAAAGCGACTTCGAGAGGTGGTGTGAGCGATTCGGCTTTTCTGCTGCTTATTGTGTGTACATTAAACTCCCTCCAGGATCCGAGTTTTAATTTTTCTTTACATTTCCCTTCTTGCAGCACTGGAAAAAAAAACCCGGAGCTGCTTTTTTTTTATTTTTTTTTTTTTCTTAATCTTTTGGACTATTTCTTTTTGCCGCCCCAGCCCCGCAGCACCGGTGCGGTGGTGGCCGGGAGGAGAGGCGGCCGTGGGGCCGCTCCGGGGGCACAGCGGGACCTGCGGCGCGGGCGGCCCGGGGGGAGCCCCGCAATCCCCGCAGCCCCCGCAACCCTCGGTTCCTGCAGCCCCCGGTTCCCGGAGCCCCCGGGCCCCGTTGCCCTCGCAGCCCCCGGTTCGTGCAGCCCCTGGTTCCCGCAGCCCCGCTCGGGCCCGGGCCGTGCGCTGCCCGCCCGGCCGCACGTGTGCTCGCCCCGCGCTTCCATTCGGGAGAAGAGGGATGAAAGGAGAGGCCGGGAGCAGCGCGGGGCTCCCTCGGTATTCCCCGGCTTTCAAGGGTCCTTAGAGCCCTTGAATGAAATTATTGGGCGAAATGGGGTCTGGCGGGACCGGCCGCGGCTCGCCCCCTCCTTGGTTTGTACGTGTAATGCCACTTCTGAGAGCGACAATCGGGCTGCTTGCTGGACAGGGAGGGACAAAAAGGAGATTAAACCGTTTTAAATAATAATAAAAAACATCCCAAACGCAAGCAGAGTGGATTACACTTGCCGCGGCGCCCCGGCTCCCCCCAGGTTCCCCGAAGAGCCGCCCTCGGGCCTCGCAGGCAGAGCGGCCCCAGCCCCAGCCCAGCTCGGCCCCGCCAAACTCGCCGAGCTCCCGGGAGCCCCTGGAGCGCCCGCAGGGTCCCCCCGGCTCCCCGTGCGAGACCCTTCCTTGGCTGAGCGCATCCTGCACCTGCAGCAGCTCGGGACCTGCCGGGGCTGGGGAAGGCTCCCCCGGCCCATTCCCACTCCGAATGTGGCCCTTATTCCAGGGCATTTCAGACTCTATCCCCCCAAGTTTTCCTCAGGATACCCCTGCAAACCCACCATGTGATGACTGAAATTCCCCAGAGACTGGGTATAGTTAGTTCATTAAAACTTCCCTGACTAACTTGAGCGCTGGGCTGCTACAGCATAAGAGGGGCAAGGGGAAATTTATCTGTACATTTTCGTCTTTGCCTATTTTTTTTTTAACGTAATGAAATTAAAACTTTTGGAGCTCACAGTTGACATTTTGCAGAAAATTGAGTTATCAAGGCAGTAATTATTTCACGGGGAGATAAAACTCTCATAGCCCTAACTGTCAAATAGGGGCCTTTTCAGATTTTAATTACAAAATAAAATTAGTCTGCTCTTCCTCGGAAGGGTTTGTGAGTGGCTAAACAGAGCTTTCCCCAATACTGGTGGTCGTCAAACTCTGCTAATTAGCAATGCTGAGAAATTCCAGTTAACAAGGACATTCTCTAAGTCTCTGCAGGTTCCCTGCCGTTCGCCTTCATTTCCATAAGAAGATTAAGAGTGGAGGGGAACACACTCAAATGCAGATGCAGAAAAGAAGCGTTTTTAACAAGCATCATAATAGTAAGATGCTTGGCTAGTTCTCACCTAATTACTGCAAGTTAAACCTCTATTTGCAGCTATGGACAAAAAATGGAGCTGCAATCTCCCATCTCCACAAGTCTGCTTAATAGTTTGCTTTAGATTGGTTACTAGTAGGTTCAGGAAAAAAAATAATATGAAAAAGTATATATTCTTTCCGATACAGTTAACACGATAGGTTGTATCCGTAGGGCTTTTACAAAAATCGGCGAGCATTAGAACAATAAATACATAAAATCCAAGTAGTTAACATTCATTTTCTTTTTAAGAGACTCATAACGTGGAAATAAAAGTGCGTGTGCCGCAGAGCCCATCACTGAGAACATTTGCAGACTATTTGTTTAATGTAAGCACTTTTCATTTCCATAAATTATACCAAAGGCAACGATTTTTTAAATCCACTCAGATTAAACCGTCCCTCTGCAGGCCTCCCTTCCCTGGCTGTATTCTTAGAGAGCAGTGGTGTTATTGTCATTAATATAGAAAATCAGGGACCATTTCATCTTTTCTTTTTTTTTTTTTTTTTTTATTTTGTAGCCAGCTTCCCGGTCTGCCTCTGCTTCCGCCCACCCGTGTGTGTATTCCCAACCAAGCAAACCTCCATACCCAGAGGAAAGGCACAAAATATCCCAAAAGAGCCATCGCCCTCACCTTATTTCCTGTATTGCACTATTATGTATATACGCCAGTTTATTGCATCGATAATTAAAAGTGTTAATTAAAATAGAGCCGTAAATACTCCCGATAGCACAATTGTTAGGCATTTCCCATCCTTTATTCGTATGATAAATGCAATTAGGAGAGCACCAGGCCCCGAAAGGCTCTCGGTGAGCACAGGGCAGCCCACGGAGCCTGGTCCTGCGTGGGGCTCTGGGCCGTGCACCCCACGCACCTCCCGCAGCTACAGCCAGAGCAAAAATAACCCCTCGCCTGCGCACCGCCAGCCCTCGCTTATCGGGTTAGCACAATGAGCAAGCACCTACACCGCCCACCCACCCCCTTTAAAAAAAAAAAATCAAAATAATTATCCCTAAAATTATTTTAAAATAACTTTATCAACTGGAGACCAAGGGGAGAACAATAAGACAGTTAACAGCCGCCATGCAGTCAGGAGTGTCTGGACAATCCCAATCCGGTTATACCCCACATCTCATAATTTGCACCTATGTTTCGACGGTTTAACCCATCACTTATCTATGGGTTATATATACATTTACGAATTAAACGCATTGGACCCGATAGGATTTATTTGCATAATCTACGTGGAGGGAAAAAAAAAAAATAGATGCGTCCCTGTTTGCCGGTCGGCTTTTATTATTATTATTATTACTATTATTTGTTGTTGCTATTATTATTGCTATTATTTTTATTATTGTTATTCCGCCGGGTGTCATTTCCCGCTCCCTTCCCCCCGGCCCTCGCACGGCTCCCGGCGGCGCCTCCCGCCCGGGGCGCGGCCGGGCCGGCAGGGGGCGCCGCAGCGCCGCGGCTGAGGGGCTGAGGGGCTGAGGCCGTCGGGGCGCCCCGCGCTGCCCCGGCCCCCGCCCCGCGCCCCGGCCGCGCTGCGGCCCCTGCGGCTCCCCCGCCGCCCCGCACCCCCTCCGGCTCCACGCCGTGAGCGCCATCGCACCGAAAGGCGGAGCAACCCCGCCGAGGCAGGGGAGGCGCGGAGCGGCGCGGGGGAGCGCGGCCAGGGCGGCGAGCGGCTCCCCCCGCTCCCGCTCCCCGTCCTCTCTCCCTTCCTTCCTTTGTCGTCAAGTGCGGTTTAGCAACAAAGATCCCAACAAGAGAGTGGAAGTAAACTTAGCCGGGGCTTTGTGCAGCCCGTGTAGTGACAACAAGGGAAACAAAACTACGTATTTGTAGCGCCCGGCCGTCCCCCCGGCCCCGCGCTGCGCCCACCCGGCGCCGCCCGCGGCCCGCAATGGGCTCGGGGTGACGGTGCCGCCGGGCCCAGCGGCGGACGGAGCGCGGCCCGGACCCCTCCCCAGCGCCTGCAGAGGGGTCCCGGCCCCGCTTTGTGTTCGCGGGGATGGCATGTGGGAAACCGGTGTTTGCACTGGACATCCCCCTCCTGCGAGGCCGGAGGCCGGGGGGAAGGGCTTGGCGCGCTGTGGCGCGGAGCAGGGCCCGGGGGATGGCCGGGAGATGGGCACAGCTCTGCCCGGGCGGCGCGCTGCGGGCTCGGCAGCAGCAGCAGGGCCCGGCCGGGGGCTCCGCCTCACGGGGACTGCACGGCCTGGACGGGGCGAGCGAGGCGCACGCAGGGCCGGGCGGCCCCTCTGTCCCGAGGGGCACCGGCACAGGGCTGGGGGAAGCCGTCCCCGCTCCGCTCCCCCCATGGCTTCTCCTAGCCCCAAGCCAACATCAACTTAAAGGGAAAAAAAAAAAAAAAAAAAAAGAAAAGAAAGAAAAAAAACACCACGTAGCAACAATGCTGTTTACCCACTTCCTCCAAAAGGCGTGTGTGACCTGTTGCTGGAAGGGGAGATACAAAGGCTCCCAGTGGCCGCCCGGGCCGCCCCCGGGCCCGCCTCCCCGCCGAGCCGTCCCGGCGCGCCCAGCCCCCGCCCCGTTTCATGCAAAACCAGGGGAAGAGACTTGTCCTCAGTGGCGGAGCCGCCGAGCGCTGATTGGCCGCAGCGAACGCATTTATTGCCTGACAAGCCCCCATCACATGGATGGTTGTCTATTAACTTGTTCAAAAAAGTATCAGGAGTTGTCAAGGCAGAGAGAGAGAGTGTGTGTGTTTGCAAAAGGGGGTAAAGTAGTTTGCTGGCTCTTTAAGACCGAGGTGGAGAGAGAGAGAGAGAGGGAGAGAGAGAGAGAGAGAGAGAGAGCGGCAGGCAGAGAAAAGGGAAAAAGGAGGAAGAAGTTTTTTAAAATCAAGACTCCGGCGGTAATAATAGCAGTTATTAGCATTATTAATCCATCAGCGAAGAAGAAGATCCTGATCTTGATCCAAGTGTGGTTTTGGGGAGTCCCCCTCCCCCCTTTCCTACCCCTCCCTAGGAAAAAAAAAAAAAAGTCCGGCTTGGGACTCCGCTGCGGCTGCTCCTCGTTTCTCTGCTCAAGGCTGGTTCCAGCAAAAGTAGTTTGAATGTACAACATGATGGAAACCGAGCTGAAACCTCCCGCCCCCCAGCAAACTTCGGGGGGAGGCACAGGCAACTCCAACTCGGCCGCCAACAACCAGAAGAACAGCCCGGACCGGGTCAAGCGCCCGATGAACGCGTTCATGGTGTGGTCCCGCGGGCAGCGGCGGAAAATGGCCCAGGAGAACCCGAAGATGCACAACTCCGAGATCAGCAAGCGGCTCGGGGCCGAGTGGAAACTTTTATCCGAGGCGGAAAAGAGACCCTTCATTGATGAAGCCAAGCGGCTCAGAGCTCTGCACATGAAGGAGCACCCGGATTATAAATACCGACCCCGGAGGAAAACCAAGACCCTCATGAAGAAGGATAAGTACACGTTGCCGGGGGGCTTACTGGCACCGGGCACCAATACCATGACGACTGGGGTCGGGGTTGGGGCCACCTTGGGAGCTGGGGTGAACCAGAGGATGGACAGTTACGCGCACATGAACGGCTGGACCAACGGAGGCTATGGGATGATGCAAGAGCAGCTCGGCTACCCGCAGCACCCGGGCTTGAACGCGCACAACGCGGCGCAGATGCAGCCCATGCACCGCTACGACGTGAGCGCCCTGCAGTACAACTCCATGACCAGCTCGCAGACTTACATGAACGGATCGCCCACCTACAGCATGTCCTACTCCCAGCAAGGGACCCCGGGCATGGCCCTGGGCTCCATGGGCTCGGTGGTCAAGACGGAATCCAGCTCCAGTCCCCCCGTAGTCACTTCCTCGTCTCATTCAAGGGCTCCTTGCCAAGCTGGGGACCTTCGGGACATGATCAGCATGTATCTACCAGGTGCTGAAGTACCAGAACCAGCTGCCCCAAGCAGACTTCATATGTCCCAACACTACCAGAGTGCACCTGTTCCTGGCACAGCCATTAATGGCACACTCCCTCTATCACATATGTAAGACAAAGGGGCCGGGGGGGTGGGAGGGGAGGGAAAGGAAAACTAAACAAAACAAACAACAAAAAAACTTTTATTAGAAATTCTGGACTTTTTTTTTTTTTGGACTATTTTTGTACAGAGAAAACTCCGGAAGGGGGGTGGGGGTGGGGTTTGGGGTGGGGGGGGGTCAGAAATTAAACCGACAAGGAACTTGTATAGATCTCGGAGGGGAAGCAACTACACAAAACTTTTAAAAAGTTCTAGTTAAAACGGTAGGAACTTTGCAGAAAGTTTGCAAAAGTCTTTACCAATAATATTTAGAGCTAGACTCAAAGAGCGAAGAGGAAGATGTTTTAATATTTGCAGGCAACTTTTGTACAGTATTTATCAAAAGACACATGGCAATCAGAATGTCCATTGGCAATAGAAAGAGAAGAAAAAAACACAAGCTCGAGAATTTGCCAATTATTTTTAAAAATTAGAGTCTTCTTGGACCATTGTGGTTGTGGCAGCTGAATTTATAGTAGCTGCGAGAGGAGAGGAAATTATTTTACGGCATTTGGACATTTAAATTGTTTTAGAAATTGTACAAAAGATAAAAAGAGGTAGGATGAGTACTTGCGAACCATGGGCTTGGTTTGCTGGATAAGGGCAAACGTTTAGATTGTACTAAATTTTTTCTTTCTTTTTTTTTTTTTTTTTTTTTACTTCTTGTTAAAAAGCAAAAATTGCCATGCAGGTTCACACGCCGTTTGTTAATTTATAATAACTTTTTGTTTCCAGACTTCATCCTGTTCAAAGGAAAAAAAAAAAAAAAAAAAGGAAAATTACCAACCTGAAATTACTGTGTTTGAAATATTTTCTTATGGTTTGTAATATTTCTGTAAATTTATTGTGATGATATTTTAAGTTCTTTTTTTTTTTCTCCTCATTTTCCGTAGTTGTATTTTAAAGATTCGGCTCTGTATTATTTGAAATCAGTCTGCCGACAGTCCATGTATATATTTGAACTAATACCATCCTTATAACAGGTACATATTCAAGTTAAGTTTTTACTCCATTATGCACAGTTTGAGATAAATAAATTTTTGACATATGGACACAGAAGTTCCGCTTGAGTCTTGGATTTATTTTTGTAACGCAAGATGTTTTTTGAATAATTCATGCAGTAGAAGGTATCATCGTAGCCAACCGAATACGATAAATAATGCAGTAATATATAACTACATATATATAACGCATGAATATTTTTATAGGTATGTATGTAGAGAGAGAAAGTACGATAGCTTTAATGGAATAACTGCCTGTGCCTCCTTCGGGAGGAGGGGAACGTGGGGTGAGAGGCTGTTCCCCAGTTCCCTGCCGAGGACGCGGGGTGCTCCGGGCTTGGGGGTTCTGTCGCCGCTGCCTTTGGCCACTTGTTGCCCCCGGAGGGGCCGAGCTGGGGCTGGCGGGGCCGGCGGCAGCGGCGGGCGGGCCCGGGCACTGCCGCGGCCTCCCGGCTCCGCAGGCGGATAACGCACTCCTCTCTCTGCCCTTTCCCAGCCGAGCCTCCTTCCACAGGGCCGGCAGCAGGGGAGCCGGCTCCCCAAGGCCGGGAACCCGAGCGCGCCCGGCCGGGCCGGGCTCAGCCCTCGCCGCTCCCTTTGTCCGCCGCTTCCCAAACTTTCCTCTCCCGGCTCCTGGGCCGCGCAGGAGGAGGTGAGAGGTGGGGGCGGGCGTAGGGTTGACCGGGCAGAGGTAAGAAACAACAGAAAACCGAACAAACAAGCGAAAACAGTCGAATGCCAGAGACTTTCACGTTTTATCACAGCTCTTTCTTGAATCCTATTTCTTAAATTGCCAGCGCGGTGTAGCCCCGTTTCGGACACTCTCTGCAGCCGGTCACAGCCCCAAAGAGAAGCGGTGGCGCCTGCCATATAGAAGGAGAGATCCACCGTCCGTGCCAGGTAGAGTTTTACTTTGTACA
The DNA here is from genome assembly GCF_047830755.1 of Zonotrichia albicollis. NCBI lineage: Eukaryota > Metazoa > Chordata > Aves > Passeriformes > Passerellidae > Zonotrichia > Zonotrichia albicollis. Next base: position 34,842,841 of record NC_133827.1, on the reverse strand, counting down.
GTCGTTCCCGCAGTTGCCGAGGACGGGGCTCCGCTCCGCTCCGCGCCGCTCCGCGCTGGCGGCCCCGGCCGGCGCCAGGCCCCGCGGCTGGGCAGGGCAGGGCGATGGGCAGCGCAGGCGGGCAGTGCCTGGGCAGCCCCAGAGGGTGTTTGGGCCTGCTGCCCTTAGGGGAAATGCGTGAGAGGGAGATGTAAATAATAATAATAATAATAATAATAATAATAATAATAATAATAATAATAATAATAATAATAATAATAATAATATAAAAGGTACGAATTTTGGGATTTGAAGTACTGTGATTGCAAACTGATCGTGTGTTCTGCTAATGGCATGTGGTACGTGGCAAGGAAAGCATGTGATGTTTGGCTTAGGCAAGGCACAAAGTGGGCACTCCGGCACGGGGCAAGCGTTGCTGAGCTTTTCTCTCCAGTATTTCTTGTCAGCCACTGGATTTGGCTTTAGGTCGGGGAAAGAAGGCTGGGTGAAATGCACATACACACACACACACACACACACACACAATATTACCTGGCTGGTTGTGGCTTTTATTTGGTATTGCTATTTCTTAGGCTCAGTTCTGGCCTCCATCCTTGAAGCCTGGTGTCCAGATGAAAACTAGCATTGCCAGACTAGGAGACGTGGAGATTTGCTCACTGCCTGGTTTTGTAGTTTAGCTCCCTTTGTCTCTTTTATTTCTGCACCGTCGCAGTACTTGGGCCGGACAAAAAAATTTTGCAGATTCTCAACCTTTTCTGTGTGTTTTACACTAATGCAACGAGTAAAACATTCTTTTTCAGAGCTGTGAGCGTTTGCAATGCATTTGGGGATTATTCACGTGGTAACGAGCCCACATCCCCGCTCCCGCTTGCCTCGCTGAGAAAAGAGAACCAGGAATAAAAGCCCAATCGATATCACGATTCCATTTTTAAAAGCGAATCTTAGCCAATTAACAGCAATAAAACCTGGCCCCTTTTTGAAGTGCTAACTAAAATATTCGAGGGGGGTATTTGGAAATGTTGGTCCTTTTACAATTCGCATAGAGAAGGCGAGCTAATACCCCTAAACAAAAGGCACTAAGCCACATATTCAGGCTTAGTGAATTCAGCAACTTTTTATAAGGGCAATTTGTTTAAGCTTAGATTTCGGAGTACGATTTGGAATATATGTGGTTGAAACCTGATATCCCTTGGACAGATTCCTTACATCCATCCATCCATCCATCCATCCATCCATCCATCCATCCATCCATCCATCCATCCATTTATCCGTTTAGGGAGGATAACCCAAAGCATTTTACATGTACAGCTGAACAGTTTTATTTTTAAAGTGCTACTTGGAGGAACGCCATTGTCCACTGCTCATTTTAAATTCAACACATTCAATAACGCCATTTACACCTAAGCCATTATCCTGGGCTTTCGTTCATGGCAGCTGAAATGTGTAGCAGAGCTCGTGGGTATGTTTTTATTTTGGTTATTGAAGACCTTTGAGGCTGTCTGTGCTTTCCCTCTCGTGAATTGTTGTGTATTTTATAGCCAGAGTGATGCTCGGCCCAAGAGCGCCAGTGTAATGTTTCCCTAACCTTCCACACAGCCGAAGTGAACCCAAGGATAAGATTATAGTTTCCCCTGTGATTTTTTACAGCTTTTTAAGTACCGGGGTGTTAAAATATTTTGCGGAACTGGAGAGGTAGATTAGCAGGGTTTCTTGCCAAAGCTGGGAAGCTGGTATTACAGACTGTCCCAGGGGGAAATCGCTCACATTAACCACTAAATGAATATTTGACAAGGGCTCATTCGGGGGTATTATTACTACAAACGGGTCCCTACTGGACTTTCCAAGGGTCAAAGAGCAATGGTTCAATTAATTATTTAGACTGTTAGTAGATTTGGTTGTAATAGCTGTACTTATTTCTGCAACCGACAGCTTCTTGCGGTGGGGGATCTGGGGAGAGGCTCTGCCTCCCAGCCCCGGCTCCAGCCCGTGGCTCTCGCTTGCCGACAGGCATTTCTTGGCCGAAACCACGTTTTGATTCCTTGAGATGCCCACTGGTGCCGGGTGGGACATCAGGGGTGAGCTGATCCCCACAGCAGAGTGTTTTCTCTCGATATTAATTCCTCCTCGTCCCCAACGGGCAGCAGAGCTGGATATCTGCCTCCGAATAAGAGGTAGATAGCCCAGCAATTTAAGTAGTATATAATGTAAGCCCCACTGAAGGAAAGAGGCCCATTACTGATAGGTGTGATTAGATACACTTCAGTCATTTAAATCCCGATCTAACTCAAATACTAAAATGTGAAACCTGCTTCGGTGGTTGTGAGATTTCCGAGGATATATGCAAAATGCTGACATTCTGATGGCAGAAGAGCTTCGTCTTTGCTTTTTTTAACGCCAGTCAGCCTCGCCTGACACTGTCGTTTCAACATTTCTCTTGGTGAGGAGGGGAGAGAGAAGGGAGGATTATTTTGTTTAATTTTTTCAACAAACATGTCCGTAGTAGTAGATACAAAAAAAAAAAAAAAAAAAAAAAAAAAAAAGGAAAAAAACCCAAAATAACGTTGGGAGTGTGCGATTAGGTGACAATAATGTATGTTGAATGAATAAGAGATAAGCTGCAAGGGGGGAGAGGGAAGCAGTAATTACAAACCCAATTCATTCAGCTTTTCAGGACTTTTGTTGTGGGAGCTCCATTGACGGGCTTCGAGCTGCCAGTTTTCTCACATTAAAAAGAACTGATCAGCGCCTCAGGGGGACAAGCAACACCGCTTAACTGCATAGTGATGGGGTCCTCATTTAGAGCCATTACAACAAGAAAATTAAACAGAGCCTTTGTGTGCACCAGGTTTACTTTTCAATTGCTGACAGTTTATAGCTAACTGCTCAGAGATTTAAGTTTGATTGCGGTTTGATCGCCTGCTAGTTAGCACCGCCGCTATTTCAGTTTTGGTAATTAAAACCAGTTTTTCTGACGATGGCACGGGGAATTGCGAGAGTTTGGTACTATTTTGCTTTTGAGGAATCAATTCACTTGGCGAGGACGCACAGCGCTACAGTGAGTGTGGGGGCTGCTTCGCTTGCGAATTGGAAAGGAAAGGAGCCCGGGGTGGAATGGAAATCCCCGGAGCTGCGCGTTCGGCTGTGCCGGAGCGGGAGGCGAGCTCGGTGCTGCGGGCCGGCCCTGCCCGGGCACCGCGGCCGCTCCGGGCCCGGCGGAGCCTCCGCGCCGGCAGGTGCGAGCGGAGCGGCGGGGGGAACAAAGCGAAAGCCCGAACCTCGCTGGATGCTTTTGGAGCTTTGCTTTGGAGTTCGCAGAGGGTTTGCTGTGGCTGAGCCGCGTGTGAGAGCGCGTGTGTGAGTGTGCCTGTGCGTGCCTGTGTGAGCGTGTGTTTGTATCCGTGTGCGCCTGTGCGTACAGGGGGAGGGGGCGCGCCGAAACAAGCTGCGATTTTTCATTACAATTTAGCAATGCTGGGGAGAGCGCGGGCGGCCCTTCCCGAGCAGTGTGGCGCGGGTTCGGGCCCGGCTGTCCCGCGGGAGAGGCCCGGGCCGCTGCAGCTCTGCCGGCAGGAGCGGGGGGAGCCCGGGGGCGGGGGGTCCTCGCTGAGAGCGCCCGCGGGGAGCGGAGCAGGGCCGGGCCGGAGAAGTTTCTGCAGGAGTTTGTCCCTGGCTCATCCCCCGGCGCAGCGTGCTGCCTCGCAGGACCTCCGCCATGTGGGCGACAGCTTGTGCAAAGTGGCTGTATGTTTTGAGGTTTTTTTGTTTTGGTGTTTTTTTTTTTAATTCGTCTCTTTTAAATTGAATTCTTTTAGGATTTCTCTGTGTTTTGTCTGTGTCTTGCGCCCGTCCCTACCCGTTCCCCCGACGCCCTGATAAAAGCGCCTCTCCCTCCCTCCTTCCCTCCAAATGTGTTTCAGACTCGAGTCACCGAGCGGTTTTTCCAAGGCATTGCCTTCTTCAGAGGAGCGAGGTGGCCGCAGCTCGGGAGAGTCCCCGAGGGGCACCCTACGGGCGGGGAACTGTCAGGCCGCGTCCGCAGGGCCCGGCCGAGCTCTGTGGGGCCAAAGCGGCGGTGCCGCCGGTTCCTACAAGCTCTGGGACAGTGGGAGGCCGGGGGAGCGCTGTCAGCCCCGGGGCACGGAGCTGGGCTGTGTCTGCCGTCTGCCCCCAGCGCGTCTCCCTGTCCCGAGCCCAGCGGCGGGCACAGCGCTGCTCCGGTCCCCGGGATGTGTCCCCGCTCCCGGGATGTGTCCCTGCTGCTGGGATGTGCCCCCGCTCCCGGACAGTGGCCGCTGCCCCAGGGAACGGGAGGGGAGGCCCGGCCCCCGCGGGCTCCCCCGCCCCGGGTCCTCGGTGACCCCATCATCCCCGCACCAGTTAGGGCTGATGACGTAATGCGGGCGCTTTTTTTTTTTCCTCTTTTTTTTTTTCCTCTTTTTTTTTTTTTTTTCCCCAGAAAATCGTGATTAACGGCAGGGGATGGGGATGGGGAGGGGTAGAGGGGAGAATGCCACCGGGTGCTGGCAAGACACGGGCCTCTGCAGAGGCTTTCCCGCGGGAAGGCTCCGCAGGGGTGTCTTGGCACTCCAGCTCACACTCACTCCCGCACACTCACAACTCACACGCGTTCTAAGTCAAGGGTCTGATCCTGCAAATCCCCCTCCCATCCTGCGGGGCGGCCGGGCCGGGCCAGCCGAGCTCACTCGGGCAAGCAGGGACGGCCAGGCCCGAGGCGGCTCCATTGGAGCCAAGTCCCGCAGCGCTCCGCGGGCTCCGGGAGCGGGGCCGGGGCTCATCCCTGCGCTGCCCCCCAAGCTCTCCAACGTGTCCTCCTGGCATCGCCGGGAATGATGGCCCCTTTAAGCTGTTACAAATTGCAGAAGTAGAGGAAGACAGAGAAATAATTAATGTATTAAAACAAGCAGCGAATTCCTCAGGAGGCACCTTATCAACTCCAGCCACACTGGCTTCATCCCTCCTCGTATGCTAATACCCCGTGACGTCATTGGCGCCAGATTGAATGTGAATCAGTTATGAAATTATTAGTTTTAGCTTAAAAAGCAATCTGGCTCTCCTGTGAGTGGGCTTCGCGTTGCTGCGGGTTCTCGCTCCGTGTCCTCCCCGTGTTATGCACACACAGTAGTTGCGACTTTCCTGTTGCAATGAATGAATCAATATTTCCAAAGCACACATCCTAACAGGGGGTGATGTAAAGAAACCCATAGATTAATTGGGTCCCGTTTCTGAGTCGGCTGTGTCTTCCTTATCGATACACACTTTACACCCGAAAGCAGACAGTCGGATTTCCTCCTACTCTTCAGGTAGGCAAGAGCTCCTTGTGATTTATTTCTGTTAAGATATCACAGAGGGGGTGTTATTCTTTGCCAGCGTCTGCGAAAAAAATACTCAGGAGTTTGCTTTTGCTTTTGCTTGTGATGGAGGAAAATGGGCCAGAAAAGGGGGAAATACAGAAATTATTTGGTTGTTCGTTTCAAACAGAAATATTTTTATTTACAATTTTGAAAAGGAGAGCATCCCAGCGGTGGAGGGCCAAGGGATCTGAGCGGGGAACAATGGGAATTAACACCATTTCAATCGCTGAGGCCACTCTAATTAGATGTCTGGGTCCGGCGAGATCAAATACCTGAATCTAAACCCCTCGGCTCGGTTTCTTTCGCTTGCAAATGCTTCTGAAAAACGGTTCCTCAAGAAACCAAGCTACCCCCAAATTCCCCGGAGTCCCTTTCGAGAAGTTTGGCCAACAACAACTTTCTCCGTGGGTTAGGGGGGCCGGCGCGTCCCCTCCCCGCAGCGGCCCCGGCCCGGCACCCCCGGTGACACCCCCGATGACACACCCGCACCCCGCTCCCCCCGCAGCTGCTGCGGGACACCTCGGGCTCCTCGCCCCCTTCTTTCCCCCTGTCTCCGGAGAGCTGCTCTGTTCCCATGAATTATGAATAAACTCTCTCCTGGGGAGCCCCGGCACGGGCCCATCTCCGCTCCCGGGGCTGCGGAGCCCCGGCCAGGCAGGGCAGTGGCACCGGCCCCGCTCCCGCTCCCAAGCCCCCTAAGCAGGGGGGGGAAGGAGGAAAAGGAAAGAAAGAAGGACGGAAAGAGAAAGAAAGAAAGAAAGAGAGAGAAAAAGAAAAGAGAGAGAGAGAAAAAGAAGAAAAGAGAGAAAGAGAGAGAGAAAGAGAGAAAGAAAGAGAGAAAGAAAGAGAGAAAGAGAGAAAGAGAAAGAAAGAAAGAAAGAAAGAAAGAAAGAAAGAAAGAAAGAAAGAAAGAAAGAAAGAAAGAAAGAAAGAAAGAAAGAAAGAAAGAAAGAAAGAAAGAAAGAAAGAAAGAAAAGTTGCAACTGGCTGAGAAGTGAGTTTTCTGACTAATGAAATCCAAAATGAGCGGCGAATATAAAGTATTGTAAGATTTCTTCCCTGCACCCCAGGCACTGATTGGCAATACTTTTTTTTCTTTTTTTTTTTTTTTTTTTGTGCGTTGGTTTGAAAAGCAGGAAGAAATGTAATGAATTGAGTGCTGTCAGAGATGTCTTCTCTGTTGATGTGGTGAATGGCAGTAGCTCCCTGATCCAGTGCAGGTGCAGTAGAGCTGGGGAATAAAAGAGGGGGGCTCTCTGTTCAGTGGAAAAAGCACATTCCCTACAATAGACCACACACTGCCAGCCAGCACGGCATCAGCTCACACTCTCAGACTTTTTTTCGCCTCTTTCTACAGTCCTGAGCTCACAAAATGGCTATACATTAGCACTAGTTAGGGTTTGCTTTTAATGAACAGTTGTGACTCCTTTTGACCAACATTTAAATCTGCTGTGCTCTCTCTGAAGACAGGTCTGTTTTGATCACAGGTTTTAAAAAATGGCCCGTTTCCTAACAAGGCGGCTTATTCAGGGCCATCAGTTGCATTTGATTGCACGAAAAAAAAAGGCTCTCGATTAATAAAACGCATTTCCCAAGTGCTTCTAACGGGGAAAGTTTTTTGCTTTTTTTTTTTTTTTTAAATATATAATAAAGTGTTGTGAGGAGGAGGAGAGACACTGTTTTTATATGGATGAGATGGTCTAATCCTATACACGAACGCATTTTAATCCTGTTTAGAGATAACCTGTCTCCCTTTTTGGCTTAATATATTATCCTTATACATGGATAGAAACTTTGCACTCTTATTAATTCAGTCCAGATTGTTTTATTGGCTTATTTCCATAATATTTTTTTAACTTTTTTTTTTTTACCCTCTCGACGATCTGCTCAGAGTAAACTGGGTTACACTTGGTTACACAAGTTTTATTCGAAATTATTTCCAGGGCGAGGGCTCACTCCTCAGCCAAGGGGAATGATTGATTCTGTCCCTCTCCGCCTCGATTTGATGTGCCTCGTCCTATCGCGGCCAAGCCAATGAGCCGGGATTTTCATGGCATCCCGGAGCAGCCCTTGCTGATTTCTCTCACACCTAACCTGCAAGAAGTAGATTAAGCTCTTTTGGATATACTTGCTGATGCATTGCGCTGAGGAAAATTGCTCGGCGTTTGCTTATAGAAACCCATGTTACTGTGAATGTTCTTTTTTTCCCCCTAATCGTGGTAACAAATAGCATCAGCTCCTGGAACAGTTTGGCAAAGCCATTCTTGCCTGAGTAGCGCTAAACGGGAGAAGCTGACAGCTACCCGGTTATTACCTGAGCCCCGAGGAGCCCCCAGCCGATAACAGAACGTGTTTGCAATAAATGACATAAGAGGCACCGGCCAGGTGCCGCTGGGCGCTCGGAGCACATTTCCAGGGGCAGATCCCGTCATCCTGCCCACAAAGAATGGACCTTGTCCAAACAGGGGACAAGAGATCGATGCTGCTGTTATCGTTCCATCATATGGAACGATATGATAATATCGTATCGTATCACATCGATAATCCCGTATGAAAAACGTCTCGTTTCCACTTTGTTCGGGACGTTTCAAACGCGCCGGAGCATCATCACCTGACAGCGCCTTATTTACTGCCAACAAGTTGCAGCTCCCCAGCCCCAGCCCTGGCCCCCGGCAGCTCAGGAACAATCGCGGGGGAGTTTTCCGGGGGTGCCGGGGCTGGGGGAGCCCAGCCCAGCCCCGCTCCCCGCGCCACCGGACAGCCTTTGTGTCCTCCTGCTGCACACACCCATAATTAATCCTCCTTCTTACTGCTTACATCCCGGACCCAAGGGGCAACTCAAACCTATTTAGATCGCCTTGGTTGGTTGCACAAATTTAAGTGGCAAATGAGTTATAAACCTAATAACTGCTTTAATAAAAATAATTATTTGATTATGGCAGAGGAAATTTGCTGGAGTGCGGGGATGCGGCTGGGTTTGCGTTTTGGTGGTGGTGAGGTTCGTCTTTGCTTAGAACTCAGACGCCTTTAGAAAACGTTACTCTGAGGAAAAAAAAATCCCAAACTCAAAACAAAATGAAAAACAAACAAAAAACACCCCAAAATCAAAATCCTAAAAGACTTTATATTAAAAAATCGCTCTGGTTCTCAGAGTACCGTGAAACATTTCCCGTGATATTCGAAAGAAGAAATAATTTGTAAACAGAAAAATCAATATGAGATTTGGGTGGCTTTGAATTAATTGAAAACAGTCAACACAGAGGACCATTAATCACAAACGCTGGTACCTCTTTCGCTTTTCCCCCGTTAAGGATGAAGTTTCTGCGCCTCTTTCAAGTGTATTTATGCTTCTGGTTTTACAAGAAAAAGTGAGGATGCAACAAGACCAGTCGCGTTGTCCTCTCTATACTTTTAACGCTAGCATATTGTTTGATTACTAATTCGAGTTAATATGATCTTTATGGCAACATAACAGTGGATAATTGGCCCTTTTTCTGAACAACAATGTAAATCACAATCGCTTTATTATTTAATAACGTCAAACGCTTCGTTGGATTGGCCCCGACAGAGAAGACCTTTTCTTTCTAGGCAGTGTTGTTGAGAAAGAACAATGCAGATCTAATTGTGGAGATTTCAGAAGTTGGCTCCTGTAAATGAACAGCTTAGATATGGAAGTTCCAGCAGATGTCTGCACTTTTCCCTGTGACAAACCTTGTAACCCCCCTTCCTCCCCCTCTGCCCCGTCCTCCTCCCTCCCCGACTTATTGAAGATTTTTTGTTCTCACATCCTAGCAACAACCTAAATCTTCCAGTCGCGAATACACCCCTTTCCCCTGGTTGCTACCCAGCCCTCAGATGGCCGCCTCAAGCGTACACACCGAATTAGCGCTCGGCCAAGGCGCGCTCGCCCCTCGCTCGCCCCGGGCCCCCCATCCGCTGCGGCCGGGGGGTGTCGGGCCGGCGGGGGCAGCCGGGGGGCTCGGGGCTGCCGGCGGTGCCGCCGCCTTTTCGCCAGCCCTGCCAACGTACCGGGGATTTGTTTTGCAACACTTCAGAGGCGGCTGCAAGTTGCGCTCGCCGTTATGTGGCAGGAGAGGTGCCCGGGCCTGCCAGCGCCGGGGGTGCGGGACGGGCCCCCCCCCGATGTGCCACCCTCAGTGCTGGGGTGCCCCTGCCTCGGGCCCCTCCGCCCTGGCAGCAGCAGGAGCCTGTCCCGGCGGCGGGGCCGGGGCTCCGAGGCACAAGTTGAGCGATTTCTGGCGGAGGGGGGCGCACCCCGGTGCGGATCCGCTCCCGCAGCTGCGCGGGTTTTCCCTGGCGCTGGAGGCGCCCTGCCTGGGATGGGCCGCTCGGGGCAGGGTCCCGCTCCCCTCCGAGGACAATCCAGGAGAGGAGCTGACTTGGCAAACTTTGCGGTGGGCGCTGGCAGCGCTGCTGGCCCCGGCCCGTCCCAGCTGCCCCGGCCCCAACAATGCGCGCTTGGCTGCCGAGAGAGCCCCGTCATGGGCGGGGGACGCGGCAGGGCCATGGGTGCCGGCCCTCCGGTGCCAGCTGGCTGTCTAGAGGTGAGGCAGGTACACCAAACCCGAGATATTGTCCCTTACGTTAGTGCGTTAGTTGATTTTTTACATCCACCCAAATCCTCTTGTGCCGCCAGTGCGGCGCAGCCCCTTTCTGCTCCCTCCAGTGGGCTGCTCCCCCAGCTGCCCGCGGCAGGAGCCCCCAGGGACAGCGGTGCTGCCTCGGGGGTGCCCGGGACCGGGCCCTCAGCGGGGCACCGCAGCCTCACACCTGCCACGAGTGATGTTTTTGTTCGTTTGCGAGAACCCACTCGAGGGAAGCACTTAAAACACAGACCTGATCACTAAAATGACCCGAAAAAGAAATCCAAGTTGATTGTATCGCCCTGCCTGCAGCCGTGGGAAGTTGTTGATGAATCCCTGTTGACTTTTGAGCTTTTTCGCCTCGAGTGGGTAGAAAAATCTTGATTTTTTTTTCCCCTCCAAGCTTTCCCGGCTTGTTTGTTTGTCTTACAACTTTACTTTTCCCCGCTGACATCACCTGGCGGGGGGAGCGCCGAGCCCGCCGAGCGCTCCCCGTGAGCAGAGGGGGCGCAGCGGGGAGCGGGGGTCGCCAGCGCTCTCCCGGCCGGCAGCCAAGGGTTAACTGTGCCAGGGCTAAAACTGCGCGACTTCCCCCGAATGCCTTGGAGGGGACAGCGAGTCCCGCAGCCCCGGGAGCAGCGGGCCGGGCCGGGCCGGGCCGGGCCGGGCCGGGCCGGGGGCGGCCCAGGCGGCCGCCACTCCCCCGCAATGAGCTCATTTCCATGTCTGCGCCTCCCGCAACTGTGAGAAAATCCGCCGGGACATCCCGCGTGCCGATGCTGCCTGGGCTGCCCCGGTCGCCTTGGTGACAGAGCCCGGGGGGAGCTACACACATAAAATGAAGCGAAACTGTTCCCGGGGCCGGCGCACGGCAGGGACAGGGGGATAACCCCACGCCCACGCGTGTCGTTCGTGGGGCCGGGCCCGAACGCCCGCCCGGAGCCGTGCGCGGCTGGGGCGGGGATGGGCTGGGGCAAAAGTGCCCGGGGACAGGCCGGGAGGGGGAAGGGAGCGCTCAACAGCCCCACACTTATCAATAACAAGATGTATAAATATCAAAGTGAAGGAGCCCGAGTAAGTCTTTCTAGAAGCGCGGAGGAAGCTTAAGCAGCTTTCTTTAATGGTGATTTGTAGCTCTGTAAGGGGCACGGATAGCAAATACCCTGCAGGTGCATGTTGTAACACTGCCATCCGGACTTTAATGTAGATTACTCTCCAACTCGTTTGATCGGTCCTTTGAAACCCTTTACAATTGCCTGTGACGAACCGCCAGTCTCAGGTTTTTTTTTCTTTGAATAATGCCTTAAGGGTAAGTCCTCGGGGCTTTTAAAGATCTCCAGCACATTAAAAAAAAAAAAAAAAAAAAAAAAAAAAAAAAGCGAAAAAAACCCCCACGTTTTTACTTTAGAGTGGGTCCATGTCTCTCAACTTGGGGGCTGTTAACAGGCATCTTTTAAATCATTAATCATCTAATAACCATCAACTTTGGAAGGGAGATACGGGCATCTTCTAAAGACCTCCAAACATTTCTGTGGCATTTGGGAACACACTGGTTAAAATTTGGGAGGCACACAGCCCGTCCCTCCTGCTGAAGCCCTGGAGCTGGTGGGTCTCGGGTGTTTATAGATTCTCAGCTGGGTAGATCTGTGCTGAAGGCCTTTTCCCTGGACATCGAGAACCTGCCGGAGTGGGTTTGGAGAGCAAATCCGAAGGGTGATGCAGGGGACAAGCCCGGCCTTGGGCCTCCCTGAACATCCCACATCCCGGTCCTCTGGGACCCTCACCCTGCTGTGTTGGTGCCTTCTAGCAAAGAGTGAGCGGTTTTTGAGGGGGTTAAAGAAAAAAAAAAAGAGTCGAAGACACAATAAATCCCTCAGATGTTTCCACTCTCACAGCAAATAACGTTTAACCTTTAATATTTATTCGTTTCTATTAATTCAAAAAAATAATTACTGAACTTTTGGCCCTTCAACTTCCACAAGCGGCGCTTTGTTTCTCTAAAATAAACTTGGGAGAAGCGATCCCTCCGTATCAAACTAGGGATTTGAATTAAAGGCCCATTTGGGACACTTGAGACTACAAAGGGTTACACATAAATAAATGCCACATTTGCCTATTGCAAAAGTTTTCTCTGTCCTTTCTCAGTCACAACGGGGGAGAAAAAAGCCGTCGTTTATTATCTAGTGCTGGGCAGGAGCAGCCCCTCCAGAATGTGCTCTTAGATTTGGCCGGCAGAAGAGGGACTCTTCATCTCCCTACCCCCCCAACAGCAGCTCCTTTTGTTCTCCAGATCTCTTTCCCAATTTCAAGCTTCACTTGCAGATCCTAAGTTTGTTTGTTAATGACGCTATTACCATCTGGCTCGTCCTACTTTCCAAAAGATATAAATCTCCCCAGTTTCATTGCCTACATTATCAACTAAGTGCCACCATAGCTGGAAGAAAAATATGCTTTCAAGGTTGCAAATTCTCTTGCACGGAGCGAGTTCCCCGGGCGCGGGGCTGCCGCCCGCCCCGCCGGCAGGGACGCGGCCAAATGGATTTCACCTTGCAGCGACGCTGGCAGAGGGAGAGACGGCCGCATTTAAGTTTTCCACCAGAAACTTAAGTGAATCTTCCCCCCATCCCCCGCCCCCCGTCCCTCTCGGCCGCTTTTGTGGCTGTTTAATGCATCTGGCTACTTTGAACCGTTATCTTCCGCGGGGACAGGGCAGGATGGGTCCCGCTCCTGGCAGGCTCCTGCTTGCCCTCACCCAGCGTGAACCCCCGGCTCTGCGACACAAGTACATATTCCATCCGTGGGGATAAACCTTTCCCACAGGCGCTGGACAGTAAAGGGAAGAAAACTTTGGGCTCCTCTTGGTGCAAAGCGGCCGCAGATTTGTGTGCGTTTAAGCATAAAGGGACGGGGGGAGGGCGAGAAGGGGTGGGGGAGGGAGTTGGGTCGGTTTGTGTATGGGCTCCACAATGACTCTATTTATTCGCTGCAACCAGCCTGGGCAGATTGAATAGGCGAGAGAGAGACACTCAGCCTTCCCAACGCGTGGGCTTTGTGGGATCCAGTCCCCACTAGCAGATTTCGACTGCTAATTTCCCATTCTCAGGGGTCTCCTGCGAGGAGACACGGCCGTGCCCATCAACTGCGGCTCCCCCAAACACTGTCCGTGTTTCTGGTCCTTAACCTCTCTGCGTGCAAGTTTGGAGTCAGGAGAAGTTTAATCATTTAGTGTTTCTTTGCTGGATCTCTGGCAATGTTTCTGTGGACTAAAAAAAAAGCAAAAAAAAAAAAAAGCCAAATATTCTATTTGACTATATGTGTATGCACACACACACACACATACACACACTGTTGTCAAGCGAGGGAAAAGATACTCCTTGAATATTGGAAAGAAACCCAGGGATTTTTTTTCCCGAGTGATCTGATTGTTATAAATAATTACGGATGAAAAGAAAACTCACTTATTATGCACTTCTAATACTGTGACTGCACAAGAGAGAAAAGGGGCCAAACCAGTGATTAATTAATATCGTACTGGCGTAGCTATTTTCTCGCGAAAGGCCTTTCCCCCCTCGCTGCTACTGAGTTATCATTCCAGCTCGAGTCATGTGTAGCTAGGAAGGGATCTTGTTTATAAATTTATATGACGACCTTTTCTTTGTGTGCGCTCTAAAGTTGATATGGACAAATTGCAGAGGTATACAATTTAAGTAGATGCACTTTTAATCACCGATCATTAAAATGGTTATGTTAAATATACTCAATTACATGCATGACTTCACCCTAACAGTACTTTCTATTCTCCCAGCTGCTCACGTATTCCTTAACTATAGTCAGCAGAAGAAACTCGATTATGCTGAATCCATACATTTCTATGGATTTCATCAGCCTAATTAATGCTTCAGTGTGGTCCATGTGTCTGAATGGTCCCTTTGCTATTACTTGGGTAAGGAGGCAGTGCTGGAATGCAGAGGGTCTTTCTTTCAAAGATACCCATGGGGGTCACTCTAGGACTCTAATGGCAAAGGTAGCAAGTGTTAAATAGCAGAAACATGCAGAGAAAGGGAAGGCAGCGATGTAAAGGGGACATTGATACTGTAGGTATGCCCAACAGGTCAGTGATGATAATTAAAACGCTTAAAGAAGAAAAGGTAAATGGAAAGCTTCCACAATTCGCAGCATGCCTGGTTAAAAGCAAACGAACCAGCGCAAAGAAACGCGCCTCGCTGATCCTGACGGGGGGGGGAAAAAAAAAGTTGACAGCAGATTTTTAGACTAAATAACTACTAGGGCAGCCTCTTCTGTGAGCACCGCGTTTGAATGCCCCGTCCCTTCCCTAATTTTGTCGCTGTAGAAATGCAGCGTGTCAGGGAGAGGATGCCCGGCCGGGCAGAGCGGGCGCTCCCACGCTGCCGCTCCTGGCATCCCCGGGGCTTCCTGCAGTCCCCTGTCACCGCAGATGCTCGGGGAGCCGGGGGAAGGAGCTCTCCCCCTCCTCTCCGCGGCTTTCTTCCGAAACCAAGAAGCGATTAAAATGAAGGGGATGTTGCAGCCTTAGGGGAAACAGCCAATGGCGGCTTTTATAACACATCTTCCCATCTTAGCATTTAGCGGGATATAAAAGGCACGCGTCCTGCTATTCCAGCAACATTTTAATCGACGAGAAATGCATCGAGATTTTTTTTCTTCATTTTTTTTCTCCCACCTGTTGTAGTAGAAGACCATCTGATCACACCTTTCTCTGGCGGCTGGGAGACGTGAGAGAAAATCTGAACTCTTTCTTGTTACCCTGTGCTCTGCCAAAAAGGTGGTGTTGGAGCCCGCATCTCTTCCCTGTTTCTCCACCAAACAATCGACAGCTCAATTGTCCTAACTTTGAGTCGGTGCCTCTCTTCAGCCTTCATCCTTCAAGTGGAGAGAGAAAGCAGGGAAGATTTCAGATCTATAACCAAATTATAACCTAGGAACTTTATGCTTGTCATGCTAATTTAATGACTTTTATAGTAAGTGTAGACTTTCTGTCTTTTGAAATTAGCTCTTCAAAACGCTTTGTGTAATGACAGGCACTAGACATAAGAGACAAATGCACAAGCAATAGTGGGATAATAATCTGGCAAACACTGCACCATTTAATATTAAAATGGAGAACAAAGTGCGTTAATTTTCAGCGTAGAGGTGCATCATTGTCTGATGCCCCCGGTGCACACCTGGGCTCCAGAGTGACCCGAGGAGGGGGTGCCCTGCGACAGCCACCGTGCCTGGGTTCACCTGGAAAATGAGCAAAAACCAGATGTGCAGCACAAAGTAGTCCTTCACCTAATGCCTTCTGGTCCCTTCGCTTTCTGGTGGTGTTCACACGTGTGTGTGTGTGCTGTAAACATCCTGATTTCCACAGGCTGGTTCTGCTGGGCCCGGCCTCCCGCGGGAGGGTGAAGGCGCCGCGCTCGCACTGCAGGGCTCGGAACGTTCACATCCACATCCCTCCCTCCTTCAGAGCGTCTCTGTGCTCACATGCCATGAGTGGTCCAGAAATCTGTCCGAGAGATGGTGTCGATAACAAAGGGAGGAGTAAACCCAAAGCTATAGGTGTATTACAATCTGGGCGACTCACTCATTGCCTATAATTGTAAATAAGGTAAGTTCACACGACGATCGAGTAACGAGGGAACAAGAGCCCCATTTTAATCAGGTGGTTATCTCTCCTTGGTGGAGATCAGAGCTCCATTGCTCCTGGCCTTCTCATTGTGCCCCCCTGCTGGAAATGACAGCTCCTTCAGAAATAACCAACTTGGTCCCTGGATGGGATTTCAGCTCTTTTGCACTACACATGTACCAATTGTCATTTTACAGCTACTGCGAAACCCCTAAATTATATAAGTGTATAAACTCGGCCTCATTAAATCCCCCCCTTTTGGACAGCCTCAAGGTTGGAGAGCATATTACTGTAAGCCAGAGAAGACTTAAATTATATCCGAGTGGGGATTGAAACACAGTGGCACTTAGGCACACTTCTTGTCTCAGCTACAGAGGTTTCATTTTCCCCCTTCGGAGTCTTACAATATTACAAATGCAAAGTTTCCTTATGCCAAATCAAACTATCTGAAATCCTGTTTCTTGACTGAGCCTCCGGGGCTCTTTTTGGTGAGGACAAAACCACAAAGATATGATTAAACACCATAGCCTGACCAAAGCGGAGTTTATCGTTCATCTGAGAGAGCTTCCTAATTTGAAACCAAAGCCGTCCCCTGCCAGAAAGCATCTGAACGTGCTGTGTGAGTTGTTTTCCTGCGCATGTGTGGGGTAAATCGGGGTGTGCAGCAGGGACAGGGTACCGAGGGCAGTGTTTACCCCGCGGCTTAGAGCACACCCTGCCCGCGGGTTGGTGTTTCCACCCAAGGCTATGATATAAAAAGAACCATTTCGGAGGGAACCCCGTGCCCTCGGGAGCTGCCGCTGCCGCCCAGGGCCATGGCCGGGCCGGGGGCTCTGCCGGGACCCTCCCCGTCCATGCCTCGTCCCCCCGTGGGGCTCCCCGGAACATCCGCGCTGAATTCCTTTGGGGAGAGACACGGGAGAGGGGCACGGCCCTGCGGAGCCCCCCAAAGCCGCGTTTGTCGGGAGGAGGCCGCCTTCCCCCCTTCTCCAGCCCTCGCAAGAGGGTCAGTGGTTTAACCAGGCGTCACCAGGACTTCGTTTTATCCCCGGTCCAGTGAAGCGTGTGGCTTTTAGTGACTGATGGCCGCTGTGGCTGTACGCGGCACAGTTGCTCTCACGGTGCGTGCTCCAGATGGGCACGTCCCGCAGGCTCGGGGCGGGGGGGGCACGGCCGCTTTGGAAAGGCCACCGAGACACTGAGATTTGTTCTGGGTCAACCCTCCCCTAACGCCAAAGTTGGGAAACAACTTTCGCAGCGTGTGTCGGGAAGGGAGGGAGCGGCAGCGGGTGCCGCGGTGCGGGGCGCCGGCTCTCGGGGCTGCCGGGGCTGCCGGGGCCACCGTGGCTGGGGGCTGTCCCCCCGCCCGCCCCGAGCATCGCCCCCGTCCCTCTTCCTCGCCGAGCCCCGGACGCGCAGACAGCACGTTTCCAAACTTTGAAATGCCAAATCACGTTATTGCTGTGGCAGGAGGCTGCTTTCGTATCTGTGACAGCTGAGTTTTCCCCATCGATTATGTGACACTGCAGTTCATTTACACAGCTCAAAAGCTTAAAGACACTGGAGGAGCCCCCGGTTTAACCCGAAATCCTAACAGAAAGTGAATCAACTTTCTGGCCAGTGTTTAAACTGATAGATCAAAACTTAATTTGGAGAGACAGAAAGGGAGAGAAACGACAGCACGGATTTATCTTGCCCGGCGTCCTTCTCTGAAACTTTAGAAACTGCGGCGTGGAAAATCCAGGGCCGAGATGCTAATGAGAAGGAGCGCGTTGGGTGTTCAGGGATGTTATAGATTTCAGAACGCAGATCACAGCGCCTGATTTTTTGTGCGGGTGCGTGAAGTAGGTGCGTGGCCCGAGGCTGCCGGGTGGCACCGGGCTCCGGGGCGTCCCTGCCCGCGGCTCGGGCAGAGGTTCCGGCCCGGACTGAAGCGTCCCGGGCTCGCCCATCCCGAGCGCCCCGACCCCGGGCGGCAGGGAGGGCCTGGGGAGAGGGGGCGCTGGGAGGGTGGCATTTTCCTGTCCCCCATGGAGACGGGATCGTCCCCCTCATCCTGCCGGGTTCTTCGCTGGGTTTCTTTTAGTGGGGGCTTTCCAGGAGCCAGCCCAGCGCCCGGTCCCTGCCGCTCCCTCCCCCGTCCTCGCCGAGGTTTCATTACTTGCTGTTAGTGCCTGGAAACAATAAAGGATGTGGGACTGGGCTTTTATTGATTATTTGTCACCCTGTATTTGTCAGTTTCAATAACTTTTCCTGAAGTTTTACTTACGGGCACTTGAGCTTTCGGATTAGGCCAGCTCTGCGGATTGCAGTGAGGGGTAATTATCCGCTGGCCTGCTTCCCTGCAGCCGGAGAGAAAAGAGCATTAACGTATAGAATGGGCAGGATCCGGCCTGAGCCCCCCCTAAAGCGCTGCCCGGGCGAGAGGCGGGAGCGGCAGCGGCCCCGCCAGCTGCCCCGGCCCCCCCGCCGCCCGCAGCCCCGGGGTGCAGCGAGCCCGCGCTCTGCCTCCGGGGGCCCGGGCCGGGGGGCTCCCCCAGGCCGCCGGAGCCCCTCCTTGCCTCGGTTTGGAGGCGAGAGATCAGCCCTCGAGAGACGGTCCCGCTCTCGGGAGGGGGGACCCACGGCGCTGGGGCCCGAACCGGGGCTCTCGGCTGCGGCCAAATCCCCGGGATTCAATTAAAAAGCTGGCTCGCGCCGCTGGCGGGGAGGCGAAGCCGGGGGATTTGTATTATGAAGATCGACTCTTCAAAACTGCCCGCCTGGCAGCCCGGCCGCGCCGAGGGGACCCGGCTGCCCCGGCCCGAGCCCCGGGAGCGGCAGCGGAGCCGCGCCGGGGCCGCGGGCACCTGCGGAAAGCGGGAGCGCCAGCGGCTCCCGCCTCTCCCGCAGCGTGTTCAGAGAGGGGGTCAAACCTTCCTCGAGGGAAAGGACCCTATCCCTAGCCATCCTCCTCCTCTCATAAGTTTCCTACGTCTCCCGAGCGCTGCCCGCTGCCCCAGCCGTAGCCACTGTAAGCACGCTGAAGGCGAGCATCATCGCTCCGCGGGCTGGCAGGGTGCCTATCGTGGCGAGGATAGCGTTTGATGTGCTGTATCTCATGCCACTGCAAGCTAAGAGACAAGCGAACACAGAGTGCCCAGTTACACGGGATTTAATTACAGCGGAATGCATTCTCCATGCTGATTAGGAGCAAAATCAATCGGGGGCTTATTTGCCACAATGAACCAATAAAAACCCAATTTATTAAAGCAATAATCTCAGCCCCAAATGGTCTAAATATTATTGTTTCAATGGCATTGAGGGAATTTGGAGTTAAAGTGTTACACAGAGAAGATCAGGGAGTTCTACTCCATGAATTCAGTAGGAGTTTCTAACCCCATTCCAGAAGCTCACTTTCTGGCTCAGAGATCTTGGAAGAAGGGGGCCAAGTTCCCCTATTTCAGTTCCAGGTGTCTGGGTTGCAGTGCTACCTACAGGGCGAGATGCTCTGTGGTCTGCAGCTCTCTGTGCTGAGGCAAACATGGTAAACAGCTTCCTACCAGGACTTAGGGATTTCCTGCTTTCCAGTGATTTATATGAGAAATTCCTGGAGGAGGGTAGGCCACACAGAGATCCCCAAGCTATAGGCTGACATAAAAGCCTTGTGATATTGAAAAACACCACACAGCATGCCAAAAAAATCTCTGGTAGGGATGAGCGAGAAAGGGATTCCCTGAGGAAGGTGCTGAGCACCAGGCTGGGGCACGTGGTGAGAGTGGGGGAGTGCAGTGCCCTCTGCTCCCCTCTCCCTCAGGAAAGCAGCCCCATGGCATGGCAGCCCAATGCGCAGCCCTCAGTGCTCCCCTGGGCTGCCAGGGCTGTGGGAGAGGCAGCGCTGGTGGCCAGGTCACCCTGGGAACTGTGGGGCCCACCAGAGCTTAAAGCCTGTGACTCAGGAGATGCTGATTTTGCTTTACAGCTTTCTGTAGCTCCAGTCATCTCTGTCCCGAACCGGAGAGGACCTCATTTCCTGCCCAGTGCTGTGCCAACCACAAGGTCTTTTCATAAGGCTGCCAGGGGTGCCTGGCTGCGGGAATGACAGTCAGTGTTTGTCACCAGGGAATGAGCTGGCATCATAGCTCTAATCTGAGTCAACAACCTGGCTAGCCCTGAGCATGACTTCATAAATCATGGTATCTAATTGAAAGGCACATGCTTATATATACAGTGTTGTTCAAAAAGAAAGAGAAGAAATAGAATTTAGCAAACATTTTTTTCTTCCCACTAGCCCATTGATCAGCCACCTGATTGTTTCAATTTACATTATTTCATGCAGAGAATAAAAGAGAAAGTATAAAAACATCTTGTATAGCCATAACAAAAACACAAATGAAAAAATCCATCTCCTAATGAGAGGGTTAGCCTTTTTCTAACACATCCTTAATAACAGGGAAACAATCTTTAAGTGTTTTTAATTTAAATTGTTTTCATGTTTAATTCACTATTGCTAAATAATATTATTAAGTGTCTATGTATCTATTTAGCCTTGAGGCATGCGATATTTCAAAGCAATTGAACCAGTTTTGAAAGGAGAAAGGGTCCTGTACCGTGCCCTCATTCACTTTTTTTAATGTTAGTTAACACACATATGCTGGACTGCCTTTTTCTCATCTTTCCAGCAGAAATGAAAAGTAAGCCTGGAGCAAAAGATCAGCTCTGTGCTTTTTGCTTCTCACACCCAAACCTCCTGCTTTATTTTTGTGTCCATAGGGTCTGTGTGATGTCCTCCCATGAGAGGCGACTCAGCAGCTCGGTCCCTCTGCCATCTCAGCACTTCCACTGGAGAAGCCCAGGAGGAGCAGAGCAGTGGCTGAGCAGCAATTTGAATATCCATATTTAACTCTTCAAACAACAGAAGATACTTCAGAACCATGTGTGAGACAAAATGCCATTAAAGTTTCAATCATTAAACCTCTGTTTAGCTGTACTCCAGAAATGAGCAGTTCATAACAAGCGGGGAATACTGATTGACAGTTTGCCATCAGGAGCCCTTAAGTAGGATTTTTCCAGCTATAATGCAGTGTACTCTTCACTGCTCCCTTTTGCAAGATGCTATTTCAAGTAGAGCAGCATGAGGAAAATTTACATAAAAGCTTTGTATGTAATATGTGATTGCTCTGAAATTAAGAAGCACCAGTTTTCCCCTTCTTTTTTCAGAAATGAAGGGTGCACTTTGTTTTCTTGTTTACCTAGGGCGCTCTGTGATCCCTTGATGTGTTTCAAGTGTTTTCTGTCAGCATCACTAGACCTTGCTTACCTGCTAAATTTTATGTGTGAAGTGATTAGTGTTCAAAGTGCCTGAAAAAACCAGCACTAACGATGTCTGACAACTTTTGGGTTTTTTTTTGCTTTTTCCTCTTAAATAATATTTCATGGTACATTAAATAGGTTATGCAGTCTCTTCTGAGAGACCAAAGCAATGTACTGCTGCATACTTAATGTTTCACCCAGCAGATAGTTTTTAAAAGGAAAAAAACCAGAAGGCAGCATAGAATCCTTTCCCTGAGCCTTGTCTCAGCTTCTTTTCAATTCAGTGAGAAATGGTAGCAATTTGGAGAAAGATACAGAAAGAAAAATAAACATTATTTCACAATAAACCTCTTAGTGTGTCACTTGTGATCACCAGCAGATACTAGAAATGCTTCTTGTTAAATCCACTGAGCATTATTTCTTCACAAGTTGAAATGCTTTCAGCCAAACTGTTTTCTCAATGTTCACATCGGATGTACCACTTAGAGCCAGAGCAGCCCAAGAGAGAAGCAAACAATTAAAACTTTTACGTGTTTGATTCCTGACAGACATCCCTACGAGGTAGGTTTTAACTTTTTTTTTTTCCTTCTTAATTTTTCGTCTTTTTTTTTTTTTTTTCTCAGTAAGAAGGATAAGCTTGGAGTGCCCAGTCACCGTGGTAACTGCCAGAAAAATTCTCCTGAAGTTTGAAGAGGTCAGCTAACGGGGTCAACAACTCTGGCCTCTCTCTGAGCTGGGCCTGGCAGGCTCCATCCTGCGGTTGGGGTGTTAACGCAGGCTGAGCCCTGGGAGGTGGACCATTCCAGATCTGATATAAATTTTTTGAGTCAGTTCACGGCCTGGACTCTCCAGGTGGCCTCCAAAATCGATTGTGACCTTGTGACCCTGTCTAACGGAGGCATAGCATCCAACCTAAGTAAGGATTTAGCCAGGAACGACAGCTTTCCACTGAGTGTTATTGGGGACAGTACAAACAGTTTGGGAAGCAAGGAGGTAGGTATGAGGAGTAGAGGTCATTAAAAGCACATTAAAAAACAATTTTAAAAATCCTTTTTAGTTGAAAGTTTTTATTTGCAGTAACCATTCCTTAAATAAACCCTTCTGGCAACTATTTTTTCCTTCCATAATAATATTGCATCAAGTGCTTCAGTGCATTAATACACAAAAAATTGGCACTTTGCATATTCCAAACCAAATTAATATTTTATCTACCTCTGGATTTTGAACTTGCAAATGAAGCTGGCTGACATGTGTTAAACTAGATGCCTGTGAAGTGTTTTTTTTCTAAATATCATACAAACTAGGAGATTGCTTATTAAAGTAGGCTATTTACTTTAGGTAGCAATTTCTCTAATATGTGCATTCTTTTTAGATTCAAAAGTCTCTTAATCCCTGTAATCTATTTTTAAACTGGTAAATTAGGTAACATTAAGAATAGTGTGAAATGAAAGTGTGAGAGTTTCACAGAGTTTTCCTTTACTGGTCTGCAGTACAAGTAGAAAAGCTACAAAACTGATTATGTATTTTTTGTAGGAAAAAAATTGATCATGCTATGATGGTATTCATAGAGAACATGATATTTTTTTTTCCTTTAATATTTTGAGCAACAAACTATGTGGGGGAGGGAGGGGCTGTTGCAGAGTTCTTATTTTGTTATTGAATTTAGAAACTTGCCCCTCTGAGCAAGTGGATTGGCTCTTGTGTTTTATCCCCCTGCTACAGAACCTCGTGCATTGCTCACACGAGCAATTGGTAGCTGTCAGATGAGTACGTGGAAATACACGGAGGAGCAAAGTCCAGTTTCCAGCTGGAAAGTGCTTATCAGACTTTAAGTGACTTCAAAACTGCTCTGAAGGAAGAAAATAGCTTTAATATTTGTTCTCAGTCTTAGAAAAATTGTGCAGTGAGACCCTTGCCCAAATACTTCTTGCACTTGGCAGGGCCTGGCTCCGACATTTTTCTTCCCAGTCCCTTCCCAGCTGAGCAGTTCCCCCGAGGTTGGAGGAGCTGCAGAGACAGGGCCATAAAATACAGTTCAGGAAGAGCATCTGGGCAGTGCTGAACATTACTGTACTGCTTAGAAGTCCCACAGGTTGCAACAGCAAGAATATCTAACTTTTACTTGCACTAACGCCTTATTCTGCAGAAAGAGCCCCAAAATCCATGGATTTTTGGCCAAGGTCCTGACTTTTATAGAGTCATCATAATCTGCTCCGGTGGGAGCAGGTTTGAAGACCAGGAGTAAGAAATGGGGCTGAATTTTGCTATAAAATAATTTAAGGCCTGCACCTGCACATTCAGATATTTATGGTGACACTATTTAATTCTACCCGGAATACTAATAATAGTTGGCTTTTGGTGGTCATTTTTAATAGACCTCTGCTGTAAAGAACTTTTTCCCATTAGGAAGCATGTTGATCCAGGGCTTCTGTGATTGAGCTTGGCAAGATGAAACTTACAGCCCTTGGTGAGAATCAGAATATTTGCTTGTTTTTCAGAAAATTAAAAATAGGACTGTAAATAGCTGGAAGGTGAATCTTCAGTATTTTCAAAAGCATCTGTGTATTTTTCAACTTTTTTTCAAAATATGTACTTACATCTGTTTTGTATTGCCATCACTCAAGGACCAAGTTCTACTGACAGGAGATAATTTCTGAAAATAGATAGAACTATTCCACTGGAACTTTTGGACCAGAATTGCCCCAGATTTGCTCTAAACAATGAGGAATTGTTAGCAGAGGCAACAACAAGGAGATCTCAGGAACTTTAACTTGCTTCAAATTCTTTAGCGTTGACTTCTGTAGATCCCATTGAATATATAATCAGCTGCAAATCTACAAATGTGACCCATAAAAGGTTCTGGTCTTGCATATTTTGTACCTCTTCACATTGTATGGTTCATGCACACCCATTTGGAGTGCCTAGAGGTGCCTGTTAGCAGCAGCTGCAGTTGACAATTCTTCTTCCCCATCAGTGCAGTAAAGTCCTCACACAGCTTTCCAAATTTGACTTTTTTGGAAACTCTCTGAAGTGCAGGCTCTTTGAGTTTCACCAGAGGGATGTATGTGAATGGTCTTGGTGCTGTGTTAGAGATAACCAGCAGAGCCACCAAAGCCTGTGGTGGTTCCCAGCCCCTGTCCTATGGACACTGATAACCCCTGAGGCCTTTGAAAGTTTGCTGTGGCTATTACTATTTAACACAATGGAATTGTATTAAATAGTAATGCCCATAGTCTTCAATTTAAATTTGTATTAGTGGAGTAAGTGGCAGTTTGCAAGAGAATCTAAGGTCCGAGGGTAA
The DNA here is from genome assembly GCF_047830755.1 of Zonotrichia albicollis. Classification (NCBI taxonomy): domain Eukaryota; kingdom Metazoa; phylum Chordata; class Aves; order Passeriformes; family Passerellidae; genus Zonotrichia; species Zonotrichia albicollis. The sequence goes on along the minus strand of NC_133827.1, from coordinate 34,818,622 downwards.
TCTGCTACCTGAAAGCTCAGAGGATGTTTGCTGTACAGGAATATGTCTCAGGTCATGGGCCATGAGATGGTGGGAGGTATCTTGTTAATGTTTTCAAATTAAACATATGCCCAGTTAAATGAATGTTTTTTATTACTCATGCAAACAAACAAAAACACAAAATCCCCACTTCAAAATAAAACAAAGAAAATCAAAGTGATAAATGGACACTGAAGCTTCATCCTAGTTTGTGTTTGCTTGTGTCCAAAGCCTGCGCTGCCAGTGCTCTGCAGAGACAGAGAAGCTCAGCTTTAGAGAGCAGCACATTGCCATGGCCTGGATCAGGGCTGGCAGAGGTCTCTGGGCTCTGGAGGAAGCAGGGAGGGCAAATGAGCACTGGGACTTACAGGTGTGCTGGCAAAAGGTCCTAAACAAGTGCTGAGCTTCCGTCTCCTTTTTCTTCTTCCTCTCTGCCTTGAGAGTGTGTGGCTGGTGTCCAGAGGAAAAGTCAAACTAATTCTGATGCTTTTTCCTATTCTGGGTGGACTAATTCAGAGAAAGCACTTAAGGCAGCCTTTGTGGAAGGGTTACAATATAGGTTGATACTTTAGGAACTATAGGAAGTTCTTAATCCTTCCCTGCCTACGGGGCTGTCATTTATAGACCCGCTATTGTCTCATCTTTTATAAGGATGTTTCCTTACATTAAGGTTCCAAGAGCAACCAGACTTTGCCATTGTTCCCAGCTATTTCTGTTTGTGGCTTAATGCACATCTAGTATTCTGTTTATGCTTTCACTGCTCTCCTACGCAGCAGACTGTACCTACACACCAGCTTAGGTGACATCACTCTCAAAGAATTCATTTCTGGGTTTCTTTTTTTTTCTCCTGATTTGTCTGTGCATCTTGATTTTGCATTAGCCTAGTTTGCTATAGATAACATGATAAAGTGCATGGAACTTTATGCATTTAGTTGTCATTTTATCTTCATTTCTTGTTTGATAAACTTGCTTATAAAAAAAAGCTTTTAGGTGTGTTTTTTATAACAACAAAACTCCTCTTACTATGTAAGAAGAATGAATTCAGCCATGAACAGAAAAAATTGAAGCATAGATAATTTTGAATGTATAAAATTTAGCTCGATGTTAATGGTGGTTTAATTACTGGATTTTTTTTTTTAGTATGGCTATTCATAAAGACATCCATTGTTTTCTGGTTTGATTTATGTCCAGATTAGCCCCCTTTAGAACCTCATTTCTGGCAATCTCAGCAGCACGTGAGGGCCTGGCAGCTTGTGCAGACATTGCCATCTTCCCTCACTGCTCCTTCTGAGCTGCTCCACCAGCCCCACAGCCTGCCATTCCTCAGGAGCCCTTAATGGTGCCTTTCCTCCATCATCTGCTCTGCGGCCTTCCAGAACCAGGTCCTTTTGTCAAAGTTTTCAAACCAATTTAGAAACAGATACTGAAATAAAGGCCGGTAACGTGGTGGTGGGGTGACATGGTGTCATTGCCTTTCTGTCCTGCATGGGAAGATTACAGACTTTCTCCAGAGCTCAGCTCTATGGCCATGCAATGAGAATGATAAAAACAACATCTTTGCAAAGTGCTTATATATCTGAAAAATTTGATGCAAATTAAAAGCTACCTAGGTTTTGTCAAACCTAACTCTACCCAGCACTTCACTTTCTCTACTGCCCTCTCAGCTGCTCAAGATTTGACAATAAATCTTTTAGAGTTTTTGCATCATGCCTTGCAAAATGTGACATTTGGGCTTTTAAACTACCCTTGTGTTATAACATACACAGCAGAACTAATATATCCTTTTTCCACATGCATCCTCACTTTGCTGAAAAAAAAATCCCAGCGCTGAGCAAACTACAAAGAGCCTGATGATGCAGGGTGAGGAGTGCCCAGCAACCTCTGTGTGCTCCAGGCACAGCTTTATCCCAGCCCTCAGTGGGACAGTGCACATGGAAATGTGGGATCTGTTCCTTCCCAAGCCTCAGTGATGCCTTGCTTTGCAGTTCCTCTTGCTGGTGAGTCGCTCTTGTAATTTCCAGTTATGTAACCCATCTCATTTTGTGAATATGTGAATTTAACAGCTGTCAGTGTCAGCAGCGCCTGCGAGGGGTGTGTGTCTTTTTTTTTTTTTTTTGGCAAGCTGGCATTACTCATCAGTCTCATGGTAGTTTTGTTTGAAAAATGCTTGTGTTAGAAAAAGTGGATTTATCAGCTCAGCACTGTATGGTGCTAGCATGCAGCTCAACAAAAGACAAGTGCTCATTTCAGTAACGCTTGCAGCATTTCATGGGGCCCCCAAATAGGCTGAACAAGGCTTCTCTGGCAACTAACCCCAAGTACAGTGGGAAACTATTAAAGTGGCAGTGTCACTGCTTGGAAAAGGGATTTGGTTTTCTTCCATCATTTATTGCTGCAGGTTTTTTTTTTTTTAATTAAAGTCTATGAACTGCATTAGGAATTTCCCTGAATATTGGAGATATAAAAGAGGCCTTACTGAAAATTTGTGCTCCTAGAAGTAATTTTTTTTTCTCTCATGGTTTCCTGGAAGGTAGATCAAACTGTCAGTCTGCCCTTCCCAAAGTGGATCTGTTTTATGGGGAAAAATAAGATACTTGCAGCTTTTTCAAGTAATACTACAAAGTCAGTGGTGCTGCAATCTTTCAGGGAGAGCTCATTCGCTGTTCAAATCAGTTTATTTTCAGAATAACTTGCTGCTCTTACACTTTCTTTTGTAGCTGCTCTTCCAGAATGCAAATACAACCTGGAGAGTTTTCTGTATTTAATTGAATGTGTCAGGTGGTTGAAATCATGTTTTAAAACCAGCATTACATACTACAAATGTGTCAAACCCTTTGTTCACATTTATTTAAAACAAATGTATTTTTCAGTATTTATTTATTTATTCTCTCTGTTTACACTTCACACAGATGGAAAAGCTAAACCAGTGGGTTTAATTTTTGCTGTAATATTGCCTTTTACATTTTTAGGTTCTCATATCCTGGCAAGATGCTACAAACCCCACGTGACAAAGATCAGAAGGAAATACTTATTTGAAGAAAGCTCTGTCATTAGCTGTGCTGTAAGTTTTATAAAAGGCTCTATTTCATAAAATGCAAATTCTGGACTAATTGTTCCTCTGCAAGCCTTAATGGTCTCTGAGCTGCATGGTTAATCTACTACCTGCCTCTACTCACACAGCCAACAAGATTTAGAGCTGGGTAAAACACGCCTTCACACATCAGTTACATCTATTTTAACTTTTCTTCTGACAAGTTCTACTGATTGTTTACTGTAACTTGCACCCAGACAAATGGATTTGGACTTGCACACTCCTGAAGCTGCACAACAGACAAGCACAGCCCCCTGGGGACACCCACCCACAAAAATGTTCTCGTGGGCTCAGCTCCTGTGCGTGGGTGAGCTCCAGAGGCTGGGGGGAGGAATGGGTGGAAGGGATTCCTGAGTCATCTTCTGTTCCCTCTTGGAGAGAGGTGCCTGCCAGGAGCTGTCTGCTCTCTGCAGGGACACAGGGCTGTGGTTATCAGCTCCCCAGAGCTGTGGAGGCCACAGACATGAATGCATTGTTGTGCCCACACACACCATGAACCCCTGCACCTGCAGCGTCCTGCAGCCACCTCTGGGTACCAGCAGCTCACTCTGGCTTTCCAACACAGGTGAGGACAGCACTGAGGCAGCAGGTCAGATCCTTGTATTCAGCTTGGTACTCAGAAAACTGGGTACTTGCTGCAGTGTCTCTGTGGTGTGGGCAAACCCTGGGTCTTTAGTCAGACCAGGCACAGGTCAGGGACTGAAATATTTGTCCCCCCACACCTACCGCAGCAAAGTTGTGGTTGTTGACTTGAGTGACAGGGGAATATAGGACTGGGATGTCTCAGCCCAAAGTCCTTTAAGCCTTGGCTTCATGGGTGAGATCTTGAACACAGCCAGAGCCTACGACATTAAAGGCTTTATAAAAGCAACAGTGCCAGTTTAAAATCAACCTCCCACATTACCAGCAGCCCCAGCAGGTGTAATGTGATCCAGGTAGCCCAAGCCAATGAGTAAACAAACTGCTGCTTTCTGAATGAGCTGCACCAGAGAAATGCTTCTAACTGGGAATTGCAGTGGCTATTTGCACTAAGTGAGCTGTGCAAATGAGCAGGCTCCTATGATTAATTCTGTGAAAATGAGTGGGCTCCTATGATTCTAACTCTTATTCCACACAGGTTTTTCCCTCTACACCCAAAATGAAACAGGGAAAATGTTGCAGGGAAAAATTTCCCAGATAAGCCTGGAAAGTTTAGTGGTATTGGGCCTGATCTAGCTGCTTGAACTTCAGTGGGGTCTGTTGCTGGGTTTCCTTAAGCTAGAGAAAACAATCCTGCTGCTTCCAAACTGCCAAGTCAGTCAGAGGAATTTAATATTGTCCCTAAAGAAGCTGCTTTGCTGCTCTTCTGTTGGGTTCCCAGTTCCATTTCCAGTAAGCAGTATTAACTTAGGGATTTTATACTTGGCTATAATGTTGCCCTTTTTTTTTCCTTCACCTCCAGCTCTTAAACCATCATAGAGCCTTGCTGTGTAGACCAGCTGAACCTGAATGCTGCATTTTAGATCCTCTCGGTGTTACTGCCTGGCTCCCTAACTGGAGAAGTGCATAAAAGCAAAGAAGGTGGATGTGTCCAAGTAGAGCCTGGACCCTGACAAGTCCCATGGGCTTGGCAGACTCTGACTCACTGTGGAGTCCTTGGAATGTGCAGACTGGGGGTACACCATGCCGAGGACCCAGCAGCCCAGCTCTGTTCCATGGTTTCTGCCTCCCAGTCTGGGTCCCATCCTGGCCCAGAGAGCCTCTCCCCCTTCCCCAGCCCACGCTCCACTTATTCATGAGTTATGATAACATATAAGCAGCTTAGAGAATTCTTATCGGAATAAGTTGAACACAATGCAGCATTTAACTCTTAATGACAGCCACCTCTGACTGTGAGTGACATGTTATAAATTATGTTTGAACTGGATTTTTTTTTTTCTTCAGAGGCAGATATTCCCTCTGCCACCCAGTCAGCCCTGTAACGTTGCACTTGTGGCCTTAATCCCACTTGGATGTGTGCCCTGCTGCCTCCACTTTCCATCACTTGGGTACTTTAGTATTCTTGAACAAGTGAACAATCTTTGTTTCTGTACCTTATTAGGCCAAAGACCATAGCAGCGAGTGATGGCATCAGCAGGCCCTGCAGGCAGGATTCTCTGCAGACACAGCCAACCTCCAACAAACCCCTTTTTATCCTCCTGTTTCTAGGAAGAATTATGATGGTGGTGCCCTGCTGTTGATCAGTCAAATCTGTGGTAGGCCTAGAGATAAGTCCTGTAAGTGTGGTGTACTGTAAAACAGCGGCTCCCATTCATTAGTAGCTTGTGTGTAATAAACCACCCAAAGGAGGGGGGTGGGGAGGGAGAGGGACGAGCAGCTGCAGTGTGCAGGAACAAACAACACAACTCATTCTTGGGAGCCAAAACTTTCTAATTTGCTGCTGGGCTGCTGGGAGCACTCAAATTCTTTCTGATAATACGCTCGTGCCCTCAGTGTCTCTCCTGGAGTTTCCCAAGTCCTGCTCTCTCGGGGTCCCTGAGTCTGGGATAGTTTCACTTTGAACCCAAAACACAGAGGGGAGCTGAGTGGGAAGGAGGGGAAAACACCAGTGCCCAGTGTTTGCAGACTGAGGCATAAGAAAGCCGTGGACTCCCAATCATTCTGCTGGGAATGGCTGGTGCGTGGATCTGCTTGTGCAGTGGGTAAACAAAGCATCACATGGGCTGCAGAGCAAGCAGGAGGCACGGAGCAAACCCAGGGCTATCAGGGCTTGCAGGAGGACAGACTGTCTCAGATGTGTTACTGACTTAGAGAATTCTTATTGGAATAAGTTGAACACAATGCAGCATTTAACTCTTAATGACAGCCACTGGAATATTTAGGAATGTCTATCTCCCAAGAGGTAAAATCTTCAAACAAACCTCAAATGATTAACAGCTGAAAAATTATTTGTCTTAATCTGTTCTAGTTTTTTTCACAAGTTCTGGTAAATCTTTACAGCTTGCAGGCAGGTGAATTTAAATGGAGTCTGCTAAATATAATGTAAGATGTTGCATGTGTTGAGACATCACAACTTCCTAATATTTGCATAGCCGTGAATACGTTGGTGCTTTTGGATCTCAGCCTTGGACCTTCCAACTGCCTTCCAACATTTCAGACCAGGATGTGAAATTATTGAGTGTTGCACAACTGCTCTCATAGACCAGGCCTTTGTGCTGATGTTTGTATTATCACAGGAAAATGAACTTATTTTCAGATAGCTGCTGCTCTGGAGGAGTGCTGTACCCTCACAGGAGATGACAGTGACTGCTTTTTGCAGGGAGGTACCAGGCTGTGATGGTGCCTGGGCTGTCTCCTAACATTTCTATAGACAAGGGCTACTTTAATGGCAAGTTCAGGCTTGGTCCAAAATGCAAGCACTCTTTATGTAGACAAGGCAAAATTGCAGATTTGAGGTTTTCCACTCTCCTGGAGAAGATCCATCTCACTCCTCTCTGGGAGGAGCTGTGCTGTGAGTTTGAAGCTCTGAAATGAGAGGGGCTTCTGCTAAACTGCTGCTTGGTAAAGTTACCCAGTGGGCTGAGATGAAAACACCCTGAAGAGCATCCACAAAACACTGTTAACTAAACCTGGGCACAAAATAGGTTTTTATCTTCTGAAAGCTCAGGTAGTACAGCTTAGGTAGTTCTCATTGTGGCATTCTGGCATTTTGAACAAAGTCAAAATAACTTGACATTTTGGTTTTCCTTCCCCAGGTTTAGGTAGGTAGGTGAGTTTATAACCAAAACTGGCTGCTCACTGCCCATTCCCAGCATAGAGCCCGACTTCTCTATGCTGTTTGCAGGATTTTCAACTAGAATTGCAACAAGGGGCTTTTTATGGGAATCTCTCCATGACTTTTCAAAGAAAATTGCAAAGGTAACACCTCTGGTAATTGCTGCACTGTGTAAGTAGATGAGAGAACCATCAATTGGAAAACTCCAGCACTGGTCAGACTGCCCTGCTCCCTGACAGCACACAGCAGGTACCTACCTGTGCTCCTGTTGTCAGCAGGTTTGAAGTTATAGATGAGACCAGCAAATTGAGTGAATGTTCTAGGTAGCTATGAAATCAGGGGGTGGAGGGTTTGGTTTTTGGTTGGTTTTTTTTTTTTTGGGGGAGGGTTTGAGCCCCATCCCCAGCACAAGCAAAGCCATGTAATCCTTTCTTTTGCAATTAGAGCTGAAAAATAGCCCTAGGTCAGAACACTTGCACAAGGAGCAATTAGACAAGCTAGACACTGGGAAAAGCTAAAAATAGTAAATAATCTGCCTCCACAAAAATACCTTGAACCATTAGAAAAGGACATTTTATGAATTTCCTGGGAATCATTTAGTACTTTAATAGCTCACAGTGTTCTGCCTGAAGGGACGATATTCCAGCTGCTGTTTGGCAGAGGTAAACATGAGTAACATGACTCTCTTCTTACACTTGAGACACTGAAAAAACCTGAGTAGGTCCTGAGATTTTCATACCTAGCCAATTGAAATTGGGGTAATGAGTGGATTCATATTGAACTGAGAAAAAATATGCCCTAGTGCTCTTTAAGAGACAATATCCAAGAGGCTGGGGGTAAAAATGACTTATTTTTGGTTATTTAATGTCTCAGCCTAGTCGCCTTTGAAAAATAAAGTAATCTATGATATTTATCCATTAGCTGAATCCAAACTATTATAAAAACTCTCCCTTTAGAAACTATATTATTTGAAAAAGAGGATGACAACTGCTGACTTTTTTTGCAGCACTCCTGAGCTGGATGAAATGTATAAACAAAAAAAACCTAACCACAGCTGAATATTTTTAGTCCTTTGCAGGGACTACATATGATGCTATTTAACTAAGAATGCCTCGAAAAGGATGATTTGACTGTTTCTGGTTAAGCTTCTGATGCAGGCTTTAAAAATGCAACAAAACTCAGACCTAAGGTTTGCGGGTAACAAACCAGAATTAGCCATTTGCAAATACATGTGAGAAAGGGGTTGAAGGTTGCCACAACATTTTTGGGGTTTTTTTGCTGGTTACTTGTGTAATAGTGTTTGAAAAATGTTGTGAGTATTAAATCACATTTTGTTCTGTCTTCTTTATTTACAGGAGATACTTCAAGAGGAAAAAATGCTATAAATTGAAACAACAAATTGTGAGCATCTGTGTGCACATCCCTGTGCGTCCTGGTACCACTGCTGGCACACGGCTCTCAGGAGGAGTTCAGTGATGGTGACAAAATTCAATTTCAATGTCCCTCTGTTTCTGAGTGGGGTCTGATGTTTGTTCCCAGAGCTGCTGGTGCCCATCCCAGCACAAGGCGCTGCCCGCAGGGATGTGAGGCTGGAATTGCCGGAGCTCTGCCCCCACCGTTGACTCGGAGCAGCGATGCTGGCGGCGGAGGGGCAGCGTGGGGCCGGCCGGGGTGCCGGGACGGGAGCAGCGCTGGCCCTGGGGCTCTGCGGGCGCTGGGCACCCCCGGGGGCTCTGCAGGGTTAACCCGTTCTGGGCCGTGCATCCACACACACTGTCTGCTCACTGCGGAGATCCAGCCCATCCCCCGGCCCGTGTGAAACTGCACAAAGCCTCTCCTAAACGTGAATTTAAAACGCTTTCAAATTGACAACCTCCTTTTAAATAAAAACATTTATGTTAAGCGAAAGGCATGTTTGCCTCTACAAATAAATGGAATTATGGTTCTAAGACGTGACTTAATCCTGAAGTTCTTAGACTGCACAGTAAGTAGAAAAGAAAGAGGATTGTTTGGAGGAGCAGGGGTTAGCAGGATCAGGCTCCATCTTACATCTTCCTGCACATTTTCCTTCTGGCATTCAATATACCTTTCTCAGAACTACCTCTGTTTATAACAATGCCAAAGTAACTTCATGTCTATTACCTAATTGAAAATAACGAGGGACGGTACACAGTGTGCCCATCCAGCTTTCCTGCTAGAAAAATTTGAGGATTGCTAAACAAACAAAAGATGCTCTTCCTCCAAATGTATTCTTATGCTAAAGTCATGTCCTTTTGAAATTAATTTCAGGATTTCTCTCAAATGTGTTGTAATTCTTTGTTCTTTTTCTACACTGTTTTCTTTGTGAAAATGTATTTTAAAATCTGCATGGAGGTTTCAAAGGATCCGAGAGAAGATGTTTACAGAGTAATATTGCTATTTGCATTTGTTGCTTTTCTGAAAATGGAATTTCTAATCAGACAACATTAAAATACTTTTGTATTATTTTTTGTGTGGTTTCATGACATTTGCATGTTTCCAGCTCTGATTTTGGTACCCATGTAGGCAGACTAATTAGGAAAGCAGGATCCTAAGTTTTATTGTTTCTCCATCCAAGTCAATCTAATCTATAACCCCACCTCTGGTCTTGGTACTGTCTGAATTCAGTGATTTTGGTGTATTTTTTTGTTTTTCTGTGGAAGCCTTGAAGTATCTGTATTCCAAGTCAGGAGATTTCATATTCAGGACAGTTAAAGCTTAAAGAAGCCTGGGCAAGAGGAGAGATTTGTTTAGTAGATGTATTCAAATGAGTTTCTGCCAAAGACTAAAATGAAGACTGAACGAAATTTATTGTGGCAAACTTTCCTGTGAGGACTGCAGAAAAGCATCTACACAGAACTGGACCTGCAACTCCCTGTCCCCTGTCCCTCCCAGCACCTTCCTGTGGTTCCCTCTGTCCCTCAGAACAGGGAATGGCTTCCTGCCAGCTCAGCAGGGACCTGGCTGGGGCTGCCACCTGCTGCAGCCCATGGAGACCCCAGGACACCCCCAGGGCTGCTGGGCTGACCCAGCTGGTGAGACCCTCACTGCCATGGAGACTGGGTGGGCAGTGCTGCCCTGCAGCAGCCCACATCCTGCCTGCTCCTTCCTGCCCACACGCCTAGGGTGGGCTTGGGTACACATCACTTGTTGGAAACAAATTTACTGGCTGTGATGCCTGGTTTTTGTGCACAAGGACAAATTGAGCCAGAAATCCAGGGGATTTCCAAGCTGAAACTCCACCCCGTTGCAGGATCTGGCTCTTGCTGTAACTCTGAAGAGAAAGAAACTGTCTGTTGTCATAAAATAAAGCAGTGTTTTAATGTTTTGCCACTGAAAATTTTCAAAAGCAATGTTTGAATTAAAAAAAAAAAAGTGGCTTTTTTTTTTTCCTCATGAACATGCAGCATGGAACATTTTATCCAGTTCCAGGTTGAACCCAGCTCACTTTATCTTTTTAGATTCAAATTTAAACTAGTTTCTATTCAAAGTTTTTAAAGGGACACACACAACGTCATTCTTCAGCGTGACATTTGAGTCTCACCCCCTGCCAAGAGGGATACCTTAACCTCCCTGTTACTGAAAAGACCAGAGACAGAAAAATAGCTTGGTTTTTTTTGTACATCTCTTCACATGGCCACTTGCTACTACTTGGAGTAAAGTGAGTTCATTGTAACTCCTCTCTTTTGTGTTTCACCTTCGGTTTGTATGGGACTTTCTGTAGCTGTACAGACATGGACATAGGAAAAATGAAACAGCAATTTCTGTCTGCCCTCAGGATAATCACTATATGGATTATGAGGGCAGCATGGACTAGACCAAGGCAGACTAAGTGAAAAAAAAAGATTTTTTTTTTAGGTGATTTTGGGGACCATCAGTTTATTTATGTCTCCCCAAAAAGAAATACTAAAAAGTCAGGTTAAACCATCCCTATGTGTCTGTGGAGCATACTACAGACTGTTTTTAAAGGAAATGCTCCGAACTAGCTCTGAAATTGATGTGGATAAATCTGAAGATATTTTTCACATAAGTTTTTGAAAGCAGAAATCAAGGAAGAGCTTTTATTTGTTTGTTTGTTTTGTGACAGGGAAACAGACCACAGGTATGCAAAACAAATACATTATTAAAGTGCTCCCTACATATCTCCTTATCTTTCTCAAGCCATTCCAACCAAAAGCTTTTGTAAGCGTATGGGGGCAGCACTGACCTTTTAATTCTGTTTACATGATGGCTAGAAAAAAGAAATCCCTGGCCGAGAAGGGCCTGAACTCGTGGGAGCTGCCTCAAGACGTTTCAAGCAGCTCTACCTCGAGGTGTTTCTGCAGGCAGCAGCGCTGACACGGCACCTGCGGGGCTGTCCTGGGCCGGGGGAGACACAGGGACACCGACACTTGTCCCAGGAGTCCCGGGAGAGGGACAGTGCTCTGTCCTGTGACTGAGCAGGACCTCAGGGCTTAAAGCTGGCCTGGATTGTGGCAGCTGGAGCCCAGCACCGGGGCTGGAGGTTGGCCTGCGGTTCCTGGGGTGCTCTCAGCAGGATGAGGAGTTTGGGGGGCGCTCACTGCATCCTGAGCGACCTGTGGGGCTGCCCTAAGCTCAGGCAGTGGCTCTAGGCTGGGAGCACCGAGGTTTGCAGCATGGATGTTTTGGAAGCACCCTGTGCTGCACCAGGCACCCTCTCTCCTTCCACCAGCCATACCCAGTGCCAGGGACCTGGTGGAGAATCTCCATGCCCCCCTGGCAGGGATAGGCCAAGTGGCCCCGGAGGAGAATCCTCATGTCCCCTGGTACGGACAGGCCCAGTGCCCAGAGGAGAATCCCTGTACCCCCCTGGCAGGGACAGGCCTGGTGCCCAGAGGAGAATCTTGGTGCCCCCTGGCAGGGACAGGCCCGGTGACCCCAGAGGAGAATCCCTGTACCCCCCTGGCAGGGACAGGCCCGGTGACCCCAGAGGAGAATCCCTGTACCCCCCTGGCAGGGACAGGCCCGGTGACCCCAGAGGACAATCCCGGTGCCCCCTGGCAGGGACAGGCCCGCCCACCTGCTGAGGTGGGCGCTCTGTGGCCTGGCTGGTCTCCCGCTCCCCTCACGCCAGGGCAACCCCACAGCCCCCACTGGAGTTGGCGCTCGCTTCCTGATGGTTTTGCTCCCCAAAGCGGATTGTGTGGGAGCCTCTGCCCCAAGAGACATCTGCAGCTGTGCTGGAAACCCAGGTCCAGGGAGGGTGAAGCAGAGGTAATATCCAGCAGCAAAGGAAAAAGAGAGAAAGACAACGTTGCACTTGTGAGGTGAGTGATTACAAGGCAGTCGTTGGCAGGCAGGAGTGGGGCCATGTTGGTCTCTGTCCTGTGGGTCTAACAGTAGCTTTCAACACATACATGCTTTTTCATCCTTTATTTTTTCTCTTTTATTTTTAATTTTGTACATTTAATTTTCTTGTTTTGCTGAGGCGCCTGTTCCTACATCAGTGGACAAAGCTAGGGAGACACAACCCCTCCCCAGAGATGTGATCCTGTGTGGGGCTGAGGCACTGGACAGAGCCTGCCAGTGCCCACTGTTGCCATCGCTGCCGGGGGAATTGAGGGCATTTCACAGCTTTCAGGCACAGAAACAAATAGTAAACTGCAGTGTTGCATCCATGTGTGAACACACACATACACAGAGACACACAGAATGCCGCCAGCAGCTGATGCTTCACACTAATCACTCGTATAAATGCCTCTAATTAGACTTATAAATACTTCTAACTTTCCAACAGGGAACAAAAATGCCCAACGGGCTTCATGTAAACTGGGGAGAAAAAAAAAGAGTTAAAAAGATGAGTAAAAGCTGTTTTTAAAGGTGGCAAATCCTCCACCAGCACTTCAGGCCCTGAAATCGCAGAGCCCCGGGCCCCGGAGCCCCCCAGGCCGCGGGAGGAGGGGAGCGCAGCCGGGCAGAGCGGGGGCAGCGCCGGGAGGGGCCGCAGCCCCCGGCCTTTGTAGCCGGAGGGGGAACATCGGGACCCTGCCGAGAGGGAACACAGAAACCCTCCCGGCGGCGAGAAATGGGCCCGGACAAAAGCCCGTTACATGGCTGCAAATCACCCCGCTGCTGTTATTTTATTTACCGCTGCCCGCGGGAGGATTGTTTGCTCCTGCAAAATTTTAAGCTTCCCCCCCTCCGCCTCCCCTTTTCCTTCCTTTGCCCCTCGCTGCTGCCGGCAGCGCTCCCTGGTCCCACAGTGCCACGCACAGACCGAACCCACCTGCGCTCCCGGCCGGGGGGCTGCGGCTGAGCCTCCCACTATTCCCGTTTGGATGGAAAAATAAACCCTTTCCCCAGGAAACAGCCCATGAAAGGCTTATTTTGATGTCGGGGTGAGGAGCACAGCCCAGCCAAGCCACCCTGAGTGTTTGTTGCTGACAGGCAGAGGCTCTCGCTCCCCCACGGCGTTCCCTGCTGCGACAGGAAAAACTTCCAGTGCTTATCAGAAAACTTTTTTCATTTATCTTTTTTTCAAAGGATCTCTGTATTTTTTCTTTTTTTTTTTTTTTTTTTTTTTGAGGGTGCAAGACAGAAGAATAAAGGCCTCTGGGGAGCCACATTTATTTCTTGGATATTTGTTTGGAAGATAAATTTCCCTTTCAGGGACTGCAGGCCCAGGCAGCCCCAGTCACCTTTCCCATCCTATTCAGGCTTTGGACTTCGGGATTTTAACAACCACGGTGAATGCCAGTCCTCGGTAAAAACAACCTGTAGACTTTTATGTTTTGCAAAAGTACTAATATGGACAGGGATTTGCTGGTGGTTCCCCCACCTTCACCTTTAGGGTCTGTGAAACGCTTTTTACATGTTAGGTGCTGTGAGGAAGGAAGGAGCTGTAGACGTTATTTGTGGTGATGCCTTTGTCGTGAGGGGCACAGGGGGAGCCCCAGCGAGCTCCTGCTGCCCCAGTCCCCTCTCAGCCGGGAGCTGAGCTCTCCCTCCTCTGACAGGTATTTACAAGGGGGTCGAACAGGTAATTAGCGCCCAATCCTGGCTGCGGGAAACCCTCCTGGTCATCCCGCCCAGCACGGGCAGTGACGGAGCGCTGATTTTCGACGGCTGATTGAGCCTGAACAAAGGCTCCAAACAGCACCGAGTGCCCGACTCGGGGATGGTAACTTTAGAGCCAATGGGCTCCTTTCCCATCAGTTTAAAGCAGTGTTATTTTTTTCCAAGCTGATAACATTTTAAACATACTGCAAGACGGAATTTTCCTGGGAAGCAGGGAAACCCTTGAATTTGCTATAAAAGAAACTCCTGTGGATAAGGAAACCCGTTCTGTGAATTCACCTGTTGCCAGCCAAGGAGAAATGTTTGGTGTTTTATTTCAATCAAGAATTTGCTGTGTATCTGGTGCTTTATCTAACCTCACTCTCTGAAAGATTTGATGTTATGCTTGGCAGAGCTCTCAGACTCAAACTGCTCTATTATGCTGTGCTCTACAAGTTTTAACATTTTAGACTGATGGCAGTGAGGGAATAAAAATACAGCCTGAAATCCTCACAGAATGGGTAAGGTTCTTTTCATATGGCCCAAATGGGTCTTGAATTTTTTAATCAGGTGTTTACACAAGCACTTGATGCCATTGAAAAAATAAACCCCACCACTTTTCTTCTGTAAGCAAAGTCTCAGAAGTGAGCACACCTGTGGCTATCAGGAGATCATTTCTGGCCATGACCAACAAGTACATCACCTGCATGTCTGCAGGTGCAGAAACCCAACAAATCCTGTGTTAGCAGTCTCCAGCTGAGGAAACATGACATGGTGCTGTTAGTATAAAACGTTTTCATATCCTCAGTGTTGGTTTAAACTCTGTCAGTTCAGTGCAGCTCTCCTGAAGTTTGAGCAATCCAGCTGACTTAAGTGAAACACCAGAATGGACAATGTCAGGCAGAACTTTTTTCCTCATCCCCCATTTTATCAAGCCTTGTCTCCCAGCCTTTATTTTTAACTTTATACAGAGATGTCCTGTAGCAGAAGAATTTGATGGAAGTCTCAGCTCCTCAGTATCTGTTTAATGCCATTATCTACACGAATCAGGATCTGCAGTCTTGGCCACTTTTTCAGCCCACTGCATTTGAGGAGGTCACTCTCAGGTGGGGTGAGGTGGGTGTTGAAACACGTGCCAGTGCTTTGGCCATTTATTCAGTGGTTTTTCACAAATATGAGGTGTTGAACTGCACCATTTGGGGCTACCCTTTGCCTCAGGTGGTGGCGGCTGCCAAGGAAGGTGCAACATCAGCTGGCTCTGGACAAAACCTCTGGCATTATCCCAGCTGGAGCCACTCCTGCTGTGTCTGTCCTAGCACTGGGGCTGCCCATACACAAAACGAATTAGCAGTAGTGCAATTCACTGGTCAGTGATGGACATGGCCCAGTTAGAACCTCTAACTCTATGTCATTACATCTTGAGCACAAGGGGCAGGATTTTATTGTTAGGGTGTTGAATGTTTGGGCCTGACAACAATCATCACCTGAGAGCATCAGCTAAGGCTGCAAGAAGGAACATTTTCTGCAGTGTAGACCCTAATCTAATGCAATAGATCCCAGCTATGATTGTTATTGAGAATATTTATAACACCCGCTTGCTCACAGTCACTCTCTCTGCCTCTGGTGGGAATGCAACACTTGCTCTGTCTTATAAAAACCATTTGACTCACAAGAAGGTTTTAAATGTCTTGCTGAAAGCTCCTGGACCTGGGCTCCCAGATCTCTTTCTGCAGAGCACACTTTAGCTTTGGATGTACCTTTAAAGACTTTAAACAGCTTGAGACTTGTAGCTTGCCGCAGGAGCTTAGAGAAAATTCCTGTTTCTACGTTTTAAAACCTGAGCTGGAGTACAAGAGCCCTCCTCAGAAAGGTAAAGAAAGGTGTAACAAGGTCATTTTGAACCACATACATTCGGGTTGTACTTTCAAAGTCGATTCTAAATTTAATTGAAAGCTGAGGGCAGGGGAGGAAGGGTAGCACTGATGTGCTGGCTTATTTTGAGGCGTGTGAGGAGCTGTGCTGTTGAATGCTCGATGAGCTGCAGTCTCAATAAAATGGCACTGGGCAAGTTGGCAGGGAGAGGGGCTGGGTGAGCTGAAGGAGGAATTTTAGGGTGGTGCCTGGTGAGGGCCATCTGTGCAGGCTTTCCCTGGGGTCTGGTGTTTTCTCAAGCTGATGGCAGCACTTGGTCATGTGAATGATGTTGATGGAGTTGCCTGTTTGACCAAAACCTCCAAAATAATTTTGTGGTGAAATTATTCTGCTGGCAAAGTGATGAATGAACAGAACAACCAAATGTGGCCGTTTGAAAATGGAGCTGGAAAAGGGAATAATTTCACTGAATTTTTGTGCAGCTTAATAAAGCTTCTCCCATCCATTTCTGAGATGCTCAAAAGATACACTGGACACAAAGAGGTGACAAGGCTTCACCCTTGTTATAAATGGAGGTGCTGAGGAGTGCAGTGCTGTGCCTCACATCATCCACAGGCCAGGGGCACCCTGGAAAAGTTCTCCTGCTCAGGCTTTTTTAGCAATAATAGCTGATACTGATCTGACAGAAAAGTCTCTAATAAGGGAATTATGGTTCTTGGTAGTATCAGCAAGTATTCCCTCTCCTAGCTGTTTTATACCAGAATAATAATAATAATCTCTCTGCTAAGTTTACCTCCCTGTGCCAAAGGAACTGCTCAGGCAGTGCTTGTGTTCATTCCAGCCAGGTGCATCCAGACTGATCCCCCTGAGCTCCTCTGCTCCAGTCATGCCATGCTTAAGGTGGAGGTGTAGCCAAAATGAGCTTTTCCTCTTCTCTGGAACTGTGTCTTTTCCCCCTTAGTCTCACTCTTTGAAAGAGGGAAATAATGTTGCCCATGGTGGCTTTATTGGCTGACAAAAACTTGCATTGTGTTGCTGTAGAAAAGATGAATATTGTGGGTTTTGTGCATGAGTTTGTGTTGCTTCAGCTGCCTCTCTGGGCTAATCCATGGCTGAGCAGTGGGCCACAATATAAAGCCTTGCTCTACTGGAATATGAAGGAAAAATTGCTTAGAAGTCTGATGGATAAGAACTGAAACCCTGAAGAGAAATATATCTTATAGTACATGGCTGTCACTTTAAACTCTTGATATTTACAGCTGTCAGATGTTACATTTTTAAAGTTGCTTAGGGTGTAGGAAATAATGTACTTAGCAGTGTGGTGATATCAATTTTTTTGCTGTGATTTTACCAGCAAGTTTCCTGTTCTCTCTGTTATTTAAAAATGAGAAATAAGTGGAATTGATAAAGGATGTTTTCTAAGTCATAAGGTAAATATTTTTAATCTCAGGTAAATATAAAGGTAAATATTTTTAATGCACCACAGACATACAGCTACTCTCCATTTGAGTGCAGTCTTTGCTTTTTTATTTCAGAAATGCTCTGAACAGCCACCACCACCCATCCCAAAAGTAGAGTGTAGTTGCCTCCTCTAGTTTGAAGTTTCTCAAAACTGTTTCCCAAGCCAATCTCATTATTTATGGAAGATAATTAGTCCTTTCACCTGCATTACATATTAATTCCTCGGCCTCTTTAAGAGGAGATTTCTATGAGCTGTTAGTCCTGTGTTGACTTCTTGCACCATGTCTAGACCCAAATCATGGGGAATTAGCTGAAATGCATCAGGCTTTTAAAGCACATGTTTTTATACCAGAAATGAAATTGCACTGAGCACAAAGATTTTGCTGGGTGTTCCTAAACTTTGATAAAAACGGATAGGAGTATGATCTCTCCTGTCATAATTCCTGCAACACTTGGCATCTTCTTGCAAAAGTTTTGCTTGTATATTTTTTCTTTTGGAGTTTAACCCCAGTTCCTCCATTAACGTTCTTAGTGCACACCCTTCAAATTATTCACAATTATAATATCTCAGGATAATGTCATGGGGCTTGTCCCTGTGGCACTACAGTCACTGGAAACCAGAAGTGTGTCTGCAGAGTTATCCCACAGCCAGAAAGGCACCCAAATGTGTAGACAACCATGCTCATCTTTATGAAATTCATCTTGCTGTTATCAGTCTTGAAAATCAAATTAGTCCAATTCTGCACTTTCTGAACATATTCCTGTGAGCTTCTGATTAATGAAGTATATTGTTATCCTGGAAACAGAGGAGAATGTTTCTGTTCTTACTGAGGTATTTAAATGCAGGTATGAATGTTTTGGAAAAATTGAAGACGGCTTAGACTATTTTTTTTCCAAACCATAAATCATTATAACAAGATTAGCCTTTTACTACCTCTCTCCCAATTTCTCCCTAAGGCAGGTTTTATTGTCACTTTTGGGCAGAGCTGTCATGTAAAATCCTCTGCTCTTCATCTTGCTAATGTATATGCTTAATCATCTGTATTTGAAGTTTGGAGAATGAATTAAGGGAATATTTAACTCTGTTGAATAAGTGAAGTTACCCAGTGGTACCACTGATGTAACATTTCCTTTCTGTTGATCCTTTTTTTCTTTTCTTGTGATCCAATACTGCTTAAATCAGAATAAATTAATTTGTGTAATGCCTTAATTAATATGTTTTTCAGTGACTAAATATGCAATTCTTCAGGGTCCTGGGATCTAACCAGGAAAAAGTGTTTTCTGTATCTTGAGAAAATGCCTAGGAGATTCTACATTCTACCAATTAAATAAAATCTAGCATGTTGATTTGGAAAATATCTTCAGTAAATAAGTTTTGGCAGTGTTCTTGGCAATAGTTAAGTATGTGCTTAAAGCTGTAGTGCTACTTGAGCTAGAAAATAGCTGGACTGAGCAGAGGATCAAGGGAGCTGTGAACCAAACTTTCCACTGGCATGGTTGTGTGGTTGGTTGTTTTGGAGGGGGGAGGTTAATGGAGGGTGGGAACCAGGTTTCATTGTCTTCTAAAACCTGAAACCCATAAATGAGTTAGCCCCAAATTCAGGTTGGTTTCTGCAGCTCAGAGGAACTGATCCAGGTTGCATCTGGCTGATGATTTGGCCCTTGCCAGCTAGCACAGGTAAAAAATGCTGTCTGAAGGAAAACTATTTTTGTCTCCTGTGGGTGTTACAGCCTGACAGAACGTGACAATTGTGCTCTGTGGTTGTGAGGAGCAGGGAAGGTGGCTCTGCCCACAGAGAGCTGAGCCAAGCAAGGAACTTGCATCTGTGCTAGTGCCTTGATGCTTCACAATCACCTACAGGCAAGTTTGAGTGGTTTGAATTTTAGATTAATAAATCAGGTTTTAAGGATTCCTTGCTTTTATGATGCACAGTGGGGGGAATCCTGAAGAGATTTCTTTCAATTCTTTTGATATGCTGTGGGTACCACCACTTCACCTCAGTTTATTTTTTGTGGTGACGTGGTCCAACAACAAGGAAGTAAAAACTGAAAGCTGTGATATGAACCAAGAGCTATTCCATGCACACTCCTCATCCAGCAAAGGATCAAGGATTGTTTCTCCATTTGGAAAATATCAACCTGACTAATTGCATTAATTCTACGAGTAAGAATTTTGGGTTTGCCAATTAATAAAGTACTACCAATTAAGGTAATACCATCTAGTGTTGCCTACCTATGGTTTGTAGGGCATCTGTATCCCTTCATTACTTGTGGAATTTTCTTTTTTTGGTAGTAAGTGCTGTGATCTTTTCTTTGGTTTTCTTGTCTCTGATACTGCCAAGCTAATTAATATTTGTGGTGTTCTTTAACTATCAAATGGGGTTGCAATCATAAGCACATTCTTAAACCTCTTAGTGCTGAAAGGAAGACCTAAATAACTTTTAAATCTGCGAGACAATGTCAAGAAATGTACTTGCTTAAATTTAATCCATCACTTTGTGCCAGCAACACATATAGCTGAAAGGTCAGAGAATCATTGAGAGGGAGAAAAACAATTAATTTGGTATCAAAAAGGTAATAGGATAAGGCCTTGCCAACCCTCTGCTATTGTTCTGCTGCATTAACTTCGGCAGGTCAGATGCCACTGGTCGTTGACCTCAGGCTAAACAGGGTCAGCCCAGGCTGATTACAAAAGAGATGTGTTTGCACTTATCCAAGTGTCTCCTGGAAAACCTGAAGCCACATCTGTGTTGTTCCTGGGGAGGAACACACAGAGGGTAAACATTTTTCAATGCAAATGTCATTTAGAGGGTTTTCTGCATGAAGACTGGTGTCCCCAACATCTTTTATGCCTAAAAAACGTTTTTATGCAAGTATCCAGTAAACCTCATGAGTATAGTGGGTGAGAACTAGGCCTCATCATATCTTTTTAAGTTCACCTGTCTATGCCCTTGGGATCTGCTCTGTGCTCCTCCTGGTGTCGGTGGTGCTCAAGTCATCCCACTTCTTTTAGGTGCTTAAGGGGGAATGACTTCTTGGTGCTGCATTGGCTTTGTCAGTGCTGTGTTGACCACAAGTTGGCTGTTCAAGCCCAGGTGAGGATACCTCCAGTCTGTCTCTGCTTTCAGCAGATTCTGATGCTTTTGCTTGACTTCAGCCAAAACCAACTGTCTGGTAAAGAGCTGCAAGTTTCTACTTATGGCTGCAAACTATGAGTAGGGCAGAGAGACTCTGGAAGTTTCCTAATCAGGTGGTAAAAGGTGTCAATGTCACTTCTCTTTTATGGTGAAGTAACTTGGAAGGGGTGGTGTGGAGAGAAACTGTGGCTGACAGATCCTGATTAAATGCAATTGCCTTGTTTCTGTACTTTATGGCAGACTGCCCCATCCAGCTCGTAGCTCTGCAGTTCAGATAATTTTAATAATTATGAAGCTCTAAGTATTCCAGCTGACAGATATGAACTGGAGTATCACTGTGTTGTAAAAACATTTGAGACTCTAGCTCTAGGCTATAGACAGTTAATTTAAAAAAAAACCCTCCCTCTTACATATGTTATCTACCTGCTAAAATTTTTATGGGGCTGCTCCCCTAAATACACTCATCTAATCTATGGATGAGACCTTTTGGAAACATTTCTATTACCTTTATTGCTGGGCTCAATTCTATGAAGTGCTGGGCCTTCTCCACCTTTGCTGAGGAGGTTTGATTTTGAGCACCAGTGTTTCTCATAGACATACTGAAGGCTCCTAATTCTAAAACTTTTTCTAGGAAAGTGAAAAAGGAAAGTGATTATTGCTAATAAATATATAATATTTAGTAAAGATTGAGTGCAGTGAAAGGAGCAATCAAACTCATTTAAACAGGAACCATTTGCCTCTTTAAAAATATTTAACTGCAAGAATGTTCTTTTGCTTGGGATCATGCTGGCAAAAAGCATTAATTGTACAGGTTTCTCATTTACTCTAGAGGGTTGCTGAGATTTATTTTGTGTTGACCAAGAGCTCTCTGTGCTGCTCCCACATTTAAAGCCTTCCCTCATGCAGTGCTTCCACATTTGAACATTGACTGGTCAAGAAGATAACGTTGTAATTGTCCCAGGGCTGTGCCAGTGGGGCTGTCCCACTGCGCTGGGGGCACCCAGCTATGGGCATTTCCTCATCAGGAGAGAGCAAAGCACACGGGTGTGCATAGGCTCTGCTCAGATGGCTCAGGAAAAAAAAGAAAGGCAAAGGGTGGGAAATTAAAGTGCTGAATGAAAAATATGTTAGATAAGTGGAAAAGTAAAGGAGGATTTTGCCAAGCTGAGACTGTCCTGTGGTGTCTGTCACTTAGAAACCCAATTGCACGGTCAACTGCAATAGCAAGAAAGCCCATCAGGCCAGTAATCTCCAGCTTGTAATTGATTCTGTTTCTACAAATGTTAGCTAAAGCAAAAATCTGCATTAAGGTAAGTGCTAAACATCCATCAGCCTGACTGATTAGCCAAAGCAGGAATTGCTGGAGAAATGCATGTTATTTGCCATCAGATTAAGTGAAGTTTTGCTTTCCACAGTTGGAGAGCAGATAATTTGCTTGTGATGGGATCAGTTCAGTTTTCAGCTCCACTTGCTGTACAAACCTCAGTATTAAAGGGCACATCTTCAGCCAGATAGGGAAAAGAAAAAATATTTTTCCGATTAAATAGATACAAAAAGAACAGTGCCCTTTTTTGAAGAAAAGCTTGAGTTGTAAAGATTGAACAACTAAACTTGACAATGAACAGGCTAAACTCTTTATATAAAAAGGCTAAAATTGATTTATTAATGGATTGTCTAAATCTTCTTTCCTATTACCTCTTTTGTCCTATATCTGTTGTTCTCTGCTGTGTTCTTGAAGCTTGATCACCTGGTGTTATTTTCCATCAATTCATTAAGGTAGCCATGCTTTTGTGAAGTGAGCAACTACATTCCATAACTAAAAATGCAACCGGGGTCTATATGCCTTTACAATATAATAATTATAGTGACTTAGCAGGGAGATAATACTGAGCTTGAGACACTCTTATTTTTTTTAAGCATTCTGTAATGATTATGTGTGTCCATATGAAAATTATTCCTGGTCTGGGCAAAATCCGTCATTTGCTGATGCTGAGCAATTACATGGCAGATGGTATTAGTTTCCTTTCTAGCTTATGTAACTCCACCAGACATCATGAATTATGAGTTTTGTAATATTCTGTTCATACTTTAATTGAACATTTTGGTACTTAAACTCAAAATTCACTTATAAAAATGTTCTTTACTAATCACAGTACTCTAAAGCTTAGCAAAAATTAATGCAAAAGCGTTATAAAGAGATTAAAACTTGGTTTCCTTTGTATTCAAGCAAGTACTTGTGAATAATTTTTCCTCTATTTGCTTGTCTCAGAGGTAAGCATCTTGCAAGTACCTCACCAAGAAATCCCACACAGAGCAAGTTTTTAGTTCAGCAGAGATCCCTTCCCTTGGAAAAGTGCTCTGGGATTGCTAATGGCTGCTGGTGGCCAGACTCTGTTTTTGCCACCATCAGTGGCCATTGCTGGGTGTGCCAGGCTGGCAGGTGGGATGGAAACAGAGCACACTTCACAGTTACCTGTATCAGTGGTTTGAGGCTCCTTCCTTAATGCTTAATCACCTTGGAAAGCCCTTTCCAGGTTCTCAGAAAACATCCTCCCCCTACCTACTGATGGTTGGCCAGGTGATCCCTGAGACCTGTGCTATTTATCAGCAGAATGGGGGAACTGGACTGGCTGTGATCCCAAGGGCCAAGTCATGGTGATGCTGAGATCCTAATAAATGTCTGAAGATATTTATTGATTTGCCAGGTATTGCCCCAGATGCATCATGACTTGGCAGGCTCAAGGTCCAGGGAAAACAATGAAGCAAAAAGAGCATCCCCACAAGCAGAAGGAATCTTGAAGAGATCTGCCTGCCTTGGTGGGACTCCCATGGGAGCCTCAGCTCTGTCAGAACCCTTCTTTTAGGCAGTTTCAGCTCTTTGCTGAGCAGGCCCTGAGTGAGTTCCTCCTCCTTGTTTGTGATCTCTTGCACAACTGGCAGTGCTGTTTCATCCCAGACTTGTGAACCAATTCTCTCTGCCAGGGCTTTCCCTTCCCTTATGTGTAATTTGCATCGCATGTGTGGCTGGGCAAGCCAAATGGGAGCAGGGAAATGCAGTGGCAGGAATTGTGTTTGTGATGGTTCTGTCTGCACCAGAAATGGAAAGAGCTGTATCCTCTGTAGGGTAGCTCTCTTTGGTGAGAATTATAGCTGATTTTTCTGGCCCAGAAAGGTTGATGAGACTTTGTGTAAGTACCTAAACATTTGCATACATGTGAAATAAATAAAGCCACCAAACCACGTGCAGTTTATTTGAGGTTACAATAGCTTAATTTCTTAAGCATCCTTATTAAAAAATGAGGAACAATTCAGCCTTTAATACAATGCGGAGCTGTGATTCATAGTTGGTGGTAGGAGAAAGCAGTGAACTAATTGCTTGGGTCTGGTCAGCAGAGAGTGAAGCAGCTCCCTTGTCTGTGATACCATGCCCCTTCCCTTTCTGATTATTCTCCAGCAAACATCCTACAGCCCCATTCATAAAGTCCAGTAATGACACAAGAAATGTCAGGAGTATCTGCTGAAGGAGTGGGAGGCTGACAGAGCAGCACATTGTGAGCCTGCAGAGCAGCTCTGCGCTTCCTCTGGGGTTGTTTTCAGTTCTTTTGTCAGCTGATTACATGGTCTTTTATAATTTCTAATCTACAGAATAGAGCTATTTGCTTGTGGATTATGTGAAAGTCGCAGGCTTATGCAAAAGAAAAACGAAATAATCTGAATGTGGATTCTCTTGGCAAAAGTTAAGCTTAATTTAGGTGTTTTTTTATCTAAAGGGGAGTTTAATCTAAGTGTGCAGGAAAAACCCAAAACTTCTGTCAGTCTGAAATTTCAGCTTTGTGATGTTAGTTCACCAGCGCCCTCATGAAGGAGACTTAAATTACTTGTCTCTATTCAGCAAAATTTATTTTGTGCTTAAAGTTGTGTTGTTTTTTATCTGTTTTGATGAATCAGAATAGTGTTAAATAGTGCTAAAGTGCTTGTAGAAGCACCAAATCATGGTGCAAGGTTGTTACATTTACTGTCTCCTTTATTTGTTAATGAGAATAGCACATACATATCTGGATTTTTTTTAAATGCCAATATGTGGAAGTGGGCACTGAGTCTGCAGAAAGAAGGAATTGTGAGATTGGGATATAAACAATGTGACCTGTCTTTATATTGATCCCCAAAATTGTCCAGATAGATTTGCATTTGCTGCCTCAAGAGGGAAGTCTTGATAGAAAGTGTGTGTGTATAAATACAGACGAGGATGTGGTGAAATAAGATGAAAATGAGGATAAGAAGCAACAGAGGTTATTGTGGGTCTCAAGGTTGAAAGAAGGACCTTGAGATGGGACCTGGTGGAGATAAACGAGGTTTTTGGCAAGGGTGAGAGCTGAACTAGTGTGAGGGATCTGAAATTCCAGCATGGATGGAGGAGGGCAGGTTTGCTCAGCTGTATGTAAAACCTCCCTGAGCTGCCTGCAGATGTGACGAGGTGTGTGCAGATGGCTGCTGTGATACACTCAGGATTTATCAATATGAACTTTGGAAGCTGGCTTAAATCCCTCTCCTTAGCACCTGCAGCCGGCCCCCTGCTATCTGCTGTGCAAAGTGGGCAGATGTATTTCCAAGAGGCACACTTTATTTTTCTTGGGTCAACATTTCACATGGAGTTGTAGCAGGGTAGTTTTGTTTGGTTTTCATTGAGCCCCTTATTATTAGCACACTTCTGTTGGGGGGTGAATAGTAATGCCAGAATAATGGGATCTGCAGTGGAGGGCTGGGACCGCAGAGTTTGGCCTCCCAATAAACCATTCTTGTGCTCCTGCAAGGGCAGTGTCAGAACAGAATAAACCCAACCAGAAAAAAGCAAGTGAGTTCAAGATGTGTCAGTGTAAAAGCAAGTGGTCTGCGGGATAGAATTTGGATCTGTAACTAGAGTGAATGGATCTCAACCCCAAATATTCTGATAGCTTGTTTTTCTATAAAAGCTTTAAAAGTTAGAGAGGGAGTCTTGTTGGCTTTGGTAACTCTGAATGAGGTGTCTCAAAAGACATCTCTGCTTGTTGAATTGATATGTTGGGATGCATTAAAGAAACTTCTGCGTGGCAAAACTTAATTTGCGCAAAAGATTCTCAATTCTGGTTTAAGATTTTATGATTTGGATAGGAGTCAAGTTTGTAAGGTTTGTGCTTCTTGTTACAAAAGAGTACTGTCTACTTAATATCCATTTTGTCTGTAGATTATCCAGAATAAACTCTCTCATGTCACTAAAATATGAATTTGATAGTTCTCAGAATACTTTTGTTACTCTGGAAATAGAGGAGCTGCCCAAGACATCTAGATGCTTGTCTACTTGTGCATTAATCCAGCATTCCAACAAGAACGTGATTCAACATAAAGAAATACTCACCTTGTACAAACATTGTACAACACATCTTCCTGACTGCACTTGGGGGCAAAAAAAGGATCTGCTTGCTTGGGGATGCACATAACTTCTTTCACCCAGCTAGAATGGGTTGTTTGACTTCTAAAGGCACAAAAAAAAAAAATCTGTCGTGTCTGTTCTACTTGCACTTCATTTTAAATGCTTCTCTGAGTTTACCACTTATGTTTAATAGCAGGTTCTTGTCTCCAAGATTACTAAGTGGTTTACAGACTGTTTATGTAGGGATTACTGTATTTATTTCGGAGTTGATTCTCAGAATTTGACAACTGTGTTCCACAGTAATGCAAAACTGTTTTTGCTAAAATATTAAGCTGTGTTATGAGGATCTGGTTCATAAATCCAGACTTGCTCATGGTGTTTACATGAAGTCAGATATAGGTAGGAGCTTAGACTTGAGCCTGGAGCAGAGAAGTCTATGCATGTTTTGTCCCAAGAAGTAGCTTATTAAACTGTGGGCTGTTGGCCTTTGGTTTTTTTTTTCTTTTTGGGTGTGGGGCTTTTTGTTTGTTTGTTTCTTTGTTTTTTTTAATTTCCTCCTGCTCTTCATTCTTTCCCCTCCCCCCTTAACAGCGGGTCTGGACAAGGTGCACCTGTGTAAGACCAGATGCACCCTGCTCTCTGACAGACACTGGCCCTGATTTCTGCCTTAGTGCTCTGTAGATCCTGAGTCTGACTGGCAGCCAGACACGTGGCTGGGAAATGCCCTGTCCAGGAGACTCAGTTTTTGTCACTGTTGAGTGTAAGCAGTTTTTCTAATTGTCTGTCTGCAAGATAAGAAATCCACATTTTATTCTTAGCTTAAAGATGGATCATAAGTAACAATGCACCATTGCAACCAACCCTGGAAATTTGGAAGTGAGTTGAAAAGTAGGAGAGACTTCAGATCTTTTTGTGCCTGTGACCTTACTGGCTTTGCTTCTGGTGTCTGTCTCATATGATGTGACTTGCATCTTAATTTTTATACAGAGCTAAACTAAACCAGAAGAACAAGAGAGTTAAGGATTTACCTTGTTGGTCCTCAAGATGGTCATATTGCCATGTCTTGTTACTTTATACTGAATTATTGTGGTGAGGAAGATCACCAGTCAGACCTTTAATGGCAAGCTAATTTGATATAAAAATGTTTTAGAGCTTAAAAATATCAGCATATTTATATACACATACTTAAATATACACTTAGTGTTATTTTTCTTCCTCAGTTACCACACCAGGTTATTTTTTCTGCTCAAGGCTGGTTGCTTTGCCAGACTGTCCCTGTACAGCCCTTGTTTTCTGTCCTGCCAGTCAACTCTGTCTCTTCACTGGTTACATCTGTGGGAGCCTGTTTTGTTCAAAAAACCTCCCTTCATCTAAGAGAGGAAAAGTTTGCCCTGCTTAGCAGAAGCTGCTCTGCCCCTGCTTTCGTTTGGACTTGTCCTCTAAATCCAAGAGACATCAAAGGTTTCTCCCATGTGATGGAGGCTCCCTGGCCTGCTCTGAAATGAAACAATGGCTCCCCTATATTCCAGGCTCTGTGCTCCCAAAGCATCTGTCTGCCTGGCTAATGGGGCTCGGCAGTTTCTGCCATAAAGGACTGGTTGTCTTTTGCATAACGGGCTGGGATGGATATTCTGAGAGGGCACACCCTGACGTACAGGGTAAGGCAGGAGAGTGCTCATTGCAGCTGGGAATGTTTTGTTTATGAGATTAAAATCACACACAGTATTTGAAGAAAAAAAAAGGGAACGGCAATGAGCTGTATGGTGACTGTATTGGTTACAGGCAGTGTTTTCTCTAGCACCCAAGGGTGATGCACAAGTGTGAGTGTACAGCATTTGCTGAGCCAATTTTAGCTAGAGCAGATAGCAAAAGCTTGAAGAACAGATTTCTTTCAAAAGTGGATTGACCACCTGAATCAAATCAGTGGATCCAGGTGATCTTGAAATTGATAGTTTTTAAAACAATAATGCAGCTTCAATGCTCTCTGAACTTGGAATATATAGAGGGAGCTTGTTTGCAGACATTCTGCTGGCACTGTTCTCTGCTCCATTTTTAGAAATCATGCAAGTCCTATTTTTAAAAAGGAAACCTACTTTTGAAAACCTAATTTTGTATCTCTGGAGCCTGATAGATTGTGCTGATGGAAAGTTCTGTTGTAAGCATACCCATCTCAGTGTCACATATTGCTGTTGTCTGACTTCCACCACTTGAGCACAAGCA
Organism: Zonotrichia albicollis; assembly: GCF_047830755.1. Lineage (NCBI taxonomy): Eukaryota > Metazoa > Chordata > Aves > Passeriformes > Passerellidae > Zonotrichia > Zonotrichia albicollis. Next base: position 34,790,627 of record NC_133827.1, on the reverse strand, counting down.
TGATCTACAGAAATGTGGGGATCACTTGAATGGGAAATGCAAAACTAATCTGATGACAAAGATTTTTTTTGCTTTTTTTGTAATTACTTTTGGAAGTTTTGTTAGGACATCTGGAGTTTTGCAGATAAGGGGCTTGTGGGGTATTTTTTGTGCAAAGATCAATTTTACAGAGCAAACTAATATTATTTTGCAAGTTTTCCAGCTTAAAATTAAAATATTTTGTCTGAAATGGAATATAGTGAAATCTGCGGTGGGAAAGTAAGAGAATAAAATTGGGAAGGATAGTATATCTTTTGTTGTTTAAGAAAGGACTTTAATAAAGCATGTGTCTCATGCATATTCCACCAAAAAGGGATGCTTACAGCCGAGACTGATGCCTAGATACAGGCAGATTTGCATCGAGGTCTGGTGTTAAATCACTAAATATCCTCTCTTGTGCTAAGCTTTTGTTGCCTTTTTTTGTTGCTTCTGTACCTGAGGATTTCTATTAAACTGCAAAGTCATTGTTTCCTCTGTAGCCTGGATTCCTTCCCACAAGCAGAGATGAGCTGACTGCGGGTGCTCATGGAGCCATGGCCGTGTCAGCTGGGGCACAATAGCTCACATCATCACGTACATTCAGAGCCAGAACATTCCTGCTTGGCCGACTCTGCCTCTGACAACCTTTGTTCTTTTTGTGTGTGCAGGGTAGTGTCACAGGTAAATAAGGAAAAATAGCTTTTTAATAATAACTGTATGAATTGGAATGAAATATTGTCCTAATTCTGTTTCAGTCACCCTGAAAAAACAATCCCTCCTGTCAGGATAGTGACAACACACTCAGCTAATGAAATACAAGATGCAAGGGTTGCGTCATGAAAATGTTCCTCAACACCTAAATAACCCCAGGGCAAGCCAGAGTTACATAGCTGCTTTTAGGAGCTCCTCAACTTTCTGCTGGTGTCCTTTAGGCTGTTATATCCTAGAAAAATATTTGTTTCCTATCATTCAGTGTCTTTATTTTCAGATCACTTTCTGATGACTGCTTTTTTGCTGAATCCAGCTCTACCTATGAAGGTTCATATTGCTTCCATAGGATGGAGATAAATTGTTTCTCTCACCTCTTTATATCTTTTATGGGGAGCACTATCTGAAGTTATTCTGAGTTGTTATCATAAGTCACAAGAGAAATGTGTGTTAGCTTTGAGGTGTTCTGCCTGAGCACATGAGGGAATGTAAATGGCCTGGGTGAAAATGTTTTCTGCAGCAGAGCAATTCTATAATACCTTTAACTGCTTTGATTGCTGCTTCTTGGATACAGTGATGGCAGCTATTCTAGAAAAATAAGTTGGAAAGGCAAAAATCAGTGAAGGTCCTTCCCATGTTAAAAACAGTTTCTTAAATATTTCTGAGACATTTGGTAATGCTTCCTTTTTTCTTGTGTAGGCTTTAAATCAAAACTGTGTTAGGTGCCACAGCCTTGCTGCAGAACATCTCTGGCTTTTTGTTTGCTTGTCAGTGCTAGTCAGAGGGGAAGAAAAATAATTTATTGATGTGCTACAGAAGTGGTTGATTGTTGCTGTAGGCAACTGGTCTGTTCTTACCTCTCAGTATAAATGCTGTGAACATCTCCCTGGTAAATGCTGTGAACATCTCCCTGGTCCTGTGTTGGTCCAGTAAGCAATATTGTGCTAAATGGCAAATCACCAGTGCTCTCTTGCCCTTGTGGTCTAGCGGACACCAGAGCATTATGGGCCTCTCCTGCCTCAGCATATTGTCATCAATGGCTGTTGTCCAAAGGGACAATCCAAGCTATCACTTTTAGGCTTTTTCATCTAATCTCCTCTCTTAAAATATTTTGTGACTATAAAGAGGTAGAGGAGACCAATTGTCCCCAAACAGACTGGACAATGTTAAGGTAGGGAATTAGGATTTGGGATGATGTGCTGCTGGAGTGTAAAACAGATATTCTTCTCTCCTCACACTGCTTATTAACTACTTTGCAGAACACAGGCTTGAAGTTTGCCAGCTCAGCATTGTTCTCATTTCCCTGAACTTGGCTCAGGAACAGGATGTGGAATACAGGCTCCTTCCGTTTAGCCACCCAAAAATTAGGCCTGCAGTTTCAGGGAGCTGGGTGTGCTCCCCTGGCAGTTGGTGGTCAGGACTGACCTCCTCTAGAGAACCTGCAGCAGCCAAAATGAGGTGAGTCCCACCCTGATCCTGCCTTTCTCCAAAGGGTTTGTGTCCCCCATTACTGCCCCCAGGGCCCTGCTTGTTGCTTTGGAGGTAGGAAGTGGCTGAAGCCATGTTTATGGACTGTGTAGGCAAAAGCCACACTGAGCTTGGGAGACAGCACATCTAAGGGATTGGTTGTTTGATTTTGTGAAATTGGTCCTAGGATAAATTTTTTTGCCTTTGGAAAAAACAATTTCTGATCTGAGCTTTTATCATCTGCTAGTGTAAGCTTCTGCAATCCTAAAGAGTGGCTCCATAACAGCTTTGGCTTCATGAAACTGTTTCTTTTACTCTCCTTTCTCCATCCTTCTGCCCCTTTGCTCTGGCATAAATGCTTGTTTTGAACCAACTTGCCACAGCCCCAGAGCTCATCTGGCTGAAAACCAGCCTGCCTCAGGAAGGTGGAGGGAGGGCTGTGTGGAAGCTTTGGGAATGTGGGGCTTGAGAATGGAATCCTTGTCCTCCTGAATTCACTCGTGAAAAAAGCCCTGAGGGGAGACTGTTGGGATCTGCACGGGTTTAGTTGCCAGTACAACTGCTTCTGTTGCAAGGAGCAGAAGTTTGCATCCTGCCTGCCTGGACAAAGGAGCCCTTCAGGTGATGGTAACAGGTGTCACCAACAACCTGCACAGCGGCCATCAGCCACCTTGGTCTGGTGTCTTGTGTTGCTCAGTCTCTGACATCAAAGTGGAGGCAGAACAAAATGGCCACTATGTTTTTTGAGGCAAGGAAGCCAAAAGTCTCCACAGGTGATGCTCCCTCCCCTTCTGACTAACCAGTGGGTTGTGTTTATAGGCATGTTTTTCTTCTACTACTTGATGATGATTCTAGCGCGGTGTTGGAGTGGTGCCCCCGGTCGGTGCTGAGGGGTGAGGAGGGATGGAGATGTGAGGCATTACTTTCACTGGTCACTCACTGGCCTTGGGCAAGCCAGCCTGCAGGCTTCCTTAAATGCAAGCTGTTTGCTGAATTCTGTTGTAGCTTTTTGTAGTCTGGTCTAGCCAAGCGGTGTTTTGTCCCAAGGAGGAGGGGAAAATGCATCTGCAAGGTCTGCAGGAACTGTTATGGAGGCCTCGACTTCAGATCTGCCTATACCTGTCACAGGGTAAACAAAGCGCCCGGGGAGGACTCAGGGTTAGCTGAACGCCTTGGTCACACACTAAGCAAACTATCCCCCAGGTGTGCTTGCAGAACAGACTCTCCATCAGCGTCCTGTCATGCACAAAATGTTTATCCAATTTGTCAAGATAATCTTTCTTCAAATAAGCTCAGGTCCTAGGCCTCCGAATAGCCCAATTTCAAGCAGTATAAAGTAACTATTTTTTTTCCCCTCCTTTGCTTGCGCTCCCCCCCCTCCTTTTAATCACTGTGTCAACTTTTCCTTGGCTTTAAGCAAACTGAAAGTCATTATATCATTCTCAAGTGAGTTATTTTTTGACTGAGTTAGATGATTTGTGAGTTACTTCAAAATGCTCCCAAGTTGGGGTATCCCTTTCCAAACACACTTTCTCAGACACCTCATGAAGTTGAGCTCATCAATGACCCAACAATATGTTTATACTGGCACATGTAATTGATAACTAATGATAACTAATTCAGGCTATTTGTAAAGAAGTATAATTTGGTTTTCCCTCCCCTCTCCCCTTAATGGTAGCTTCACCTATGGTTCTAGATTTCCCTTAGGAGTTTAAAAGAGCCTGTACATTGTCATTTTCTGCTTGAAGATGTCAATACATTTTAAGTCTATTCTGAAGTATGGATTAATAATAGATCAGGTGTTGCTGCCTAAGACAATTCACTCTTTCTTTTGACAGACAACAGACTTTCTTAGTTTTGCTGCATACCAAATATTACTTCTGTGATCGTTCAGAATTGTCAGGCAGCAAGTAATTTGTGGGGTTTTTCCCCCAGCTCCCACAAAGAACTTGATGTATGTCCAAAAATAGAAACATAAATCATCTTTTTTTCTTTTCCTCCCCCACAATATGTTTCATTCACTGATTTCCTTCCCCCCCTTCTCAGCCCAGGTAAGACGCCAGAACCCATCATTTCCTTTTTGCTTAAATTCAGATGGAAGTGAACTTTATCTATTTCCTTACAGTTCTTTGCAGGTAGTATCCTTAATGTACTTGCTGTTTAATTTTTAAATTTAGTGGATAAAATACTGATCTGGAGCCAATGGCAATGTTCCTGCGGGCCAGATGTGGTCAGTGAGTTCTTGGGGACACTCAGAAGGAGCTGAGTAGGAGCCGTGGATGTTCTTGCCTTTCGTCTCACCCCAGGTCCAGGGCACGCAGAACAGCTGGTTTTGAGCTTTGCATTAGAAAGGTTTAAAACCTGACTTTTAAAGGGTGTTAAGCGGCACCAATCATTATGATAATGATGCTTATTGTTTTGGGAAAAAAATGCCGAGGTTAAGCAGACTGGTGATATCCTATTTATTGTTTGTGAAGGGGAAATGGTAAAATTTGCCTCTAAGGCAGATTGTGAATTGGAAGAGGAAAAAAACTTCGTTCTTCACAACAGCCATATCCCTTTGTTCCCTTTTCATGGATTCTTGCTGCTTTTAATTGGTCAAACTGTGACGAGCAGTAGCCCTCCTATACACCTCTGACAGAGCCAAAGGGATACGATGGGTAAACAGATTTGAAGTTTTGATACAGTGCTCTCTTTCTCCCCCATCAGTCACCCCTATATGTTCGTAAAAATACTTGGACTACAATATGGCAAAAAATAAGGTTAAAAAATGTCTAGAGCCTCTATAAATAGAAATATTGCTATATTTACAGAAGTGAGGGTTGTGATACCCAATAAATACAACTTTATTAATGAAGATTGCCATTATGCAACTGAGGACCTTGAAGTGTCTAACAATTCATTAAAGCCTCACAACCTGTACCCTTCTGCATTATCAATAAATGTTATGATTATAAACCTATTCTAAAGTAGGTAAATGGAGACCCTGTGCACTTGACTGAATCTTTTTTCCTCAAGGTCACATAATGACTTGGTGATAGAATTCAGTGATCTTTACATTACCACCTGAGACTGCTCCTTAGAAAATTCATTTTTGGCAAAGAGAGGGGGGAAAAAAGGGTATTCATGCTGGTGTCAATACAGCTCTTCTGTCTGAGGAAGCATTGTCTTTGGTTCCTGTAGAGTACATATTGGATGTGCTGCTCAGGGCTTTTTTTGAATGGTAAATTCATCTTTTCTTGCATTGCCAGTCAACTAATTGCTGTCTGTGCAGCCTCACAACTGTTCTAAGTTTGTTCTGCATAATTTTATTTCTGCTCATGCTCTCTTATGCTTTTGTTTGTGTAAGTTGGTTTGCACATTATACAGCACTTGTCAGACTTGCAGGGAAATAACTGGAGAATTGTGCTGCATAATATTTTGAGTGAGAAGAAGTCAGTCTTCAGCTGGTTGATTTGATAGTCCCAGGAATCACTTTGCTTGTTGCCAAAGAGTGAAATCCAGCCTGTAAAAGGGTGTGGGCAGGCACAGGCTCGACAGCCTGAGCAAAATTGAAAGAGCAGCATGTCAGAACTAAATTTGGATTTTGCAGAGGTAAGTTGCATATTGCCTGAGTCATCAAAGGCAGCAGGAACCTATTGCTTTTGGGTAGAGCAGAGGCAGCATCCTCCTTCCCAGGTACCTCTAAAGCTCTCTATAAAAGGCTCTCTTTCTGGGTGGCAGCATGGCAAAGTTCATGCTACTCTCTGACAGACTCCTTTGTTGGCCTCATGCATAGAATCTGTTCCACTGCCCTGTGAAAATAATGATCAAGTCTTCCCAGAAATCATTAGCCAGGAACTATTTCTGGCAAAAGAGAAGTGTTGCCTGAGTCTCTCCTAAGGCAAAAAAATTGTCAAATACACATGGCCAACCCCAAATATTTATGGTTTATGAGTCAGATCTTTCAAAACAATGGAAAGAGATTAAAAATATTATTTTGTTCACATCAGTGAGAATTGAAAATTTGTGCCTTGTAAATAAAACAGATTATTAAATAATGCTAATATTCTGGAAACTGGTGCGCTAATCAAAATGTTGTGGGTTTTTATCAGGTTATCACAAATACTAGAGTAAAATTCTAAGCTTTGGCAACAATCATGTTGCTTTGTGACTACTTAAAAACCCCACAACTTTCAGGCCAATCAAGTCATATACATTTGAGGCCTTTTTCAAAAGCAAGAGTCTACTTCTTTTTCTTCTTTTGCAACAGACCAAATTGTGCTTTTTTCTCATGTGTAAAAAAATACTTTCCCCCTGCAATATTTCCAGGTTATTTTATTGGAAATGTAGCCTTTCAGTTTTCTGCAGTTTTAGAATAATAAGGACACTTTCATTTCCTGAATTTTCCTTGCTAGCCTGGATAGAATGTGCTGCTATTGACCTGTTCCAATTAAGGCTTCACAGTACGAACATCAGCATTTTATAGTCATGGCTAAAACAAAGCTCAATTCTGCCATGTGCAAACAAGCCATACAGTTGCCAATTGTGCTGAAGAAAAATCTGTGACCTGTTGGCTCAGTCAGGGTTTGAGCAGTTATAAATTAGTCTTGCTCTAATGGTATATGGTAAAATTGCTAGCAGTGCTCATTGGACAGCTCTGGACAAAACATCACAGTACAGACACGGAGCTTTGACTCTGACCCATATTTTGTGTGAAATTAAACTAAAGAAGCTGTGGTTTCTATGAAGCATTATGACAGGAGAGTGTTCAGACTTTCCACTTGCATATTCGTTTTCTAGAGCAGTTGGGCTCTGTCATTTAAGTCTGAACTCTGCTTAAATGGGAGGTAGTTGTATGCTGTTAGAATATAAGAAAATGCCCAAACTTTTCATTCTTGCTTTCTCCTTCTTCAGCTAGAAGTGATTTTCATACTAGTATCTAGTCATGTTTGAGGAAAATCAATATTTCAGATTTTTCCCCTTTTACTGAATGTGTATCACATGAGGAACGCAATCAGACAGCAGTGGTTTTCTGGGAAAAGATGAACCTCATTTTGCAGTCTCAAGAAGTTCAAATAATTCCAACAGCATGCAAATGTTGGTGCTTAACCAGGAATTGTCTCTGAACCTTTATGTTCATTGCTGCTTCTTGATTGAGCATTCACGTTGTTGTATGGTAGAAGAAAAGGTTGCAAGATAATTCCTTACGACTCTGCCAAGCTGTGATCTGGGATGTAGAGGGAATCATCTCCCTTATTTTGTCAGTGTTACTCCTTTGAACTCCTGGCTAAAAAACTATAATAAAGATCTGTCTCAAAAGGAAGGTCATCAGCCAAGTACAGAGACTTCAGGAAGTCTTAAGCAAACCTATGGAGTCTTTTTGCCATTCAATTGCTCCATCCTGAGCCGGGCTCTTCCTGACTGGTGTATTCTGCAATGAAAATGCCAGAGCTGTTCTCATTCCTGCTGCTCTAATGTGCCTCTCCCTGGCCCTTGCACTGAATGCTGATTATTCCCTGAGTCGTGGTGCCTTATGCTGTGAGGAGTCCTGGAGAAGCAATGGTCACAAAGTCTGAAGGAAAACGTAGCTCAGACAAATCCTAGAGACAATTAGATGCTGAATGGGAAATTTATGTTGGAGAAGATGAAAATATAGCAGCTCAGTTTGGCCACATGCTTCAAACCCAGATGTTTGACAGCTTTGATATGGATCCTCCCCGTTTGTAAAATAGCACTTTCTGATACTTCTGGTTTATTTACCTGGCTGTTGCTACTGGGAGCCTGTTACAAGGACCATAGGGCACAAGGGTATTGCTCTTTTGCTGAACTCCACAACAGAGGATGCATTAAAAATGGCTGGTGTAGAATGAGAGAGAGAACTGAGTGGAAGTTTAAGTGAAAGTGTTCCTAGAAGTCTTTCTCATTAATTGTCTCAAGGGCTCCAGCTGCTTGAAAGATGTGTCCCAAGGGCAAACTTATTGTCTAAGAAGACAACAGACTTCAGATCTTGGCAGGTTAATGTGCAAACTCTTTAGTATCTGCATTAACTCTCTAGGTGCTAAGATGAGTGTTTTCTTCTTTCTTGTTAATGCTATCTTTGGAAGAAGCTGACATAAAAATTGAAGTTACTCAGGGAGTTCGGTTGGGAAGTTCAGGTGCACAAGGTGAAATCTTAGAACTGATTGCATAAAGCTAAAGCATAATCCTTCTGGGTGAGAGAGTTTTGGCTGTTGTGTTCTCCAGCCAGTGCAAACACACAAACTATAAAGAGCAACTTTTTGATCACGTGTTGTTTTTGTAAATTGCCCATTGGCTTAATGGTTTTCCAGGAACTCTTTTTGGTTTTTTGTTCTTTTCATGAGTTGTTGGACAGGATCTGTGCTCCTGAGGCAGTGAAAGGCTGGACTTCAAGTGAAAATATTCAGATTTGATTTCCACCCCTGCCCTGTATTGTTAAAGATTTGAGGAGTTATCCAGCTTTCTTAAGCTTTCAGAGCTCAGTATTCTCTCTCCTGTGATCAGTTTCTTAGAGGTCTGTGGTACTTCTGAGGTGTTTTATTTATTTTTTTTAAGGGGGAAAGACTTTTTTTTTTGAGCATCTGTTGTGTCACTCACAATTATTGCAGTATCAACGGGGCCCATAATCATTATAGGTGGTTATTACCTCTTGAGGAGAGGTCCTCAAATGACCTAAGAAAAGCAATTTGGAATAATAACTGTTTCCGTTTCACTGACAGAAGTTTTAGTCTTGCAGAAACAGAAACAAATATCTGGTTTGGCATCAGTAGGTAGAGTTCTGCCCATAGAGGAAGCCGTAATGTGGCCTCAACAAGAAAAGAAACCATGCAGTTTTAAGCAGATTAGATAATTGAGATTAGCCCTCTGTGATCTTGCTGTGTTTTCATTTATTTCAAAACAGTCTAACACAGAGCATGTTGAGCAATCAGTTGAAAATCACGTGCAAACACTGCCTAAGTACCGATAAGGATCGTGGAGGTAAACAATGAATTCCTACTAATGGCTAAGTCACCAAGGTAAGATCAAGTCTAAATACACACCCTTAGTTAAATATAATTTCATTAACTCAGGTTACATGGCTTTAGTAAAGGGTTTTCTCCTCTCCCTGCTCTCCACTTTCTGGTGCTTGTCAAATGAATTGCATACAACCAATCCATCATTTTCAACTTTGTTTGTCTGTACCAGAGATGTGTTTTGAGCTGAGCAATAATCCAGTGTAGTTCTGTAAATCTCACAGCAAATCAACCCTAGATGCACGTGGCAATGCTGGTTAGGCAAGAACTATTTCAATGCATTGTGTATGACATTTCTGTATCTGAATTCTATTAAAAACTAGCTTATTCTAATTTTAAAAAATGGTATGCTGTATTATAAATACCCAGATTCCCATTATTTCCCATTTATAAGGCATGCAGGTTTTGCTATCTTGTTCTGATTGCAGGGGTTAAAGAGTTTCTAATCCCCAGTTAATATTATGCAGTGTGTGCTGTGTTCTTTACCATTCACTCATCCCTTTTCACCATCTCCCTTTCCAGAATTCTAGAGAGATGTGTTGGGATTTTTGTTTATGTGGGCCTTGGTGTTTTGTTGGCTCTACCCCCCCCCCCCCCCCAAATACTTGACAAGCAAGTTCAGGTATTTCAAGTATTAACAGTTTATCCTTGATTTAACATTTTTGTGGAAAATCCTAACTTGAGGTGTTCAACTGATATTTATATCTCAGAATTTAGCTCTCTGTGTAAGACTTGCTCTTCCTTTTTGTGATATCTCATGTTCTTTCCTTTTTTCTTCCTGTGCAGTCATTTCTTTAGATCAGTTATCTTTGGTTTTCTAGCCAACATTCTTTCTGAAATATTTAGATTCCCTTTTGTGAAGTAGTGTTCATATAGCTTCTAATCAGCAATGCAGCAGGTGAAAAGAGGCAAACAATGTGAGGACACTTTTCCATAGGGAGTTTTTGCTTACATGTCAAATGTTTCTATTTTAATATTCCTCTCATCCTCCCTATTAAGTTCCACAGGACCAGTTTTCTCTTTTTAGCACAACAGAAGACTTTTCACCCCGATCAGCACTGCCAACTGGTCCAGCCCCAAGGAGACAGTTAACACATAGCAGATGACAATAAATAATAGTAATAATTGAAGCATCCATGGCAGTGGTTTTAGAATTTATTGGCTCATTTATCAGCCTATATAAAACAGGTTTCCTTGCTGCCATAGCAGTAGCCTGACAAGGGCCAGTAATAGATTCTTCAGAGGGCATACAATAAAACCCATAGTGAGAACATATGGGCTCCCCTGACTCAAAAGAGAATGGGAAAAAAGAGCTGTTAATAATGATGATGCATGATTTGTTTTATTTCCTGAAATTATGGAAGTTCTATATGCCAATGGTATTTGTGATGATGGGTACTCTAAGTGCTTGTTCTTTGTCCAAAGGCTGGACCTCTTTGTGTTAAGCAAACACAGAAAACAAAAAGTGAATTGCTGCCTCAAAGAGCTTACAACCTTGGAGGAGAAGAGCAGATGGATAGGAAAAAGTGGAAGAATGTTATGAGATTTTATTGAACAACACAAAAAGTAATGGTGAGGCAATGTGAGTTATCAGAGCATCATCTGACTTTTGGTGAGGTGGTTGGCAAAGGACATGAAGGTGTTAACAGGCTTGCAGGAGCTTGCAAGGAAGCCCCACTGAATGCAGATGTGGTCTGATGAAAATCATGGAGGTGTGTATTTTTTTTTTTTTGGTTGGTTGGTCTGTCACCATAGCAAATGTTTTTCAGGCTGATATATTGGAATGATGGTGAAGCAGAGGATGGGGTAAGGTGTGAAACACCTTGCCAAGCAAGATAAGCTTATGTTTGATATAATAGAAAAGATGGTGGTATGGTCAAGAGTGAGGAAAGGACAAAACTGTGAAGGGAGAGAATTTAATCCATCTGCTTTGGATGTGGTGTGGCTATTTTTAAAAATAACTATCCTTCACAGGTATCCTAGCAGTAGAAAAGGATTCAGTTTGGAACAGCGGGGAGATCTGGAGTAAAGGTGTGGATTTTTTAGGACTTAGTGAATAAGACTTTCTGTGTGAAAGGAAGGCAAGGCAGGATAAAACCTTCCCATCTCCCAACGTGTCACCATGAAAGTCGAGGGGGGAGTAAGGACAGACTTTTCCATAGCATGCAGCAAACTATGCATTTAAACGCATATTGTTTAGGTACACTGCCTTTTAACTTCACTGATCATCTCCCTGCTCCTGTATTGCAGGAGATGTTGTGTGAAGTACCCAGTTTAATCCTTTACAGTTCATTATGTCTTAGTTTTTATTTGCTTTGCTCTAATCTAAAGAGCAATCATCTCAAGATGGCAAAGTAAGAAAAGCAATTGTGAGCACTGTGATACATAAGCAGTGCATAGGAAGGGGCTGAAGGCATCCATTATTGCTGGTAGTCTGATTTGTTTCTTTAATCTCTTTCATCGCTTTGCACTCGGTGCCCTTTCCTTACTTGGGAAGCTGATAGTTTACTTTCTAGATCTATGTTATAACAGCTACCTGCTGGATGTTTTCTGTTCAGAATTCTGGCATGAGATATTAAGATTTCTAGGTGTGTTGCTGTTGCTGTCCAGAGAACATTCTAAACCCACAGCAATTCCTGTATTCCTGTGAAGTGTGATTGGAAAACATAGCTTAGTTTTTGCTTGTATTTCTGTTTGCAGCCTTTAGTCAGTCACTGAATCTTACCGTTTGTGTTGACACTTTGTGATGCTTTGTACTTTTTTTTTTTAACCTTCCTGGCAGGAATAGGGAAATGGTCCCTTGCTAACTCTGCACTGTGGCTGTTAATTATGTTAAAAAAAAAAACATTGGCAATGGATCTCCTTAGGGATCTGGCGCAGCATCTCCAGGGAGTGCAGTCTCTGACCAGCTCTGCTGAACAGCAATGATTAAATAAATGCATGGAATGTTAGCAGAGCTCTGCCTCACTGTGACAGAAAGGATGCAACCAGTCCCCTGTTCTTTGTCTGGAGCTGTGTTGTTCCACCTGTAAGAGCAGAGCAATACAAATAAATCACTTACCTCTTTTAAGGCATCTTGGTTTGCTTAGGTGCCTCTCTGCTGAGTTATCCTCTCTCTGGATTGTGATCCAAGTCTGCTATTCCAGGTATTACTGCTTCTTTCTTTTTCCAAAACCAGAGGCAGGATTAGCACAAAAAATAACATTGGGTTTGATTACAAATCGTGGGAAGTCTCCTAGGAAAGCAAGAGAGGGCATTTAAAAACACTTTATTTTTAGATGAAATTAAAATTTATTCTGTTTGTATGGAAATAAGGAGAAAAATACCTCTTTTTAAAAAATCTGTCCAGGGGTCTAAATCTGATCATGAATCCTAGCTGTTGACTCCACAGCTCAGGCTCAAGAGGAGGCAGCATAGTATAGGAAGACTTTGAGTGGCAAAAGTGTGTCTGGGGAGGGATGGAGCTGCACATTGCCAAGTGTTGGCTCCCTCATACCGTGCAGGAAAACACCATCAGTGTGTACTAAAAGCAGTGTGAGGGTCATGTGATGTTATATGCCAAACTGCACTTCATGAAATCATGGAGCAGGTTTGTTGTACCAACAAGCTGGTGGCAGTCCAAGCCAGGCAGGTGGCAGCTGTGTCTGCTCCAGGGGCAGGGTGAGGCTCTGACCTGCTCACAGGGTTGGGCTGGTTTGGGATTTGCATCTGAGGTGAGAGGCAGTGGTGTAGTGCCTCATGAAGTTTGGCCCTCAAGTTTTCTGTAGAAAGTGTGGCTGATCTTATGTGATGGTGTTCAAAGAAGGCTTATTTTAGTGGCATTTTTAGTATTTTTTGGATGGAATTGGTAAAGGATCAATTTGCAATTAAATCCAACCCACCAGGACAACCAAAAGACCTGAGGTTCTCTTTCAGTGGTTAATCTCATCTGATGTCAGATTGCCTAATCCTCTTTATAAATTCCACCTGCCCAACAGCACATAGTTGTTGTACAGCTGTAAAATTCAGCTGTATTGCTCAGCTCAACACCTGAGGACACTGGGAAAGGGGGACAAGTTAAATAATCAGGAATTTTGGAGCCAGTTTTGGATCTGTCCAGGATGAGATGGAAGATGAGTTGGAAAATGATGGTATTGTAGAGGAGCTCAAAGCTTGGCATTTGAGAAATGATAGCCAAGTCACTTATGGCACTTGCCACCACTGGCCAAGTCAGAAAATTATTGTATCCATGAGCAACTCTGCAGATATGCCTGGGTCTTTTGAACCTGAGGCTGTGGGAGCAGGAAAGGAAAGTTAAACACCAGAGAGCAGCCAGGTGCTGTCCTTAGCAAATGTTTCCCCAATAATTAGATCGCCCTGTAGTGGGGATGGTGGAGCCAGATGGTGCAAGAGAGAGTTCACACTGTTAAAAACTGAGAGGCAATGCACTTTTACAATAAATTTCACTTTCCATGTCTCATAACTACAAGGTTTTTTTCCTCTCTTTTGGTGTTATCTTTTGGCAATGCTGACAGTTTTCTTTTATTCTTTTGGAAGTATTTTCAACATTGCATAGCTGTTTATTTAATATGTCTCTAGTGGCTCAGCAGATAATAGTAAGTCAGAGTGAATATTTACCTTCTTTCTGAAGCACTATTCCATTCAGCACTTCTAGTACTCTGGCAGTTTGAAGTGAGGAGTGTAGCATTTTAATTTTTCTTTACTTTGGACATTGTCACTCTAGAACAAGACTATTGCTCGTGTTTTCTCCTGTTATTTTTTATTTCCCAACCAATTATAAATATCTTTATACTTCTTCCCACTGATTTCAGATTTTTATTTGACAGGTTGCAGTGACACAATGGAAATTTCCCCTTGCCCTCCCCAGAAGTCTGCAGAGTGTCACAAAAGTACCTCTGGGTTTTGTTATGACACTTCTAGTCCTGCCACCAGCAGTACCAATTAGTTGAAAAGAGGACAGCAAAGTCTATTAACATGAAGAAAAAGGAACCCCAAATACTACTTCCCTGCTGTGAGAAAACTAAGCTGTGTTTATTCCACCACTCATTGAGGTGTTTGTTTAGGGGTGGATTCCCAAAACTTCTTGGCACTGCTTCCGCCAGCGTCATAAATCTAATAAACTTCTAGTGAGTGCTGAGCACTGAAACTCTTCTATGGAGGCACTGGGGAAGGCTGTTCACAGCTTACTTAGTGCTTGTGCAAACTAAGTCTCTCTGAAGAGATTAAGAAATACTTTCCTTACTTTTCAGATGCAAAATTTAGCCCCAGCTGAAGCTACGGTGTTAGGGTGTTTGTTAAATGTCAGACTTGTTCACAGAATACTACTTCAGACCTTAAGTATGATCATAAGAATCTCTTCTGGCCCAAACAAGTAGTTTTATTTTGTATCTAAGCATCCCTTCATTTGAACCAGATCAGGAATTCACTGTATCTTGGGAGAAGAGGTAGTAGGGGGAAACATTCCTCAGATGGCAAGGGTTATTTTTGTACTTGGATAGTGCACATTACATCAACCAGAGCATTTCTGTAAAGGTCTGCCAAGTCCTAAATTTTCAATAATCCCACTTCCTTCTCTTAAAATTGAAAAGGTAGTGACTCCCCTGGGAATGCATGTCGTTTCAGCATTCCCGTTGGCTGTGTATTCTGAAATGCTGCAGTCTGTTTGCTTAGTAATCCCCTTGTCTGTGTAAGTTGTTAGGGGTAACCAAAGGCAGCTGATTACTTAATTGTATAAGGCAGGAAATGGGGTTCTTTCATTAGTTCCCATAATGTTCTTGAGAGCAACCAGTATTCTGCCTGAGTGAGTTTTCGATCCTTTAATTCAAAAGATATACTTTCCCTTGGCACACTCAGTGACCCTTTATCCTGATAGGCTATTTACTGAATAAATGGAATATTTCAGTTAAAAAAAAAAAAGCCTAAACTTTCTAAATAAAATAAAACATTATCTTTTATTCTAAGACAAAATATGTTTCAACAAGAGAAGAAATACAACATGCAAGATCTTCATCTCACTTTGCATTTTTGTGAGATTATTATGGTGTGTTGGGTGTTTTGTTTTGGTGGTGTTGCTTGCACTTATGGGACCCAAATAGCAAAAGAAATATTACTATCAATTGTCACAGCTTTAAAGATCTGCTTTTATTCAATGTCTCATACTAATGACTTGCTTTCTATTGCTGAAATTACAATAGAGAGCTTGGAACCAAATTGTGCTGTTTGTGTCCACTGGCAAACAGTTGTCAGAGGGTAGATGGTTCCCAAACTTGTGCTTTGCCATGTGTTTGGGGTTTGTACACAATTCTGGGCAGCACTGGTGGGGGCTGTGGCTCAGGTGTGTTCCCTTCTCCTATGCCAACCACACTCAGTGAGAGGGAGCGTGGAGCTGGCACAGGGTATGTGCCCTTGCCACCCTTGTGACTGTGAACAGCCAGGGAAGGGAGGTACAACTGCAACCTGATCTTTAGGAATATCTACTTATCTCATTAAGAAAGAAACAGCAGGACTTCTTAGTTTGTAGGTGTGGGATTTTTTTTCCTTTGCTCTAACTTGAGTTTCCCACAGTCACACACGTGTATTACTGATTTCTGTAACCTTTCAATAAAAATGTGGTAAATCTGGAAAGGAAGCTCTTATTACTTTGGATGAGAAGGAAGGCACACTTATCTTCGTTACTAGCTTTCCAAAGAATTTCAATGACTTTTTTTTCCAGCGCCTTGTTGCAAATTCATTCTTTTCAATACATTTGTATGTCCTGTGTTAGATGGTGGAGAACAGAAACAGCAGTTGTCCTCACCTACCATTCCCCAGGTGTAAATGGTGTTCCTGTATGTCTTTCTGGTTCAAATAGAAAAGCAATGGGGAAATCTGGGAGCTATCCACATGGCTGTGGATAGTTTCAATCCTAGGTGGTCCATGGTTCATACTGTTCAGCAGTGAGTTGCTTTGGAAAAAAAACTCCAAACCCTTTCTGCCCCAGATCCCTGCTCCACCCCTTTGCCTTTCCCTATTAGCCAGTGCAGGGGATTGTCCAAACCAGATTGCAGTACTGTGTGTCTGCACTGGCTTGATGTGACATAAGACATTTTGGGCATAGGTTCAGGAAGGACCAGTGTTTCCTCCTTCTGTCACACATCACTCATGATACCTTCTGTCATTGAAGGGATATGTTGTATTCATAAATTTGCAGACTTTTAAAGCATGAAAAACAAACACACTCTAATAAAATGTCCACTGAGTCTGTAGGCATAAATGTCTCTTGTAAGATATTTTTTAACCTTTTGGACAGTTGGCCTGCTACATCAAAACCATGCAGGTGGGTGAGTGTTGCAAGGTCATTTCAGGTAGAGATGAACCTAGTTTGCACAGAGGAGCCTTAATCACTGAGCAAAGGTGTTCTCCAAGGTTGGACTGATGTGGGAACAATCGTGTCTGTGTGCTGTGTGTCTCAGTGGATGTGGAAAAGGTGAAATGAACTGTGAAAGTGTTTGCAAAACACACAAAATTTCAGTGGACTGTGGTGGCAATTCCCTTCTATTGAGTCTGTGTTATTTTCCCGGGATTTGTAAGAGGACACTTTTGCTGGTCTTTGGCCCATACTGACAGAATGTAGAAGACAGATCTGTAATGAGGTGTTTACTTTGGATCTGATTTAAGGCTCATGCCAGTTGATGAAAATCATCAGGTGGCTTTAATATCCTTTATATAAATACAACAACCATTTTTTTCTTATAGAAAATGTAGGGATGTTTAAAGGAGTAGACACTGTAGAACCATGTGAACACATTTAATTTGAGTCTAATAATTTCAAACAAATATGTGACTCCAAATTAATTGGAGGTTTCTGCTTCTAACTATAACATTTCTTATCGTGTAAAGCATTAAGGCAGCATAACATATACAAGACAAATATTAAACAAAGGTATTATAGATGGGAAATTCCTAATCTAGCTCACTATGTTGGTACAGTGGAAGTTTCTTAATCCAATATCTGATGAAGGAACAAGGAGAGAATTAATTTACTGCACACTAATTACTGAGGAGTATGCACTGTATATACAGTGAAAGGCGCTGAAATGAATACTTGATAAACAATATCTGGCAAATTAAAAATCTGAAATGTTAAATGAAATGCAAATTAAAAATCTGGACCGTTAAATTAATTGAATGCAAAAAAACCCTGACATTAACTATCATCAAGGGTCGAAGTTATATCAGCAAAAGCAAAGCTATTCAGAGTTAAATCCTGCTTCTCTCTGTGATTTACTTGTTGTGAATGGGTGGGCACTAGAGGAGCCCCAAAGACAGGGATGAATTTGCATACGTGAGGAGCAGTGCTTTCTGCCTGCTGTGCAAAATGCTGTTCTAGGAAATGATGGGGATGCTTTGCACCTGAAAGAAGGTCTGCTGAAAGGAATGGGTCTCTTGGGTGCATGGAATTCCTCACGGTGAACAAGTTTCAGTTCCGAAGAGATTTGATTTTTGTACCTTGCATTATGTTTTAAGCCTAGGTCTTTCTCTCTCCTTCACCTCCCTTCCCCCCTGCCCACATTTTGGTGGAATGGAGAAAGAAAAACTGCAGTATGAAAATGTAAGATTTTTTAATAATTAAATTACAGGAAGTTTACTAGTACTCAATATAAACACACACATGCCTATTAATTTATGTTTTTCTCTAAAATATGCCCATGAGGGATCTAATGCTACACTTGCCAATTCAGTTGAAACAAATTGAAATCTGTTTTAAGGATCCACACTACTTAAATCAACTGGATTAACAAGAGACTGAAAAACATGGAAAATTTAGTATTTATCTTAAAATTCTGGGACATGCCACAGGCTGCATTAACATGGGGTGCTTTTTTACAATCAGTTTAATATTTTGTTTTCCTTCATTTTCACATATATTCTTGAATATTTGTGTAAAGTGTAACCTTATATAAAGCACTGAGTGTGAGAACAGTTCTTAGCAGGAGCCATTCATGCAGGTCTACCTGGCTGAGGGGTGGGGAGGAGACTGCAAGGAGGATCTGGAAACCTTGGAAAAAGTATGGTTTTTGGTCAGTTATGGTGCCTTCCAAGCACGGAGACTGACATGAACACCAGCCCATATAAAGCATAAGGGAGGTAACAATGCTCCCCACTTTAAATATGTCATAGAGGTATAAAAATACTGCATAGGGGGATTTGATGTTTCAGGCTTTCTTTTTGGGAAAATGAATCTTCAAGAGCTCTGAGACAAGTTGTTTAGGGCACAGATAGAGAGTGAGGTTCACTGCAGGTGCTTGCTGGTGTGATGGGGTTGTGAAGTGAGATGTGCTGGTGTCAGACCTGAACATGTCTCTGGAGAAGCAAGGCAGTGTGTGTGTTCTGCATCTTTGCACCAGTTTCTTCAAGTGCTGGGTGTTCTTCCATCTGAAGAGCCTGCCAGTGATGAGGGGGATTGATTTCACTGTTTGAAGAGAAGGCCCTCAGAATGGCAGTTTCCATTGATTAAAAGAGGGCACTTTTCAGAGGGAAAGTGATTGCAGTAAATTCCAGGTTAAACTGATATTAGCATTTGAATTATAGGCAAGTATCAGAATTGCAAAGCATTAGGAATTTATATTAAGATTGATCTGGAAGAGAGTACTGCTAGTAAAAAAAGATCTATATATTACCCTTGCAATGTAATGTCATGACCCAATTGCAGTGTACCACCACTTCAAGGCTGGAAAGAATGCACTGCAATTAGTTTAACATTTCACAAATCTGAACTATCTAGCACTATCTTTTTATTAATCTTTGCTTGTTCAAATATGTTTTAATAGATTTAGATATATAGTAGCAGATCTATTGCAATTAAAAATCAAAGTTCTTGTGTACCAGTAATGTTTCCCTGGAGGTCTAGTCAGTCTCCACAGTAATGAAGATGTAATTATACTGATGTAAATCGCTGCACCATAACTAGGAGGGATTGGCCTTTCCCCTCCCTTAATTCATGGAAAGATTTTATCTTTGACAGGTACTGTCAAACAGGGTGATGGGCTAGAAGGCAGAATGCTTTTTCTGGTAACTAATTTGCTTCGGAAGAAAATGTGGTTGTTTTAGTGGGTTTGTTTTGTTGCTTTGGTGCTTTTTTTTTTTTCCTTCTTTTTTAAGATTACTTGAATACTGAGATGATTCTCAAGTCTTGCATCTCTCATTCTGGGTAGCAGCAATTCCTCTAGGCTTCCTAATAAAGCACAGACTTTCTGCTCTGACTGTGCTGTTCTCAGCCTGAGCAGAGGAAAACATGTCTGAAGGCAGCTTGTGTGTGCATATAATAAATAAAATGTATATTAAAAAAATCCTCAAACTTTAACCAAAATCAAGATCAGGTCAGGGTGATCTCTTATAAAAATCTTTCCTTTAGGTGGTAGTTTAACTTATCAATTTTTTTCTGTGGTTATATTGGACTGAAACAGCACTTAGTTTTCCCCATGTCCATTATCTAGCAAACATCTCTCGTTTTCTTTCCCTCAAGCATCTCCTTGGACATGCACATGTGTTCTATCACATTTTGTGTGTACTGTTGAAGCCCACAACCAAAACACTAAATTAAGCCCAACCAGAAGATCCACTCCTTGTTTTATTGAATGGCTGGGATATGATGTCTGAGAGATGTCATCACTGCAATAAGTGAATGTTCTGCATGAAGCCCTATCTGAGTGGGTGCATTTTTCAAACACTACCTTGATGGTCTGATAACAAGGCAGGACACAGAAATTAGCTAGCTGTACCAAAGACAGGAGGGCTACCAGAGAGGATGTTCAACATGCCATCATGATCCTGCTTCAAGCCAACTGATGGCGGCAATATGTTCTTTGTCATATTGGTTACCAAAGACTTTATAGAACTACATCAAGGCTCTATCAACCTCTGACTTCTTGGACAATGTGGGTTTCTAAGGACAAGTAAGAATTTCTCCTAGGAAAGATGTTATGGGCTCACTTCAGACAAGTTCTCACAAGACAGAATTCCCCCTCATCAGTGTTAACAGTCAGGCTTAGGACTAAGGCAGAAGTGACGGAAGGTTACTGCTATACTACCAAGAAAAAATGCTACTTTTTTCCCCTATCATTTTTCATGGGTATATAGTCTGAGATTTTTCACATCTGTTTCTCATCTCTGGCAGTCAGCAGCTGATACCTTTCTCTGTAATAGAAATGGGCCGTAGGGATGTGGCAGAAGCTGCAAAATGTCCAGGCCTGTGGATGAGTGGGTGCTACTGATCCTGAGGGTCTCTTTCCAGGGGCAAGCACATCTGTAGTGTGCCACATCTGTGGCATTGCTGTCTGAGCTGTAAATGCTCTTTGGCTTCAGTGCAGAGAGGAGAGTCTGGTGCCTTTCCCAATTGCTGAAATTCACTAAGGAGAAGATAGAAAAATAAAATAAATGTCTCAGTTTTATTTTCCATTGAACTGACATTTCTTTAGAATTGTCTGTTCCACATGTTACTCACCTTGCTGGCAAAAGCATTGGTGATCAATGAGGACAAAGTGATTCTGACTGTCAGCTTGCCACATACATCCAGAGCAAACGAACACATCAGAAGCTGATTTTGTGCAGGGCCTGCTTTTGATTTGTGCATTTTTCTGGCAGACTTGGGCTATGCCCTATTACTTTCTCACAATAAAAGGGAACGTTTCTTCTACTGGAGCTTGCAGCATGCAGCTGCAATAATCATAGGGGAGCCCCAGGTGGTCTGATTTATGGTGTTTAATGTGAACCCCTGAGGTTCTGTCAGGAGAGATTATATAAGGTATAAAACATTTTGCAGAATTGTTTTGCCACACTTCAGTTCTAACTTGCAGTGGGCCTCCTTCATTTATCTCCCTGCTCCAAGACAGCTTATTTAAATGCATGTTTATTAAAGAGCCCCCTAAACCTTGTTAAAGTTGCTTCTGAAAATATTCTGACTAATGGCGATGTTGTGGAGGGTGAGTCATCCCTGAGAACATTGTGCTCATCAGGACAGTTTCTCAGCTGATGGGGTTTGGCAGATTGCCATGCAAGTTCATGGCACTTTTCTGTGGATTGATGCTGGGCAAGGACTGATGTGCTGAGCAGGTGTTGACTTACAGAAACTCTGATGGAGCTCTGTGGATTTGTACTGGTCTAAAGCCTGTAGTTCATGAAAGGAAGCCCTGAACTTAAATCGAATATTTTATTGTGCAGTCTTCATACAGGGAATATTATTTATTAAATGCAAATATGCTTCTGTGAGGATGTATCTGCAAGCTAGGCAAGGCATAAGGAGCTATTAATTTTACTTTGCTGCTGGTATCAGGGTTCTGACTACAGGTTTCATTGTTGTCCTTCTGAAAAACAAGCTGGAACAAGTTGGGCTGGTGCTATCCCCCACGCTGGAAGGCTGCAGTGGGAGCGGTGCAGGAGGTGCACTGGCTGCACCCATCCATGCAACTGCACTGGCACCAGAGGCAGGGAGTGACTGCCTCAGCAGGCTAAAGGGATGTGGCCGGGGCTTTGGCTGACTTTGCTCAAACAATAGCTTGTCCAGGGAAGGAGACGGATTTCCACCCCTGGTACAGCCCATGACTCGGAGTCTGTGCTGGAGCTCTTCTCCTTAGTGTGCTCTCTGTAAGCAGGATTGCAACACACCCTGACAGACCCAGATCTCATCTTTCTGTGCCAGCCAGGAAAACTTAGACTTCAGGTTTAAATCCAGGTTCCTTTGTACCTAGAAATTATTTAGTTGCATAGTATGACAAGCACAAGATAGTCCTGAAGGTGGAATTCATGTCCTGAAGTGTTTAGTGAAACAGAATAGGACAGTAGCTGAGGAAAGAAGATACTTGCTATAAGTTGATGCTTGCTTGATGAGGAAGTGAAGGAATGAAATCAGAGTCAGCTCTCTGGATGGGTACAATGACTAAACTTGTACTGGATCAACTACAGGGGATTGGTTTTCTTTTATTAACCCTGTGCTACCTAAAGTGAAACATCCTGATTTTTTTTTTTTTTGGCAGAGGACAGATGATGTTTGTTGATACAGCACTTAGTTTCAGCTAATGACAAGTAGACACAATCTGTAATCTTGTCTATTACCTGTCCTGTATCACACCCTTTCATTTACTACGTTGAAGTACCAGTAAAAAGCATTCCAAGAGATACAATGGAGGAGCACAGCAGCCCCAACACAGTCGAAGGCTGCATATTATATTACAAAATGACCATTTTTTGGTGGGAAAGGGGGAAGATGATGTGCCAGTTTACAGGAAGGTTGGGCAAAAGGTCAGGGAAAGTGCGGCATTATTATCGGCTCTGCTGGGGCCACACCTGTGTGAAATGTTTAATGCTGACACAAGAATGAACTTGAAGCATGTTTGGAACGTACAAGCAGAAAAGAAAATTAGAGAACTTAAACTGGAATTGTTAACTGCATGGCATTTGCTATAGGATGGAGAGACCAAAAGCAGCCCATTGAGACCCAAAGGTGTAGCTGAGGCCATTCTAATCTCTAAGGACATGGAGGTTACAGAGCTTGGCATGAAAATGGTCCCTCAGGAGTAGTCTTGGCCAAAAAGAGCTCTGTTTTAGTTTGAAGGGAAAATACCCTGCTTATAAGTAGGACAGACTGTGACTGTGGTGGGACTGCTGAATTTGCAGCCTGTAAGCTGTGATTGGCTTTCACTCTTGCACTCATTCCAATGAGAAGCAGGAGCTGGTTTCCGCATTGCTGCAAACCTGCTTAGCTTTGCTGCCATCAGTCTGTCACTGTCTATACCAGTTCAGACTTAATGCCAGTTGCAGCTTGCTCACCACTGCTGCCTGGAATAGAACTCAGACCTTCTGTGTTTATGCTTAACCACGATACCCTCCTTCGTTGTCTCCTCTGAAAATCTTGCACTGTAGATATTGAACCCTAAACGAGAAGTGACTCTCAGCAGACATAATTTTGTATGAGTAATTGACTTTTAAAGCTTGGATATATTCCATCTTCCTTGTGACTAATGGTACCCGAACAGAACATAATTATATAATCATTTTCCAATTGCTTAACAACTCATTTTCCGTGTTTGTAAGATGCTGGTCTTTAGCATTTCAGAGATGCGAGGACCTGCGTGTGGTAATGAGTGACAGACAATTGTTTATTTCTCAGAAATAATGCCGTTATGGAAACCTTTCTACACTTAGAGCCCTGACAGCTGGCCAGACCCTGATATTCTGACTCATCTAAACCCAGTGAAAGGCTTGCTGGCAGGAAATTATTCCACAGTTTCATGTTGTGCTGCCTTTGGTGGCAGCCCTCACCTGGGGAGTCCCAACCCCACCACTTCTGCCTGCTCATTGACACCTAAAAACCAGCACAACACAAAGCCTTGGGGCTGCACTGTGGATGGAAATGCTGCAGCCTGACAAATACTTCTCTTGGTGTAGCTGGTGGAAAGGCCATGAAGGAATATCTAGCAGATGAAACGATTCAAGCTGGGTTTTTTGCTGGAGTGGGAGGAATATCTTCTGTAGCTGGGAAAAGCTTGCTCAGTCATAGGATGTAATGTTGTTTCCAACTGCTGGACCAGTGAAATTGAAGAAACTTATTCAGGTAGGAAAGGGCAGGTAGAAGAGGAGGAGGAGCAAAGAGGTGAGCCATAACTGGTTTAGTAGGAAACATGTGAAGGGTGCATAAACCCCAGAAATTTCCTAAAGACTGATCTAGATACAGAAAATACCTTTAAAGAGGGGGAACCAGTGCAGGAGAACAGACTGCATGGATGCCATAGATGTCTTATGCTCTTTTAAATAGAGTAGATGTCTAGGGTAACGTCACTGTGTTGAACTCTTCAAGAGATGAACAAAAGTTTGGGTTTTTTTTTTTTTTTTCTTCCCAAGACTTAATGCTTGAGCCTTAGAAGTTGGTGCTGATGTTTAGGGGTAGAAAGAGAAGCCATTTTTGGTGAGTAATAAACTTCTATTCTTTCAAAGAGGTGTAACAAGCAATGTTGCCCAAGATATCTTGCTAAGAACAGCAAGTGCCACAACCTACTGAAATAAAATAAAGCACATGGGTTCAGATAGAGTGGGATTAAAATACAAATGCCATTGATTGTCAAGGGCTGTGTTATTCCAGCTAGGACCAAAAATGAGGTAATTTTATACTTACAGGCATCAGTGCCCAAACCTCTGCTGCTCTTGGTGGTTCAATATCAAGTCTTGATATGGCTGATGTGAATTGATGGAGAGTTTTCTCAGTAGTGTCTCATCTTAGATTTCTAGAAATTAACAAAGAGAAATTTCTTCACAATATTCTGGAATGTGATGAACCTGAAAACAGAGCTCAGACCAGGTGATGTTTCTGGGCATTGTGACTGAGGAGAGAAAGGTCCATGTGCATCTGAATAGCAAAAGCAATAACAAAGCAAGGCTCAGTTCTGGAAAATAAAGTCACCATCTTCAGAGCTGCCCAAAGTCTACATTTAGAAGTAGAAAAATGTGTTAAAGAGAAGAGGGATTGGAATTTTCAGGAAAGGCACGCTTGAAACCCTTTTGCATCTGTCAATGGGTTCTTAGAAGTTGCCTCAGTTGATGTAGATGATGACACTGCAAAGTGAGAGGATAACAAGACTGTTGGGAAAAATCAATACTCAATTCTTCATCGTACCAGAATAAAGCTTCTCAGCCTCCAGATAACTGCCAAGATGAGCAAAGAACAAATTCAGCAATTTGAATCTGTCTTCTCTTCCACAGAGTAGCTGTACTGTTGATTTTTGTCCATGTGATGACGGTTTTTTTGGTGGTGTGGGTTTGGGTTTTTCTTCCCCTAGATATTAAAATATCTCAATCATATCTTAGAAACCTCAGTTCCTTCATGCATGGGGGCTTCTGCAGATAGTTCTAGTGCAGGATCAGTGCATTGGTTTTGTTTCCCCTTGGAAATAATTTTTTAGCTATAATTATTTTTTATTGTCAAAACATGCTATAGCAGGCTGTGTTCTCTTACAACCCGCTCCATGTTGAAATGTAAACCCATTGCAACACAGCCTGTCTGGCATATGTTGTCATAGCTTTTAAAAAAGTTGCCCTGCTTCTCTGTTGGCGTTGAGAATTTTATTAAATAAGAGTATTTAGTTTTCCAAATTCCCCTTGGGCAAAAGCAGGTAGAAAACAGATACCTATGCCTAATTATAACCTTATATTTCACATTAATCTCTCTTAATTTTCTTTCATTCCACCTCCAGCATGCATTCTCTCATTCATAATTACCACTAGATAATTTGAAGTCATTTGCTTACTCAGGGCTTTATGCCATACACTCATGGATGGTGGCAGATGAATCCTTCACAGAAAAATAAGATGAGAAGCTCATTCTTGCTGTTCAGGTAGGTCTCTCCCTCCCTGTCCCAAAGTTACTGAGCAAATTGTTGCTATTAATTTTAAAATTAGTGTACTTGTTGCTCAGGGAAAGGCTAAGTGTTCAGGTGAATTTAGCAGTAGACTCAAGGCTGACTTTGCCTCTTCAGGAGAGATGTTCCATGCTATGTGTTGGTTGCCAAAATATCTGGTGTATGGTTACTCCTTGGCTGTTGTTGTGGGAATTTTATTGTTCCCAAGGAACATAATTTTTAAGGGAGAAAGGATTGCTCAGCCAGCACAGTCTTGGACCATGAGGGATTTTGGACTCAAGGAACTCTTGACTCCCATCTAGATGCTGTAGCTGATCTAAGTGATGAGTACAAGGGTGTTGCTTTTCCACTTCCTCCTCTCTAATCAGTGTTGCTTCTTTCTGCTTTGTGATGCACTGCTTAATTATCTTAAGGATTTTGGGGTTATTTGCTGTATTTGGAAGTATTACTGCTTCTTGAACCACAGGAGAAAAAAAAATCCTAAACCAGAAACTCTGGGATCTTTCAGAGTGAATGGAAAAATCTCTCAAGTTTCCTGGTATGGTACATGAGCTCCAACTTCTATTTCATTAATGTATGTCTTGATCACAAGAGATTATTAGTGGCAGTTATCCTAAAAGAGATACAATTATTTTTCTAGCTAACTGTCCTATTTCTATCTCCCTTGAATCTGTCTGTCTTTTTCTACACAGTTAAGTCACAGAAATCCTTCAGTTCATTAGATATGAACAAGCAAAAGGAGAAATATACTTTCAGTTCTTAAACCAGCCCTGTCTTGGGAAAGGCCTGCCCCAGTTTCCAAACAGATTGAAGTCCTTGTGTAGTTTTTTCCTTTGTCTTTCTTTAGCCCCACAGCCCACTGGATTGGGCAGAGAATTGCTCTTATTGTCAAAGTAATGTGTTTTAAAAAAAGGGAAGTGCCAGCAAGGCCTCTCATGCCTCAAGAGGAAATATTTCCATTGCCTTCTCTCTTGAAGTCTGGTCACCAGTAGGTCAACCTCAGTTTACCTTTCTTTGCATTAGGTAACAAGTTCAGGGTTTTACTTATCCTTAATCATTTAAGTCCCAGTTAGAAAACATGTTTTGGTGGCCCACTCTCCTTTTGGTTTCAGTGAGAAATAAACCCCTTACTACCACAGAGGGAAAAGTTCTACACAGCATCAGGATGTGTCTGAGATGTTATATCCTGTATTTTTTACAAGGCAAATGTCATCCCACTGGGTTAAGCTGTCGTGGACACATTGATCTCTTAGTTTGGATTACTACCTTAGGTCAAGAAATATGCAAAACCTTGGTCTCCTACGCTGGGTAATGTTTTCTGCTATCCATGCTTCTTTCAATCCATTTTATGCAGTCTTTTTTTTTTTTTTTTAATTTTTTTTTTTTTTGGTCAAAGTCTTTCATATTCCCAGTCATTTATCTTATAAAACAGCTACTTAGTTGCAACTTCAGTGTTAAGAATTTACAGGGTGATAGGGCTGGGGAGGGGGTGGCTGAAAATCAAACATTATCGAGCAAAAGCACATGCCATTTCTTGTGTATCTTATTCTGCAATTCTTTGAAGTTTAATCTTTTCAAAAGAAAAGCCTTTCAGCTACTTTGTGGCAACAACTTGGGCTTGTAACTTTTGACTGCACAGTGCTCCTAGTTCATAAACTGATCTCATCCTTTTCTGACAATTTATACTAAAATGAATTTAAATTGGATCTCCTCCTGCCACCGCATCAGCTGTCTAGAACAGTTTGCCTACCTTGGTCTCCCACACTAATTCTCTCTGTACCTTTTCAAAATGCTGCTAAAAATCCTGACCTCCTTTAAGGCTCTAACAGCCAGCAAGCTGTGAACCAGTTTCTTTCCACGTGTGGATTTGGCTGCACATCCTCTTTGCAGAGCTGTGAGAGCTACAGAAGAGACAGGATGGGTGAGTGCTGGGCAGAGATCAGGATATCAGCTTAGCAGTGCCGTAAGCCTTTCAAGCCACCTCTCACCTCTTGCTTCAGCTGCTCGAAGATGCAGCCCAGAGCAGGGAGCAGCACAGCCTCACACATACCCTGGGAGAAGCTTGGCATGGCCTTGTGCTTCTGCTCTCCTGCTGTGCAGAGCTGTGAGCCCATCACTGCATCCCTGTGGACTGTGTGAACATCCACAAACCAGCACACAGAGATGCTCTTGTCGTTATAGAGAGGGCCAGAAAAAGAAGAACTTTTGCATCCTTTTCATGCAAAGAAGCAGCATTCACAGGCCGTCTCTCAAAGGTCCTGTTTATCTGAAAAGCACTATCTTGATTGCTGGGTTAAAAGTTGAAATATTTTTATAGTGTGATAAGATATTTTTTATAAATGTGGGCTGATAAACAGTGAGTATAATGTCACATTGTCTTGTGGTTTGTTCTGCGGTCAAAGGAATAATTATATGAGTGTGTCTTAATCTTATTTTTTTCCTCCCTTTAGCTCCAGTTGTATAGTAGTTCTTCTAGCACTGCATTATAATAGAATTATGTTTATACCAAGACCTCTGGGACAATCTGTGTACAGAAACTCAGAGTTATGACAAAGAACTTATTGAGTGTGACAACATTTCCCATAGCAGGTTATACATTACAGAGCATTCTGCATCCTACTTTCAAAAGCTCAGCACTCACAGCTGAGGCCAAATTTTCAAAAGGGAACATTTTGATGTAGAACTTGAAATAAGGGACAGTGATGAAATGTGGTCACTACCTATCACTTGGAAAACCTCTGAACTTGTTTTTGTTGTCTTAACAGTACCTTTGCTTAAAGATCTATATTCATAAAGACATCTTGACCTCTGTGAACTGACTGTAAATGTTTCCTAAGGACATTACTAAACTCATACATGCCACTGGCATAATTGTTTCCATGGAAACAATTTTCATTTTTAAAGAAAATAATAAAAAACCCAACAGAGGACACATGAGAACAAAAAAAAGCCATAGCAGGTTGGAGCAAAGGTCTACTGAGATGTGTGTCCTGTATCCAGGTGTGGTCAATGGAAGGTGCTTGGGAAGGTGCATCAGAACAATACAAGCATATGGCAACGCTGCTCCAGAAATTCTTTCTGCTTAGCAGTTTTGGACTCAAAGATTGCCTGAGCCAAAGGTGCCAGCCTTACAAGCAACATAATTTTTTTTTTGCTACCATGAAAAGCCTTGTACAGCACAATGATACGTTCTTTACGATCAGGCTCTTGCAGCAATGCCATTTCATAGTGAACACAGGAGTACTTTGACTGTCTTTAGCTGTTCATTCAGTCATACCTCTAGGAAAATGCCTCCTAGTTTGCTTCCTTAAATGTTTCAAGACTGTCTAGAATTCATAATGGAAATATTTTTTGGGGGGAAGAACTGGTGTCACAAGCTTTCCCTCAGAATGACTACTGGAAGACAGCAGTCCCCTTTATAGCATGATGCTTTTATCCTAAGAGCTAATAATGTGTCCAATTCTTTTAATAACACTTCTCTAATATAAACTTGTTCACTTCACCTGCCCTTTGTCCCTGCCCCCATCCATCTCTAGCAGGACACCCCTTGGAAAACAGGTGGTTAAAGCAATGTGCTGGCTGCTTTAAGGAGGATTGCACACCTTCACCTGAGTTTGAAGTTAGGCTTTAAAGAAGTGTGGTTTCCAGCTGTGCAAGTAAAATGTTTTCTATATGCATTCTGTATGTTTTCTAAATGTTTTCTATATGCATTTCTCAGTGCTGAAACTTGGAGTGTCATCTCTGTGCGTGCTAAATTGTATGAGTGAACAGCCTGCATTGTAGTTGGTGACAAAGCAACAGATGTGTCTGTGTGCTCACATGCAAAGTGCTTAATCCCAGGTGGTGTCTGTAATACTAATATTCCACAAATCTGATGAGTTGACAGTGGTTTGATCATGCTCTGTTGCAAATTTTCAAATTTCCAGAGCGTGTACTGTGTGTTTGCCTATGTGGGCTACTGAAATATTATGCTGGGAAAAGTCCCTGATTTATTCAGCTTTTTGTTTAAAGTCCATTTTGGGTGTTAATTGGAATCTAAATTCAGGTGTTAACCTCTTTGATTGAAAATACATGCTGAGCAATTACAGGAAAGAGGCCAATTTCAGGCACAGCAGTAATTACTGAATTAGTAGAAAAGTTCAAGAGGAGCTTCAAATTTCATATCATTGCTAAGGTTTCTGAAGCACAGCTAATCCTGAAGTGACTGGGCTCCTCACACCTGTGTATGTTTGAGGTAACTCCACTTAAATTTCAAAGAAATCTCTGCATGAACAATTCCAGAATCAGATGTCAACATTTCTTAAAATGCTACTTTATTTTCAGATGCAGAAAATTGTCTAACAGCCTGAAATTTGTGATTATGAAATTGGAGTTTTTTATTAGGTAGTATTTCTTTTTATTGTTCTCAAACTTAGCAGTCTCCTGCTTGATTCATTTAGGAGGAATCCTGTAGTGTAACATCCTGCCTGAAGTGGTGTGCCTCATGTCTTCTGCTCTCCAAATTTTCCTTTCTCAAAGAAAGTCTCCACAATATTTAATTGATCACATCAGTTTTTTTTATTTTTTTATTAAAAGAAAAGTGTATGCAGTATATAATATCATGCCCTGCTGGATGTTAATATTGTTCATACTACATATCTTGCACACTTTAATAATAAAAAGAGAGTTGTAGAGCAATTAAAGGCTCAGCTCAGAATGAATGATCCAAACATTATGTTGAAGTGTTTTGAATGGATTTGGTAAAGTTTCAGGTGCGTCTCTTCAACTCTGTGCAGCCAGTATTTGCAATGGTGGCAATAGGAGATGATGACTGTGAAGTTTATTTATCAATTAATATACACAGTTTTTTAACTGTTGTTACATTTTCCTTATCTTATACATTATATCAGGCTTTGAAATGAAATAGTGAAATGGAACTGAGGGGAAAAAAGAAACAGGACATTACAAGTTGGTGCTTACTCCCAACATCCACAGGTGTCTTCCTGAGAAGTCCAGGAACAGAAAGAGGATTCTAACACTTGATGTGCAGAATGGTGAAGTTTGTTGGGATGAAATGCTACCATCATTTAGAAGTGGCAATACCCTTGGTCACGTTGGTGTCTGTGCTGTGGGACCTGGCTGCCAGTGTCAGAATGGTCATGGGCAGGGCCTGCTGTGGATGGTGCTGAACAGTCTGTTCTGCTCAGGGATGGCTGGAGCATGGCTCAAAGTCACTGAAACCAGGGAGATGGTAGCAGGGTCTGTACAAGGCAGTGTGACTGAGGCTCTGAAGCTGTTCCTTTTCATGGGCTTTCCAGGGAGCCAGTCTGCTTTGCACTGGTGAGGTCTCCAGATGCTTTTGTGGGTGGTCTCTTGGCAAGCCCCAGTTGGCTCTGAGGCTTCTGTAAAGATTTAGTCCAACTGCACCAATTCTCACTGTGTTCCCAGACTTGCTGATCATTCATGTTTTTCTGGTTCTGTGCTAGAAAAAAAAAAGGCTATGGAAAAGGGGAAAATCCATAGGATAATTAAGGACAATAACTCTATGCCTGTTTATTTTATCCCATCTTAAACCTTTCTGACATGTACTGATGTCTGTAATGTAAGTGCCCTAAAGGTGTGTGGGCTGTCATATTCTTTAGTGGTGTTTGCTTTAGGAACGTAGCTGTCTGAAAGTTTTGATATCTCAGAGGAGTGCCACGTTCTGGCATGATGCAGCTTGCAGGCTTCAGGGGGAAAAACAAGCCCAGCAATGCAGGCACTAGTCCCCTTTTAAGCTGGTTCAGGTAAAAGCATGGAAGTTCAGGCACTTAGATGTCCATACTGAATGTAAAGAGATAAGTGATTGTATTTGTAAGACCTCATTCAACCAATTAATGAACCCCTGTCCTGAGCATAAAGCAAAACCTGTTTGGAAAGGTTAATGGCAGGCTCCCAGACAGCTCACTTGAAGTTACCTTTTTGCACTCTGCAGGAGCTCCCTGAGAATCTTGTCATAAAATCTGCTAAGTGAAGCAGGTAAAATAATGCAATAATAATGCTCTGTATCTTGTAAAAATCCATCAGAGGCTCTTCAACCACTTGGGACAAATTAGTAAAGTCAGCTCAGCTCTCTTCTTTGCTGGGTAGACAAGGGCTATGTTCTTAAGCAAGAAGGGGTTTTTTCCTGTTTAAAAAAGTCTACTTTTCTCCTTTTAAGAAAAAATAAATTAAAATATCCTTGAATGCATTTATTTCCTTAATGGTTGCAAAGCAAAATATTCTCAGGCTACAGCAGAGAAAATGGCAATAAAAGAGTTTAAGGCAGAAACTGGTTCTGAGGTGTGCAAGAGTTGAAGTCAAAAGTGCTAAAAATTCTGAACAAGACGGAGTCTGTCCTTTTTATTTAGCTGAGGCTAAAGAAGTTTCTCAGGATAAGTCCCACCCCAGCTGAGATCAGTTGGTGGCCATTGGGATATTTCCATTTATTTCAGTGAAGACAATTTTGTCACAACTATAGGTTTCACTGAGAACAAACTTAGTTCTTGAGGATGAGAAAGAACAATGGAGGGGCTACTTCTGTGTGTTTGTTTCTCATGAAACTTTCTCTATTCACTCCTTCCCACACCCTTTCTAAAGATTATTTTCATTTTGATTTTTCCTATCAATGGGACTGTAGTTTCAGAATCTCCCACAGCTCTAAGCAGAGCTGTGGGCCTTGTAAATAATAAATACTCTTGTTGTGAAAGTAATTATTATTTTTTTTAAAATGTGGCATGATCAAGTTAAGGTTAAAAGAACACTGAGTAGTCAAGGAAACTCACTCCCACATCTTTATGGTTATGATATTTGTTTTCAGAAGGCTTTAAATGGAATGAACCCTCTTCTTCCATATCTTAGAATAACTTTAATTGGTTTAACAGTTGGATAAAAAGCAAATTAACCACACAAGTACTTTCAAAGGAAGATTTTGGACATAGTAAATATTCAGCTGTGAAACAGTCATCTGTTATCACAGTTCAGGCAGCTAGTTCCCCTAAGCAGAAATGTGTGGCTGTATTTGAGCATCCTAAATATTTTTCAGTGCCAAGTAAAAAGTGTCACTGTTTCTGCTGAGTTGCTGTTAGTAGTTTGTGACTCTGGTAACTCTTTGACTACGATGTGCATCTACATATTACATATGAAAAGGTGTCTTCCTTAGTAACTAATGGGCCAGAGCAAGATCCAGTTTCTGGAAGTAGTCAGAATCAGTCAAATCTCCCTCCATTTGAGAGCTGTAAAGGTATTGAACCAAAGGAAGTCTCTTACCAGGGAACAAGAAGAACGTTACCATGTGCCTTGTCCAACTTGCAATCCATTTAAAGCCAAGGAAAACACTGCAGTGTAATGAGTAGGAATTTTTAAATTGTTGATGTTTTTCTAGAAGATGCATTATCTGTGTGCGTTTGATTTCTTGTTTGTCAAGGGAAATTTGTCAAATGGTGTTTTTAATAAAATGGTTAACTATGGGCTGTAAAGGTTGAGAACTGCTTCAGCTCTCCCAGTTGCTGGTACCAGAGTGATCTACACTAGTGCAGCTGCAGCTGCCTGCCCTCACCCAGGGAGCCCAGGGAGCAGAAAGCTTTCCACACAAGCAATGGTTTGCACTGAGTCCCAGGCTTGGCTTAATTCTGCTGTGACTCCCTGTGCCTGAGGACATGTGAGAAAAGGTGAGCAATAAAAGTGTCTCAGATTGAAAGTAAGAGGCCCATTTTGACCGTAACAATAAATACATGAAAAAAGATCACAGAATTCTCTTTCTGCCTATAAATCTGGCCCTGAGGCTCGAGGCTCAGAGGTTTCACTCATTCTCTTTATGGTCTGGAACAAATCCAATGTCAATCAAGGCTAAGAAGGGGGGAACCCTGTTCTGGGGAAGTGGCTGAACAAGAGCCCCTCTTCCTGCGGCTCTCCTGCTTCAGCAGCAAATTGAGGTACTCCCAGTTGGTGTCAGTGCCATGGGGAGGAAGGTGAGGGGCTGGGAAGGTGTCTCGGGAGCCCTCAGCTGCCTGCTGCAGCCCCTGTCTCTGACAAGCAACTTCTGGGTTGCGGGTCAGTCCTGATTAGTTTTGCAGTATAAGGGGGTTTGTTGGGAGAAAGCTCTCTTGGGACCAGGGCAGAAATCCTCCCTGAGGGTGGGAAAGGCTCATCCTCAGCCAGCTGCATCTCCCTGCAGGAGGGAGGCAACAGGGCTCTGGGTCAGGTTGAGAGCCTCAGTCCCCACCTCACCCTCAGAATGATGAAATCCCCACATCTCACAGCCTGCTGTGGATTTTTCTGCCTGGGGAGTAAGTGGTCCTTATTCCCACAGTTCTGCCTCTGGTACAGCTAACCTGCTGTGGCACGGCACTGATGTGTCTGGTCTCTTGTGAGAAGAGACCATTCATTCTCATTCATCATTCTCATCATGCTTGTCCTTACAGGATTTATGTGAGCTATGAGTCTCATTAAATTAATAGCCTTCATCTTTTCAGCATAGGAGATGTTTAAAAAGGTCTGGTCCTAAATGCTGGGTATCATTATCCATAAATGAAATGACAGGGTTGTGAACCTCCTTTTTCAGCCCTGAAGCAGGTAACAAAAATGTCAAACCCCATGGTCCCCTTCATTTAAAGGTGCTGCTCCTTAGGGTGCCTCAAAAATTACCTTTTCCTGGGTATGCAGCCATTTCCCACAGCTGAACATGGGGAGTGTGTCAGGACAATCTGTTTCTGACCAAAGCTTGATGGCACCCTCAGAACTTGAGGCCTTGAAAAGCAGCTGGACGTGAGCACAGAGCTGCCCTTTCTCCAACCTGCCCACACCCTCAAAAAGGTATAACCAGGGTGAAACACTCCAGCACAAAACTATCCCCTGCTCCTCTCAGAGAAGGCTGTCTCTGTCAGCCCTTAGTCAGAAGCATTTGCTGTTGGCTTTGTGGCTCACACCATGCAGCAGTGGTGGTTGTACCAATTGTATTATGTGGTAGAAAAAAAATGTACCTGAGGTATGAGGGTATGCTGCTGACTGAGGTTCAAAAATGAACTATCTAATACTGATTTGAGAGCTAAGTTAGATTACTTGAAAACAAGACATTTAAATGTATGCTAGTAAGGACATTAGGAGTCTGGCTAGATGAGAAGATGTTTGCCAAGAAACTTTTTTCTGATACGCAAGCTAAGAATAAGAAAATGAAAAGGTATTCCCAGGAACGAAATAAAATAAACTTATTGCTGGTTTGAATTTCTTCCCACTGCAGTTACTTTAGTTCTTTATTTTATTTTCATTTAATGGTTATGGGTAAAAAAACTTACACTCAAGACCTTTGTCAAGGTTTCCTAATGTTTCATGGAAACATTCATATTGTTTGAATCTAAAATAATTTAAATTACAGGAGCTGACAGTTAATTTTATACACCATGCTGTTTGTGTTGTGTGCAACACTGTGTGTGTATTTGAGTGTGATCTTGTAACTTTTCCTGGAAATTATAGTAAATGTTTACTACATTAAGATTTTTGAGTTGAGCCCAGATATTTTAGCTGCAGGACACACTGTATGATACTGAGCTGGAATTGGAAGGAAACATTATAGTGATCACATCACAATCCTCTGTCTTTGAAATTACTGAGGCTGCACTTGGTTTCCTTCTTAAAAAGACTTCTATCACCTCCAAAAAAGCTTTAGTCCAGAGTTCAGATGCAGAGTTCTAGATAATTTTCTGTGGGAGAACCAGTGAAAGATGTATGGGAAGTAGACTGAAACTGCTTAAACATTCCCTTCACATTCTGTGGTGGTGTTTTTTTTGCAGTTAACTTGATTTTAACTCAGAAGAGGGAGTGTGTGTAGATGTATCTGAGGTCATCTGTGATTCACCTGCAGCTGGAGTGATCTCTGTGGAGAACGTCTCTATTAGCTTTTGCTTTAGCTCCTAAGTAATGCACTTTTTATGTGGCTGTGTAAGCTGTGGCTGTTGTCCTACATGCTCCCCCAGAGTGTCAAAATTCAGCTCCTATGAAAGGTCTGCCTGTGATATGAGTAGTGGGGAATGGCAGGAAGAGAGGGATTCTGGAATTACCTCTTTAGGGTTTTATTTACTGTCTTAGTGACTTTAAAGATTGAGTAAATCCCCCTCTGAATTTTCTCTTCATTTTTTTCTTCCTCTAGTCTCTGACAGGAAAATGTCAACACCAAATATCTGGTGCAGGTGTGGTCAAGTGGGTTTGAAATATGCAAACAAGATCACCCAGGCTTGGACCCTAACACTGCCCAAACTCTCTTATCTGTCTGTGTTGTAGGATTTACTTTTGTGATTGAGGTCCCTGGAGCAAATGGAGCCTCTGACCCAGATAACCACTACTGTATCAAGTTCGTGTAATGTAGCCCATTAAAATAACATTAAACAGTTAGATGGGATGGTCCTTTTACAGTCTTCTTAACAAGAAAGAAACTGATGCCTAAGGCACTGAGCACTACCTGCAAGTTGGACAGAGCCCTAAATCATTGCTTTCCATGTGCATCTAAATTCTGAGCAGCTCAGTGTCTTGCAAGGAGGGGCCCCTAACAGAGCTGTTAAATGGACTCAGCTACAAGGGTTGGTGCAAGTGTGCACCTGTCTGGTGACAACAAGTTAAAAGATAAGTGCTTGAATAAATCAGTCAGCAGGTTTTATGAAAGACTTGGGAGGAGAGAGAGGACAGCAGAAAGTAGCTGTTTGTAGTGCTAATCAGGAATGAAAGATGTTCTAAAAAACATGTGAGAACAGGACAATATTAGCAGGTGCTGTAAATGTCCAGGCTTAGACCAGAGTTTGAGCCATGCTGGGTAAACCACTTTCTCTTGGGTTAAACTGCCCTGAAGATGTTAGTTCAGCCACAGAGCCTTGGTGAAGGAAATAATTACTTAGGGATGGATGACATATCATAGGCTCTACTTGATTTCTTTAATAGAGATTCTTCCCAGGTCTGCCCTGGACTCCCCACACCACTTAGACTACATAACATACTTGAGTGTTCCCGCTTCAGACAGTTAATTTTTGGGGCAAAATCCTGATCTTTCATCACCTTTCCCAGCACCTAGACTAATCTAAGTTTCTTCAGTGACTGTTTCTATTGTATTTCAGACCATCAGGAGTGGTTTCCAAGGAGACTACCTCCTTGTGGGTTGAATCTTCAGCAGGTGCATATTAGCTCATTTCCAGTGAAGTCTGCAGGGTGAGTTGTTCTAGTTTATTTATGGGATTAAGTTTAGTAATCAAACTGTTAGCTGTACCCAAAAAAAGAGAAAAAAGTGCATCTGTTTTAATCTTCTCTGACTGTTCTTGAGGGCATCATTGATGATCAGTCTGTGGTTTCAAAATAAAGAAGCTTATTTTAGCTACAGAAAGTAAAGTCCATTTGCAAACTATTTTCCAGCATGGGGTTGAGATATTTAAGAAAGCAGCAAGTTCTGAGAAACAATATGTTCACACGTGATTTCCATAAGTCTTAATTTTCAGAGCATTAGGAGACCAGCCTGCAGCTCTTCTGGTTGCTTTGTGTAAAATCAGGAACATCAGGATTCTGATGAGGTTTTGCAGCTTCCTTTTCCTCCTTTGGCCCTTCAGTCTGTGGTCGTGTTACAGGTGGCAACTGTGAAGTAAAGCAGACTTAATTTTTCCACTGAAAGCTGAAAGTTAACATTTGCTGCAGGTGATTGCTTGTCTCCCTCAGCAAGTCTCATACTGGAACCAATTGAGTTCCTGTTTGGATTGTGTGTTCTTGGGAGAGGTATATGCAGTTTTTGCTTTAATTATCAGTACACTAGGCTGGACTTGCCTGTGTATAACATTAGAAATAGAAGAAATGCTGTAGGCAGTTTATGTCACATTAATTTATGGCTTGGATAGGATCTGGATAACCATATGAATTACTTTACCAGTGGACTTGACCTTTACATGTGGTGGCAAATTGTGTGAAAGAGAGAACAGCAACAATGTATTTAAAGAGGGGTGGAATTTGAATCTGAATGGTCTTAATTTTGTAATAAATCAGCTGCAGAATAAACATGTCTCTTCCCTCAACCCCCCACATATGGAACAGTGATTAGAACCAGGACATCAAAAAGGTCACAGGAGTAAACAGATCTACTTATGACACTTTTCTTGAGTGTGTTTAAAATACTGACTTTGTATTTGCAATCTCTTTCAATCCACATAAATCAACTATATATTTTAATGGTAAAAATTATATCTTCATAATGGTAAAAATACATTTTCATAAATATATTGTGGGCTGCTTCTTGAATATTTGTGGCACTTAATGAAAGATATAACACTGCATATGCCTGTCAGAGTTTGTGTTTCTAAGGATACTGTTCATGCATTTCTGTCCTGGGAGGTCTGCTCTGCTTAGTTTTGTCAGCAATACAGTAGTGGTACCAATTACAGTAGTAATTCAATATTCCTTTATTATTATTAATGCAAGGATTTCGCACATTTTCCTTTTCTGTGCTCCTCAGTCTTTTAAAGCCTTTTTGATCAGGAGGACTTTAGCATTATGTGTAGCTTCGTTGAGTTGGGCTGCTTGAAAAATGGCTTTGCAGCTAACTCACACCCATCACTTCAGTTGTTTTCATATGCAGATTTCTGCAGCATCAAATTTGCCAGGAAAACTGTATAAGGAAAGGTGACAAAAAACAAAAAAAAAAAAAAGAAAAGGAGAAAAAGCAAAAACCTACTAGGAAGTAAGTAATTGTTTCTTATAGGTTAACAGATGAATTCTCACTTATGAGGTTTGATTTTTGGGCTGAATTGTTACGAAGATGTCTGTGGTATTCTGAGTTGCTTGTGCAAATTTCTAGTTCAGGATAGATTCATGGGAGCAGATCTAATAACACTTCAGAACAAGTTGCTGGATGGGAGAAGAGAGCTACGAGACAATGTGAATCATCTTCTAATTACTATTTAAAATGTAAGACTAGCATCTCAGAAGGATGACTGTTTCTCATTAAAAGTCTTACCATACAGTACTAGAGACTCAACTTCCTGATTTTTGTATAAACCAGCACCAAAAATCATAAGGACTCAACTGGAGCCTCAAAATTTTTTAAAGCAAATTTGGCTTTAACTCATATGAAATGTAAATCTTTCAGGTGTCTAAGCCACTCAGTGCTCTGATTCATAGGGTTTGGTATTGAACTGTACATGTAAGTGGATTCTTGTGCATTAGCATGGCTTTTCCCTCCCCCATGCTATTAACTAACTGTTGAGCATCACTGCAAATACATATTATGGTATGACAATTTCCTACTGTATTTGGGTAAATGTTGTAGAAAACATAATGCTGTAACTCTGTTTAGTCAGGCTCTGTACAGATGTAAGGTTAGTCATGGATCAGACCTCGTTTTCATCTCTCCTTCTGCTTCATTGCCCACATATGGGGTTTTGAGCATGAATTATTAATAATTGAATCATTTTAAATGCTGGAGATGCACCAATTGTTGTCAGATTTTAAATTTGTTCCTTTTAATTACATAGTTACCATTTAATGCACAACATGTGTCTGTGGAGTTCTAATTGTTAAAGAATATTTTTCACCTCTCTTGATTGGTATGAGGTAGATTAAGGGTATGGAAAAAGCTCTTCATCAAATGCACAGGATTTTCTTGTCAATGTTAAATTGACACAATATCAAAGTAAGAAATGACCATGAATAAACATTTTAGAGGATATATGCTTTTTAATCTGTGCATTCCTGTACAGTTAATAATGCTGGGTGACTAAAGTTTCCAATTCTTTTATCCAAGCTGATAACTGTAGGTAGTATAGGTAAGATAATAGAACAAACACATAAACACATGCAGACATACACAAAGTAAGGATTAATTACTTCATATGGATGAAAATCTGAAGTCACCCTGGAGATGCTATTGCATCTGTTATCACTTTGCTTTCAGCGGTTGGTGCCAATGGTAATGCTCCATCAAGGGCCCTGGAAAAATTTGCATGCTAAATACTTGAGGCTTGGCTTAATAAAATGGATTTTTGAATATGCTAATCATGCTTATTTTGATCCTGCTTTTCCCAGCAGTTGATTGGGACCTCTTGCCACCTAGATCTTAGATCAAGGAGGTTCAGTTTGGAGACCATT
Source organism: Zonotrichia albicollis (assembly GCF_047830755.1). Taxonomy (NCBI): domain Eukaryota; kingdom Metazoa; phylum Chordata; class Aves; order Passeriformes; family Passerellidae; genus Zonotrichia; species Zonotrichia albicollis. The sequence continues at coordinate 34,750,933 of NC_133827.1, read as the reverse complement.
CCCCTGAGATTTTCCACTAGAAATTCATCCAGAACTCATCCAGGATTTAAGGTCACCTGCAGAACAAGTTAGTTGCAAAGTGAAGTTCAAATTCAGCAGCTACACGTACTCCCATGAATTGGAAATACACACATTTCTTTCCCTGTTTTTCCTCAGAGTTTGAACATTTATTTTTCTATCTATTTGTGGGTATTCCCATGAAATAGCCTAAGGACAGGTGAAAAAATAAGTTTTGTGAGATTCTAAAAGAACTCTAAAAAAATGTAGGTGTGTGATGAGCTGTGCTATAAATAGCTGGGGAGTTTTCTTTTTTCCTAGGTTTACCCACTATAGGAAGAGTCATCCCTATCCTTACTGTGCTCTTCAGCCAGCTTCTCATTGAGGTTACAAATTATTAAGTGGAGGAAAACCAGAGTCTGGGAAATCCAATATGTTTAATTTGTAAGGGACATCTTTGTGTTGAGAATTAGGCATTTGGAAAAAAAAAATGGACTTGGTTTGGGTTCACTCCACAGTAAGTGTGTAATCCAGGATGTGGTTTGCTACCTAGTTTGTGATAGCTCTTCACAAAGCTCTCATAGCTAGAAAGCCATTATTAACAACTGGTAGAGCTTTAAAATTAACTGCTTGTATCATTGATGTGAAATATTTATTCACTGAGTTCAAATGAAAGCGTTCCACAGGGAAATGGCCTCTTACAGCTCTGTCATTATAATGTAACTTAGAGCAAGGAAGACAGTGCATGATGGCACTGAGGTTCCAGGATGGGACTATGTTCTTCAAGAATGTTAGAACATTACAGTTAAACTTTCAAAAGACTTAGAATCAAAATATTTTTTTCTTTTGTGGGAAACAAAGTGTGATAACAGAGGACGTTACTGGTTTATTTATCTTAGGCTTATGACTAGAAACTTATCCAAACAACCCAGTTTTGAAAAGAATTATTGCTGAGGTGAGAAATCTATATGTATGGATGAGAGAATTGAGTGGAACATCCTTTGGTATGAACAGTCTTGCTCCAGTGTACTGAGACAGACTCTGTAGAATCACATCAGGTTTTGCTCTCAGAACAAAGCTGATACCTCATAGGAATTTTTATCTCTTCCTCCTCCTTTTTTTCCCCTATCTTTTTCTAATGATTTGTTGAAACTGGAGGAGTCATTTTAGCTTTACATAGTATGAATTCCAAGTATGTTCTACTGGGACCTCTTGTGGGTATAACATAATTAAACTATTTCAATACTGCAAATGATCTCACTTTTCTTTCACCTTGCCCCAGTATAATATTAACTTCTCATCATTTACATAGCTAAAATAAGATTTTGAATACCAAAGAAGTCAGAGAGTGTATTATGAAATCTTCTCTTGCACTTTCTCCTGGAGTTGGTTCTCAAAAGTTGTACAAAATTTTCTATAATTTTAATCTTATAATGCCATTTAAATATCAAAATAATAACATCTAAAGTCACACTAGTGTGAGATAAGAGTCTAGTTCCATGATTTCAGCTCTGATTTTAGCACCATTGAAGCTAAGATTCTCCAGGCCTACAAGATGTGGTTGGGATCAGGCCCTCTGGAATTAGAGCAACTGGTCACACACAAAAGGACTGTCAGTGTAGGTAAGGGTTTTCAGGCCTGGTTGTGAATTCTGTTGAGTCTTCCTTATAGCCTATTTATAATTTTAGTAAGAAAACATTTTTTTGCAACTTTTGATGCTTAACCAATTTCCACATTCAGTCTGAAATCCGGTAAACTTTGCAACCTGTTGCAGCTTTGAGATTTTCTTGCTTCTTGCTTCTTTCATTCACCATATGGTCTCCTATTCACAAACTCTGCCCTAATGAGAATTACTCTTGCAGGTAATTTTCTAATGATTATCTTGGGATAAACAAATTTTTCATACTTGTTTTGCTAATGTATTCAAGTAGGTTCACAGGGGAAAAGATTAATCATCTAAAAAGCAAGCCGGTGTTTTTCATTATGCTAAAGGATCCAAAGATGATCAGAGCAAAGCCACTGGTTGCTATGACAGCAGATACCTTTTTCTCTCTTTGTGAGGTAAATGGCAGCTCCCAAGCTGATTGGCTAAAATGAGCTTATCCTGGTGACCAACCATAGGGAGTTAATTTCATCAGAAAGAGAAAATGGTGGGAAATCCTGCCGTGATCATACAAAGGAATTTTCATTAGAAGCCAACAGAGTCAGGGGCTCTCTTTCATTATAATTAATATGTTCCATCTAATAAAATAATTTAGGAGAGGCAGACAATGGAATTAGCCTATCTATTATTTTGTATATCCACATAAGCTTTAATCTGTTTTCTGCTAAGACCTACACTCAAAGTAAAGCAACCTTTATTTTCCCCATAATACCTCTATTACCGAAGACTGTCATCATGTACCTGTTTATATAATTGGAGATAAGCTAATTGCAGGCAATACAAAAGGGCTGGCATTCTTACAGGCATTTGCTGGAAACAGTCATGCTCTATGGAAATAATAGATGCAATAAACTTTAAATAGGAACATTCCACTTCAGTTTATGGTGGTAAATCACATCATATTTCTCACTTTCTCCACGGAGGAGACATTTACTTGGGGCAGATTGAGGACAGAGGTTCTAAGTCAGTTCACAGGTGAAAAGAAGAGATTGTAATTAGGGTTTACAGTTCAGTAACAAGGAAAGGAACTACACTACCTTGCATGAGTCTCATGTCCTGTGACATTTCAGCTGTGTCCATCTTCTCCAGTCTTTCAGGTAGGACTTCCCTTGAAGGGGCTGGTTCTGTGCAGCAGGCAGCCCATTACACATCACAGCAATTGAGTAATTGTCAGAACAGAAGTGTTAAGAGCTGTAAATTACACACTAATGATTGAGTATAAGTCACTGTAGAACAGGCTATAAGTTGTGCCGTTTTACCTACTGTAGAAATCCTCCTTTTCTTTTTACTCTGTTTTTAACTGACATTGGGTTAAGTTTAACTGTGGGACTTTTGCTTTTGCAAGGGCCAAAGAAAGCAAATCATATCTCAGAGAAGACTTCTACTCTCTGAACCTGAGCCTCTGTTTATGGTTGCTTTGCAGCTTATTTATTAGGTCCTAAAAGGATTTAGAGCTGTTGTGTTATTGTTATAGTTCTAAGAAAATCATGTAAACGGATGAAGTAACCAAGCTCATTGAATATGTAGATTACAAGCTCATTGAATATGTAGTAGATTACAACTTCCTTTTTGCTTGTTACTAAATGTTGATAAAATATCTACCACCACAGGAGATGGCAATATCTCCATTATATCAAACTAATGTAACAGGAAAACTTTGCCCTGATAAACTAATTTGTAATATGAAATGATCTTAAAATTTCATTGTCTTAGTCACTGAAATCATTAATTTTAGTTGGTTTATGTAGTGCCTACACTGATGGATTCATAAATCTGTCATATCCTCTGCAGTTATCATTGTATATCTGTGGGATGAAAGAAGAAATCTAGGATCAAGTAATGTAATAAATTTCCTGTTCTTGGTACTTTAAACTGCAAAGAGCAGGCAGTAAAGTACAAGCTCTTATCTTTATTTACCCTTCTCATACATAAAGGGAAAAATACTGGGCTGTATCTAACACAAGTAGAAAACCAAGACAGTGGAAAGTTTAATTACTTGCCTAAACCCACAGTGATTCAGTTGCACAGATGAGATTACAACCCAGGAGCTCCTGGCCCTCTGCCCAGCCTCTCTGTGCTGCAGAGCTCTTACCTTACATGTTGTTTTATCAGGACATTTCCAAGCCCCAGTTTTCTGCCCTGTGTATGTGTATACATGCAAAACCCTGTATGGGTAAAACTTACATGTGTCTTTCTATTTAATCCTGCTAAATGCATATGCAAATCCACATCTGACAGGCAGTTTCCCTTCCTCATGTGCAGTTGTGGCAACTTGGCAGGTAAATTGGCCATGCAACTGTAACCCACCTTTTTGCATCTGCAAATCTGGAATCCTATTTGATTTGGACCTCAGGTTGGTGTAGTGAGCTAATTTACCCAATTTGTAAGCAGTGATATCGTATCTGAAGTAAGACCAGCCAAACACTGTCCTGCCCTCTATATGTTTATCTGTTAATAGGGGAACAAGACTCAGGCTCAGCAGTGTCTTCATCTGAGATATTAAATCTTAATTGCAAGTTCACGGAAGGCATATAAGTAACTGATTGATTGGATCCCCTGATGTGGCCACAACTGACAGCCATAAAGAGAATATAAAAGGCGGGTGCAGTCTCTCCTAGATGATGAAATCTTCATCCTTTGGGATGTGTTTTTCTGTCTGCAGTCCTAATAGTGTGCCTGTATTGAGGTGGATCTCTATGGGAATCTGAAGATGTCAAAAATGTCTCACAAGGAGTCAATGCAATGCACGTTTCCAAGGACCATTTTTAAAGGTAAGGTGAGGATATGTGCTCAGTGGGATCCTGGGACAAAGGTGTGTTGATATAGGGCTGTGCCATAGGCTTCTAGAACTTGACTTTTGTGGGAAGTCTCCTAATGTAAGAGCTGAGTGAGTAAGCTCCTTTGAAAGTGGTTTTGTGACTCCAACCCTGAGACCCTCCCGAGACTTCAGTGCAGTTAACTTTACAAAAAGGGCTGTTACATCAAATCCATCTACTTCTTTAGTTCTGGCATGTTTTCTTGTTTCCTTCTGTAAAAGGTGCTGTTCTCAGGTGTGTTAAACCCTGCTGAAAGTGGCAAGTTTAACCACTGCCCTTAACTTCCATTAACAGTAAAGAGAGTTAATCGCTTGTTTCCACTCTAAACAAAGGCAAATGTGCAGGAATTCCAGCCCTTTCCCAAAGAGGCCCCAGTGGGTGTTGCTGCTTGGGGAAGGATTGGTGTGCAGAGTGGGAGAAAGGCTGAAAGAGCTCCCAGGCACAGGTGTAGGTCTTGGTGGGGAATCCCGATTAAATTCCACCCACGAGGCTGCTGCAGGAAACAGGGTGGCAAAGTGGGATGGGGGACAGGCGTGGGAATGGGTGGGAGATGTTGGGAGTGGGTTTCCTTGATTAAACTTTCTGTGGCTGTGGCCACACAATTATAGACTCCTTCCCTTTCCAACAGGAAATTTATCTTGGAGCCACTTGCTTAGAAAACTCTGGAGTTTAGGTATCTGTTCAAGTCTAAACTTATTCCTCATAAAAATGAAGTTAAAGGAAAACAAAAAAAGATGGTTGTCTCTATGTCAGTTCATAACAAACTTTTTTTTTTTTTGTAAATGGTTTCAAAATTTACAGTTCTTTGGGTCTGAGGTTTTGGTTCAGTCCACAAGGATAAGTACCTGACCACAAAGTGTGGATCAGAAGCTTGGATTAAAATTTATACAAACACAATAAAAAATTTATATAATTTGTTTTGGAGCTGCCTTGAGTGAAGGTAGAAATTTATTTAGTAAAAAAATATTTTAAACTTCTTATATACCTTTGATTTTCATTTTCAGAAGCTTCAGTAAAAAAAAACAAACCTGCAATGGTAGAGTAATTATCTCAGAATAAGGTGGGATTTTTTTCCAGAAGAGTTCAGGCCATAGTTTCTGAGATGAGCTGCAACTTAGAAAATTCTGTAATCAATAACAAAGTACTTGTTTCAACTCCCTCTTGTCTGTAACTTTCAGGTGGGAAAGGTATTTAAACATACACCTACAAATGAGCTGGCTTTGAATGTTTTCTCACCAAATGCACTTATGTGATGCAAATGCTGCAATGGAGCTGATGTGTTTTGCTCTTTGTAATAGTCCTATTAAACTACTGCATGATTAAAATGGTAGGACCTGGCTTAAGAATTCTAGTGCTAGTCTCAACACTGTGCTTTTCAATGCTTTTGAATTGGGTCAGAATGTGAAGATAAAATGTACTATTGTGGAAACAGAATCCATTTACAGTCTGTGCTGTCAAAACCTGAGTGATGACTCCCCTCCTAAAGGTGGTGCTGATGATGTATGTTCTGACACAAAACAATTTCTATTTTTGACTTTTAAATTCTATTGTTGCCTATCTGTTCAGTGCCCTTTGATTTGTATTCAGTCTCATTGTACTGTGCAGCTGTAATTCTGTCACAAGGTACACTTGGAGCTTTCTTGTAACTGTTCTGACATACTCATAACAGGTACAGTCTTTCTTTGACAGTGCATGCTGTTTTTATCAGCATGTGGGCTGCTGCCAGTGATTTACAATCAAATGTTAATGAAATTTGTCTGTTCCCTGTACTGTTTGTTTAAGCAGCTACTCCAAGTCTTTTCATGAGTTGCTCCAAATAAGATCAAAGGGTTCAGAAAAATGTTTGTCAACCTGAGAAGTTACAGCGATGGTGTTCCTGTAAATACAGAAACCTAAAAATTCATAGCAGTAAAGTGCTCTGCACACATGATTAATGACTTAATGGTAGATGACAAGATAGAATACTTTTTGGTAAAGTTTCACTTTAAAAACAAAGAGTAATCTGTTTCAAGCTTGGGGGGTGGGGTGTGGAGGAGCCGGTGTCAGGCTAGATTTCCCCTATAGATACCACCAGAGCTTCTGTCCCTGCCATTGAACACAACAGCTGGTAAGCAGCAAGCAACTGGAGAAAAAGCCCTACTTTAATCCAGTACAATGTTTTCTTGTGCCCATTTTACTGTAAGTCTCAGTGGCAAGGGGACAAAGGCTGTTGACTGATCTATGCAATTACCTCCTCTAATATTGCTTTCAACTGTCTGCCCAGAGTGACAAGAGTGGATAAGGTTTAGTTAAAGTCTGGGAAAAATGTTCTTTTAATAAATAAATAATTAAATAAGTGTCCATCTCTTTTATCAAGCTGCCCTTTTAGATCTTTGAATCTGTTTTGGAAGAGTACAGGTGACGTGATTGAAAATTAGAGTGAATCTGAACTCAAATAACAGGGATGCAATCAGTGTTTCTTACCAAATACCCCTCGTGTTGTGTGCAGTTTGCACTAGGAAAGAAAAGGTTTCTTTCCTCATTTTTCCTTTTTAATTTCCTTTCTTGTACATGTGTATGTGGGAAGTGGTATCTTTCTTTTACACAGTGTGACTCAGAAGCACACATATTTAAAAATAATTGTCTGGTGTGCTTTTTGTTTGGAGGTTTTATCTGTCCTTGATGGCAAAAAATGTGATCCTTGAAAAATAAATAAACAAAGATAATCCAAGCTACTGTTCATTTCTTATGTGGAAGTCATTGCAAAGTTAAGATTGTGTTTAATGAACTGTAGATGGAAGCCTTTTCCTTTTATCTGAGGAAATAGCATGAGGTGGCACTGCACATGCCTTTATTCTCTGAATCAGGGCAATGGAGCCTGATACAGAGGCCCTTTCTGTGACACAGGTGACTGTAAGAACTGGTGCATCTTGGGCTGTACAGGGAAAATGCTTCGCTCTTTCCCTCTTATGAATCCAGGGAATCCAGGAAAAAACATCCACAACTGAATAGCTTCAGAACTGAGCTGGATGGGGCTCGTTTTGCTTGGAATATGAAGGTGCAGCATTTGGAATGCAGCAGATTTCACTCTCTGTCTCTGCACAGCATTGATCACCTGCTTGCAAATTTCCTACCTAATGATACTGCAAATTTTTGTCTTTATTGAGTTATTTTTATCAGCAGAGCAGAGACCATCAATTGTCTCCTAAAATGGCTAAGAGGAAATGCTAGTGGGAAGTTTATTTAGATTTCACTGTATGGCCCTTCTGGTTATAGCAGCAGAGTAGGAATTGGGGTGAGACCATCAAATCCTTACAGATGCAGCATCAAATATCTTCAATGTTTGGTTCATATCATCATCTATTGAATAATGCTTGTATATTATGTGATCATCCTATTTTTTCCACTAATATTTAGTCTTCTGTTCAGTATGTTCCAACCATGTTTGATTCATATTCACTTTGATATAATGCATACCATTTTCAATCTTCATTTTTTCTGCTTAAATCCCCCCAAAATAAAGAATATTTAATTTAAATTGGCTCTCCTCTTTCAGTAAAGGCTCTGAGATCATTACATAGAAATTCCTAAATTAAAGCCTTCATTTTGTTATGGTGGTTTAATGCGTCACTAAAACCTGGCAGTGACTATCTGTTTGAGCATGGTCTGGAAAGATGACCTTGGCATAAATGTTCTGCTATGCTGCTGCCTCTGATCCTGGGTAGGAAGTATTTGTACCACTTAGTGAGTGTTCTCAGTTAAGGACTGTTTCCATAAGGTAGTACTTTGCAGAAGAGTTCTGCTCTTGTTTCTGCAGTGAACAGAAATCCATGTTCAATCCATCCCTACCCCAAAGTCTCCAATTTTTAGTCACTCTTGCTTTGGTGCCTTTTAATTCTGGGCTTTGTTGACCATTGCAGTGTCCGGGAGTTTGAGGACGTGGCTTGCCTGGATTAATTCCCCCCTTGGTAATCATGCCAGTTGAAATGACTGTAGAACACTGATATTATAACTCTGGACTGTGAGACAGCTGTGTAGAACAGTAGCAAGAGAAAGAACCTACTTGTGATGACTTCATGTTCCTTTATCGCTCCAGTCTGTTTGTTCTGTGTAACTAACAGAAGCAAAAGCCAGCACTATGCATTTCTATCTATTGTTTTAGATGTAACTGTATCTTAATGCTAATTTTAAAACTCGATTAAAAAGCCCTCAAGTTTTCCCTGCCTAAAAATAGGAAAGGAAGCAGAATTTATGGTTTTATTTTCCTTTTGTGTTTCCTTAACAGCGATTCAAGAGGATTAATCTGTGTAGAAATAAAATAAGTAAATTCAGAAATAGCTGGTAGGCTTCCTGCTGTTTTTTCTTTTTTGCCTAGCCTGTTTGAGTTACTAGATTTGCCCCAGACCTTTATTTGGGTTTCATTTGCATGGACAAAATGTGCCAATGGCTTCCTTTATGCCCTCAGTATGAAGAGGCTCAAGTAAATGCAGCACTGTTTATTTTAGCATCCTGCTGCATCATCAAGTGTGTTGCTGCTGTGTCAAGCAGTATTTGGATATAAATCCCATTTTGAAGTCTTTTCCCATCTTGATTCCACCTTTCACTCAGTTTGGGTTTCCCTTCTGCTGTTCCTGTTAGAAGATGGCACCAAAGCTGCTCCAGCCCTGGCCTAGAGAGCCCAGCTGCCCCCGCTGTCTGCCTGGAGTCGCACAGCCCTGTGCAGGTGCCAGTCCTGGTGTTTGTGTCCACGTTTCTTCACCCCAGAGCTGGGCTAGACAGGAGTTACCAGATTGCATGTGGATTCTCTCTATGGATTGTGGGCGAACTATTTTTATTGAATTTCTATTATTTATGGAGAGGGAGAAAGGATAATAACCAAAACACAGCCTCCTCTTCCTTCTCCGATCAATCATGTTCCCGTTGGGGTTGTCCTGGAAATTTCTAAAAATAAGATGCCTGAATTACAAGTTTGAATAGTGTATTCCACTGGGGGAAATCCTAGAGTGTGGTAAATTTTTACAAGACAGAGACTTTTAATAGAGAAGAGGCATTCCTTTGAAGTGTTAGATGAGGAGAGGAGACAAATCTCAGAAAGCCAACTCAACCAATGCATTCAGTTGAGTTTAAAAGGTTCATTATTTGTGGAATGCTAATGAATTTTTATACTAGAAAGTTATGAAAGGGTGACTGAAGTTATCCTTTATATTCTACCCATTCCCTCTTCTGTGCAAAATAAATAAATAATAAAAAAAAGCAAACTTACATTAGTGTGCTCTAAGACTAACACACAGGTGGGCCCTACTAATGCTTCTGTACTTTCTCATATCTGATCTGAGGAAAGGAATCTCTTTGCTGTCACTGCTTAAGCACCTCATGTTGCATAGGTGTGGTGAAATTAAGCCTCTTAATCTTTTTTGGGCTCTGTTGGGTTTTTTTCATTTTTTTTACATATCTGTTGGTTATTATAAATTTCTGTTAGAATTGGACAAAGCATTCATATAAAACACGTTCTCAGATTCAGAGAGATGGTGGTAAACAGCTGCACTAAAAGGGAGGATATAGGTTAAGGAAAAAGTTAAGCTCCAAGCATGGTGCAGTCTTTTCTTTGTGATGGGTTTTTTCCCCCCTCGAGGGATACAGATCCAGTTGTATATAGTGGTTTAAAAGCTTATATATCTGGTCCTGAATTTCCTTCACAATTTCCTTCTTACTGGCTTAAAAGAAAGTGCATGGCTTTGATTTTTATTAACAAAACTCAAGACATCCTTGATTGAAGATGATGTTGATCTTGTTTTTTGTATCTGTGTGTCCCTTCTAAGACTGGGGATCATGAGAGAGGACTCATTAATGATATTTTGTATTCCACTGATTTGGAAATCTTCAAGTGTCAATATATTAGAAAAGAACACTTTAAAACTTTGGCAGCACTAAATAAACTAAATTTTGTCTGTGGCTGTCCACAGCTATTTGACTAGTCAAAAAGGAAAAATTTAAAAATGCCACCAAGTAAGTTGAAAACCAAGAAAAATTCCTGGGTCTCCAGTGGGAGTTCATCTGAAGATGCTTGGACTGGTGCTTCTGTAGAAGGCTGAGACTGAATGGCTGTTGTAATTTCCACAGGCCTGGTCTTGATACCCTTTTCTGTCCTTCCAGTCATCTAATAACATTCTATGTCCATTTCCCAATTATGAGAATGGGTTTAATACTTGTAAAGCAGAGGAACATAGGACCAAAAGCGGTAGGTTTCCTTTATCCTTTCAAATATTATGTTCCCCAAATCAAAGTCAGTGCTTATTAACAGAGGCTATGTGCCCTGTAGAAATGATCTTTCAAAGGCACAAATGGGTGATTTCATTTTTTTCCGGGCCTGTAATGAAAAAAAGGCTTCATGAAGTTCACTACTTATTCCTGGTTCTCAAACCAGAGAAATAACAGGAAGTTTCCATTCTGGATTAATAATTTGTAAGTGAATGTTGACTGTATTGGTTTGACTTTAAGAGTAAATAGGAAGTTCTTGGTGGGTTTTTTTTTGGTTTGTGGTTTTATTTATTTTTTTTAAGGACCTGTCAGGCCTGTTTGACCTTGATCCATCAGCTCCATTCATTATTCTTCTGCAAGGTGTTGGTTCATTTCCTACATCATGGGGATAAGTAGAAAGGGACTAGATAGCAGAGGGTTACTCCTTGCTTCCTGTTAGCTGGTCAGATGTCAAGCTAGGCTTTCTGTTCTCTAGCTTGATTGATAAGCTTGAAGGAGTCCACAGCAGGTATGCAGGTCAGGGGGATAACAGCTGGAAAATATGCACCCAGCAGAGAGACCACACAGAGAGAGACCAAATTCTTTCTCACTTATCTCTGAACAATTTCAGGATAACTTAGTGGTTAACACGACATGATTTGACACAGTGTGTAATCTCTGGATGTAGCCATATAATTATGCTCTGCATTCTACTCAGCTGATAAAATACTCTCTTACAAAGTGGGATGATGCTAATTGTTTCTTACTTTGATTTTAGCTGCAAAATAATATCCAAGACTCAGCAATGACTGTCAATATGCTGCTGGATATTCAGAGATTTTACATGTAATTATGAAACAGATACATCCAAAGGGTTTGACAATTTCTGCTCTTTACTTGTCATAGAAAGAGCTGCTAAGTACAGGAAAAGTTTGGATAAAGTTGTCCTTGCTCAGAGGTAGGGAAGTGTCAACAAACGTGTACTTGGATTGGAGCCATTCCAGTCTGGAATCACTGTTAGTGGAATGCTCCTGATAAGAGAGCAAAGAGCCCTTGGTGTTGTTAGAGAGAGCTGTGTGATGCAGTCTATCCAAAGGAACCATGGTGTTGAATTATCTTTGACTTCCTCATGCCTTCCTTCCATGGGTACCCTGTTGCTGGGAGGTCTTGGGTGGACACAGGATACACACAGACCTGGCCAGTTGCTCTGTGTTTCCACTGTAACATCCTCACCTTGACACATCCTGTCTCTCTCTCTGGTCGATAAATGTTGAGGTCCTTCTTGCAAATATTTTGGATGCTGCAGCCATGCTAATGTTGCTACAGGGGTAAATGCCATGGCTGGAGCAAAATAAGTCTGTTTAGTCCGGAGGTACAGAGTGCCCTGGAAAGGAGAGTGCCCATGATCTGCTCTGCAGCAGCTCAAGGTCACAGTGCTGTCTGTCCCTTTACAAAGCAAGGAGATGATGTCTTCTCTTTCCTGTATCAACGTTAGGTTTCTGCACTTTCTGCAGTAGTTAGAAACAAGAAGTAACTTTAGAGAATAATTGATCCTGGGGCTCAGTGCTGCCTGAAGAGGCACAGGTTATTGCCAACCCCTCTCTAAGTGTTGCCTTTAAACTTCAGTTCATAAGCTGGAGCTAAAACTGGTTTGAGATGACATCCTTAGCTTTGATGATGGATCAGAAGTAAACAACATCAGCTGAGGCTTGAGTTTTGTCAGTTTCTAGAACAAGACTTAAAATAATATTAATATTGAGATGAGACCTCTTTTTACAAAGAATTAATCTGAAGTGAATTTTAATACAGGGAGTTGACAGGAGCAAACACCTGCTTCTGACATTCTCTTCTATATGATTTTTTTGTTTTATATATATACAATTTTGTTCTTCTCAAATGATGAATCTATGCTGGGCCATGTACTACACAGGTAGTATCACACTTGTGATACTTGTAATACTCTCTCAGGAACATTGTTATGCACATTTGTACTTTGAGAAAGCAGTAATCATGCACAGTTTGGGGTTTGTGTGCTCTTTTGTTAAAACTAATCACTGAAGCATAAACACACCCTACAGATCATGTTTAGTTATGGATGGTTTAGGGTGCTCTCTATGTTAAGTAATAGGCAATTGTTCAGTGCAGGCATAATCCAGCTATAGGAGAATGTCAGAGATTCATGTTCTCATTTCACAGATATAATGGAAAAAAAGGAAAATCAGTTTGCTTCACTGATTCAGGGTGCATCTGTGACAAAGCAATACTTTAGTATTTCACCAGTCTTTCTGTATATTTTGATAATGGGGATTTGGTGGCAAATTTAATTCAGATTTCCAAAACAGTACCTATTAGGAGACCTGAACTCTTGTTTTGAAATCAGAAGATTGATTTCTACCAATGGGACTTACTCCACTGAGTATTAAACAAGCAAGCAACTTCACTGGGAGTTGCATAGGAGTGCTGGTTTCACAGTCAGATGTTTGTTATGTGCCTGTGGGTAGCAGGTAATTCTCCTCCCCTTCAAAACATCAGCCTGGTCTTTTAATTGTGTAATTCCACCTCTTCCCTTCCTCCCTGTCCCCTGTCCTTCCTGCTGCAGCCCCTTTGCAGGTGTGTGGTGACCCATCAGGTGGGTCTCTGTTTGCCTGTCAGCCGGAGCTGATGGCCTTACGGAGGCACGGCTGATTGCACAGAGCGGAACGGAGCCGCTCTGAGCTGCAGGTGTGAGCAATCGCCAGAGATCTCTGCTAATCCCGGCAGAGGGGAGCACCCTGGGCTGTAGCAGGCGTGGGCAGAAAGGGCTAAATGAAGTGCAAAAGGGAAAACCAGAAAAAGCTAAATGCCGAGGTTTCCTGCTCCCAGATGGTTTGAATTATTTAGTGCTTGTAAAATGAGTTGCTCTCTTTTGGCAGCCCATGAGCATGGCTGGGGAGTTGTTTATATACACACATACACTATGTAGCTATATATACATAACTTTATTGGGAAGTAATTTTCTAAGGACTTTCTGAGTCAATGGAAATTCCTACCCGCTTTAAGAATTTTGGGTTTGAACAAAAATTGAAGCTCATTTACGCTTTGTTTTCCTTGGCACCTGTGGAGGTCAGGTAGCAGAAAGCATGATTCAGTTTTAGGGTTTGTCATACTTGGTGCACAAGAGCTCTGCTGGGTGTGAAATGCGTTTGACAGGCCTGGGAACAAAGAGGAATGGATCCACTGGGAGATGGTCTGCTTTGGCATCTGAAGTGCTATGCAGGGGAAATGCTTGGGGTAGTGGGGTACAGCAGGTAGGGAACATGAGACACATATAACAAAATGTAATAGGGTGAAAATGGAGGTACTGGAGTAGGGAGAAAGGAGGACAGTAGAAACATGTGGAGGTGCTGTATCCCTTGTGGACTGGATGCCTTTGATCTGCTCAATAAATATTGCTTTATGTTATGAGGTTTTACATTCCCCTCAGACTTCATCTTCAGTACTCTCCTGAAATCTTGAGAGTTACAAGTTCATATTTTTAGTTTTTATACTGAACTTGATTCCAGATGCTCAGAAGCTGCGATTAAAAAAATTAAAAATCTATATATCTAGATTCTACTATCACAACAGCATCTCATATATTCATAACATTAATTTGCTGTTCTTTAATACTAACAATCAATAAATCTAACAATCACTGAAGGTTAAGCTTTCTTATAATAGGGGAAAATTTCATGTAGAAATAATATACTACAGCTTAAGGTCCAAATTCTGCCATTTAGGGAAAGGACTGCAGGACACAGCCCTTTATTTGCAAACAGGGAAGGGCAATTGCAGTAAGTAAAGCATGCCTTCAAAAACCAACAAGAAATTGGAGAGGTAGAGAGAAGATTAAAGTATTCCTCAGCAGAGGAGGTTAATCCAATTTCTCAGCACCAATTTTTCTGCACTTAAAAAGAGATTGTATTCTGCATTCCTGATCCATCAGGTGTAAGTTAATTTAATGCAGCAGTCACCTGTTGCTTGATATTTATTTGTCTCTAGGTGCATATTTTGCAGAGGGTAGTGTGATACAGGGATACAACTTCTGTTCTTCCCCTCCTTTGCCACACACAAAGTCCAACTGACTCTATAGCTTGTGTTCTCTGAGACCCAAGAGACTTTGCTTCAACTTGTATTACCCCCCTTGCTGTCCTGGTATAATGTCACTTTGTCACACTTAGTGTGCTTGTAGTATAACCTCTCCTTTGCATTGTGGAAACACTCCTAAAACACAGATGCATAGTCAGGTCCCTACCTCTACAAGTGTAAACTGAGAGGACAAAAACAGACACAGAATAAAATAAAGGTCTGTAACATGTGAGTAAAGTGACCAGAACAATGACTGGATTGTAGCTTATTGTTTGGTTTTCAAGTTAAAATCCCCAAGAAAATCCCTCCTGTCAATTAAACGGGAAGGGGGGGGGGGGGATGCCTCTCTCACTTTCTTCCTACTTGCAGCTCTCTTTCTCCAGTCTAGAAGCACAGCCTGCAGAGGAGGTGGAGTTGAAATCAAGGAAAACTTGTGTATTGACCCCAGGATGCCTGGGTTGGGCCTGTCACTGCCCATTTTCAAAGGATCTGCTGGAGTAGGTCTTAGGGAAGGGTGAAATGTTTGAGGACAGAGCCAGCCAAAGAGCAGCATTAATGCTCAGCTATCTTTAAAGAGAATTTTTCTCCTTTTCCTCTTCCCCTTTATCTAATTCCTCAATGTGAAATGGATGCAGATGTGTGGAATGAATTCATCCGGGATTTAGAAACACGGTTTTGTGTGTGTACCCACCCACATAATTGCTTTCCTTTCACATTCTGCACTCCTGTGCACACCTGTGGGATGTTGGCAAGACCTCCTGGATATTAGATCTACTGAACATATGACCCATATAGTTTTCACAGTATGGTAAAATTACAGAATTACACCTGGGTAGCCTTGCTGGGCTATGTTCTGCATCCTGCTTTCACCTTCTGTATTCTTTTGCCTGTAACAAGGCGGTGTGATGGGGATCAGCGCTAGTGTGTCCCTTGTGATTTGAAACTTTGTATTTTTATTTATTCATACTGTAAGATTCAGGAGTAGTCAGAACATTCCCGTTGCTGGGATTCACTTATTTCTACAGAGAGTTCTAGGACTTTATTATTCTCTCCGTGAGTAAGTGCACTCATGAATAAAGCAGGGACAATCCCTACCTACTTGTTGATTTTTCCCGTGAAGATCAAGTACTGTTGAGATGCCCTAGGACAGGGCAGCCAGGTTTCTTGCAGGACATTGCAGAGAATTCCCTCGTGTTGGGGCAGGTGGAGGCCAGGCAGGAGACAGCATGAGGCACCTCAGGCTGCGTGCTATGGCATGTGTGTTATATCTGCACATTTGTAGCTGTAACAGTGTTGCTCACCTTGACTCCTCTTCCTAATTCTCTGAAGAGCTCTAATCAGAAGAAAAAGGGTACTGTAAGATCTTTAGAGGTTACCAAATGTGTAGGATCCAGGATCTGTGTTATTTGTTTCTAGGAACATCAGCTCTGCAGAAGGGCACTTTGGGGAAGAGATTGTCCTGTTCCTGACTTACAGGAAGAGCGTCACTTACTGATATACGAGCACCAGTTCCTTAAGTGCTTAACGTTTTCCTTGGGAAGTCCTTCATTGAAATTCTGATAACTTCTAATCTTACTTAGCTTTCATGGGTGCTGGTGGAACCACAGTTCAAAATATGTGTTGGTAGCACATTATCAAAATGCTGTATAGTTATTTTGCATAATGACTAAATATCCCATTTGTGGGGTGTTTCCATCTACCTCCCTGTCATTTTAACTTCCCCAAACATTCACTTCAAGGAAGGAAACATTCTTTAACCTGTGTATGTTTTAGAGATTTGGACTATTAGCAAAAAACAATCAAAAGAGAGAACTAATTTCCCAGAGCTGTGCAACTCACAATCTGTAAAGCACTTTCACACCAATTTTCAAGGCTAGAAAATGCTGGTAACTCCACAGCATGGGATTCCTGGGACATGGGCTAAAATGCTAACTATTTCTCTTCTGGTTCTCTCTTCATTCGGGAGCTTAGAGCTTGATTCTTCCTCCCAAAGTCAATGACCATGCATAGAAAAAAGATAGACTTCCCCAGGGAGCATATGAAAGGAAATAAAACAATTTGCTTGCAAATGGGAGATAATTGGTATGTTAATTAAAGTCAACTTTACCTCTCTTAATGTTAACCTCCTGATTTTCTCCAGTGTTTCAGGTAGGGGAAAAGAATTTATTCTTTAGTATTTTCAAGAATGAGATTGGATAATAGACACAAATGAAGTCCAAACCTAGTACAAAAAAACATGAGAGGATATGTCTCCCGGCTGCTTTCCTAATACAGCACAAGGAGGACGAGATAGTTATCTGAGCAGTCACTCCACAGCTCAGACTTCAAATTATAGTAATTATGACAATTTGTGCCAATAGCCATGAGGTGGGTTTTTTTGATGTGGTTAAAAATAACATCTGTAAAAATCCAATAAAAAAAAATTACATTTTGCTAATTTTCTGATAAGATAATGTTTAACTGTACTGTGTGCCTTCTACTGCCGTTTTCAATTAGAGTATTTCCTTCTGGGCTTTTACCAGCTTGTCTCATGGATCCGATTCCATCCTGAGCAGTTCATTTGTTTTAACTTTCTTAATTAATTGTTTTGTGTAGGTTTTGCCTTTCAAACTGATATCAATCTTCCAGACTTATTAACGTGCTGATTGCTAATGTGTGATACAAAGCACAACTCAGTTAAATTGTTCTTTCTGTCATATTAAATAGAGTTCCCATATTAGCCTGCTAAACAAAATAATTGTAGATAATTTAGAGGGTAACAAATGACAAGAGTCTCGTACCTGGGAGAGTGAAAAAAAAGTTCTGTTGGCAGTTTCTTTGTGCTGGCTTAGGGTACAATTTGGAGCCCACACGCACAGGTAGAGTAAGACAAAATAATTAGCTCCTAAGGAATTGTTGGAGAGCTGGTAGAAAATGCTTTTCCCACATAGTGAAGTTTTTTACCTTGAAGAATATGGGTGACAAGAAGTAGAATATCAGACACAGCTGATAACTTCCCTTCTGAATTTTCAGGGGGTTTTCCCTTTTGTGTGAAATAGTTCAATTTTACTATTCCACATTAAATAATGCAGATAATGGAATTTTGAGGGAGCATGGCATTTTGTCCTTTCTACCATCCTCACATCTACTCCATGTGGCTTTTCTGAAAGGACAATTTGGAGTCATGGTTGCACATTCTGATTTTTAACTGGTGTATAACACAAAACACTCTTCTCTGGGCATAAGGACTGTCCTTGAAGCTCTACAAGTGGCCTGATACAAGTTCAGCATGTGGCAATGCAGGAGAATTGTTATTCAGAAAAGCCACTGATCCTCAGACTATTTGAATTCACTTGGCTTTATAACCAGAGTCCACATAACAGGGAATTTATTGGTGCTGCTATGGTATCACTACTCTTCCTGGCCAAACTGAAGTCTGATGCTGTATTTTGCACAAATGATTTCTGGATGTGCTCCATGATTGCAGAACACTGCTGGAGATTTTATGGCTGATGTTGGTGAGAGCAGGCAGGTGCTTGAGTCCTCTGGGAAAACTCTCATTCATAAACACTACATTAAATGATAGTAAAGAATGAAAGAGATGCATAACCTCAGGTATGTCCCCTTCAAACTTGAAAAGACAGGTAAGGGCTAAGAGGACTCTTTCAGCAATTGTTGTCTGCAAGCTGCACTTTAGATAGGACTCTCTGAAGCATGCATTTCAGTATGTAAACAAAGATAACTTTGTGCATTACAAGGAAAATAAGATAGTTTACCTTATTAAGCTTAGAGTACTCAGCAAAATTGATATTTACCTGGGATTTGGAAGCATGTTTTGATTTAAATTTCTTAGGTACAGGTGTCAGTGATAAAACTTGGGTGTTGTGAATGATGCCTAGAATGGCTGATCTGGAACAGAGACTAGACAAACCTAAATGGACAAAATAGATATTTATTGAGAGGCCTTAAAAGGATGCAGCATGGGCAGTACAAGAACCTGGCCAGGGCTACACCCAGATTGAATCCAAGATGGATCCTGGTCATGAGTTTTTCCACTTTTATAAGTTTTGGTTCATTTACATATTGGGTTCAATTGGGCAGTTACAGCTCCAAGTCACAAAGTCTCAACACCCTGGCTTACCCCTTCTTGTCACAATTGTTTATGCTTTTTGGGTAAGCAAAGCTTGATTCTCTAGCTGGAAAAGGATTGTTTTGTTGAACTACCCTGTGAAGAGAACTTGCTAACATCTAATATGAAGTCTCAGAGTTACATACCAGGCAGCAGAAAATCTGAAAAATATGAAAGCTAAAACCCAAGGCATCATGAAATGGCAAATTTGTAATCAATGAAGAACAGTGATCTGACACTTTGCAATTTGTTATTTTGTATTTGTTGAAGTTCCCTAATGCTTTTGTTATGTGTTCACAACTTTTCCTTCAGGAATTTTGCCTGCACTGGACCTTCTGCCTTTTTTTTCAACTAGGGGAACTTCATCTGCTCTGCTATTTGTAGCCTCCCTTTCCCACCTATGCTGTTTTTCTCTTGATATATGTGCTGTACATATGTAGGGTATATGCTTAAGCACATTTTACTGTTCTTGAAGTGGGATGTCACAAGGCCAATATTGCTTTAATGGAATTGCCTTTTAATTCACTATCCCTAGTAGGTGTGTTGCAAGTTATTGTGACATACTCGTAACAATCTGTATTTTTTCTGGAGATTTTGTCTGCTGGAGCTGGTGCAGCCTCTGCCAGGGACTACAGGGCAGTACTTGTATTGAACACTGTTGCATGTGGTGGCTGTAGAGGTGTTTGCTCTTATCACTTGATGAGAACTTGGCCAGCTCCAGCGCACACAACCTCTAAGCTGCACCAGACCGCAGTTGCTGAAGGGAGCTCACAAGATGGTACATGCTGTCAGTTTGACCACAGACTGATTCAGAGCAGCTGCATAGCCTGCCCTGGCTGTGACTCAGGTAGCAAACTTTTCTGTTTTAGGATAGTTCCCTCCCATTCCTTGCTGTAAGAGTTTTCTCTGTGTTTGAAGCAGAAGCCAGAGATTAGCCTCACCAAAAAGTAGATAATTTCCAGTTTTCTCCTGGCAAAAGAAGTCTTTGTGCAGTTTCTGTAGCATTGTAGCCCTCTCCTTTTGGAGTGGGGTCAGATTTGCAAGGTAGGAATGAGCATCTTGGAGCATCTTTATGCACAGACAAAGCTGGGCCATTGTCAGCCCAGAGCTTCCTCACTTTTTTATACAGGAGCCTACATGTGCTACCAGAGATTTCTCATCTCTGGTGCTAAGTTGCTAACAGAATAAGAATAGAAAAATGCTAAGCATTTTCCTTGATTTAAATTTTGCAGAAAACCAAAGTGGAATGAACTTTGGCTCCTGTTCAGCTGCAATCTAGACATGAATTAACAGTCGCTTCAGACTTAAATTAGACGAGTCAGCCATTGAATGTCATTCAGCAGCACACCAAAATAAATCCAGATGACATTTATGACATATTTCATTGTTTCTATAATCTAAGTAATACAAAAGGTGTAAGTCACAGCACAATACTTTATTGCATTTCTTTTTGAAACACTGTCCATGAATAAATTTAGACTGGAAATTGGAAGATTTTCTACTGTCAAAGTGAGAGGTGTCTGATGTAGTTGCTGTGATTGCACTGCATTGCAGCTGCCCATATTAGACTGGAGCTCGTGATCCAGTTGTACTCTAGGCTGGTGACCCTTGGTACACAAGACTGAGTTCTTTAAAAGCATATGTCAGCATCAAATGTTTTTGGCTTCCTCATGTACCATTTTTATTCTGGAGTCATCAGAGTGTGTAAAAAGTAGAAAATTTGCAATATTTAAAAACTAGTTTTTTAAAATTTCATTTGTGGTCTAAGAAAATGAGTATTTGTCATAGAATCCTTGACTTGAGTATCTCTTCTATGTGTCAAATATATTTAAAACCCCAGACACCTGTCTCAAAAAAAATAAAAATAGAGGAATTGGGATATTCCCTAGTGTAGTCCACAGCTGAAAGATGAAATATACAATGCATTTACTAATTAGACTGCACATTTTCTCTGGCCTCTCAACTGAAACAAATATAATATGCATTTATTCATGTAGTGCCCACAGCAGATCTAGTGAAGGACTGGTGGTGCGCTGCCATTGGGCAATCTGCTTTCTACTGCCCCCCTCAGTTGGGGGCTGTTAGGGAATTGAGCTGTAAAGTGGACAGAACATGTAGTGGTGAACAGGATTGGGCCATGAGCTCAGTATCCGTACTGGCTTCTGCTCCTTGTGGGAAGATATTTCACACAGCTGATAGCCCCAAGGTGACAGTAGCCCTAGATATCTGCGCCATCACTGACCAGCAGGACCAGGAAAGGAAGGGACAGTTCAGGGAGCCATCTATATCCAAACACATGAAAATCAACCTAAAAACACAGGAAAAAAAAGTACATTTAAATATGGTGGACTACAGGAAACATATATGCAACAGATAAAATAAGATCTCAATGACTGATGGTTTTACAGAGTAATTTTAAGGCTGAACTGTTCCTAAACAATTTTTCCAGTGTATTAAGCACTAAGAGCATCAGGCATGCATGTCTTGTTCCACTCCTTTTTTTTTTCTTGAACAAACAAGTTGAATGTGACCACTACAAGAAAAGAGCCCACTCCCCACTTATGTGTGCTCGTTCCTTTGTCCTCTTTCCAATATCCCCCAGTAATGATGGAGCACAGGATCGTGTTCTGCTCTAATGTCTTTCTTGTAAGATTCGGAGGGTAGTGCCGTCGTGACCTTCGGGAGCAGTTTTTTCCATTTGGAAGGAGGCGGGGGAGAGAGCATTGAATTTGAGATTGATTTTCCTCCTTTTAGCATGTGGAAATTCAAAGGAAGCTCCTTGATTCACCAACAATGACTGCATCTCCAGCTTTAGAGAATGCAAAGGCATCAGTGGGAGCAGACTGATGAAGTTAATACCCTCAGACTGCATTGTGAATGCGACCAGAGTCCACTATGTTGTATGCTATAGAAAAATCCTGGTGTTATTCCTTGCAGTGACTGGTCACAGTTTAAAACAGAGAATTTTTATCTGAGGATTAAAGAAATGGTCAGCTCCAGCAGTTTTAGATATAACAGTGTGTCCACAGTTTCTTATTAAGGCAATTATGACCTCTACTTTTGTGGTGTGTATTTCAGAGGCTTCCAAGGAATGCATCCAGTTAAGGCCAAAATGCAAATTTATATTATCTATGGAGGCTTGAAAGATGAGTTTTCCCTATTACCCTTCCTGCAAAGGGCTGGTCTATTCACCTGAAGTTCTGGGACATGTTGGAGGTGAACAATTATCTGGTGTGAATTTGATTTTCAGTAAAGAGTAGATTGAGTATATGTGTAGAAAGTCTTTTGGAGTGTTTCCATCCTTCAATAGGAAATCCTGGGAAACTGTACTGCATGCAGGCCAGTAAATCCTTGAATGTTCCTTACAAGCACCTTTGACTCTGAGTTGGCCAGTCCCTTCAACCTGGGCTTCAAATTTATCTTTGCTGATCAGGAGAAAGGGCTGTCCAGCTAAAATTTCAGCAAGACTTGACACTTCCTGGTTTTTTTTCCAAGTTTTGGAGAAACAACTGAGTACGCCCCTCATTTTTTAGAGGTTAAATTTCTGCTTCAAGATGCAGCAGCACGTGCACCATCAAGGGAGGATAAGTTGTGTTCCTGCTCATGCTTCCTCTTGAAAAAATGGTGCTTTCACCATGACATTTTTGTGATGAGAAAGGTTTCTCCATGGTACGACTGCTACAAATTGAGCTGTTGGCTCTGTAGGAGCACATAAATATTGTGGTATATGTTAATTATAAAACATGCATTCCTAGCTGAAGAGGTGATGTCCTGTATTGTGAAAGGTTTTGGTCATTCAGAACACTAAATGCTGAAGTTTGTACTTAGGAATAAATATACAGCCATATTTCCACCATGTTTTCTGTTGTAAGGCTGTTGTACTGTGAATATAAAAGACTGAAAGCTTCCAGTTGTTCCCCCGATTACTTTTGTGCTACTGGTTGGGTGGAGCTCGTTGTTGGTACTGTAGGAACAAACTCAGACATTAGTGAGGGCACAAGTAGATGGTACTTTCAACCAGTGGACATTTCAAAGTTTTAATGTACTTCTAAAACTGACAGAGGAAAATATATGAGGACCCATCAAAATTTGTGTTTAAAAGGCATTAATTTAAGTGTACTTGAGAATAAATGAAGTTGTCCCTGTTTGGATCACTGGTTTGAGTACAGTCCTGAGAATTTGTGGATGTTTGTGAATTAGAACAGATTGTATCCAGAGAACATCTACAGCTGGGTGAGCATGAGTTAATGGTGTGGTGGAACTCAGGTTGCTGGTAGAAGGAATTATTTTATCAATAAGGGCCATCTTCATTACAGTTGCCATTGATGAAACTCAAAATGCAATTTAGCACCTCATGTTGCTGTATCCATTGTACTACAAAATTACTTTCTCTTGCTCTCAGTAAATTACAACTATTTGAGTTTAGCCACAGAAAGGCTCCTTTATTGTGCTTCTTATTGCTTATGAAATCTCTTTCAACTGTGTTGTTTACTTGTTGGACAGAGGATCTGAACCTATGCCAAGTTATTTTAACCTAAAGAACAGATTTGTTACTTGCATTCCTCCCTTATATCTATCTACCTGCAGAGGGAAAGGAATGCATGTTGCTGTGTGTCTGCATAAAAATAGATGAAGAATTCTTCTCAAGAATATATTAGCTCATACCTATTTGTATGTCAACTTTGATACTTGAAGTTTAAACTGAAAATGGAGCATGTTGCAGTATTTCCAAGTATGTTCTTGCAGTCATCTTCTATTGGCTGGTTAATATTGTATGCAAGAGATGAAAATAAAACATTTGCAGAAGACTCTCCAGATGCTTTGTGCTGTCATCATAAAAAGCAGATCTTGAGCTTCTTGATGAGTTCAAGTTATTTGTAACATAAATTGAAATATTTCCTTTGCTTAGCAATTAATTTTAGGAGAGTCCTTACCAGGACTCAGGTGATATTACTTAGACATATAATCAGCACAAAGCTTCTGGGTTATCTGGTTTTATTTCCATTGAATATTAGGCCATGTAAATGTTAATTCTCTCAATCAAGAACATGGTGTGTATGTATTATACATGAATGTGCTGGGGTTCAGAATTATCCTTCATATGGATAATCTTCTTCTGAAATGATGATAATTTAATAAGTAGTTCGCATATAAAATAACTAGCCTTACTTCAAAGCATTGTGCAAGATCAGTGAAACTGGAAAGAATTCAAACAATGCAGTGAAGGAGTGTTTTTCATGTTTGTGAGTCTGCATTTGAGAATTTGGAGACTTGTGTGCCTAGAAATAAAGGGCAATGTGAGTACCTTATGAGGTTTTGGATGAGTTAGGATTCACAAACTGTCTGTGTGATCTTCATCTTTAATCTGTACTGAAAAACTTGTATTGCTCCCTGTATGTTGAAAGAGAATGTGGGTTTGGAATGTTTAGAACACTGAAAAAGTATTAGTATGGTTTTCAAATTCTTCCACCTGCAGAATCACGTGCCTGGTTTGCTGTAGCCTAAGTGAGGAAGTCTTAGGATTCGTTTGTTTAAGCTGTCTGTAAGCAGCTTAGAATAGCTATTGCAGAGGTGAAAATATTGCTGCTTTAAATCTCAGCTTCCCACAACCTGCCGGGACTAGGAGCCAAGTCTGTGGTTCTGCTGAAAGAGTGAATCTCCCATTCCTGGTAGCATATTGTTCCAGTTTCTCACCCTTTAGTAATATTCCGTCTAAATGAAGAAATTGTTTCTGAAATGGGGACTGAGGGTTTCCAGAAAAGCTGCTGAAGCTGGGTATAATTCTCACAGAAAATGCGATGCTTGGAAGGAACCCCTCTCTCTCACTACTGCCACCATTTCTGAAGGAATTTTTTTGGTTTTTTAGCATCACTCTGTTAGGGAAGGTGTTCAGGCATTGACATGCTAATGGCAGTCTTAAGGGACATAAATCAGAACACAGGACCCCAAAGCAGAGATGCATCATCATGGTTCCACAAAATATCGTATAAATCTGCAGCTTAACTGAGATGTATTGTCTTATTTGTAGCAGGTATTTACAGTATCAATGTTCTAATTCTGTGCTGCTATATAGTTAGTTCCTGCTGTTAAAGTTGTTATTTTTCTTGTCATGCTTATTGCACTTAATGCCACATGTCAAGCTGTGCACATCTTAAAATCAAATGGCAAGTCCCTGCATACAAATCACCCAGGAAGGTGTCTGCATTTTGGGCAGCAGATGCACAAACTCTTTCCAAGCTCAGACTGTTATCCTGAAACACACACAATCCTTGCTCTCCCTTTAGCACACTGAGGTTTTACTAACTTCTTCTATGTCAACTTTTTGCTTTGAAAAGTCAGAATTTTTGAAAATTAAGTTTTTCTTTTTAGGTCCAGATGTCAGGTTCTAGGACTTCAGTGTTATGAATCTTTTGACTCATGGAAAGATTTCGATCATAACTATGGTGATCTTATTTTCTTTATTTATAAATATATTTCTTTATTAAGTGAAGCCTTATTGAGTGTGACTTTAAAAAAAACCAACACTAGATAAGGTTAGGCTACTCATTTTGTTTTCAAATGTGAGCTTTAAGAAAATAAAGTGATATAATTGTTATTAAAAAAATATGTAATTTGGATTATTTGATCTTTTAGTCATTTGTAGCCACACAGTGATGTCCTAGTGTGGTCAGCATTAGCCAAATTCTGCTCTGACTGAAGTTAGTGATTGCTTTCTTTGGGTGAAATACTAGGTGTTTTTAAAAATGTTATCCTTTAATCTTCTTTTTTCCCTTAGCTTTTAATATACGCTTTTGTTTCTCATAAAGGCTTGTTTCTGAGGGCAAATGTCAGGTAGCAGGAGGATTACCTTGTTTTGCTTTGCTGGAATGTACTCAGAAAGCTCAAGTTATCAGATTAGTGATTGCTGTTGCAATTAATATTGTGTGGTGCATCTATCATCAGCCTGTAGAAAGCCTGGTGCTGTGGACAGAGATCCTTTTCCACGTCTGGGAAGAAAAGAGCTTTTCACCTGCAACTGCTCCTCCCTCTGGCAGGAGCTGTGGGCTGATTCTGTACATCATCCTTAAGGTATTTCCTCCAGACTGAGCTGGGTTGCTGGAGACAGGTCCAGCAGATCCCTGCTTGTCTGAAGATCGCCCTGAGTGGGGAGTGCTCCTCGAGTGCTCCTGGGCACTGCAGCCCTGCTTGGGCTGGAGGGGTGGCAGCTCTACCAGGAGGGATGGCAGGCACCTGGAGGCAAGCAGGTCACTGAAAATCTTCACAGTTACTGCTTTTGGTGGAGCCCTCAGCTGTCTATACCTGGAGATGTTTTTAAATGAAAAATTAATACTAGCATTTCTGAAGTTTGCTGAAAACGCTCACCGAAGAGCTGGAAATATATTCATTTATCCCCAAAACTGAATTTGCCTTCTTAGTCCTAACTATAACCAAAGTGGCCTCTTTCACCTTTAAGAAAAACAAAGTGTTTCTCTTTGGAAGGACTTCCTCCTTCTCTTTCATCCCCAGCCTTTTCCATGTGGCACAAAAAGCAGCCATCAGGCCCCACGGCAGCTGGTACCGCGTAGCTGGTGTGGCTGTGTCATGCAAAGACTGAAGAGGTATGGAACTGAGTCAACAAATCCTGATTTGTTGGTTCAACTGAGTACAAACTAAGGAAAAACCAAGTTGGGAATGGAGAGCAAATATATGTGAGAGGCAAGCCACAACTTGCAGTAAAGAAAATGTTTGCAGAAAACACCAGCATTACAGGTTTATCTAAGGTGTGGTCTAGCTTAAGCTGCAGTAATTACCCAAGGTACCATAGCTGTGGCTGGAAAATGAAGTGCTTTATAAACTTAACCCATTCATGTCTCCTGAGACCAACCACAGTGTTATACCTAGGCCAAGCCAGGGCATTTCCACTGCAATTGAAAATTCCTAAGATCTCATTCTCATTCACTTACCCGCCAAGACAGCTTTGTGGCTCTGCATTCTCAGAGCATTTCAGTGTTACAAAATAGCAAACAACACAAGCTCTTTTATTTTACTTTTTAAAGATCTTTATGATTCTGTCAACTGTAACCAAAGCAGTAAAATGAGAGGAAACCCTTAAAAATAAAGAAGAATTAGAGGAAAACTTTGCTGGGTAGTTATACATGGGATTGGAAATACCTTTGTAGAAATAATGCTGTGTGGTAAGGGACAAAAAAAAATCAAACTGGCTATATGTTGAATGGAAGTATCTATGTTGAACTATCAGTGGTAGAAATACTGCTATCTTGAAGAGAACTACAGAGAGTTTGGCGGGTTTATTCTGTTCTGAAGAAACAGAAAATTATTCAGGAGGACTGCAAAATATTTAAGCAAATTTGAAGCAGTGCCTTAAAACATGGCATAGATCTGAAGGGCTTTGTTTATGAGGAAAGAACTTGAAACCTCTGAGTAGGTGAAGTTTGGCCAAAAAGGACTTTCAAGCATTTGAACATTTAAACTGTGAGTAAAATAGATTGTCTCTTATGGATGAATTCCCAGGAACTGACTGAAAAGGAGGACACTAAAATTTATGTTCCAAAGCCTTTCATTCATGGATGTGCAGAGAAATGGCTTTCAAAGAAGAGATCAAGAGTTCACCTAATTTAATATCCTCTATAAATGCTTCCAAAGGATCTGATTTGGGACCAATAACTTCTCTTTTAGTCAAAACATTGTGTGTGATGTTTTGACCTGTAAAATCAGAGATGAGTCTTCTGCTTCCCTTGCTGACATGTTCCAACATTTAATCTTCTTGAATAGCTCCTGTGGGTGGCTACTCTGACCATGGTTAATCTTCCCTGGCTAGAGCTGGTATCTTTAGACAAATTCAGATTTGTCTGGTTTCACATTCAGGGAATTAATCTGGATCTGTTACTTGGGGTTGGGAAGGGAAGAACAGTTTTTTCTTGCTTACCAAACACTATAATTTTTAGTGAGTTTTCTGGTTGGCCAGAACAAAGCCCAACTACGCACTAGCCCTTGCATCTTATGTTCTTGGAGAATCTTTGTTGTGAAGGAGGCTGTTCTGGCATGTTTTCATGTGAATTAAATTTATTTTAGAAATGTTTTCCAAAGAGGCTTGGCAACAAGAGTTGATACTGTCATTACTGTGAAGAATGGGGAAGTAGAAGAGCAGCTGGTGTGTTTGGTGTCCTGGGATCTGTCACTCTTAGGATTCCCCCCTCCAAAAGTAAAATCACACTATGTATTTGTTCAACTTTCATCATGCATAATAAATTACAAGAAGCTGAGAAAAAAACCAAGCCATATCCTGCAAAAAATCAGTTTAAAGCTGACAAATGCCCACTGGCTAAGTACATTCCAAGTAATAGGGGAAACGAAAGAAAGTGGTAGGGCAATCTTCATTAAGTTTATTACCCAAAATTACTTAGGTCCTTGTTCTTAGTTTGCATAGGCTGTTGTTATTGCCCTCACTGAGAGGTGCAAAACATCCAGACAGGAGCACTACATCAGCCTCAGGGCAGGCTGATGGAGGCAGCAGTATCAAAAATAAGTGTTAAAGCTACGGGCAGTGGAAGCTGATCAGGCATTCCAGCTGGGCTAACTGGTCCTGAGGAGGAAAAGTGTAAGGATCTGGACTAAGCTCCATGTGTTGCCTTGTGTAACATGGATTGACCTTCCCTCCCTGCCAATGCGAGGTCTCTGTTTCTTTGCTGGCTTTCCTGATTCCCTCCCTCAGGATGTGTCCTGCTCCCCATGGCCTTTCTCTGAATGGTCTTTGTTGATCTATTTACTTCAGAAAATGCTCTGTATGTTCTCATTTCATTTTTTTTAGTCTTGATAAAATATCTTTCTAGTTGTGTTCTTCACACCCCTGTGTTTTCCTATGTAGAGAGCTGTAGGGGGAGAGGTTTGCCTAGGAAAGGGCTGCAGAACCACAGTGTCCACACTAGGCCCAGTCAGTACAAATCTCTCCCTGACATTGATGGCCATACATGCGTGTTTTATTTTTATAAATAAAAAGCAGAATTGTGAATTCTGTAAATCCCTCTACAAAACTGTGAATTCTGCTTCGAGTCCACTTTCTAGATGATAAGATCCCTGTCATCTCTAGTGATGTTTCATAGAGAAAACGTTTATTGTGGTGCTTATTAAAGTTATTTGGAAGTATTTCCTTGTGCTAATTGATTTGTTGATTTGATTTGTGACTTTTATGAAGAGTTCTGTGAAAGCAATTTGAAAATCCTGTATTTAAGAAAAATGTATATTTTGAGGGAATGACCAGTTTTTACTTTGTCGACCAAAATACTGGTGTGGCTGTTCTTGGCAGAGTTTTCCGTGTAGAAAAAAAATCAACCTGCACTCATTTGTCTTGTCTCTCTGCCTCCATATCTGTCTTGAACTTGCTTTTCTAACATTTTTATTTGTTGTTCAAATATTTGCCGTCCTTAGAAGAGCAGAGGAACTTCAAGCATTTTGAAAACATAGAAGGGCTCCTTAAACTCAAAGAAAATTACTGAGATGTTGCTTTAAAGTGCCCTGCTTAAATAAATTAGAGAGTTCTACAACTCTTAAATGCCCAATAGAGATGCAAGAGGCACCTAAAATAATAGACTTGGTCACACTTAAATGAATCTCTCTTGAAGAACGTAAGGGGAATAAGATAAACTGGCTGCACTAAACCACAAAAGCACAGATAATAATAATAATAATGATACAGTGCAGTTCCCCTAAATGAATGTCTGTTAAAGGAAGTGACCAGGCGACAAGACTAGAAGAAGAAAAGGGGAAAAAAATTAAATTATTTAAGTTGTTGAAAGAATCAATTTTGCTGAGTATTAGAGCAAAATATTGCCAGCTTTACAGACAGTTCTTCAGAAACAGAAAGGCTTTTTAAAGTGTTTCCTTTCATATAGAAGCATTTTGTAGACTAAATAAAAAGATTAATATGAATTTACATGCTTCAGGTAGGAAGTAATAAAGTGCAGACTTTATTATTTTATACTGCAGTTTTTTTCTTTTCCTGTAACCTCTAAATCCTGGGTTTAACCCCAGACAGTGTCAGAATATTGTTGCAATCAGATTTTTGTCAACAGGCCCTGCACAAATTGAGTTTGGTGGGTTCGTCAAGGTTATGTAACAGCAAACATTTGGAAAAATTGGGCACAATTGTCAGCCTTTGCTCTGAAAGGGCACAGGATTAAATGAGCATAAAAATTTAATTGTCCTCCCATCCTGAATAAGGCTGAGGCTTTCCATATTAGGGTCGGGCTGGCTAGTTGAGCAGCAATTTTTATCTGGCCCCTGGATAAATAGATGCATTCAGCCTTCTCAGTCCTTCAACCTTCATTAACACAGAAATTAATCACATAAATTAAACATATATATTTTGCTGGAAAAAGTCTTAACAAGCTGCATCCTCTACTGGACAAGAGAAAAGAATCAGGCATGTGTACATATTTAGCCTGACAATGCCAAGATTTCCAGAATATGTTTAGGTTTCTGTCCTTAATTTTCAAGGAGCAGATTGGCAGCTGGTGTAAATTGTCTACACTAATCACAGTGGAGTTAGGCCAATATATACCATGAGGGAGTGGGGTTTCAGTTTGCTTGGAGCTCTCAAGTTCTCATTCTCAACACGTTTTCTGGTTTTAACTTCGTTGGTGTTTTGCTGTAATTCTGTTGCTTTCAGAGAAGGTTTGTTGGTGTGTAATTGGAATAACTGAGCAAAGGATTGGTCCTTTAGATCTTAGGAGGACAAGTGTATTCCTGAATACACTTGTCTTCATGAGTGAACCGTAATGCATGTAAAGATGCCAAATCTGAGATACATATTGCATTTATATGCTCTCTTTCATTCTTTATAATCCCATGGACGTTTACAAGTATCGTAACAGCAGCAAACCGTGTCTGATTTTCTTCCACTGGAGCAGTTGATCAGTAAAATAAATTGTGTTAAATAGCAGAATAAAGACTGATAACCTGGGTGCTTACCAGAGTTGCAGGGGGAGTTGTTCTCCTCAGCCTCCCTCTGTAAATGACAGTGTGTTATGTGATAATGGTGACCATAAGCCATTAAAATAAGGCAGGATTTGCTTAAAAGCAAATGCTTTGTATTTAAGGTTTATTTTTCTCATGTTTAAAATATAAAATTTCAGAGTAAAAGGAAGTGGTAAAACCTCCATCCTTCAAAGCCACGGGAATGTATCCGCTTGTTCACACATGCTCCATAGTCATTGAAAGTGTGATTCTCATTTTACCAGCTAATCCAACACTTGGATGTGTTTGGAGGACAGCTTAGTCCTACCCCAGTGTTTTGATTTCCAGGTAATTATAAAGAAGAATGTACCGCATCATTCCTACCTTTTATTTGTGTTGAATAAAATATTAGAAGTGCAATTACAGGTAGTCCAAGCTGTGTGTGGGACACAGAGCTCCTTTAGATAACTTGAGTGCCTCTTGTGACAGATGTGTATGGAATTTGGTGGGTCTGTCTTGTGCACCTGGGTCTGTGGGATGTGCTGATGCACAAGCTGACTTCAGTGAAAGTGAATTGTTCCCTGTCATGGCTACCAGATCCTTCCACTTCCTTGGCTTGCTCTGCTCTCCCACCCCACTTGTTAGCTCTGGGATGTGCAGTCTGATGAAGTGGGGAGCAGAGGGATTCAGGGAGCTCTGGGCCTCCGCTGTTTTACAGAGCAGGAGATGCTGCACAGCCCTCTGAAATGCCTCTGGCACTGCTGAATTTCACATACTGTCTGCATTTCCTAAATCTGGCACTCAACTGCAGAAGAGCTGGCAGCTTTCTACCTTCAACTGGCTGGGAATTGGACATCTTTTCCTATGGAAAAATAGGGAAGGTTTTAAAATGGATCAGAATGAAACATTTTGGGGGAAAACAGCATCTAACATGTGTACTTGTGTATGTGAGTGGGTGGCCAGGAGCTTCTTAAAGAGTCCAGGTTTTAGAAGAGCAAACAATAGAGCTTGTTTATGGGATCTTAGCTGGATGTCTGGAAACTCCTGTCCCATTTTGAATTTTACAAAGCTGGAGAGAGGAGACAGGCAAGGAAGCAGAAAGATAAGGGCCACTGGAATATTAAATATGAACAGGGAATATAAACTCTGAAAATTGGTATCAGAAAATATTTGATAAAAGATTTAATTAGCAGCATGAGACGTTTAAAAAAATAGCTCATATGTTCCTACTGTACTTGTACCTCCATTTATCCTTTCTCTTTAATCTTTGTTAGAATTAAGCTTCAAGAATCTTAAATGGTTACTACTTTGATTAAAGCTATTAAGTTTATTATTAAACTTAAATGTTGCTTCTTGGTACATTGCGCTTGCCAAAATCCAGTTGCCAAGTGCGTTGATTTAGGAGGTTTTTCTTTCCCTTGAAAATGGCAGGAAGAAGAGGGTTATCCATAAAGCAATATATTGTATCTCAGAAGTTAAAGTTGGGGAAGGGAAAAGAAGGTTGCCATCTCTCAGACCTAAAGGATTTCAAAGGCTGCAAACATAACAGAAATTCTTTTAATTTCCTGCCACCCATCTTGTTTTCATGGTGACCCATGAAAATTGACACAAGACAGTAGTATGCCAGCATTTCTTAAAGGAAAATCAGCTTATTACTAGAGCTTTGAGAACTCTGAGAAAAGCCAGAGGAGCAAGCTTTATTTCTGTCTTTCAGCCAGCTGAAAGTTCCCCAGGTTTGATCTTAAAGTGGAGAAAGATCTGTGTGGTGCAGAGCACACTGAGAGATGGCTGGACCCGAGGCATTCACTGCCCTGTTTTGGGGTAGTTTGTGACCAGGCCAGGCTCAGTACCAGCAGAAATCTATTGCATTTGTATTGGCTGTGCTTTTTCCCTGCCTGCTTTCTTCTCTCCCTCGATTTACTTAGAGTGAAACAAGTAGCATGTGATGATGGGTTGTGCTGTGCCTGTTCCAAGTCACACTTTCTTTATTTCACTTGAGTGTGTGTGTATATATATACTCAAGTGAAATTATATATATATAATATCTATTAAAACTGTATATATTAAATATATATATTATAAAATGCATATATTTTATAAATATATTAAAATTATATATTTTTTTAAAGGAAAGCCAGTAATTTCCTGGCTAATGGGAAGAAGGGATAGATGGAAGAAATAGTGACACACTTCCACCACATTCTTATAGCATCCCAGCCTGCTCTGGGCCCTCACCTTGTCTGTCCAGGCTGTTTCTTGTATGTATTACTGCAAAGACTTTAGGGCAGACCCTCAAACCAGGTGTTCATTTGAGACTCAATGCTGCTTAGGGTGCAGGTCATCCTGGATAGAAAACAACAAGGACTCACTTTTATCGGTTTGTTCCTGTGCAAATCCACCTGAAACTTTTGCTAGACTGGTATTGCTAAGTACAGAAATCGGTATTGCAAGTACAGAAATCTCCAGTGGAAACAACTCACAGGTCTCTCTTCTTGGAGGTAGCAGGCACTCTGAACTGAGGGACTGGTTTTGCTATGTTGGAATGCAAGAATTTTCTAGCAGCTTACAGCAGTGCAAGGGGACAAGCAATGCTTAATGCTGAATGCCTCCACTTTTCCATCCCATCTGCAGTAATAGAGGGTGCTCAGGAGCACTCTGCACTGCAAAGGATCAAGTCTGTCATCTCTTCTGGTGTTTTCAGAGAGAAAAAAATCACCATTGAGAGCGTCTGAAAGCCTCTAGTTTTTAATGATCTATCTGTACCTTTCCATTGTGTTCTGCTAGAAAAGACATTTAATTTATTTTAAAGGATCTGGGGGGTTCAGTGAGCCCAGTTTGCACTTTTTTTGTGACATATCCAGCATTCCCAGCAAGGACAACTTCTTAGCGTGGCAGACTACAGAACAATGCAGCTTTTTCACTTTGCCCCTCTTTCTCCCAAGGAATATAAGTCTTCCAGAGAAGAGAACATCTCTCATTATATAAAAAAATAAGTGTGTCAGGTTGTGTATATCATATAGGTTGGAAATACGAACTTTTGTAGAAATGAGCCATTCTAGACCTGGGTGCTGTAAGTCTAATGACAAAATTGATTGTCTTCATAGCTGAAAATGCATGAAGGAAACAAGTGTTTCAAGGTGAAAATGAGTGTGTTCAGTTTAAACTGTAGAGAAATTGCAGCTTTTACACTTTAGGGACAGGAGATGGCTTGTTGTGAGGTGTGTGAACCATGCTTTTATGCACTGGTGCCTTACTCCCTGGCACAAGCTTGTTAGTGCTGCTGCAATAGAAGAAATAACAAAATCCTCTTTGTCTCAAGTTGGTATCTACAAATTCTCACAGGGAGAAACAAAACAAAACAACACAAAACCCCCAACAGTCCGACATGTCAAACCCTCTGCTACTTTCGCATGTGAAAATCCCCTGAGAGAAATATTGTGTATCGCTACTGTAGATAGAGTACATGTACTCAAGAACAAAGAGGGCTTAAGAAGAAGACATGGTGAATATATAATAACTCTGAATAAATACCGTAAGTCCTCTCTTGTTTCTTTGCAAGTGCTTTTCAAGAAGTGAATAATAGTAAAGCTCTCCAAGTCACTTAGGGTCTGAGCCTGCAAATATCTACTCATATGAGTACTTCTTACTCATGTAAGTAGTCCCATTGAAGTCTGTAAACCTGCTCATGTGAGTAACGCTAAACAAGTTCAGGGTCTAAAACACTATGGGGGAGACAAAAGCATATACAAGTACAGCCCTAAGACTCTTCAGACATGGAGCAGCAAAAGATTTATCTGAGGCTTCCAATGTAAAGCCTTGTAAATTAGTACGAAGATCTAAAAAATCAGGCCGCCGCTGCATTGGGAAGCAATGGAGCTCTCTTAATATGGGGATATAGGGGTAATGTGATGGAAAGACTTAGATGCAGCATGTAGTCTAGCAGTTGTATTCTGTACTCTTCACAACCAGAGCAGTGGCTGGAAGTCTAGCAGGCAAATAATTATAGTAATCAAGTCAGGATGAAACAAAGGAGAGGCTATTATTCCAGCAACTGGCCAAGGGAACAAAAGGTTGCCTGGCTGGATTCCTGAAGGAGAGTGGGATTTGCTACGTAACGTGAGATATAAACTTTGATGTATTTAAATTGTTTTACAGACTTGTTTGCTTTTACTTTTTAAATAACTATTGACCAAAAATAAACTAATAGTTGGCTATCTATCTAGCTGATTAAATCTTGGGCAGCAATAAATGAAAATCTGCTAAAAGTCAGGGCTTGATCGTCTTCTACACTTGCCAGTATACAAGCAATCTGTGATGAAATCCTTTTGCCCGGTACTCGGTCTTAGTCTTGAAGCAAGGAATACTGTTCTTCCCATTCTAAAGCTAGAACTGTAGGAGTACCACAGTTTTCTCCCATGGACTTTTTTGGGTGGCACAACTCTGGCTCTGTCTTTGTGATCTGCAGCTGAGAGCAGGGTGAAGTGTGAAGAATGCACACTGCAGTCACGTGGACCACAGTCTGTGTGTGTGTTGCAGTCCCTTGCAGTTAGTGAAGCTTTATCCATCACAAAAAAAGCTTGGCCAGTCCTGCCTAACTGATGCTGAATATGTGATGCAGCCTCAATATATTTTGAGATAAATAATTCACCTTGTCTCTTTTGCATGTAGGATGAGTTGGGACATGTGAATATAAGATGGACATGAGGATGGTCCAAGGGTCAGTTCTCTTCCAATTGGTAAACTTGTGTCTTAATCTCCATTTTGCAGGAAGGGAAAGTGAAGCTTAGAGAAATGAAAGTCCAATGTAATGAAAATCAATGGTGAATAAATGGAAGATGAGGGTGGAGTGGGGGAGTGGAATCTGCCCCCAGAAATTTCCTCAGGCTAAAAAATGAAGTTTCTCTGAAAGATGGAAGCCCATGACATCTCCTGATGGAGATGCACATCTGGTTTTGTTCTTTACTTAGGGTTTTGCTTAGCTTTGAGTGGACTTGCTCCTGCTTAGTGGGCTGCTCTTGAACAAAGGTCTGTTAATATTTCAACATCGGTGGAAATGTTGGGAAGTATTAGTGGCCCTTTGCCTTTACTACTGTGTTATTTTTAACTTGCATAAATTTAAAAAATCTTTAAGTAAGGCTGAGGGAGTCTTATGCTTTAGCTGAAAGTGCCAAATTACTTATTGCCTTATTGCTTCCATCACTATTCTGCTGGCTGTGTTCAAGGTTGCTTTCTCCTGGTCAAATTGTCCTGAATTTCCTCTTTCAAAAGGAAAGTTCTTATGAAATAACCTGGATTTTTCTGTGAACTGTGACTGGGCTTGAAATTCTGTGATATATTTGGATCCAATCCCAGTACCTTAAGTACTGAGGAACAGCCAGCAGAGACTTCTTGCAAAAAATGAGGGGTAATAAAATTATTGTATCCACACTTTTCCTAGGAATCTAAATAAGTTTGGCTGCCTGATCTCTAATGCTGTAGATTGGACCATTGAGACTTTGATTTGGCCATTTTAAAAGCAGTAATGTTCATACGTAGCTAATGGAGTTTCTACCAGTCCAAAATTTGTCCTCTACTTTTCAACTTTACAGAGAGATTTCATCTTTGTGCCTTTTTTTTTCCTCTGGAGAAAAAAACTCCAACCCCATTTGAGGGGGGGAAAATAGAGATAAGAAAGCCCATGAAGAAATACTATTTCTAAGTAATGTACTTTTTTCAATGACAGCTTAGTATTTTTGTTAAACGGCACCACTTTCAGCTTTCAAAAAGGTTTAGCCAACAGTGCTCGCACTGCTTTCGACAAGGCAAACCTTGCCCACCTGTTATAACCTTTAGGTCATTCCAATCATGTTATTTCTCCCATAATGCCAGAAGTAATGGAGTAGGCAGGAAGTGAAAGTAGAAGTTATACAGCACTGCTCTCCTGCCTTTTGTTTGCTTGTCTATAACTACCTTAAACTACTTCCTTCTCATCATTATAACAATGGGATGAAATGGTTCTTTATAAATGGCCATGAAGTAAAGGCAGGCTGCAAAGGCTTCTGTAACCTATTATTATGACCTTTCTCTCATCAGTAATTGTTTAGCAATTTGTACCTGAAAAATCCAAGCTGTCTGTAATGTGCCACACAAGGTGTGGTGAAAGGGCTTTGGAGACAGCTGGAATAATTATTAAATACTGATGTGGTACAAGGCAGCAAGCCTAAGCAGCATGAAAAGGCATTGGACCAGTTGAATAATGAACTCACCTTAAAATGCATTAGGCCCTGGATTGTTTTGGTGAAATGAATGTGTGTGATTTAACACAGAGGGTGTTGATGCTGTGCTTAGATTCACTTCATTAAGAAAAAAACCAGAACAACAAAACAAAACGTGAAAGAAACCTGGTGTAATTCTGCCAAAGGATCTGTAACAGGTACCAGACTCCATAAAATCTTGGTGTCTCACAGAACTGGCAGGAGGATGATAAGTCCTGAAATTCCCTCATACTTTACTCATGCAGGGTCTCTTGTAAGCACTATTTCGATATTGCAGCCCACCTATTTGTTTAGATTACAGCAACCTGACCTTCTCCAAACTCCTTCAATTGATCTCTGGGGCAGAAGCTTTATTGGTATTTTTTCACTAACTTTTGAACATGGCAAGTAATAGAGTTGTCCTTGTGACTAGGGATGACTCAGAGCCAGACCCTGTAGGGATGGGTGAGTGTAATGCAAGATGAATATCAGTGAGTGTCTGTGGGCTATGAGGGCTGCTGGGGTTGTGGAAGTGCAGTGATTGCAGTGAGATTTTTGCTTATGCTTTGGAATTGAAAAATAAAACTTTCGAAGTGTCTAGTGTTTGCCTTGAGCCAGATTGTTTGTGGTATTTTGCCCAACTATTCCTTGCCCTAAGTCTGGCCACCCACTATTTTGTGTAGTTTGTCTTTTGCTGGCCCTTTTCCCAAACCCGTTAGTGTTTGCCCAGCGAGTGCCAAAGCTTTCATTCTTCCTTCCCTGAATGGCTCCAAATTTGCATCTCCTGCAAACAGCCCAGCTGTTAGAGTCACACTCACAGTAAATGGCTGACACACTATTTATACACACTTCTTCTTGGGTAGCAACTTGCTCTGTGTTTAGGTAGAGAATATAATATTGCTTGACTTTATTTTTCACACTCCTGTTTTTAAAATTCTCCCTCTTACAATATTTTGACAGGCTTTCCTAGTTTCGTGGCTTTGGCAACAGCAGATATTGGCTTATCTTTTAGTCTTTTCTTTTTCCATTATGATTTTCAGCACAGTCTGGATGGCTCACAAGGGACATCAGCACACAGACACAGCCATGAAGATGGGAAGAATAAGTGGCTGCCAAGCAAGCAGTGTCGCAGGGAACTGCCTTGTGTGCCCTCTCCTGGCTGGAAGCAGCCGGCTCAGGCCGGCACGCCGTGCTCTGGGGCTGCCGGCTGCTCCAGCAGGTCAAGCAGCAAGAGATAATATAGGGATTTATGCCACAAACAAGACTGGCTCTTCCTCTGTAACCTCAGCTATTGTCACTGCGTGTTCCTCAGGAATGCTTGAGACTTCCTGCCCCCCGGGCACGTCTTTTCCAACCTGCTGCCTTCAGCTCTGTCCCTCTGAATTTGGCAAGAAGCTGCTAAGGTAGCTGATGGGGGTGCATGAGGTCGTCTCAGCGCTGAGCTGTGGTTCATGGGATCCTGCTGCCCTGTGGATGCTGACATCCTCCCACCCGGGACAGGAGGCTCTGGGCTCTGCCTTGTTCCTCCTAAACTGGGATCGCTGTACTTGGATACGTTGTGGGCTCGCCACCTCCAGCCTCATTCTCAGGGGCTCTGCAGATCTTCCCCTGGGCTCTTATGTGCCTTTTCCAGCTTGCTCCTCCTCTTGCTTCTCTGGGATGACATGTCCTTAAGACCTTGCTGTTCAATGGCTACACTGTGGTCATGTGCATCAATAAATGGACTGTCACTCTTTTATTCTTTGTTTGCTGGTGACTGTCAGATCTCAGGGTTCTGGATACAGCTCTGTCCCTTGAGCTGAGATGCCAGACCTGCTGTTGCAGGTCCCCATGTAAGGACTTTTTGCTATTCATTTTACTACCATAGTTGCTGTGATGTTTGTATATTTGTTTAGTTCCTTGTAGAAAGAAAGCTGGTTTTTTGTACACTAGCATATTGTGTAGTTATGTAACCTAGTCTGCCCAATGCATTTGGCAAGGGAGGAGCCAGATAAATGTGCAAGCTGAGCATATACAGATGTGAGTAGAGCAAACCTCTACTTTCTTTCCCTATTACCTTGTTTATAAACCTTTTACAAGGATTTCTTTCTGTTTTTAAATCCTAAAAGAATGATGATGGTGAAGGATTTTCTGCTAAAGAGAAACTGAGGCCCTGATTCTGCAATTTTTTTTCCTTGGGCTTTAATTTAAAATGAAGAATGTCTATCAATATTAGCAAGAATGTTTATCAATCTTATCAAGATCAGAGGACAATTTATCATTTGGATGAGTACATAAAACCATTTTCAGTAAGATAGCACTTTTCTTTCCTGCACAGATGCTGGAAGAGCTGTCCATTTAGCTACGTTGTTGTTTGACCTGTTTTAGTTTGTTTCCTGTTCATAAGTGGAAATGGTCCCCCTATTAAATTTTAAAGTTGTGTAGGAATTTTAATGAATTCCTTGAAATTCAGCAGAAAGCTTAGTTTTTAAGTTAGGCATTATGAGCATCAAATTAAGCTGTCAGCATATGAAGTGATACAGAAGAAGATGTGTACAAGTACGAGCACAAGAACATGAACACACACAAGCATCTCTTTCCTCTCTGTGCTGACTGGGAAGTCTGAACAGCAGAACTAGAGGCTGGGAATTACATTTTAGTAATTCTTTTCTAGTTATGTCAGATTTCTAGCATGCTATTAGAGACATATGTGTCATCCTCACCATCACCCAACATATCATTGCTGTTTCAAACTGTTACCAGAGCTGTTGACACAGAATATTGTGTCTGTCGACAGCTCCAATTAGTTGGCGTGTCTGACTACTGACAGCACAGTCTACTTTTGTTTATGAAGACGGTGTGAGCTGTATCTCACTCTCACAACCTCCAGTGGCAGACAGATGGATAGAACTATATAATCATCAACGGAAGCGGGTGATATTCTGTCTTCACAAATCATCATGTGGAGCAGAACCAACGGCCTTTTGTCTGCTTTCAGAAATGACTGCAAGATTCCTCCCATCTGTCAAGTTATGAGGATGAATATGTATAAAATACATCAGATATATATGCAGGGTTTTGTATTGTGGGGGTTTTTTTGTTTGATTGGGGGGTGAGGGGGGGAAGGGGGGAAAACTGCTTCTTAATTTTCACCAGATGTTAGCTATGAGACATGGAACAGTAGAGGGAGAAGCACAATCATTTTCTCTGTTTCTAAACTTTCTTGAGTTTATTTTTTATTAGTTTTTTTAAAGGAATGGACCCAACCCCTCATCATTTGCAAGTGTGGAACCCCATTGATTTCCTAAGGTCGTACAATTGCAACTGAGCACAGAATTTAGTCTAATGCACTCTTTACAAGTATTTAATCCTCTCTATTGTGTGATTATAAAATCTTAGCAGCTGCCCAACCAGCGATGTACTGATTTTCATTTAATAGCAGTTACAGATACAAACTATTTTCAAATACACAGCTCCAAGTTACCGAGTGGCTCCTCAAGCACAGTGTGCACTGAGTTCAGGGAGTGTTTGTTCTGAGAATAGACACCCACCCCAAGTAGGTAAGTAGTAGAGATTAGACTCATTCATTCAAGTAAAATACTTTAGTATTTGTAAAAGTTTAGTTTTTCTTAAAAGACCTAAAAATTAAGTGTGACATTTGTTTTCTTAAGACTGTTAAGATTAATTGCTATATGCAGATTTTTGTCTTTAAAGAAACAAGGCTTTCTTTTCCTTAGCACGTCAGAGCATCAAGATTTTCAATAGAACTTTTGTTGTAGCTAGCAAATTCTCATAAAGCAAACAAATGTGCACTTGAAAGTGAAGGGGAAATCAGAATATGAATTGTATTTGTGCATATATTTCTCTGCCTAGTTTTCTGCTCTGTGGTGTATAATATTTTTCAGCTTTCCTCTGTTGTAACACATGATTTAATATTTTAGTGCTGGTCCTGACTGCTTAAAGTTAATTACTGTTTATTGCTGACTGAAGTGGAAGCAGAACTGGAGTTTTATGCAGGAATTAAAGAATAGAGATTCACTTGTTTGCTGTATTTCATATAGCAAAAGAATAAATGCCATTTTCTTACCCTTATAAGAAATTATAATCTTGGAAAAATGTTCAAACTTTCCTTGCAAAACGAGCAGGATCTACTGTATAAAATGTAGCATCTATTTAAAGAACTAGACAAGAAAACTGGGGGAAAACCCTTTTAATTTTGTATTTTACTTCAGGATCAGATTCCTACCAAGACAATTGGAACAAATCTAGTGATAGCCAGGTTAGTTTTGATTATTCCCCACTTCTTTTTCTTTTCCCCTGCTCTGTATACTTTGCAAAAATAGTTACCAATGAGTAAAATTTAGTTGGACACATGAAACTGCCTATTAGATTCTATGAATCTTCAGAGTCATCTGTTGGAGCTGAAAGGAAAACGTAAATGTTTCATTCTGACTGATTTCACATCCCTATTAATCCCATAGACCTTTTCACCATTAGTAAAAAGAACTTAAAACTGTGAAGGAATGTTACTGGGCTGTTGGGATACAGCCCATTTTCCAGTGTGTTCAATGCAATAATTATAATAGGTAAATCAGTAATATAAGAACATTGTATTTTGTTTAGAAGTTAAATTTTTTTCAAAGATGTGTGGTTTTGAGTTTTGCAAACACTCAAGCAATAGGACTGTATGTGTTAAAATATGTTTGGCTTGGAAGTTTTTAGCAAATTAATTTAAAATTTACATTAATTCACAGTAGCACTCTAGTATCTTTCAGTTGTGGATGAGCAATGATATAATGAGATTAGGCTGCACACTGAAATTCAGCTGAAATTTTGAAAATTGCTGAGCAGACCACAAAATAAACATATTGAAACATTTGCTGAACTCCTTGAGTTCCAAGGAAATTCTTCATGAGCTCCTGGCTAATGTAAGAACAAAGGAACCACCTATGTTAGGTAAATAAATAATTAATTTTTGATTCTTCACTCAACGGTTCTAATTTCTATGACCCAGTTCTGAAACAGCCAGGGATCCCAGTGAAAGACACTGCGGTTTTCAAGCATTTGTTCAAATGAAAACCCAGTATTTGGATCCCAGAAAAAATGTGGGTTACAATAAGAGATACAACTTGTTGACTGAGTCTCGAGCCCCTGACCTTTTTGTTTCAAGGCTGTAAGGACAGAACTATTCAGAGCAAAGATGGGCTGGAGTAGCATCAGCTGTGTAGCCCCTGGCTCTGGGACTTCATGGACACAGAGCTGCTGCAGAGCAGAAGTGATTCAGTGGGGAAGTTCTTTACTCCTGCCAGGATCTGCAAGCTCTTCCCTCCTTCCCTGGCATGCACAGCAGCAATAAAGCACATCTGGCTCAGAGTGAGCCCCTTCTGGGGTTCAGATGCTGCAGAGGTTCATGGGTGATTTCACCCAGCTACAAAAAGTTGACTTTATCTCATATATCACATTCACAAGACTATCACTAGGAGAAATGGTCAGTCTTCTGGGACATTCTTCCCCTCTTCAATCACAACTCCTTTTCTCACAATTTTTCCATCTTCTTGTCCCTAGTACCATCTTTTGCAGATTGTTAGATTGCCAGTCCCAAGGCTAGTTTTGTTATTTTACTGATTATACTATGTTATTCTTAATTTATTTTACCTTAAAAAAATAAATAGTACCAGTACTTGGAAGAACAAATGATGCCTCTGTGTACTGAAATAGGAAGAGAGTTACTTGAGTAGTAATTGTTATTTATGCCCTTGAGCTGAGCTGGAATTTGACTGGTAGCTGAGAACCCCATTAACCCTTGGTTAGCCATTGCCCAGAGGAGGCATGGCCAGATACAGCCCCTGTTGCCAAGGAGAATAGGCCAACCAGATAAAAGAATGGCTTTCACCCATTTTAACATGTAAGAATTGAAGCATTTGGATATTGGGTTACTTATTCAAGTCTATGGTATGAAAAAAGATTTTACCTCCTGTATTCCTGTATGTGCCTTAACCACAAATTATCCCTCAGGCAAATTTACCTGTCATTTTGGTAGTTAAATTAGATTTTCTCTTGTGGTAACTTCTACAAGTTTAAACTTGTTCTGAGAATGTTTCAGAAAGGACAAGTTGTTGCAGATCCATTCTTAAAGAATGGGGGTGCCTAGGACCACCAGCTCCTAGAGGTTTTTGCTTCAAAAACACGAGTGTTTCTTTTATTTAGACCAGTATGGTTGCATAGGAGATATTTCTTCTAGAAGCAAATTCTGTATTCCACAAATTGTTTATGTTAAGAAAATGCCTTGGTTTGAATAGAGTTTAAATTCAAAATAGAATTTTACTTCAATTCCTTTCAAATGTGGAACCAAATCCTGGCTGCTGTAGTTGGCTTGTAAACAGTGCAGTTTCAGCCAAAAAGAATTATTGCTCATGTCTAATGAAAAGCACCCCTTGTAGTTAGGTAAATGAAAAGGAATATCCCCATTTTGTAGGAGGAAACAGAGATATATTTTTTACAGAGCTGCACCCAAGGCTCTGCATGTTCAGAGGGCCAAGCTCCTTTAAAAGGAGTTAAAAGACAATTTTGTACTGAGACCGGGAGCCTGTGCCACTGTTTATATGGCAAAAACCCCCAGCAATGTACAACAAGTGGCTTTTTTGTCTTATTTTGCTTGGCTTGCTGTTTTGCCAGGTGCTAATCCTACAACCTACCTTAAGTCTCATAGTCCTTCTCCTATTTTTCATTGCAGGATAACAAGTATCTTGACTGTAATCTATTAATTGAATTGAATAAACTTGTTTCCCTAGCAGTGAGAGCATATTGTTTGCACACAGTGTCATCCCAGGCCCTCCAGCTATCGAAAGATTGCCAGATATGTTTATTAAACCCCCTGAGCTTGGAAAGAACACAGAAAACTGTCATCTAGAGCAATACGAAAGTGCCTATCTCAGCTGGGGATCTGGCTGTTATGAATAAAG
Source organism: Zonotrichia albicollis (assembly GCF_047830755.1). Taxonomy (NCBI): domain Eukaryota; kingdom Metazoa; phylum Chordata; class Aves; order Passeriformes; family Passerellidae; genus Zonotrichia; species Zonotrichia albicollis. Next base: position 34,706,900 of record NC_133827.1, on the reverse strand, counting down.
GAAGAGTTTGTGGTAGAGTTTTGAGATGTAAAGAGAAAAGGCTTCCCTATGGTGCAAATGTGTTGGAACCCTCAGGCAAGAAAAAAAAATAGAATTGTTGCTGGCAGTACAATGTAATTATTGAGTTAGGCTGCAGCAAGGCCTGCGAGCTTCTGAGGTAAAGGCCTGGTGACTTTGTTTTTTATTTTCTCTTCCTCCTCCCCCAAATCAGGACAATTAAAATTTTTCAATTCCATCTTTTTTCTTTTCTCCTTCTTACTAGTAATTGGACCACAAATATCTATGAAATTTCCAATGATTTTGTGAGATTATAGATTTCTAGGTTCTTATTTGTAATCTGCTTCCTTTCCTGTTTTGTTTCGAGTGCAATCCAAACTAGTCAATAATGAAAAGATGTTGGGAACAGTAAAACCTCTAAACTATGCATTACTAAGCTACACGTGGGCTTTACTGAGCTTTTCGCTGTTGACATCAGAATTTAACCTACGTGCAATAGAATCAGAGCTAAATCTAGATTAAATTGTCTCTGAAGAATGTTTCTTTCTATTAACATGAAATCTCATAAACCTGAGGTGTATTAGATTAAAATATTTCTATATCAGCAACTGCTGAACTTTTTTCATGCTACTTAGGGGTTGATAATTTACTGCAAACTTAAAATTGAAACTCAAATAATATTATAAAAAGGGAGATCATTTCTGTTGGTCTGATGACTCCACTTAAAATTGTCATGTGTCTTTGGAAGCTGTTGATGCTTCAAGGTATTGTTGATGCCTTATACTTATTTTCCTCAATCCCCTCCATCTTTAGAAAGTCCTTGCTGGCCATCTTGGAAAAGAGACTTCTGTTTCATATTAATTACACTTACAACTTTTGTTGTTCACATGTGCTATTGTCTTATTTTAGTGCTTAAATAATAATAATATTATCATTATTGTGTATTTAATATTATATTGATTTTTTAAAAAGGAAACAAAAGTCTTACAGTTGCTGATTTTGCAAGCCTGAGGTGCATAGCATATACTCCTTTAATATTTTATGGTGAGGAAACATGGAAAATGTGTTGTGGTAAATAACAAGTGATGAGGTAGAACTCAAACAAGGGCTGATGCTTACCTCTGGTTCCCATCAATTGCCCCAGGCAATGGGGATCTTTCCACTGACTTTGGTGAGCTGTGGATGAGGTTTCACATGTCTATATCCAAAAGATGTTGTCATTGATTATTTATGTTGTTGTCATACCCCAAGGCTCCAGTCCAGATCTCTGATCCCGTTGTGCTGGATCATTATGGGAGCACCCAACTAATGCTGCTCCTGAAGCTCTTTCAGCCTAAAGAGAATGGCTGTTTCATGGAACTGTCCTTTTCTAGAAAGAGTCATTTGATTCACATAATGACACATGAGAGTGAGCTGCCTGTGGTTTTGGCTACCCTGATTCTATGTTACAATCCCTGCTGCTGTTGTCAGTAAACCAAAACTAGATATAGTTGCGTTTTTTCATTCCTGAAACTTAAGGAAGGAGTTTATGTTTACAGGCATGTACCCCCTTACTTTCTGTTGTAGTGAAATCATATTTTCGTTGCTTTTCCAAAGGGAATGCAATTCGTGTGAAATTGCTGTTATGTTTGCTGTTATCCATGAGGTTTACATAAAATATTTTCACTTGTTGTTATCCAAGGAGAAGTATCATAATGTACTTGTGTTCTGTTCTCCTTCTTGTATCTTTTAGCAGAGGCAGGCTTATTTCTTCACATCACTAACTGAGAACTCAGATTCTTGAGATTTTAAGATTCAGGTTTTCACTGCTAACCTTGTAGATTAGCAGTGTAGGAGAGAAAAGATTCTAAGTGGTTTGATTATGGACTGAGGACCATACTTTAGTCATGTTTAGTCATGCAGAACTCAGAGCTTACACTGTCTTAGGCAGAGCAAGAAGTTACAGCTGCAAGATCTCTCATGAACACAATATACCCTTCACATCCCTCACTATGAGCTCCTTAGGTAGGAGGAAAACTACTAAGCTTTTGTATGCAGTGTTTTTGCTCTGTTTGTTGTGTTTCCTGAACATGGGTTCTGGGGCAGCCACGTGTCTCGTTACCAGGAGGCATAAAACAGGAACAGGTCTCACTACAGCAAGGAATTAACTCTGTGATAGCATTTTTTGGTAGATAGGAGCTGTGAGGATGTGTTGTTACTCAGAAGTAATGAAGTCCACCTATTTGCAACTTGACCTGTGCCTCTCATTCTTTGTTGCCAAATTTGTGTTTATCCACTTCGTCTCGCGAGATTCTTTGCTGATATTGAAGCCTAATGGAAAGGATTAAGTGGATGATTTTCTTCAGCGTTGACTCACAAGGGAGATAGTAGCTGTTTGGTTTCAGCAGAACCTCAGAAAAGTCCCGTTAGCCCACCAGTCTTCACCACCCAGGTTTAACCTCACCTCCTTCAAAGCCCTCACAGTGCCTTTTGTAAAATAGTGCTGGATTCTGCAGGTTTTCTGTAAACCACACAGACTTTCTCCTGAGCCCTTGTACAGATGGGAACATGCAGGCCTTTATTATGCTTTTCAAGTGATACCACTAGGAATGTGTTACCTTGGAGCTAAATCTGTTTTGTTCCATTTGTGATCTGTTTGCTGGAGTTTCCCCAGTTTGGAAAATCCCACCAGTTTCCTCCTTTTCTGCTAGTAACTACCTGCTTTGTTTTAATTAACATGTCACAGTCTGTAACTATTTCTCTGTACTCTCCACCAATAAAGGGGATATTCAGCTAGGAGATCCAGGTGTTGTTCTCAGCTGGATTGCTGGCCTGATATTGAAGGCCAAACAAATGCCCACAACTTTGTGCCTCATTGGTTTGTTTTCCCCCATGCCCTCTGTGACCTGTGCTTACACATATGGGGCAGTGTCTCTTCTGAAACATCAGCTCTGCAGTACAAGATGCATTTTCTCTGAATGCTTGCTCACTCAACTCCTTTCATAGTTGACTTCAGATATGTGATTCAGGCTTTGTCATTTAATAAACATTGTGCTCTAAAGTAAGTCGTGGTTACAATCAAGCAGTAGATTACTAAAGGTGCTTTAATTATGTTTTTACAGTAGTATGAGCTCTGAAAATACTAGGACACAGCTTTCACTAGGAAAGATAATAGTCCTTGTAACTCTTGAATATCTGAGAAGCATTTTTATTTCTCTGCTGGGGAACTGAGGAGAAATTCTGTAGCAGCATCTGTAGCTCAGGGTTTTGCTTGCAAATATAGATGCATATTACAGCATAAAGCAATTTTCAGTTTACATAGATGTCATCTTGAACATTTCAAGTAATCTTTATATAAATAAAAGCTTCAACAATGGTTTGGACAATGCTCTTGGGCACATAGTGTGACTCTGGAGGTTGTCCTGTGTGTGGCCAGGAGTTGGACTCGATGACTCTGATGGGTCATTTCCAACTCAGCATATTCCATGATTCTGTGACATGCATATGTATAAATGTTGCTCATCTGAAGCTGGTGGCACAACTCCCAGAGGTTTCAGTGGGTCAGAGCCTTTTCTGGTGTCCCTCTTTCACTGAGGATTTTGAGATTTCAGTTTGGCTTTTGACAATGTGTTGCCCAGTTTAAAACTCCTGATGAAGGAACATTGTAGGAAAAACATTTTTCAATTAAAACTTTTTTCTTGGATGTTTTAAAGTAAACAAAACAGATAAAATGCTTTATTCTGAAAATAAAAATAAAGAAAGTTTTCCCACTGTCTAAAAAGAGGAAAAAATCTGTAACAATAATGAAATTGCTGTGAAATTGATCCAATTTTTTTTAGGTCTTATTGTAAAATGAAGATGTAGGGCTGTCAAAATATTTGTTACCAGCTCTAGATTTCATTCCAGAAATTACATTAGTTTTGCTTCACAGGGTTTTTCAGTTTTACTTTCAGATCCTGGAAAATGAAATATACCACAATGAGTCTTTGTTAATGCAAAGATCCCTGCAAAATACCTGAAAAATATTGGAGTATTTTAGGTCACAAAAAGCCAAGTGATTGCTTCTTATTCTTTAAAATATTTAACTTTCCTTCCAGAAAATCTTACACTATTTTAGGTGTTTTGCTCTTTCTGTATGACTTACCTTGCTGGGGGAGGAAGGATACACCAAATGAGTTGGATGACTTTATAGTAAAGTAATTTTTTCACAGGTCTTTTACCCAGAATGACAGACTGTGTTCCCTATTACCCCTTTACACAGTTTTCAGTTGTTATGATATTGTATATATGCATTAACAAATAAAGGAATGCATCCACAACAATTATGTTCCTCTTCTGCTTGATTTAGTTGTCAGCAGGCATTCACGGCTCTGTAAAGTATCTCCTTCACAGCCTTGTCAGACATACCTTTTTCTCCCCATAATGTCAACTTAGTACAGCAGGCAGGCCAGGTGAGCTTGGCTCACTTTCAGGTTTTGTCTGTCTCTTTATCTGAAATTTTTAAAGGGGGATGTCAGAAGAGGTAATTGCCATAAATTACACACTGTCTGTTGTAAATTGTGATGAGAACATAATTGAAAATTGAGCTGAGAGGCACTTCCTGGATTGGAGCCGTGTGAGAGCCAGAGGACAGCCCCAGCAATTTGCGGTGGGCCTGCAAAGTCATTTCTTCCACCCCTCTCTCCAAAAGTGTAATTGATTCCTGTGCTGTAGGATTACCCTCCTGTGTCAAGGGTTGGCCTGGGGGTCCTGGAGAGGGTTATGGAGATGATTCTGTGGGGCTCACACAAATAATTGACTTGTTTCATTTGAGTACTGAGTGAGGGGAATGCCAGCTTTTTCCAACAGGAGAAGTGGAGCTTGACTGCTTGTGCAGAGACGTCACCGCTCAGAAAGGGACATTGTTCAAGGTTCCCAGGCATTCTTTATGTCTCTGGTATATTTGTGCCTCTCTCAGGCACTGCTCAGGTGGAGATAAGTAGTAGAGTTGGGGGAGGGGGAATAGTTAATTTTACACTTTTCCACCCACTTATCACTCCTCTTTTCATCTCAGCTAAATAAAAGCGTGAAACGCTAAAGAACAAATCAACTTAAGTAGGAATTATTGTTCACAGCAGAGACTCACTGCTAGAAGAGTTGTGAGTGAAATTATAGATACAGAAATCCCTACCAGGAGAGGAACAAGTTGAAATTTTCTTTGGTCACTAAACCTTGCTGATGCTGGCCCAGTTCAGCATCTTTTCCTTGCTCTCCAGGGTCATCCTAGCTGGCAAGAGAAGAGCTCATGGATCTGAATTCCAGTGTGAGGAGGAATTCAGTGTAGCAACCTTGGCAGGGAACTGACCCACCCAGAGTTCACTAGAAAACACAATGACTTTGTTCATGACAAACCCCAGCCCAGTTCCAAGCTATGAATTTGAAAGTTTGGCCCCATTTAGTGGAAGCACTACAGTCTTGCACAAATTTAAATTTTTAGGTACATTTGCATTCTTTTAGATGTCTTTATATATACTATCAACCCAGAACAACTAAATCTGTGAAAAACAAATCATCCTCCTGTGTGGGAATGTTAATTGTCTTATTGCAGAAAATAACTGTGATAAAATGGATTTACTACAGTCTCTCAGCAGATGGAATTATGAAAAGCTGATGGTACTTCTTTCATACTTGTGGCCTATGTGAAAATAAATGTGTAGGTGTGTGCACTGAAACAGGAATATTTGCCTTGTAGCCAGTGGTTTTCAGCCTCTTTCTCTGAGGAGATTTAAATAAAAATTGTCAATGCTTTGGGGAGAAAACCCTCAAGCTCTGAATCCAACTCATATTTTGAGTGCTTGTCACCCCATTGAAACATCGATAATGCTGCACCAGCCTTTTGTAGATATAATTTGTTGATGGTATTTCCCAAGAGGGATGACCTTTTTTGTAAAAGCCTCAGGAACTCTTGGATAGAGAATAAGCAGTAGCAAAGAGAAAAACCCTCTGTGCCTGGAATCCCTGGTCCCACATCTCTGAGATGATCTTTACCTAACTTAGATTCTTAGAGAATTCCCCTGGAAGCTGATTTGGGAGAAGAGTGAGGCAGAGGGGCAAGGCTCAGCATGAATAGATACAGTTTTGGACCTGTACACTCCTAGTCCTTTCTTTCATTTCCTGGAGAATTAGAATTTAAGAGACATGCTATCTCATGAGCAATCAGGAAATATATGTCTTAGACTTTTCTATAAATTGTAGTGAGTTGTTTTGCATATTTAGAAACAGTGTATTTAAAATATTCCGTTCCATGGCAAAGTTAAATTTATGATGGAGAAGGGACAGCTTTACCAGGCTTCTTCCTCAAACAAAACAGGCAGCAGGACTCTGCTGGGCTAAGGAGAGTGGGTACTCTGAGACAGCAAATATGAAAAGATTTTAGGTTGCTGTAGTTCCTGGTGATTCTCCAAAATCCTTGTTGGCTACTGCACAGATGCAAGAAGTGCTGCTGGTGGGTATATTACAGACCTGAGAAAATGATTGCCTTGGCTGAAAAATGCTGTTTGCAGGAGAGCTGGGGAACAGACTGAGTAAAAAAGCAAAAACAGAAGCAATTTTAGTGTGACTTTTTTTTAAGCTGGGATTTTTTTTTTTCAAGCTGGGATTTTTTTTTTCTATTTTTGACCTTTACATCTAATTCCAAAATGAACAAAAAGTACCTGGCACATACTTTGATGGCTTTATGTGGACTGTTGAAGAGGGGGCATGGCCTTGGCCAGCAATGGTGAGAGCAGAATTCCATGCTTGTTAGACCTGATGATATCAGAATTTGTTCATCCTGCATATTCTATGGGGTTTTTTGCAGTTGTTGGGTTTTGTCATTAATTAAAATATAGCCCTTCAGGAAAACCACCAAGGCACAGGTTTCAGTCCTTGAAAAATTGTTGAGATGTCAGGGAGGTGAGTCTTTGGCTCTCCAAGGACACAATTTTCTTTTTGTTGTGATTTTGAGACATGTCCCAGAAGTACTACAGAACTATTCAAGTTTTGTACAAATAACTGTCACAAATTGGCAAACCTTCATTCTCTCTCTGGAGACTGAAAACAGCATGTGAATAATTCTGATACTGAGGTACAAACAGGAAAACAGCACTGTCTTATCCTCAGAAGGTTAAATTCTGGAGAATGGTTGCACTGAGGGGTAATTGATGAACTAATTTTGGGTCAAAGGCTTAACAAAGGAGATTTTATGGTTTAAATAGTGGTCAGCATGGTATCTTTTCTGCAGAGTTTCTCTGGATTTAAGCACTGGTGACATAAGTGACTTGGTCTATATTTTATGTCACTGCAGGTCTGACTAGTTGTTTCATTTAATTTGATTGGACTCATATAGTTGAACAGACAAAGGAGGAGTTAAACTGCCGTACTGGAAAATGTGGAAATTACAGTCTTTTGTTTCAGTAAACCAATTGGTTTTCTGAACAGAAAAACCCAGACATCATGTCTTGAAAGCAATACAAAGCAGATTGTATTGTGAAGAAACCTTCATGTCAAATAACCTGTAAAGAAAAAAAATCTTCCAAGGGCAACTAGAAAATACTCAAGAGTTTTCTTTTACTTTAAATGAGAGTCAACAAAAATACACAAAGAAAATATATTTAATCATATTTTATTTGAATGCATGGATTGCAGTAACATTTAGACAAAAATGTCTTCTAAGAAGCTGAGGTTGATGGCAGGGGACACAGAAGTTTTCTCTTTATTTTCTCTCTTTTCTCCACTACTCTTACTGATGCTGGAATGCTGAGTAAATTAATCTTTTCAATACTGAGGATACAACAAATAGATACAAGCAGAATAGATATAAAGATTAAAAAAAAGGTATAACTTAAAGAGGGCATGCAGTTTCCCTCTAATCAATTGGTTATGAATAAAGTGATAAAGCTCTTTTACTAAGACAGGAAAAATTGCCACCAAAAATTCCCTGGTCTCAGGATGCCATCTGTTTAGCTTATTAGGAAGAAGACTGGGATGTGATTGGATGTGTAGTCATCCTCTTGGAGGGAGAACTGCATTTTGGAACTTGGCTGAAAGAATTTCTCTGCCAAACCCCACTTGGAGTGGGTTAAATTTCTGAGGCTTTGTCATGTGTAGGTCATACAAGAAGTGTGTGTAGCAGCAGACCTTTGTTTGTAGTCCAGGTAATTGTTAATGTTCTGGGAGCATTTCAGATTTGGATTATTTAGCAAGACCATTACGAGAGTCAACAGAAAAAAGCTGTAGTGGGACAGATACACAAACTTTGTCAGGAGCAAGGTTTGTGTTTTTTAGTATAATGGACAGTTAACTGTTGACATAAACTCCCAAGAGAGAGCTTGCATTTTTCATCTGGGGAAGATGTGCAATCCAGAGGTTTGTTGGCTCAGTAGGGGATTAACTGGTTACAATTCCTTAGTCTTGGCTGTACTTTTTCCCCAAAACATGGTATCTTTTGGCCTTCAAGAGATTTGATTCTTCTCAAAACTGGGCTTAAAACCTCAGGTAGCATGATAGATGCTCTATATTGCTATTGATTATCCCAGCTGTAACAATACAATCTGGTTATTAAACCAGCTGTAGGAAGAGCTGCTCTGTCTGGCCCTTCTTTCAGGTTACTTTAACTGATGGTTTAGGTTCCATTTTGCCTTTCAGACCACATAAATAATGGGGAGTGATAGTTTCAGCTCCAACAAAATATAACCAGAGCATATAAGATTTATGGTTTAGTTTAATTTTGACACAGGATTTTAGAGCAACTTTTAAATCCTTTAGCTCCAAAAGCAGGAGACTTCCTTGCCTTTTTGAACAGCACTGTTAATAGCACTGAGCGAAGTGGTCCTGATTTTTGACAGAGGACAGTGGCAACACGTCACACGGATCAATCTGTGTGGCCATTCTATGTGATCATGGTGCCTTTTCCCATAATGCTCTAAAAGCCTTTTTAGTTTTTGGCTAAGCTTGTGGCACATAGTGTTCACCTCATTGTCTAACTCCAGGCATGGCAATTGTTCTCATTATTCAGGAAGTTTTCCTCTTCAATGATGGGAAGAGTAGTAATGGGTTACAGGTGAAATAAATACACAATTAGCACAGTCAGACTCAGGGTGTGTTGGTGCTGACTACTCCTTAATCAGTTGCAATTAACACTGGATTAGTGTTTACTCTCAATTCTCTCAGTACTCATGTAATTGACCACAATAACAAATGTATGTCTATATGGGTGCTGAGGGATTTTTTGCTACCCAAAAGATCACTGAGATTTATAGAATATTTTGTGTCATGTGCAGATATCTCAAGTAATAAAGCATGAAATAAAATGTAGTAGCTTCAGTACAGGCATAAAGCAGGTATTTAAAAACCAATGCATTTGGTGTGTAAACAGCTTGACAGTTAAATACCTAAGGCCTGTGGCAGAAATTAGGTCTGAAAACTACAAGTTGCATAGGTTAGAATGGTTGCTAATTGTGGATATTTGGACTGAATTCCTGCTTTGTCACCAAATGTTGCATGAACTTTGGTCATGTGAGTTTTTCTTTGTGTCTGTTTCTTTTCTGTTTAAAAAAAAAGTAATGGGGGAACAGTGCACTATCCTGTTTCGCATGAAAAGAGATGTATGCTAAACACAGAAGCAAGCTGAGACCCTATGGACACAGTAGCACTGGAAGTGGGTAGTACAAGATGAAAAGGTGGATTAAAGACAAGACACGACGTTCAAACTCCCCTCTACCCCAGGTTAATTGTTGTGGTTTATTTGCAATTTTCCTATTTGAGTTAATTGCTTAAAAAGCTTGTAGGTATGATTGTAAAGTGAGAATTCGTAAAGAAGATTAAAAATAAAGTGCTTGGTTTCCTTCATAACAATGGGCAAATTTTCAGCACATTTGCCTTCTTTCCTGTCTCCATGCTGAGGGGCAATTGTAGCTCCCTTGTTCTAAGGGGATTCTCAAGTGCCTGGGTGGCACTTTTGGGACTGTAAACCCCACATGTTAAAAGTTGTATCTACAAAAGCAATATGAGAGTGTTTGGTGCTGGGGTCCTCACATTCACACTGTGTGTTTTGGAATAGACTTTGTTTGCAACTCCCTCTAGCCTGGCCATGTTTATCTGAATGTTCATGAACAGTGTGAATAATCTGGATAAAGAAATAAAATTTGAATTGGGAATAATCATGAACTACCTCTTCTAGTTCAGTCTCATGCAAAAGAAAGTTTGTATGCACTAAGGAAGGTCAGCATGTTGTAAAGCACAGCAAATGAGGGCATCAGGAGTTTTGCTTCCTAAACACACTCTTGACCTGAAATGCTAATGTAGATACTGCCACATAACTAGTTAGGCTGGAAAGAAGTGATAATACTTTGACAGTTAAGGTACTCTTCTCAAGGTTTTTTTTTTTTTCAATATAAACATTGAAACCAGTATATTTAAATGTACTGAAGGACGAAGAAGGACAAAGAAATATCAGACCACTTTGTGCCGGACACTACAATGATATTTAGAGAGGGCCTGCCTCAAAGGCTTTCCAATTTGAGAGCCTGAAGGGGCTGATTCAGTGGAAGGAAGTAAGTATTTACAATTCCTAGCCTTGAAAATTACCTTCCCTGCAGCTTTTAGTTCAGATCAATATTGATGTGTTTGAATGAAACATGAATAAAAGTTTAGCAGCAGAGCTTTACCCTCAAGTCTGTTAGCTTCTAGTCTTGTGAACTGTCTACAACATCACAGTGAAAAGATTTATTTGTTTTTTTCTCTTTATGGTCTATATTTGGTTTTTTTAGTCCTTGGGTTTTTATTTGATATCTGTAAATAAATGCATAAAAATGGTGTGCAGCAATGCTTTTAATATTTGACATTATCATCAGCAAGTAATGGATATCTGAATCTTGTCACTGTGTGTGTAAATGCCTACATTACCATCTGCATGCACTACAATAGCATTAAAGAAAGGTTTCAGCAAGGCAAATACAGCAATTCAGAGGGGAATAGCAAACAAACACTACCCCTAAGAATTGCCAAGTATAATGGTGTTTATGCTGCATTGGAGCCCCAGGGGTCAGAAGCCAACTCCTTTTCGTGCACAGCATTCACAGAGGTGATCAGCAACTGCCATGGTTCAGGTGGAAATTGCAAATGTTGTCATCTGAAGAAGCAGCTTCAAGATTTTCTTGATCTTCCAGTGCAAAAATTCTGCTTGATAATTTATAAAGGGACCTTTTCTCAATTCTTCCAAGATGGCCTGTGTCCATAAAACACAGGGGAGAGTCTGGAAGTTCACTTCAGCAGAAAATCAGACCTTGTGTCCTCCAGAAACAGCTGCTTTAATAAGGACTGGGAAAGGGAATGACCACAATGTACCTGGAATAGGAAGGGGCCATTATAAATGGTGATAATTACATGACAGATGTTTAAATTTATGTTTCTTCTCTGTGCACAATGAAGACTTGGAACCCAAATAATCCAGCTTTCATTCCTCAGAAACTGCCAGTATCCTAGTTGGGTTATTGGATATTTTGGTCCTTCACTTGTACCCAACAATGTTTCTTGTTGGGTGGTAGCAAACAGCCAAAATATCCAGCATTGCTTTTGGGTGGGGATTGATAGACACAGCCCTCCAGAGCAGCTGTAGTACAGGACTGTTGTTCTGGCTCTACACATGGTACCAGATTTTCCCATCTACTTGTTTTATTATTTCAAATTTATTTGTAACCAAATGCACAAGCAGATTCATTACATTAGCTAATTATCCATGTCTTTCAATTCAACAGTGTAATGAAAACTGCAGAAATTGTTTTACCTTCCGCACCAAAACATAAATCAAATATAGATGTATTTTTCAAATTAGTTAAATGTTCAATTTTAATAGACCCTTTGATACCTCTTCATGAAAGGCATTTGGGCCATGGAGCCTGGGGCGTATTCTGTGGCCCTCTATTATTTGTGGAAATGTGCATTAGAGGAAAATAATAGCAAAAGGCTGCCAGAAGACCTTTTGTTTGTACATATTGTCTTGTTTCTCATAAGAAGGGTTTCTACACACTTATTTTTTGAATGCATGCTTTGTCTATATAATAGGAGTGCATTCTTGTTTTGTTTGGTTTAAGAAATTAAATAGAATAAATTGCTTCTGCTTACATGTTTTCTTGACTTGAAAAGCACTTCAAGACCTACTACAAACTGTCAGAAAAACATTGCAGTTAAAATGAGGGTGGAAAAGAGGGTGTTTGGGCTTTGATTGACTTCTGAGTTTACCTGTTCTTTGTTATCCCTTTAAACACTTGGTGCTGATCCCTGCAGTGTGTGCACCCAGCTTTGCTTTTGGAATCACTGAATATGCAGAGTAGGAAGGGACCCATCAGGATCATTGATTCCAACTCCTGGCCCTGTGCAGGAGCTCTGTAGGAAATCAAGATATTTCTTTCAGCATGTGGCTTAGGGGATAGTTATGGTCTGCTGTGTGTGTCTACCCCACAACCAGAAATCACCTCAGTTCCCCCTCCTGGCTGTGGGTTATAGCTGCCTACAAGTGCAAGTGTAAAATATCCTTCAGTGGGATTCTGGATCTCTCTGATGGCTTCAAATAGTATATACTTTTAGTTTATGGTCTTTTTCTCTCTACTTGGATTATAGTCTGTGGGTTCAACTGGGTCTTTAAGCTTTTCTTGGAAAACTTGACCCCCTTTTAAAATGGAGGGTAAAATGGTTGTTTTTCACTAGTCATGGCTGTAGAAGAATTTCAGCCATTCAGAAACTGTGGTAAAATTTAATGGCTTACTGATACTCAGAAGCTTAGGCAGGGTTACTTGTAAGCAAATTTTTATTTGGGGAGGAGATGCTATGGGAATATGCAACAACAAATGACATAAAAATCCCATGGTGTAGCTGCATGGGTTTCTTCCCTCTCATGCTCAGTTGTTCCTGTTCACCCAATAACCGTGGCATTCCCAGGCAATTAAATATTGTAACATAAACTCAGTGAACAGCAAAATCAGGTCATGGGTGTGTCAGAATAACCATACCATGTAAAACCAAAGATCCTCTAAGTCAGTACAAATTATCTGTCAATTCATAATCTGAGAGATATGAGAAGTTAGATCATATAGTGGATCCTGTCCTGGTGCGGTGTCTCACTGTCTGTCAATCAGCAATTGAGGGATTTCCTCAGACATGGAAGACATCCTAGAATGATGAAATACAGATTATGTTCTTGTAGCACCCAGAAATCCTGGGTTGTGAATCAGAAAGCTATTGTGTTCAGTACTCTGTAATTGTGAAACAGAGAGCCTGTCCTGGTTGCAGTTTTGAATCTCTTGGGCTCACCCCAAAATATCATTTGTATAGTCTGATAGAAGCAGATACAGAGCTAGATTGTGATTTTGCAAGGCATGACCTGTACATTGAACTGCATTTGAGGGATGGGCCCTGCAGCTTTCACAGGTGCTCGTGTGCAGCTGCAGCCAGAGGGATGTCCCTGAGTTCATCCAGGCTCTGAGCTGCAGGAGGGCCCTGAGGACACGGGCACTGGGTCACCTCAGCTGTGCTCACTCTAAAGCTCTGCCCCTCGCTCAATGTGAGCACACCTTTGTAGCAGGGGAAACAAGTTAATGTGAAGACTTCTGGGAATACTTTAAAAAGCAGAGAAGGATAAGGCATTCTCCAGTATATTTCTGTACAAGGGCTGGGGCTTAAATTTCAATGTCCACTTAAATTATTTATGAAAATGAAAAAAAGCCATTTCAGAAATGTGTCTATTCAACTATTATTAAAATAATAGGTAAGACAACAAAGAAATATTTTTCCCCATATTTCTATCAGGATGCCATTAAAATATCAGTAATTAAAAATGGTTGTATTTCCATAATAGAAGTACATTGTTCTATGGATCATTCTTTGCACTTGAACTGTGTTGATTGAACTAGACCTTTCCTTTTTTGCTTATTTTTTTTCCTTTTTTTTACCTCCCCTTCAGGAGACAGACAACTCTACTCTTATGAGACCTCTCTTGCCACTTGCTTCCTGATTTATTCTTTCTTGGATGCTACTTTCACTGCAGGAAAAAGGTAGGAAAACATTTCTTTAAGCAGCAGGTTGCCATTGTAAAATGTCACTAAAATAAACTAGAAAGTTGATGTGATTTTAAAATTAATAGTCCCAGAGCTAAACAGCTAAAAAGGTTGACCTTTTTACTTCCTCCATTTTTAATTTTTTATTTTTCTTTAATTTTTGCCTTTAAATGGCAGGAAGGTACCCTTTAAAATCTTACTCTTTAAAAGAAAATATTTTTCTTGCAAAGACACTGTACTATATAAGACTTATTTTTATATTGAATAAAAAATGTAGTCAAACAAGATAATTCTTGGTAGTACCTTGTAATCATTTAAATAGAAGTTATGTTGTTAAAATACTGGCTGCAGCAGCAGTGCTGAGAATTATTAAAATGCATCAATATCTGTAAAAAATCACCTGTGTGACTTTCAGTGAAGGAGGCCTTTTGTACAGGATGAGGACAGGAGCTTTTGCACTGTGATGTGATTATTCAAACTACCATGGCCATAACGCTGTGCGATGACAGCGACCTTTTAGCCTTGACGACATCAGTAGCAGTCCTTCTTTTTTAGCTTCAAATCCTCTGTTGTTGTTTGGCTTGCAGAATAAAATGTGCAGAATCAATCTGCAAAAAATTCTGCCTGGCTTTTATCAAGATGTATTTTGAGTGTTGATGATCATTGTATGTTTGCACACTAAGAATGGGGGATATTGTACCTGAAACATGTAGGCCTGTGCTTTGCAATGAGTTTCTTCTTTCAAATCTAAAAACAATTCCCTGTCATGGAGGTGTTTGAATTTCTACAAAAGGTTCATAACTCTGTGATTCATTTAATTGTCTGCCATCTCCTTTATATTTGTTGTCATAAGGGCTGAGGCTTTGCAAATAAAACTAAAATTAGTACAGGGAGTCAAAACCAGCTTGTCCCTGGAAAAGACTTATTTTACTTTAAAGAGAAATGTACTTTTGATCATGTAAATATTAACTGCTTTTTGTGAAACCTTGCAAAGGCCTACTTAAGCATGTGAATGCTTAATTTCATTCACACATTAAGCCCAGGGGAGTCCTTACAACAACTGCTATGCAGAGACTGGGACAGGCTAACAGGAGAGAGGTTATATGATTTAAGGTGAGGTGTGGATGCTGGGGTTTGACATCAGAGATGGTTTTGTCTGTCATGTTGTCAGTTGTGTCTGTGCAGCATTTGTGTGATTTAGCAGTGATGAAAGTCTGTGGAATGAATAGGAAACAGCTGAGATTAAATTTGTATATTGGGACTTCTGAACATTTATCCCTTGCTCACTTTTTAAATTTGAGTTCAGAGCTGAACAGAATGACATAATAGGGGAAATTCAGATATTTTTTAAAGGGAAAATAAAAGAAAGGAAAAACAGCAATAAAGCAGGAGGAGAGAAAATACCTCTACAAATGCAACAGACATAAAAGTAAGTAAAGGAAAGTTAAAAATTACCATAGGGCAGGCAGGACACCTGCTAAAGAACCTTCTGCTGCCTCTCACAGCTGGAAAGAAAAATGAAAGAGATGCAAACAACTGTTCTGGAAGCATGAAATCTGCCTTTTGTCTTTTCACCCCTCCCTTTCTGAACAGTTACAGTATGCAAAATTTAGGGGAATCTCAAAGTCTGCAGAGGAAAAAAAATTCAGCAGGCTCTGCATATAAAAAGCTGAGCCATGGAAGTGTGCCTCTTTGAAAACAGGAGCATGTTTGGGAGCTTCCCGGTGCATTGAAGAAAGTGGTAATTAATGCATAGTGAATGACTTCGAATGGAGGTTGAATAGGGGCATAACAATGGGAAGTTTTTTTTAGGTTAAAGTGTTGGAAAAAGGAAAGCTGTTAAAAGATAGCTACTGTGAAGCTACAACTTCAATCCTTGTCTTCTCTGACTTTCCTTTATAGACTGTGGTGGGTTTTGTTTTGTATGGGTCTCCAAATACAATGAAGTTAATTTGCACCAATTTCATTTTGTGTATGCTTTGGGAATTTTTTTTAAGTTTTTTTTTTCCCCCTCTTTTTGGCAGGGTTTGGTTCTTTGATGGTGCTTTTGAGCAAATGGTTTGCCCAAAGTTCAGATGATGTTAGCTCCATCCTCTTTTTCATTTACAACATCAAGGGGATTACAGAGAATAACTTTGTTGCCCAACATCAAGGCTATATCTTCAGGCTACTAGAAAGGTAGTTCTCAGAAAGTGTGTCTTCTAATATTTTAGAACCTCCACAGGCTTCAGATAAAACAAGTATTAAATACAAAAAGCTCACAAGGATCCCAAGGAAGGTTAAACTCACACAACCTCCTTCATGTTGAACACCTGAAATGTATTTTTTAGACTGTTGGAGTGTTATCATAGTGAAGACAGCAGTGAAGTCTTATATAACTGAAGGCAGAAAGAATAAAAACCAGCACCTTGTTTAAAGACAGGCAATTTTTAATGGAGCCTAGGCTAAATATAATCTACTTTTGCTATCGAAAAGGGAATTTAGAGAGTGAGCTAGTCATTTTGGAGGGGTCTTGGGGGTTGATTTTTTTATGGGAACATAAGGTAGTAGATCTGCAATTCTGCTGTGCTTGATCCAAGGCCAGAATTTATAAAGCTTGAGGACCGAAGGAATGAAATGTTTTGGAGAAATAAAATAGGGAAGCTAGTGGGCTCAAAATAGTTTCAAATATTTTCTCTTGTTGGTAGTTCTTATCAGGACTTCTGGCATGGAGCATTTTAAACTCAGCATCTCAATTCCTATCACGTAAGTGTTTATTTTTTCCTAAGGAAGATATGAAAATAAAATACTCTACAAAACTCCCCAAATAAATTTTGTTTTCCAATTCTCTAGAGGCAGGCTGAGAAAATTTAGTATTTGCTGCATACAGCCTAGTAAAGCCCTTTCTCTCCCATCAGTTCATTTTTGAAAGGAAGGTGAGTCATGCTGGTTAGAATACAAGAGTGTGCAAATTTGATTGAAAAGTTATCTCCTTTTGCTGCTTCCACAGAGTTGTTGTCTCTCCTGGCCAGGTGCATATCCTTTCCCACTACTTAACTCCTGCAGGTGTCTTATTACCCTCCTCTCCTTAATGATTGTAAATGGCCTGGGAATTCTCAGGTTCTGGAACAGTGCTCTAAAATGACTATTGTCAAATATTATAGTGATAATAATGATGTTGTTTTAGCTGCATTTTTATTCTCTTTCCCTTGTACACACATGTAAATCAGAGTTTCTGACACTGAAGGAATACTTTATCACTCTTCTACTTTTCCTAAATTGAAAATGCTAATTTAGTGTTAATTTTGGATGAATCTTCTGAAGTCAATGTCTGCATTTCAACATATCTTCTACCTTGTTAAAACATATATGTATGGTATCAAAAACTTTGGGCAGGAAAAAAGAAAAAAATTGGGCAGGAAAAAAAAGAAATCCTTACCTTAAATCTGTCCCTTTTTTGCAACAGATTTTTCAGATTGACCAGGGATAAAGTTGCCAAGCCTAACTAGAGTCTCTTACTTGACCTGTGACATTCTGTTTAATTTAGGCCAAGTTACTGAATTTTTTTAATCCCTGCTTGCCTTTTCTGTCTCTCACTCTCTTGGGAAGCCCTTAGCAGCTTGACATAAATGCAAGGGGTCCAAAAAAGTCATGACCATCAGCCCTAGAGCAGGGCAAGGTGTACAGGAGTCTGTGCAAGCTGCAGGGGAAGGCTGGAACTTGTCTCACCTTTCCCATCATATCTGAGACTTGGCACGTTTCATTAGAGAGCAGTAGCACCATGTGAGATGAAACGTGGGTTGGACTCCTCATCTCTCCTGTTCCTTTTTGGTAGATAGTTCAGTAAATTGGGAGTAAAACAAGGCAGATTTACTGGTGGAGCAGCAGAAGTTGATGCTCTGTATTAATGTGGTGAAGGGATGATTGTGCATGGATTGTCTCAGTGTCATAACAGCTTTTAGTCCTGGTAATCGTCTGTGAGATTTGAGCAATGTTGAAAGGTTTGAGCATGCTAAACACAAAATATGAGCTGTTTGGTAATTTTACAAGTCTTTAATTTACAAAGCTGTGAGCTGATGTCATCCAAAGCAAGGTAATAAGACAAAGTTATTTAAGTTAATTCCAATGGTCAGAAGATGAAGGGTGCAGGATACTTGGCTGCTGAGTACTTTTTAATTGTTCCCCTTGTGAATCTAAAATAGATTTTAGTGATGTGATTCTGTACAAATAAGTTGCTCCTCTCATTGGGTGCTCATGCTGGATGTAAGAGCAACACAGGCATGAATGTGCAGCAGTAAATCTGGCACTTTCTGAGTTGAAAAGTCAATAAAGTTATCCTGCTTTTCTAGGCTTGTGTGTGTATGCTACACATCTTCTATAGGGGAAAGAAAATCTGTGTCAGAAAATGTCAGGAAAAGATGTAATGTAAGAACTCCCTCTGCTGTAAAAACTCCCAGCATATAAAATGTGCTGTAGCACTAACCATTGTGACCCAGAAATAAAATGTTTCCTGTGAACTAGAAGGATGCAGACTTGAATTAACTGGATGACATTTCCCCATCTGTTTTTTATTTAATGTTGCCCTTTTCCATTCTCTGTAATTAGTGCATAGAAGTGACAATTGTCATATACCACACTTTGAGCTACAAGGATGTACCAACATTTTGAGCATTTTCCATTATTTTTTTTTCAGTGACACTTAGAAAACTTGTAGCATCTTAACTCTGCTGAAGCCTATTATTTCTGTGAACTGAAGAGGCAATTTAAAGCACATTTTTTGTTTGCAAACAATTTTCAAATAGAACTTCACACTTTCTGAACTTTTCCCAAGGGCCCCATAAAATCAATAATTATCCATTTTCCTCTAAGTGACTTTAAAATTGAAGGTCTCAGGATTTTAAATTCAGAACTGGATTTCAGGGTACTCTCCATCAACACTGCTGCTCGCAGGTGCTCCCAAGCAGAATCTGTTTTTTTGCAGTGAGAGGAGATGTTTGGAAATATAACGCATCCCAAGCTGCTGAGAACACACTTTTCCTTTGGAATTTTCTCTAACTTGAATTTAGAGATTGTGTTGCCGGATATTCCCTGCCCATGACACAGGGTTGGAACTAGATGGTTCTTAAGACCCTCTACCTCCCCACCATTCTCTGACACTGTGATGATTCCATGTCCCTCCCAACCCAGAGCACTCTGTGATTCTGTGGTGTCTCATAAATACCAATGGTGCAGAAAGAGTCTGCACTTTATCAGTGATTCAAGTTTGACATGAGCATGAATTGTTTTATTTTAAAGGTGGGACATTAACAGAATCTTGCCACATGTAAATGTGCTTACAGAGAGTGCTGTTGTCCCCTGATCTTAGGTAGGGGTTTTTTTCAGCAGGATTTTGTGACAGCTTGACAGTAAATCAGTTCTACTGCAGAGGGTGATGAGACACTGAGCTGGTGACCCTGCTAGCACTGAAGGTGAGTGACAGGAACTAGAGTACCAGACAGGTTATTCTGAGAGTATCAAAATAACATCTGCAGAGCAGCCACTCCAAACCTGAAGCTATTTATCCATGAGAAATGATTCTGTGTAAGGAAAATTGTTAAAACCTGTAGCAAACTTTATGTACAGCAAAAAAGGGAAGAATGTGATATAATTTCCACAAAGACATAAGAGCATGAGAAGTGTGGCTGAAAATTGAAGGTTCTTATAAAGTACAGGTACACTAGATAGTCCAAAAATCCATGACTCTACAGCCAAGAAAAAAGCCTAAAAGCCTTTTCTAGCTCAGTGTTGAAGTGAAAGCAGAGATTAGAAATAAAAAAGCAATTTATAATGAATAGGAAAAGGGGCACTAACAACAATTGATATAGTTCAGAAGTTATGAAGTGTAGAAAGTTGATAACAGTCACTAAAGCATCCAGGATAAAGCCAAGTGAAAGGACAATAATAAAGTTAAAAATGTATTTTTTATATGAAGAGCAACTCTGTAGCATAGTTGTGTTACTGGACAGAGATGAAGAAAAAACATCTGTTGTGTTGTACACACAAAAGCAGTGGTATTTTTGTCTTTGTTCAGCATAAATGTGATCCCCAAAATAGGATATGCTTATATATGGGAATATTGACAGAGTTTTGGAAGTCAGGAAGATGGTTCATGTTCTGTCAATGCTCAGGATTATAGTGGTAAAAACAAGCTGATATATCCTGGGTGAAATAATGGAAGACTGGTATTAGCTTGTATTTCTCTGAAGACAAAGCAAAAATTATTTGGTTATTAGGCATAATTTCTGATGTTTCTTCATCATTAAACTCTGCTATTCCCTCCTAGCTGTGAATCCTATGCAGTGGTCAGAGAGTGGGAACAATGAAATGCAGTGTGATAGAAAGGGGAATATATTTTTTAAAATGGCATATTGTGAATGGAAGTTGATTCTTTTTGCTCTAGGTACTGAATACTGGTTGGGCTGATGACAGGTTGGTACTTTCAGGGTTCTGCATCCTAAAAGATATTGAACATTGAGTAAAGAGCCTATGTTATTTAAGGCTGAATAAAATGCTGTGCTGTAGCTACCTTAAAGACCTTAATCAGCAAAGTGAAACAATTAGATTTTTTAAATTTAAGTATTTATATTTTGTTTCTGGTTGATATATCCAGTTTTGTGTAACTGTATGAAATATAATGGCACATGATAATTAGGAAGACATTCTTGGAGGCTCTTCCCATGCTGTTGTTTGCGTACCGGTACACGCCCTTCTCTACTGTGTTAAAACGCCTTTGGCTCATGACTTATCGACACGGTCTGGAGGTGGCACAGGAGCCATTGCCAGCAAGCACTTTGGCCATGGGCCTCCTGTTTCAGAGGGCAGGACAGTCAATAGGATGTAGAGGGGCTGCTCTTCCTTGGTTGGCCTCAGTGTTAAAGAATTTACTCACTCAGACATAGCCAATGGTCTAAGGTTCCCTTTAAACCTCAGGCTTTAGGAAATAGAAGTGATCAAATGGCACGTCCCAGTTGGTGTGCTCTGATCCTACCAGCTGTGCTCCTCCTAAAAAAGGGATGAAATGATTAAGATCTGATTTATGCTCTGTCGCGGTACTGCTCTAGCTGTCAGACTAACTGTGCCAAGGCAGTAGGATTTGTCTGCAAGTGAACTGGAGTTCATTCTTCTTTTACATATATTGGTGCCAAGTATTCTGCAACTCAGAGTGTATTTTTCTGATTTCTTTATTGTTTCTTCAGGGTGGGACTCCTCTATATTTAGATTTTTACTTTTTCTGGAGGCAGAACCCATTGAAATGCGTAGCCACAAGGCCAGTGCAGTGGGTAATCAGCTGTTAAACCTAGAATATGCATAGTAGACAAAATTGCACAAAGAAATACAGAGGAAAGTTGTGATGTAGTCAGACACATAAATGGTTCAAGTTCCACCCTCATTTGCCATTTTACAGGAGTCTTACAGTGCTTTACAGTGATGAAGGCACTAAAGCTATGGACAACCCACAAGAGTCTTGGAAACAGCTTTCAAGCACTTTTGCAGTTTATATAATCTAGAGCTCAAGAGTAGTACTGTGCCTTTTAGACCTCATTTTCCAGTAGAAGGAAGAGGATGACTAGAAAAAGATTGAGGACTTCTGGATGGTTTAAGATGAGTATTAGTCTTTGACTGCAACTAAATTTCCAAGTGAGGGATATTGCATTAGCAGGGATCTGTAAGAATAGTCTGGATAAATCAACAGAATCTTGACTAGTATTTATGTCAAAGTAATCCAAGAATAACAATTCTTCTCTGTCTTTGTTTTTCGTAATATTCTTGTAGGTGTTGAAAACTTACAAGGAAACTTGAAGTGTGGCAGAGCCAGGAGAAAGGAAATTTTCACAACCAGTCTGAGGCTTCCCTTTAGCTCTATTAACAGGACATCCAGTCAGAGACTTGTTTTATTTGGGTTTTAGTGGGGAGTTGTGCTGCTTTTCTCAGCTGGGTTGACACTTATGCTCATGGGTGCTTTTTCAAGTTTCATTAGTGTGAAACTACTGAGCTGCAAATCTCAGAAAAGTGTTTTTCTGTCTTTGTGAGGTTTCAAGCAGTGTCACTTCTGATCCCACTCACAGCAGTTCATGAGACCAAGCTGGGGTTTGGCATTTCCAGGTCTGAATGGAAATTCATTGGAATGAAAGGAAATAGTCAAGTCCAAATATTTAATGTTAAAAAGTACAGATATGCTATTTGTTCTGGGACCACGTGAAAGTGAGAGAACATCCCTCTGGTAAATAAACCTTACTTTGCCCATCCCTTTTGGCAGTGGGGTGAAATGCAGACTGATTGTCAGCAGGAATGCCTTTCAGGACATACAATGGGTCATTGGAGACCTACTGAGTACTTTAACAAGTGTGTCAACTGGCATCAAGTGTTCAAGCGTAAGTCCATATCCTGGGATGCAGTAATTTGTTTTGTGTGCTGCTGATACGATAGAGGCTGGAATTTGTGAGAGAAATAAGCAGTTCCCCAAACTATCTTTAATATATTTGCCAATAAATTAACCATCCAAACACACTGAATGCCAGCTGGGACAAATGGAAAGTAACACATCTAGAAGTGATTATCTAGGGCAGAAATGACTGGAGCCGCAGTTAGGGCAGTCAACTAGTTTAATGATTCCTTTTGTTTAGCTGATTTTCTTGAGAGTTTATCCTTCAGTCTCTGCTCAAATATGCAGTTCTGTTGAGCCACTACCTTCTTATACTTCTTGTTTCTCACCATACAGGTAAAATTAGCATTTTGACTAACTAAACAACAATTTTTGAACATTTGAAGGAAAAATAAAAAGCAAATTTTCAATAGTTATTTTCATTCCATCATAGTGACCTTGTGTTGTCCTTGTTTTTCATTCTCTTTTGCTACCTTTTAAAGTCTTAGCCAAAGATGTGAAGCTAAATTCAGCCCTGATGTAAAACAGCACAGTTTTTCTAAAGCTTTTACTGTGTTCTGCTTTGATCCTGGAAGACTCACTTTTAAAAGGTGGGTATGACACAGTTTCTCCTCTGTAAGGAGCTGAATTTTTTTCTCCTCTGATGCTTATCATAGCAGCAAGGAAAGCACAAAATTGCCCTGGGAAGATGTTTCAATAATCAAAAATCTTTCTTTTGTAAAATTATCACAACTAATATTTTACTTGACTTTTGCTTCCAGAAAGTCAGTGGGAGAAAACTTGCTTTGTTGTTTGGACCATTTTTTCAGAATATAGAGGAATTCTTATATTAAACACACTGGACTGATGATGAACTCAGGCAAGACGTCTGCATAATTTCCTATACTCTTCTCAGGACACGAAGTGTAATATTTCAAAAAGGAGAAGTTTGTGCAACTGGTGTTTCAGAACTGTTCACCAACAGAAAAAAATATGAGAAAATTAAGGTCCATTGTCTTAAGCTGGTCCTTCCTTGTTTCTGTGACTTGTTAAACCAATGCTTCATTTTAAGGCAGATGAGGTTAGAATCTCTGTCTTCCATACAAATAAATTTTGAGTTGAGTGTAGATGCAAAAATCCTGTTGAGTTCCCTGGGGGATTCCATGAGAAACAATGACTGGCAACAACTCAGTTTTCGATGATGCTGAGAGAGGTGTGGTGGAAGAGGCTGCATAAATGTAAGAAGTGTTAACATGTTGTTTAGATCTCATGTCACTGGAAAATGTTTAACCCTTTATCTCAAAGTTAGCATGAAGATAGTTTGTGATATTAATTGCTCCACTTGTTAATTGGATTACCTCCAAATCTGCATGTCATTCAACAAAGACAGCCAGAAGTGGAATGACAAACCAATTTATGAGTAGAAAGGTATTTGGCAAGACTGCTTTCAGTCAAAATGTCCCTTTAATGAAATGCCATGGGGAGTAGTTGGTTAAGAGAACAAAGTCAGGTTTGTGGCAGGGCTGTCAGTAATTTGAGAGGCTGCACATCTCTGGAGCAGAATCTTGCAGAAAGGGTAATTGCAGTAAGTGTCAATCTTACATATCAAAAAAAGACATTGTGACCAAATGCCAGTATCATGTTCTGTGAGGTATCACAGTTCAAGAAGTAGCCCTGAAGCATTATGGTGTGTCAGATATCTGGACCCTTTGATTGGGAAGTGCTAAAATTTCCAAGAGTTCCAAAAGATGTTGCCAAGAGTTCAACTTGTTTTAATCCTATTTGATAAAGATCTAGGAAAGATGAAGACCTTGCCAAAGGAAGGACTGCTGGCATTTATGAATTATGACTTGTATTGCCAATAGTGAAATAGTGACATTGTAAAGGAGTACAGCAAAAATCTTGGATCTTAAATTAGTGGGTTTTTTTCTTAGTAATGTCATGAGATGCCACATTCATGAACAAAATGGAGTACAGCATAAATTAATAGTCTGTTATGGGAATTGGCTTCTGTTGCTGACAGTGATTAATGGAAACTTTTAACTCACCTCATGTGAAATATTTTCAGGCTTATAGAGAGAGTGATACAACCACCAATCACACTAATGGGCTTCAGTACTCTTTGTAACCTACAATAGAATTCTATAACATCAGAGTTATCTTCAGCATTTTTGTGATTATCTGGCTTAGCAGTACCACATTTCGGGGTCCTTTAAGACTTGGAAAAACCATGTGGAAAGAGTTTGGAAACTCTTTCCAAGAGTAATGGTTGGAAAATATTTTTACTGCCCACTCACTTATTGATAAAAAAAATTTATTTTCAATTTAAATGTAAGAAATGTACCATGTACAATTTAGTTAGCATATACTGAAGGTATGTTTATGAAATACATAGAAGTTCTTAACCTCTGAATAATGACAAATATGCCTAAAGATGAAGCTGCATTACATATTCAAGTACTAAGTGTGCTTTTTTCCTCTTGACATATCTTCAGACCGGGAAAAGAGTAAAGTGCTGAAAATAGAAAGCATTAATATTGTTGACAAGTAAACAAAAAGGAAGATTATAGCCCCACAGCTTAGAAAATTGTAGCGAATGCAGCCCTCAAGTTACAGTGCAGACATAGTAGAAATGTGTGTTTTCTACAGGAAAAGCTTAGAAAATGAGCATGACCTTTTAATGCACAATCACAATGTTTTTAATAATGGCACAGTATTAAGGTCCACTACTAAATTTGTTGTAAAGGAGGAAGGTTCACCATATGTAGGGATTTCTCTTGTCTGATACAGTAAGTGTTGAAATAATCATTTCTGTCAAAGGAACTTAAGCAGTCACAGAGAGCATTTTAAAAAAGAAGTGTAGCAGAAGTAACATGATTTTGAATATGTCTCTAAACATTCTTTTCCTATTCATTCTGAGAAAAAATGTTTTAGTAATATATTTAATTTTTTTTCTTGCCCCTTTTTTAATGGATTTTAGGGGAGGTGGGGATTATTTTTGGTATATTGTTTCTTACATTCCTAGGGATTTTATGGATCACAACATCTGTAAACTGGGTGGACAAATGGTATAGAAATTTGTCCAAACTGGTATTTCAGAACCAATTGCCAACATGAAATTGCCATTGGCTTAAGCTGGTCCTTTCCTCTTTCTGTAACTTGTCCAACCGGTGCTTCAAACTGGTATGCTCAAGTGATAGCCCTTATTCAATGGATTTTCACAGTAAAAGTATTACTTCTACACTTAGATAATACTAATTCTCATTCTAGACAACAGGCACTGTCTGCATGGAGATCAAAGGAAATGTTTACTTAAATTGGAAATTCACTTGCATTTTTATTCTGAAAGTTGAAGGGAAAGATAAATACTTATTTTTTCAGACTTCTGTTGACCTGTGACTTACTCTAGCTACAAGGACTGAAGTAAAGGCAAGATCGTGCTGTTCTATGTCTTTTACATTACCAAGAAAGACAATTCTAGAATCTGTGAAACTTGAGAAACTGGCTGTTCCATAGCCAAAATCTCATCAGTTCTGCCACATTAAAAGGTTTTTAAGTGTCTTCCATTTCATAGGGGATGAATATTTGCATAAAATTTTATTTTATCACCTATATAGTAATTCAATTTTCATCTACAAATTAGATAATCCAAACCATGTCTCCAGTGGATTGAATTCCCTACACTCACATGTGCTGTCATCTCCTGCTCATGGGTGGTGGAGAAAAACTCCTTGGAATTTAGTTGGCAATAAAGCAGTCATGGATTATTGTTACTTATGGGAGGAGCCAAATTGGTCAAGAGAAACCCTGTTGTCAGACCACAAATGGCATTTTTTCTGCTGGAAAAAAGCCAAAGCAAAAGGCTCCCAGCCAAAACCTTATATTAACCAAAATCAGTTCCCCACCCAGTCCTCTCTGCCAAAATAAAACCCCACAGTCTGTTCTTACTGTGATGCCACTGAAGCAGCAGCATGATTGCTAAATTTAGTAACCAATAAGCAAACTTGGAAAAAAATATCTTTTTGGATTGAGGATAGACCTGACAGAACTGAAGTATGTGCCAAAGGTTTGAATAGGCCTCAGAAGAACTTTTTATATCCAGCTGTCATGACATTAGGGTTTTCCTGGTGAAAATGTTTCACTCTATCAGGCCAATGTTAAACAATAGAATTGAAAAGAAAAAAGCCAAGTCACACCGGGAAAATGAGAATATGGGTATTTGGGCCATGGACGTTATGGTGCATAGGCAGTTTCCAGGTTTTCCTGTCTGGCATTGATGATTTTTACCCATTTTTTTCCCCTTACTGTTGCATTTTCTTCCTGTGGGTGGCCCCATTTGGGTCATGATACCTAATTTCAGAATTACTGTACTAAATGTTTGGATTTTTTTTTTTTATTATTTTTAGTGTCAGCACACCTGAGTAAACTGCAAATATTTGAAAAGCAAATTGAGTAATTAAAACCCAACTTACTGTATGTTTAGAAAATTTTTGTCACTAGTAGATGGTAGCAAGGTGGGGGAAGAAAATTATTGAGCAAGAAAGGGCTTGTCAAGGAGAGTAATGAGTTAGGAGATGGATAAACACAAGGCAAGTGATGAAAACAGTGACTGGTAAGAGTGTTGGCAAGAAATGAGCAATACATCAGCGAAAATGTTTCACACAGAGGGATGGACTGATTGCTCAAGTTTCTATGACTGTGTGACCTGTCACCCCAGGTATCTTCCAAACCACAGAAGATAGAATAAAGAGTTCTATTTTGTGTTTCATATGCTTTTTAAAAGCAAACTATTTTTTTTGTTATTATTTCAATATTAAGGAAATGTATTTGATAATCATCTGTCACTTCATCTGAATAATTAAAAATGCTTCATGCTTGAGCTGTTGGTGTGTCATCACTTTTTCAAATGATATCAAGTATAAATAAATTATATTAGTTACAATAAGATGCAGTTTTTGTTTTGATGCAAAAGACTGAAATGAAAATTAAAGGGGTGTTGCTTGACTAAAAGAGTGGGGTGCATTTTAGTCTAGAGCAGGCACTAGACTTGAACAGAGAAAGTGATAGTGAAGCAGATCAATGGATGTTAATGCTCCCTTTGAGAGGCTCCTCATAGAAAAGCACATCCCTTTTTTTGTTTTTCAAAAGTTTGTCAGTTACGTATCATGTAATGAGCACCAACTTTTCAATATGTCTCATTCTACTCAATTAACACACAACCATTTTGGAAATCTCTCTGTAAGAGTCATAGTAAAAGGTCTGGAAATCTGAGCCTTACTGTGGAGGCAGGATGGTGAAGAAATTCAGTATTTTACCTGGTATAAAAGTGTATACCACAAATTTTGTTTTCTTTTGAGGGCTTCTTTTCTTAAGTTGGGTAACATTTTCGTGGTAGTGATATACTTCAGCTCATCATTTTGCTGTACTATAGCTGGTACAGTGATTGTGTTGTAACCTTTTTTATCCTTTTTTTCCCCATTTATTGTTCTCTACGTCAACTTTCTGAACTCAGAGTATCTGCAATGTCAGTTCTGTACCTTTCAAACATTATTAATTTTAAACATTATTCAAATGACTTTGAATCTCAGCATCTTATTGTTGGTATTAGAAGAATTACATCATCTATTGTTGGGTAAATGCTTGAGCTGCAACTTGTTCTCAAGGAGGCAAAATAATCCAAGGGATTGGGGTTTTTTGTTGTTTTTTGTACAAAAATCATAGTCACAGTTTACTGGCAAATGTCTTTCTCCTGGAAAGAGTTATTTTAAAACATGCCTTGCTAACATCAAAACATTTAAAGCAATTCAAAGCTTTGTATCTTGCTTCCCCTGAGACCCGGCTGGCTGCAGCAGGTTGAATTTCTCCAGGTTAGCAGTGTGTCTTTGTGAGCCTGGGGAGTCTCAGATGTGGTATCTGACAGAAAGCAATAGTGTGAATCCATGGTGTGATGATGTGGAGTAGCAGCATTATTATGTTGAAGACATCTGGTTTGTCCATCAGCCTCAAAGGACACAAATGTGTTCACATTGTTCCTGGGTGCTGCTTATCCATACTCTCTGGAAGCCATGTGGTAAAGGAGGCTCCAAAACAATCAGGTTTAGTACTTTGCTGGTGTCACCACATCAGGTTTTGTTCCCAAAGGCTTAAGGTGTCCCTTTCCTCACTGCAGCTGCTCTTGTTTCCTGGTAGGGCTGCCCGGTCATGGAGAGCAACCCATCCATTCCTGGTCTGCAGTAACTTCAAAGGTGTTTTAAGGTGAATTTCTGTATGTGTTTCCTCTTCAGAAAAGCAACCTTGGTTCTACCTTTCCACATGTTTTTCAGATATCTGATAATATTTTATTGCTCTGAAATCAATAATCACCACCTTCTTATGTATATACATTGAATTTTACGGCTAAGGAAAACCATGCATTCATTTTTGCTTTCTAGTCCAGGATGATGCAGTCTTCTGGAATGTTGTTTTTGGAAACCTCAGCTGCAGCAGACTTGTGCAATAGAGCTGAGTGACAAATGATTTGTGGGGAAAAGCAGTGGAAGGATGTCCTGTTGGTGTATCCCTGAGAAAATCCCCTTTTATGCACGGGCAGCTGCAGTATCTTCCCTCTGCATGTCAGTTTGTAACCAGCAGAACAACAGAAATCTGTCAGTGGCTCTAAGCACAGTAGGTCAGATACTTTGATAAGCATATATCTGCCTTGGCTAAGTAACAGCTACATCCTAAGCATTTAAATCCTGGTAACATCCACAGGAGGTGTCTTCTGGCAGCGGGGTAGAGGAATGAGGCCCTAACGCTGCCCCTGGGGTTCCAGAGCTGTTGTGGCTGCAATGGGACACTCAGCTGAGCCACCCTGGGGTGGTGAACAGGCTGCCCTGAATGACTCAGGCTCTAACGAGGGGACAGTGAGAAAAGGAAGATTAGAAGACTGCAGCTGAAGTGGTGTGCCTTGTCCTGGTTGTTGAGGAAGCAGACAAGAAAGTTGGAGCTCTTGGTTCCCTGTGTATTATTCTTCTCAGATCACCAGCCTCACTGTGCATGCAATTGCTCCCAGGTCCACTTATCCCCATATGAAACTAGTTAATGAAAATGTTTTGGGTTGATGGCTTTCTCTAACCCAGACTTTTGAAGCAGAGAGGCACTGCAGGAGAGGAGCAGAGTGGTGGTTCCCAGGGCTGCAGCCTGGCCACAGCACCTAAACCACTCTGCTGACCCACCAAAGTGGAGAGCAAAGCCCAGCTTGCCTGTCCCAGTGCTCCTTTACTGATGGCTATTATGTTAAAGTGAGGGCAGAACTCTTTCCTCTACATTAAAAAAACCCCTTCCCCCTACATGCCTCTCTCCTATTTAATTTCTTTCTGTAAAAACCTCTGCAGTAAAATGAATGCAGCAGATGTCTACTCTTCTGAAAAAAGATTATGCTTTGAAGCCACACAGTAGCCTCACTTTTCACGGCATTAATGATGTGGACTAAGCTTTGGGAATTGTATTTAAAAAATACTCCAAATAGAAGAGGTCTTTTCAGCTGCTAAGCACACCCATATTTTTAATAGCTAACGTGAGTGTGTACACACATACAGAGAGTTCTTTTCAATCCTTCTTTTTCCTAGGTGTGAGTATAGATTTGAGCACAGGCTGATTTTTGTTCCTTTTTTTTTTTTTTTTTTTTCATTTTACGGCTCGAAATAACCAGAAAAATTTTTCTCGTTTGATATATGCAAGCAGTTTGCAGTGGTGGGACTTGCTGGATGCTCCCTGGAGGATGTCCCTGTGGCAGGAAGGGCACTGCATTTGCTGGGAGCTGCCTGGTGCAGTCTCTCCTCAGGGACAAGGTGTTTACCAGCAGCACCACAGTGCCACCAGCATTATCTTCACTAAACCTGCACTCTTGTGACCTTTTTTCTAAGTAATTGTTTTTGTGGGATTTTAGTCTTTGATAATAAAAACTTGATATTTTCAGGCAGCATTTGGAAAGCAAACACTTCCCAAACAAATGACGTAGATGGGTCAGTGACTTGACTTGGAAACTTTTTCCAATGCTTGGACTCAGCTTGCAGGGTTTCTTTAACTTCTCTGTGTTTGGCAAGTGTCTTTCCTTACTGGGAACCTGAGGGTCCTGTCTTGTGCTTTATTTTGCTGTCATGGAAGATGGTGCTTTTTCAATGTTGAGATGTGCTTCAGAGGGGGATGAAACCATCTCTGAAATCAGCCACTGTATCTTTGTGCAGGTGCTCTGGGGTCCCTCAGGCTCAAGGCAGCCCAGGGACCTCAGGATCTTCTAAAGTGAACTGCAACAACTTCTTTGACTTATGTTTGGAGAAAAGAAAAAAAAACCCAAAAGAATAAAAAGCAACAATCCCAAACTGAAAAAATAACATTTGGAAAGCGAACCCAAAAGTTTTCCAGGGGGATAAAAGAGAGCCTAGTTACAAATACATGTGCTTCAGGGGTGGCAGTTTCACTGTATCTCAGTGTCCTTGGTAAGAGCCAGAGGAGACAAATTCACTTTGTTCATAACTGCCATATGTAAGAGAAAAAGAAATGTAATAAACTCACAGAAAATAGAATTTATCATCATATGAGTCCACTTATATGAAATAAAGGAAAGCCAAGCTTTTTCGTGCTGTGGTGTCTCTGTAATTCTGTAGCAATTGACCTAATTTTCATGCAGAGTAGATGAAGTTAAAATTAAATACAAATAATTTTCTTTTGTATTGGTTTTGTTTCTCTTTAGGAAGTAATGTTTTAATGCCCTAAAAACCTATTCTGTCTGAATGTTAATTTAGTATTTACAGGTTCTCTGGTCTTTCGGATTTGGGTCTTTCTTGGTTGCTTTTATTTTTTTGTTTTTCCTTGTTTATAGTGCCTCTATAGATAAATCCCTCCCTCTTATTATTTGCTTTTTTTTTTTTCTTTAAATCTGACTCAGGAATGTGAGTAGATGGCCCTAAAATGTGAAAATTAAACTGTGAAGCTTTAATATATTAGATACAGACTACATAATCTCATTCCAAACAAACAAAAAATAGGAAAATAGAAAAAACATCTAAAGTTTATTCTTTCTACTAAACAAAAAAATCAGCCAGGCTGTGGACTTATGAAAGCTTTGGGTACAAGATTTTTATGTATTCATATTTTCTGTGTTTGATGATACATTTTGCTGTCCTGTTCTCAGAAGTTAACAGAATTACATAGGTTATTATATTTTAATTTTAGAGGCAAAAAATTCATTTTTTAATGTAGGCTGAAATGAATACAGGAGAAAACTAATGATTAGTATAAATGAATAATAATTTTAATGACTGTTTTAAACCTATCATGATATTTTTGTGTGTTGTAGAATCCAGTGCTCTGCAAGTATTCAGTTATGTGGATGTTAAACTGGAGAATTTTGTCCCACATATTAATGTAGCTAAAACACTGATACAGCAGTGATATAGTGCACAAGTGGGAGGTAGTATTAGTGGTTCAATAATTTTTTTTTTAATTCTATAAGTTTTCAGTAGATGTATGTTGCATAAACTTTCAGTATAATTTTTCGCAGTTGTGAACATTTCTGAATAGACTGAAGAAATTTGAAAAGTAAATGAAGCTCTAACATTTCACTAATTACTTCTAATCGATTTACTCTGTGGTGCATACAACATTTAGTGGCAGAGTTTTCTGGTTAATCAGAACTTTTACAAATTGGATTGTTTGTCTGTGGAAAGCTGGCTGTGTAACTGCAAGTTCTGCTGGTAAGACCATTTTAGACCTCCTGCAAGGCACTTAGGGGTGACCTGAGAGCTTTTTAGGAAAGTAATTATGCAGGTCATCATTTTACTTCTTCAAACCCAAATAATCTGAAGTGCTTTTGGGACAGAATTTGGGACAGAAGTTGTTAAAGGTGGTCAGAAGCTCCACTTGGATAAATAGTTTTGAGCAGTCTCTGAAATGTTGGGGAGAAGCATTTGCATGTAGCCTGTTATTGCCTCCATTTGAAAGGGATGCACTTGTTTGTAAGAGCTGCTGGGCTCGGTTCTGCCAAGATGAGTTCTAGGTAACCCACGGAGACTTCCCAGAAAGTTGAGAGTGTGTTTCTTTGTTCCAGGGCATTATGAAAGGGAATCAGCAAGGGCCTCTGGCTAAAAAATGTAAGCTGACCTGCAGTATGCAAGTGCAGGAGGTCAGCCATTTGATGTGGGATATATCTTCAGGCCATTCGAATAACTTCATAGCTGGGTCTCAAAATGTGACTTCCTGCGGCTGTGACCCATGGACCTTTCAAGTACAGTGGAAGTCTTGATAGATCAGTTATGCAGTTTCCAGGACTCTCAAAAATCATTTGCTTCTCAGCTGGTTTTCTGGTGTTTGAAACATTAAGACAATCATCTAGCACTTTTCCTTCTCTTGTGAAGTGCATTTTATTAAAATACATATTTTGTAAAAATTTAATAAAGCAGCTCATACTTTTTCAAGGCTAGACAATACTTTGAAAACGGGTTCCAAATCTCTGGCCTCAATATATGAATACTAATTGTATCTTATCTACTGTCGGTTATTGAAATCCCAACCAGTAGGAAAGCTAATCTGACATCTCCATTCACATACACCTTCTTTTGAGCCTCTTTACAATTCAGTCAGTGCTATCAATGATTAAATATCCCAGTCCCTACAGTTTCAACCTTTTTTTTTTATCCCTTAACTTTTCTTTTTTGGTTGTTACCTTCAGTTAGTGAACAGCTCATTTTTGAGCAAAGACATTGTGAAATTCACTTAAAATGACTGTTTGAAGATTTTATTAAAAATATATCTCTGTGGACAGACTCTGTCCTTCATTACAACAATAGAAATCCCCATTGTCTTCCGCACTATCGCTCCAAATTTGCAGGAAGTTTAGAATCCAAACTGAAAGATGTAAAATACTTTTGAATATGTGAGCCATCAGTTGAGAACAGCACAGGTGTTTGTTTTCACCGTGACTGATTTTGCTCACAGCTAACATATAATTACTGAGTCCATTCTTAGGCAGATGTGTACAATCCTTTAAGAGATCAAAGCAGATGGACCCAGGTCACTGAGATTAGAATTTGACCCTATTAGTACAATAATGGTTAAAATTATATGTAGTTTGTTTGCATTTTCCAGAGCTTGCATTTCAATGGGTTTATACAAGTTATTTCTAAATTGAATAATTCTTGCCTAATTTCACTTTCTGTGTTCAGCTTTAAGTGCATTTTACAGCATAAGTGCAAAGCCAAATTGTCCACAGGCCTCATCTTTTTACAGTCAAATCCAGATTCAGGCCTAGGACAATATCAAAGTATATGCTGTAAAGTTTCAAAAAATTACTATAACCTTTGAACCTTTGACCCACTGGTGTGGACTTTGCAATGAAAAATGCAACCAGCTATATCTTTTCTGTTTATGTGACTTTTTTTGACTGTTTGTCCACCCTGTATTTATATACTCATTTTCAAGCACCCCTATTTTTATATCATGGCAGTAAAGAGAGGAATTAAGTTGAACAGAGACCTTTTTGCTGAGACCTTACAAAGGAGCAGGTACTTGACTCCTGCATAGGGAAGCAAGGTTTTCTGTTTCTTTGTGATGACTCACTGTGTGTCAGATAATGGAATCCTATTAGTGCCACCACAGGAGCATTAAGAAGGTTTGAGTGGGGAGAGGAAAAAATGAGATTTTTTCAAAGAGATTTTTTTTTTTTAAAGAAAAATCAACTTTTGAGGAATGCTAGAGGAAGCCTTTGTTTTAAGTTAAAGTTAACAGTGAAGATGAAGGCTGGCAAATGGGTGAATTTGGACTCTGTCCGCTCTGAGTGAACAGTTTGCTCGGAACATGGAAGAACCCCATTGCTTACAAGCAATTTGAAATGTGTTAACTTACAGCAGTCCTGCTAATCTGTTGGGGGTGGTTTGTTTAGTATTTTCACTTCTTAACCATGAAGCATCAAAGTCCGGGCTCCAACCCAGTGTTTTGGGAGCCAAACTGAAGGAGTTTGCTTTGTCTTTCATCACATATAACCCTGCTCTGTTTCTGCAGGATTTATATCATATATCTGCATGGGACTTGAGATGCATTTTTCCTGTACAAGTGCACCAGTGGGTGCACAGTCAGTGTCATCAGCTGTGGGTATTTGTCTCTATGAGTTTACAGAACAACTCAATGTTTCTTTTCAAGTCTTAACTTCTGGAGTCATGTGTTAACATGACAGTCTGAGCTTTCATTTAATGAAAGTGGTGAAATTTTCACCATTTTAGTTTCCAAGCAGACATTAACCAAAGAGAATCTGTCATTGTAGGTCTTAGCAGTTGTAGGAAAATTTTGTGACTTTTGGTAGACCTAGGTCACGATATTTAAATTTCAAGGCAAGTGGTTCAATGTAGAACAAACTGGTCACTCATAGTCAGAAGCCTTGGCTGGTATAAAGAAAGTATCGTAAATCCGTGTAAGCTGTGCCAGTCGGGTGAAGAGGATCTAAATTTAGGATACTGAGAAGAGGATCCCGATTTGCATTTTGATTTTTGATACATGCATATACTATTAAACCGCAGTACACTACAAATATTTGCATTTTACTTGCATAAGAAGCACACCTAAAGACAGCTTTCAGCAGCCATATTTGAACTTAGACTCTCTCCAGTTGGACAGGGAGCATGTGCATACTGCTTTTAAAAATCTTTTTATTTGACTGTGACTGAATGTTCTGCTCTTTGTTTAAGTATAATAATCACTGCCACAGATTACAGGGCCAAGTCTAAGGAAAATGTTTTTAAATATCCCAAGACATTAAGGTAAAAATATGTTTATTTTAGAACAAATACCCATTTACAACGTTTTGTGGAAACTGATAATTTGAAAATGGCTGATCATTACAAAATAAGAAAATTGAGATGATCCCCCTCCCCCCAAATGTATAGGAATTTTGCATTTAGTTGTGACTTGACACATGTTCCAAAGTGTGTAATTCAGACTCTGGCTGGAAACATCACTGGAAGCAGACCTGGGTTGTCATGTTCCATTACAGCTATTGAACTGTCGCAGGCGCGCTTTTATGTTGTAATGAAAGGGGTCTTCTCATTCTCTTTTCAATGAGAATGAGATCTTAGGTAGAAAGTGAATTCTCTGGAATTTGAGTTTTGCTGGTGCTTTATTCATTGCTGTATGTGGGAAAAAAATAAACCTGTGCTTGTGAAAGTACCAAGTGAATCACAGTGGTGGCATTATTGGGCCTCTGAGAGTGAGGTCTAAACCAGCCTCCTTCCTTCAACCTCACTGGCAATCCTACACTTGCTTCAACTTGCCAGGGTAATGCCTTCAGTAACAAATGTGAATCAGGCATTAAAATCTCTAATCTTCTTGAGAAATCATTCAAACAGATAGATATTGCAAGGTTGTTTAGAAAAGATTAATATGGCATTCATTTAATTGGTAAAATATGTATGAAATAGATCAAAAGTCCTTGCATTCAGCATGAAATACTTTCAAAAACGTAGTTGTCTTATCAAGGATATTGATGTATTCATTCCTTCTCTTCTGTACTTCTGCAGTAGTACACTCCTTGACTAACTTTTCATGACAGCCATATCTTCCTGATGGTAAAGATTTAATGATATATTAATCTTTAAGTTTTTGGGTGAAGGGGGCAGTGCCTTCAAGTCTTTTGATGCCTTCTTTTGCTTTCAAAATTCTGCAATATACCAACCTACCTACCTAGAGAATGAGTAACATCTGATTCAGTTAAATAGGACTGCATCCTGAAGAAGCATCGTGTTATTTCAGCCATTTGAAACCCAGCCAATCCAGATGGAATTTGGAAATGTACCATAAAAAACTCACTTTGGAATCTTAACTGATAATGAGATAATGAGAGATGATTTCGTGGCTATGGCCAACGAGATTTTATACTGAGCTTGCTGGAAATATTGCTTCTATTGCTGATGGGCTGCAATTTCAGAAATGGGCAAATGCTGTGTTCTTCATGCAGGCTTTCTATTAAAAGCAAAAGAAAAAAAAGGCAAAAAAGGCTTTTGCCGGGTTACAGCCCTTTTGTTTCCTGCTTTTTGATTTTGGTTGGGTTTTTTGTTGTTTTATTTGTTTGTTTTTTTAACTGGAATTCAAGCCCCCATAGGCAGCAGCAGAATGTTGAGTCTGTGCATCTCTTTTGACAAAATGCTCACTTTCCCAGATAATTGCCTTCAGTGGGAGTGGCTAGTAGTAGACTTTTAGAGAAGCCACCTTCTGGAAGCCAAGGATTTAAAAAATTCCTGAGATGCATGTTGCCACTGATCCAGTATGTCAGTCATACTTGACAGGCATTTCTTCGCATTAATTTGTTTAATCAATGTTGGAGCCACCCTATGTTTTGGCCTCAAGAGCATTACATTGCCTTGCCACAGCTGAGCTCTGTATATCAATGCTTTGGCCGCATGGACCTGTCTTATTTGGTTCCAAATTCATAGGAAAAGATAAGGACAATTCATGGGCAGGAAGCAGAAATGTAGATGAAACAAATTTAGAGGAATAAACACTGACAAAATGGTGAATTTCTTATGCTCTAGATCACCAATCATCATCCAAAAGAATACTAAGGAGCAAGTTAAAGTTATTGCAAGGCAAAGACAGAATTCATTAGTTGGCAATGATAGCCCAAAATGGGAGCAAGACCATTGTACATCCTCATATTTCTTTAGGAGCTGGCTACTTTCAATGTTAATTGAAAAAAAAAAGAATAAAAAAACAGAAGGGGAAAGGAAGAGAGGCAATTTATCCTTGTTAGTAACACTTTGGTTTACAATGTCATGTCTGATATTCATTTTCAGAAACATTGGAGAATTCACAGCTACAGTACTATATCATGAGGATAGGTTTGACTCATGTGTTAGGATAAGAGGGAGTGCCTCTATTTGTATTAGCTGGAGGAGGATTGTGAACTATTATCTTACTTTGTTATCTGAGCTAGGAGTGTACAAGGAAGTTTCTTCTACTAATGGTTGAGCCGCTCTTCAGATAAAGCTCTCCACAGGATCCCTGTAGCCCTAATTAATCAGCTGTTAAAACAGTAGGTGATAGACAGGCTTGCTTTAAGTTTGAATTGCCTGCAATCAGAGATAACAGGTGAGTCCCATTTGGCAGTGAGATATGGAAGTAGAAGAGTGATCTGTTATCAAAATGAGTATGGCATTCAAATCAAAACTGAAGTTTGCAGAAGAAACTAGAGAAGTAAAATAAGAGAGAATCTTTGAAGGATCAAAATACCTTCACTTTGATGATGGCTTTAGACAGGTCTGAATCCAATTTGTAAACCTTTATACTAAGTGTGTGCATCATCAAAATAAATTCAGGCTGCTGGAGAGCACTCGTCATTCCAGTAATTGTTGGGATCATTGGCAGGTGGCACTAACAAGGTCCTGCAGCAGTTGCTGCTGCCACAGGACAGGCTCTGGCCAGCACACCCAGCCAGCCCAGGAGCTGCAGGTTAAATGGCTGTGCTTGAGTCAGGAATTTAAGGTGTTTCTTTCTGTGTCACTGCCCTAACCGTCAGGCTGTAGAGTAACTTCTTTCCTTACTCAGTTCATATTTAAGAAATTATGCAGAACAGGAGGGTACCAGTGGTTAAGTGGGACTATCTTATCCCAGAAGTTGGGTCACTTTACACAGGTGTTATGGCAGCTTTAGGCTTGAGTCCTGCTCTGCTGGATTTACAGCCACAATGAATGACCCTTTCTCACTTTCAGCATTATAAAACAAATTGGAGGGATAATGGCAAACTTTTAGGGGAGTACGTACCTGGTTTATTTTAAAACATTTTCTTTTTTACTTGTTTGTACTACACCAATGATCAGAAGCATCTCTCAGGACTGGTGCCAGAGCTAGTTGCTCCACAAATGGAGACAAAATCCTTCCTAGTCTAGATTCAATTTACATTTTAAATTCTCTGGAGGTAACAAGAGGGTACCCACTTCAGAGTGGTGTTCAGAGTGCCTGAGAGATCAAACTCTGTAAAAATTACCAAATGTCTTTTAGCCTGGTCATTGTTTGATAGTCCCATGTTCACAGTGGGACAGAAATCACCCTAAACCAGAAATACTGTTTATTTTCTTTGACTCCTCTGTGTGCAGGTGAATATTCTTCCATGACCTCATTGTTTAGTCTTAAGACTGATGCCTATCAGTGCTTCAGGAGTTAAATTACCACTTGTCTCACACAGAGGAAAGCAAGTTGGTCACTGATCATCTAATAGTCACAAATAGGCCAGCATCATGGGCAATACCCTTTTCTTCAGCTCACATATCCTTTTGGGGTTTTTTTAACTGGGCTCCAGACCTCAGCAGATGTCTTAATTATCACTGGAAATCTCTGTAGCCATAATCAGGCATGCTCATTTGCATATTCTTTTTTGGATGTCTCTGTCACTGGGAGACAGAGTTCTGTTTTCCACCTTCTCTATGGGCATACGTTGTCTTTCTTTTGCCTTCCATGTTCTATGATATGAAACCTTTATTTATTGGCCCTTACTTCTTCTAGCAAGTACACCCTTCTCCTGCCCTAGTACTTGTCATTGCTCTCCAAATCTGCGGGCTTGTTCAGCTGTCCTTTTTGTGTGGAGGCATGTTTCCACTGGATAACACTTCTTTTTTCCTGTGAATCTTTACATGTGCATGCCACTGCTTTCAGCTATGACTATAAAATTTCTGCCCTCTTTTTTTCTCCACCCATAAGCCCTATTTCATCTGCAAAGTTTCATTCTGTTTTGGATGATGCTTCTCATCAAATACCTCTATCTGATGTTCCAGCGTTTTAGATGTTATTTTTGACACCTGAGTTTGACTTGCTCCTAATTCTTTTTCACTGATTAAAT
Organism: Zonotrichia albicollis; assembly: GCF_047830755.1. Lineage (NCBI taxonomy): Eukaryota > Metazoa > Chordata > Aves > Passeriformes > Passerellidae > Zonotrichia > Zonotrichia albicollis. The sequence goes on along the minus strand of NC_133827.1, from coordinate 34,667,620 downwards.
GGTAAGAAAAAAAAAGTTTTAACTTTCTGCTTTGCTTTTCATCCCTCAATGTTCAGCTCTCTGTACCGATTCAAGTCTCAGCTCTGCTGTGCCCTCAGGTGTACTTCTGAAAATCCAGCATCCTGGTGGCCACTCCTTTTGATGCAATGTGTTTGCTCTGTTTCAAGGTGCTGCTTGGCCCCTCAGATAATCATGCTTCTTTTCTTGTGGAGTCTCTTTTAGGTTGACTGCTTCCTGCATGTATCGCCTACCACCTGGTGGGTAATAATATGAGCGTACTTCATGTTTCTAAAATTAAATTCTCTTTTATTCAGAAAACTCTTTAGAGAGCTATTGCAATTCGTTTGCTGCTGCTGTAGTAGCCATGTGCAGGTAAACCAGCTCTGCAGGGTACAGGCCCAGCTTTCTCCCAGGGGCAATCCAGGTTCCACACCGGTCACTACCCAAGGAGCCCACAGCTGCTCAGGGGCAGATCAGCAGAACACAGCCATTTCACAGATTTCCTCTCCACTTCAATGCACAGTGCTCCCAGGTGTCACTGACTAGATTTTCAATAGCCTTCCTCTGCCTGGGATGCAGTTGGAAGAAGAAGAGTGACTGTACAAAAGTCACCCTGCCTTAATACGCAGCAAAGTGCAGGAGGGATGCAGACCTCACTCCTGTGAGCCCACAGGTGTGCAATTGATGTGATGTCCCTGTTCCTGCCAAGCATTCAGAGCAGGTTTACCCACTGCTGTCAAAATATCACACTTTCAGGACTTGTATTTTGCTTCCACTTTAGTTATACACCATGGAATGAAACAGTAACACTTGGAAGTCTAATATTCCTATTTATACATTTAACTAGACACGCACATACATGTGTGTGCACACACACAGAGGCTATATTAAAGACATATTACAAGAAACATTTCCAGCACAGGGATTTAGCTGTGTGAATCCCATTAACAATAATGGGAGTTGTTCCCCTAAATCCCCATGTATCTCGTTAAAATATACCTATTAGGGACAGGCTGAAGCCTACAAAACCCAGCAGTTTCCAAGTTAAAACTGAAACTTCATCATTAACTTACCCTATTGTGCCTAGGTAATGCAACACCCTTTAACTTCTCAAATTCAAAGGTGTCTTTTCTCCATTGAACTTAAAACAAATCTTGTCTTGTTAATACAATGGGTTCTGCTATAGATAGTCCACTCTGTAACTCTTGATCATGTTGGAAATGTTTTCTCTCTCAAGAAATACCATCTATGAAGGGACAATGTTATCAAAATATCTTTAAATCATTTAGGAGAAGTAGAATATAAAATATAAATGGACTAATGCATTTGCTAATAGCAGATCATAACATTGAAGTATGACAGTGATGAAATGTCAGAATCATTATTCTTAGCATTTTTTAAAATAAAGGACTCTTGATGTATAAAACAAGTCACTCCAGATGAATGAATATCTAAGGAAACCAGATACGGAAGGAAAGTTTATTTACAGTAAACTCATTTATCAATGTCATTATGACAGAAAGAAACCTTAAGCTGTGTGCTCCAAGCATTCCCCAGTGCAGTTACGTGCATTCTAGACAAGATGAGGTTGTGTCTGTGTGTGATTTAGGTCTGCACTGTCCATGGTGTAGAGCATTCTAGAGACGATGAAGCTAAGGGTAAATGAGCTGGCTTGACTGTCCTCTGTAGAGTTGCCTTTCCTGAGAGCTTTTCCTGAGTTACTGGAGAGGGTGATTTAAAGTGGAATAGCATGTGTGGAGGTCTGTACTAATGCTGTTGTTTCTGATATGTGAAATGAGCTCACTTGCTGTTGGCTCAGGTAACTGCACTGCAGATGTAATAGAAGACCATGCTTTTTTACCTTTGATAATGGTATAACTTTCTCAGCTTTGATAGGAAGCTGAAATAAGGAGTGACAGCAAAAACAGGATCCGCAGTGGTATATAGTGGTGAAATATTTGGAACATGCTTGCATTAAGTATAATTTTTTCTGGGTTTAGCAGCAAAGATAAAGGGGTTACAGTGAACGTGAGTATCAGATCCACTAAGTCCTGCTTGTTTTGAGTTGAGCATAGCCCAAAAATAGACATCTATGCAGCTCCATTTCTGTTGCTTTCAATTTTCACTGCAGTGGAAACTGTCCTTTACCTCTGGGCTGGAAGCAGTGGGTGAAAATATCATCCTATGCAAGCAGAAAATACTGTAATTACACTGTATGTGTGTTTTTATTTCCCCCTTGCCTTCTCCAGCATAAATCTCTGGTTTGATATATCGCAAATAACTTTTCTGGCTCTATGGCCCTCCCTGGTCCTTGTTAACCTGTGAGCAGAACTCCATCTCTCAACAAAATGTGCTCCCTGCTAGAGCAGCACATGAGTCTCTTGGGTCTGGAGGAGCTCCGGTAGGGCTTCTTCCAGTAGCTTAACCATTAACAATGAGCAGTGAAATGAGTCATCCATACTTTATTTTTAATTAGAGCTGCAGCTTGAGCTCAAGCTTGAGATTGTTCTTGCCTGCAGAGCTCAGGAGCTGAAACCAGCAGCACTCCCCTGGTCTTGGCTGTGCAGGGATTTCTGTAGAGCAACATCCTCACATTGTTGTGGATACAAACAGTGGAGCAAAACTAACACAACATACAGATTAGCAGGAGCAAGTTAGCATAATTCCTGTTGGCTTAGTCTGGCTGGAGATGTTTTACTTGCTCTATTTCTGATTTCCCTCTTGCACACACATACCACCCCCATTCCATCCAGCACGCTGGCTCCCCCCTCCAAACAGAAGCCCAAATAATGAACACTGGATAAAGGGGAAAAATGATTCTTTATATTTGATAGTTGCTTGTTTTAAATATATTTAATTTATTATAATTTAGACAAGCTTAACAAGCTTGATATGAAGCTTTCAAGCCGCAAGCTGGATGGAGAAATATCTCCACTGACTCCTGTAGTCAAATGATTTGTTTACATTTTAGCCACCTTTTGTATTTGTTTCACACGCAGCCCATGAAGCCTAAAACTTATTGTATTAAACAGAATTCTGATGAACAACCCCTGCTAGACCCTAAGACCCATTAAAAAATCACAAATGCATTTAAAAAGAGGAGTGAATTCAGTGCTCACCTGAACTGCAGTGCCAGCCCTTGCCAAAGCAACACAGCTGTCAATCTGCTGAGTTCATACAGATTGTGGCTTTAAAGGAAGATATTTCTTGGAATGCATTGGAAAGCAGAGTTGAAAACATGGTCTTTTGCATTTTGTTACATCTTAGTGAACAAAAATCCTCAATAGAGAGCTAGTTTCATTTTTTATCTGGATTGCTGTTATCTGTAGAGGGAAATCCAACTTGTTAAGCCTGTGTGCTTTGTGATGTCGGTGCCAAGCAGTTGGGTGCTGGCTGTCAGAGCCTGGGACCCAGCTCTGGTGGCCTCTATCAGCTTGGCCACAGCAGCTGTTTGCTCTCCTTCTTCCTCTCCCCATGTTTTATTTTGTCTCTTGTTTTGGGAGTTTCCTGGGGGAGAAGATGTGAGATTTCTGAGATGGAATCCTTAATTTCAGCAAGCAGGACCACAGTGAGGGTCATGCTGCTTGTTATGTATATGTACTACATATACATAACCATGTCCTACAACTGTTCTTTTCTACAAGTGCATTAGGCAGGTAACAATTTAAGCTTCTTCTTATGATGGACACGTTCATTTTTAGCCTGACTTGCACTGGGATTTCTTTTGCATCCCTGGTTAATAGGTGGGAGGACAGGTTGTGATGGAACAACCAGTGCTGTAATGTTGAAAGGGTAGGAAGCAAGCTGTGCTGGGCCAAGGACCCGGGCTCTGCAGAGCACTTCAAAGCAGCACACAAAATACTAATCAAACAGTCAGGTGCTCCTTTCTGCACAGCCTCAAGGCAGAATCCCTTGTTCTGGTGCAGGCAGAGTCACGCTCCTCATGAGGGTTCTGTGGCTCAGGTTTGGATGGCTCTGGCAGTACTTTTGCTTAGAGGGCAGAGAGAGTCCTTGGTGAGAGGGGGAGCAGGGAAGAGCCCTGAACCCCAGCTGGTGCCTTGCTCCTTCTCATCCCTGCAGCCACTCCAGGTGTCCTGGGAGGGAAGCTGGGCTGGCACACAGGTTGTGTGTGGCCGGTGATGGTTCCATTCAGGCAGGAGAATTGGTGTGCAGATCCACAGCAGGGAAGGGAATATGGACAAAGGTGAGAAGAAGCAGCTCACTCAGATGGGGTGGTATTTGGAAACCAAACTGTTGTCTGGACCCCTCATGGAAATGGTGCCCTGGAGTGCCAGCGGAACACATCAACTGGGGACATGCATTTTTTGCTGGACTGTGCTAGTTTAGGCTGCAGAAAATTTGGCATTTCCCTCATGAAGCGTAGCCTTGATAAAAGACCTCAGTTTGTAGCATTTTTCATGCAAAGAGACACACTGTATAACACAATTACAGAGTGAAGTGCCAATAAGAGCAGATCAGGGTGAAGGGACATTAACTGACACAGAAACTGGACAAGAGCACAAGGATGGTTAAGACAAGGAGTTAGTGATGGAGATGTCACACCTGGTGGACAATACCTGAAAATGAGTACCCTTATGTTGTGTAATAGGACCATGAGGAGGACAGTAGAATTTGGGGAAAGAAGTGCAGGAGAAAAGTGAGGTGAGCTGGTTACAAGTCCAACAGTAATGTAGAATTTTAAAGCTAAGTGGCACAAAAGTTTTTACACTAAGAGGGCTGTCTTTGTGCAGGAACCAGACAATATCTGGTTCTGATATGGGATTACATCTTTCCTCACCTCTCTCTTTTTCCCCCTACCTCTCTATAAATATTGCAAGTTTTGGTAGTAAAGTCCAAATTACTGAATGGCTAAAAAATTGTATTTGAGAGTATTTATATAGTGACTTGTCATTACTGTAAATTTTCATGTCTTCATGTAGTTAATTTAACCTTTCTGGGAGAGAGTTGGATGGCAGCATTCAAAAAATCAGTTGGTTTACTTCCTTCACTAGTGGTTTGAATTGCTCTAATTGAAACCAGCATTATTTTGTTTGATCTTGTAATTAAACAATGTAATTTATATTAATCCATTGAATAATTTGGCTAATTGCTTTTACGCTGATTTTATCTTAGCCTTTTTTCTTTTAAATTAATATTGGAACCAAGCAGTTATCTGCTGAAAACCAATAAGCCACAAGTGAAGAAAAGATCTCTTTTACTTGTGGGGATTTTATTTTTAGTTTCTTTGATAAATACTGTGTTACAATAGAGACACAAAAGCCCTGATTTAGCCAAATGTTTAAGGATACCATTCCAGTGTTGCTCTGTAAACTTAGGGGCTTTCTCGACTCACAGTCTAAATGATGAAAAACCAGACTCTTGTTGGAAATTAAGCCTTTACATCTCAGAGAGGAAAAAGATGGTCTCATACTAGCAAAATACATTGTTTTTATTCCTGCTTCCATATCCTTGGCCTTCAGAGAACGACCTTGCTTAGTTGCTCATCCTAAGCCCTGTCTGCTCATTGTGCATGGCTGGGAACACTCACCACTTTCCAAGGAATGGCATGAGGCAGTAGCAGCTGTAAACTGTGCTCACATGCATGGGGTTCAGGTGACTAATGAAGTACAACAAATAATGCAGAGCAAACAGTCAGCTTTGCAATCTCTCTTTAAGTTGAAATCTATTTATATGCATTGAGATAACATTCATTCATGGGAACACATTTGCAGAGATCAGGTTGTGAACTGTTTGAGAACCTGAAAGGTTGGTTCTCTTGTGCTTTGAAAAATCTGTTCCCAGTTCACATGCTTGGGTATAATTGGGCTTGCTAAGGTTAAGATCACTGTGTAGGAATACCCAGGATGTGCATGCCCTAGTGAGAAGTTCATCTGTTGAAGTGAATTCTTTCTTTTGTACTCGTGGTCCCTCGTTATTGCCTTGCCATATATAATTCAAACTGAAAACCTGCCTGACCATACAGGAAATGCACATATCAAAATAAGCAATGCTGAGCAATAAAATGGTTGAGAATGCATAAACTAATTCTTCGGAATAAAAGAATTTTCTTCTAGATATGACAGAGATCAGATTTTTTAGGAAGCTCACCTCTACCACTTGTCAGCAGCAGGCCTGTCAGGTTAAAAATAGTGAAAAAGTGACAAGCAGAATATTTGACAAAGGTAGGAGCAAAGAGCAGATGACAGTGCCCATGATGATTGATTTGTGATGGTTATTTTCCTATCTCTGTTTTCTTTACCTATGTTGCCATTTTGAACAACCACAGCCATGAATTGGTTTTGTACATGAATTCTCTCCCAGGTGTTTGCTTGTTGTGTTACAGCTGGGCTGTGCCATGAGTGACATTTTGCAGCACATTCATTTTTCCTGTGCTGAGTAGGGGAGACATCTTGATGTTGGTGGAATAGATGCATGGTGCAACAGATTTGCATCTGAGAGAGATCCTTCAAAATGATGTTGTTCTGCAGGTGTTCAAACTCCTTCTGAGGACAAACTTGATTGTTGTACATCCATCTCACTGATTAGCAGTCCCAGGTCCCTGTGGGCCTGTTCATTGCTTTGCTCTGTTTCTGATCTTGTAATTTCTAAGACCCATAACAGAAGGACTGCATGAGTTAAAATTTACCATGTATTTAATGGGGGTTTATTGATGCTTTATGCACTGCCCTCTAATACCTCTGTGTTGGTGTTATAATAACATAATTTAATCACACCTATTGCAATTTTCCCATCTGTCATTGTTGTTTTTCTCAAGCATTCTTTTTCTGTTGATCTGGGCCAGACAGGCTTTCCCTAGCCATCCTTCTATTCATTAAAAAAATTCTGTAGTTTTAATTTTACTTCTTACAGTATTTCTGGTAAATTTTAGTTGGATTAGACTAATTTCTTATGGCCTCATTTTGTCTTTTTATTTCTGTATTCTAGCACTAATTACTAGTGATGTGATTAATGTTCCTCATACCTGGTAACTTTGTTCTTTCTGGTTTTGAGATGATGTTAATTAATCCAACTTTGAAAAAATACTTGCAGTCCTGATCATGTGTCACATTTCTTATTCTTTCTGGAACCCAGAGGCTATATAAAAACTGAGTAATTAGAGATATATTTATGCAACTATGCTTGCAGAAACTTTCAGTCTAGATATCACTGTCAGAAGTACGAACTGCATTTAAGAGGATGGCCATGAGTAAGACTTTTAAACTTGTATTTTATAAAGGATAAAAGCAAAGGCTATATTATCATTCTGGTGTCTTTTCATAGGACTGTAGTGAGGGGTTGTTCAGTTCAAAGGAAAAAAACTCACACTATAAAACACAAAAAGCTCTACTTTTAAAAAATGTCGGGTTCATTCAGACACATTTTTAAATGTCTAATAAATACATGAAGTTGTTTGGGGATTTACTGTATTGGTAGTCCACTGTGTACAAGTATTAAGTTGCATTAAATTGCCATGGTTTTGTTGACTTTAGACAGGGTAAGGTCATCACATAATAGCAATTTAGAAGAAAATAAAGAAACAAGTACACTGGATGAAATACAGGTAGCCACATCCCTTACTATGCTGCTGGAAGGTGACTGGATATGACAAGGATGGAGTTGTTTGGGAACACTGAGAAGAAAGAATAGCTGTTACTTTCAGAACACTCTGGTTTATCTTGCGATGTCTGTTTTCTTTGCAGAATCACTAATGCTCACTATTACTGGACTTGTTAAAGTGACCTTTAAGTTGCTTTACGGATATCGACTTGTGGATGCAATCTACCTTTGCACAATAGTCAATTGTCCATCCCAACTTAAACAAAACAAAAAACCAGAGTACATTTCAAAGTATTTAAAGCAAACTCCTTCCAGGATTTTTAAGCATGTCCTTAGCTTTGCAATAATGTCACCCTTTAGACAAGGTTAGGAGTGATTTTTGCCTCAGAGAAGGGCTAAAACCTTGGAAGATAAAGGGCTTTCCCCCTCTCCCCTTCTAGATTATGGTAATACATGAGATAGCACACAGTTTTTATTGAACTTCATATGTGTATATATCTCTACACACTTATGTAAATAAATGTATATTTATATTATAATACACAACACTTGGAATAGGGTCTAACAAGAATTTATGCAGTTGAGGGCAAATCTTTTTCTCTTTCATAATTCTGTTGCAGCAGCCATCTCTCCAGAGCTGGATGGGTATCTGCCCTCTCTCCTCAGCTGTTGGTATGGCCTCTCCTAAACCCATCCAGTCAGGTTAGAAAAGTGACAGATGGCAGAGCTTTTGTCCCCAGGTCACATGAGGACAACCTTGGAGTGCCCAGCCAGCAGTGCAGCCAGCACATCTGTGGGATGTGTTCACTAACCTGTGTACCAAAAGTCATCACAGGGAACACATGGTGGACTTCTGGGGGATTATTGTCCCATTCATAATATTTCAGATTTACACACTTTATTCCCAGATTAAAATCTAACTAAAACTTCAGTGCTAATTATTCTGTAAATTAAGGTGGGAAAAGGCTTTCCTTACATTGGTGTGACACTTTAAAAAATTTTGGCATGGAATATAATTTCAAGAGAAGAGGTCTGGGTGAATATGGCCTCATACATTTCTTACCTCCTATGCATTCTTACAGCTCTGTATTTTTTGGCAGCAATATCTCACATGCTATGGCTGATATTTCAATGATATTCTGACCCCTAGCCTACAGATATTAACCCAGATGAATGATTCTGATCAATCTTTCCCCAGCCTCGAATTAGTTTCATTGTCTGTATCAGCAGAGCTGATGTTGAGATCCTGCAGTGGACTCTGAACACCACTTACGGTATGAGTTGTTAAAGGTGGTGCTACTTGTTACAGAATGACTGTTGCTGTTATTTATTATTTATACAGTGCTCCTGTTGTTTGTGAGGCTTTGAAGAAAATACAGATCCCTGACCTTGAAGGGCCTCAATGTTGCTGGTGGGAGAGCACAGGAGAGGTGTCAAACGAGAGCCTGAAGTGAGGGGAGGGTGATGTTTGTGGGGAGGATGAATGTGAGTGGGTAAAGCACCAAGGAACATTTGGTTGTATAGAGCTCATTTTGATAGGCCAGATTCTCAAACCTTGTTCATTGAGATGAGCCTGAGGGCTCTGTGAGGGTTCCTCTGCACAGAGGAAGCTTCTCCTGATGGGAAGCAGTGAGAGCCCAGCTGGTCCCTCCTTTGGAGGGCACACAGGAGTGCTGATGGAGCTGCTGCCACCAGCCCTGCTGCTGAGATGGTCTCCTGGGATCCTCAGGGGGGCACACAAAGGGGATTGAGCTGCTGGCTGGCTCAACCACCCTCTCAAGATGTTTGGGACTACCTCAGCTCTCCTCAGTCTTGTCCTGAAGCAAGTCTAATGGGACAAAAAGCAGCCCCCAGAAGTTGCCCCATTCCATAGATCGTGACATTCCAGCATCCCCTGAAGGCAAAGAGTAGAAAGTGCTTTCATGAGAGGAAAAAATATACCGAACCCAACTTATGAACTGCAAAGCACAGAGACTGGAAGCAGACTGTTATGTAACTACTCGAAAAATAATTTTTCTCCATGCAGAAACTGAGAGAAAAATAGACATTTGCTGTGAATATCCAAATATCATAGGTAGAGAATAATTTTCCTCGTATTCTATGGCAGAGACAAAATGCCTGGTGCAGGGAGGATTGGACCCTGTTTGTTGTGTTGGATCTTCAGTACTGGACACAGCAAATGATTCAGGTCCCTGGATGTCAATATAACAGCAGGCATGCCCCTTGATCCACAGAAAATGCAGCATAATTTAACATTGTTTGGTCAAGACATAAGGGTAGAATTACCTGCAGTCTTACTTATATTTAGTAAATGCAAAATAGTTAATAATTAAAATGTCCTTGTACACTGAAAATGGAAATTTCTCTTAAGGCAAAAGGGCAGAATTAAGAGCTGGTATAAGTATATTGAATTCCACCTTTATAGTTCTGTTCACTCAGACCTGCTTTTGACCCTAAATTAATCATAAGGGACTAAATTTAACTGAATATAAATGTACTTGTGTATGCATGTATACATAAAAAGGCATAAAAAGGTGCAGTTAGCATAGAAAATAAAATGCAGCTAATTATTGCAGATCTTTTTAAAGTATGTTTGCAAGTGATGTGTTTTCAAAACAAGCTAAACAATAATTCATCAGCTTGTGTACCACATGCTGGCTGATGAATAAAGTCAGGAATCAGGAAGCAAATGTAAATATGGGGTCTAATTCCCAACTGCCAAATTAGAAGTATTTTGTGCCCACTTTGCACAGGTGCAAGTGAAAGCATAAGTTTAAAAACAGCTGGGAATCTGGTCTCACAGTCTGTTGTACTGTTCAAATAATTGAATTCAAAGTGTGGTTACTGACTAACTAAAGCCTCTCCAACTGTATTGGTCCTCATTTCCCAACTCCAGGCCTGAGACAAGACCAGGCCATTTGAGAAGAAGTCGTTCAAGCTTATCCTTTCAATCAGAATCTGCAGGAAAAAAAAAAAAAAAAGCCAGTTTCTTTCACGGTGGCAGTTAATCTGTCAGGAGCAGATTCAAGTTTTGGCAAAGATCTGTGGTGAAATAAAATGAAAAAGCTGCCAAACAGCATTGTTAGCATGGGGAGGAGGAAGGGAGGGAAGCTGACACGACTTCCCCAAGTTAAATGCCAAGCACACCTACATCGTTCAATCAGGCCATGTGAAAACCAGGATATTTATAGCTGTAGTGAGTTTTAGTGCTCCTTTACCCTGGGGGCAGTGTGTTCATGGCAAAAATGGATTCATAATAGCTAATGCTAGTTTTGAGAGCATTTTTATTGTTTACTTAAGTTAGTATAGCATAACATGCTTATAGCTTTTAAATAAAGTCCATCTAAACACTGGTTTGCAGTGCCATGTGATTTACAGATTAGCACAGTATTTTTATAATTTCAGCCTCCTACTTAATTTTGAAATGCATTTCTTTCCTCCCTTGTTATTGTCCTCTGTATTTAAAATCTGGAAAGAATTTGGTGCCAATTTTGGGATGGTAACTCAATTAAGACACTATCTCTTTCTAATGGGACTTAAAAATATGTCTTCAACCGTGTTTAGTTGGCGGCTGCAGAGTGAAAATGGGTATTTATGGGTATCATTGCCTTGGTGGGACATTAAGTCAGGGTTTATCTGCTAAGTCAGAAACAGCATAGGTTTAAGGGGAGATGTTAATAAATGTGACTGTGAGCCTGTATCATATTCAGTACCTGCCTCACCTGATCATAATTTTTTTTTTTTTTTATGGGGTCTGGAACATAAACTAGTGAAATAATACAAAAATTAAAGACCAGATCTATGTACAATTTCTGTACAGTGTCCTCACCCTACTATTCCACCCTGTATTGCAGGGTATCTGGAGCCATTCTCTCCTTGCCCTTTCCGTGTGTCTGGGGAAAAAGCAGCTCCCAGACACCTGGATTAGCTGTGACAGAGCAGGAGGTTTTCCTTCCCCAGGTTTCCCCTCAGTAACCTGAGCACTGCTCCTGTATTTGAGTCCAGGAAACTTTGTGCTGCCCAGAGCGCCATCTGGCTGGTGCTGCAGAGCCTGGTGAGGGGTGCTGAGCCTCCCTCTGTGCAATCCTGCCTCCTCCAGCCTCCATCTGTCTGTGCCAACTGTCAGCTCTGCTCTTTGATGCCACCCAGGGCTTTAGGGCACAGTGTTCTTTTGGGAGTGCACCATTGGAAGGGACAATCAGGGTTTCCAGGACCACTGAGTTGCAACTGCAAGTGTTTGTGGAGGTTTTTCCTGTGTAGATGACACCTGGTAGGACCCTTGGCCAGAATAATCCAGTTAAATTTATTAGTGAACACTACATGGCCAATTCTGTGCTGCCTCACTCTGACTCCACAGATATTCTATGGATTTCATTTTCAGTTTCAATGTGATCATGCAGAACAGCATAGTAGGTTGTTACAGGGGTGTGCTTTGAACATGTGTTTTAAGTGTCTCTCTTCTCACAAGCTTGCATTGTTATTCTCCATTATTTTTGAAAGATTAGGTAGAGAAGTGTTTCAGAGATTAAAAGTGCATCCTTAAGTGAGTGTGTCATTGGTGTAGTCATGCACTGAGTGCATAGCTGACATAGCACTCTGCTTTCTGGCTGGATACCTTCTAATGAGATCTTTTGAGGATGTCAGCTGTTTGCATAAAATGTGAAGGATATCTGGGATAAACAGAATGTTCAGCTTTTGTCTGTCTCTTAGCTCCATTTTCTCTTCATAGTTTTCAATTTTTAGGCAGCAGTTTTCTCCCCTAGAACTGGTCAAGTTTGTTTAAGGGAAAATAAGGTTTTACTGTCTGTGTTTCTAGTGAGTCTCAGACAGCTTGATCAATTTTAATTACAGGAGTGAACAGACTTGGTTGTAACCTTTTACTAGGTTTGTACCAGAGAGAAAATCCCACCAAGACTTCCAAAATCTTTTCGGTGTGGTAACTATGCAAAACATAGTCTACAAGGTAAAATAATATAATGGTTAGGAAAGACTTTTCCTTGAGCGTGGGAAAAAATGTTTCTATAATGTAAGAACAAATAGTTTGTGTCAGTGGAAACATTTGGGAGTTCATGCCTAGAAGAGGTCACTTATAGAAGGGTCAATGATCGGTCCTGAGAGAATTTAGACAGTAAGAACCTTAAAGCAGGAACATGAAGTCAAGTGATAACATTTGCCAATGACACAATCTTGTGGGGAGCAGGTTAGCATGAAGTCAAAAGACAGTAAAATTCAAAATAACTGAAGTAGTCTAATAAAATGGATAGATAAGTGATTTAGAAAAAAATGAAATTCCTACGGCTACCTGGTCTCTTGCGCACAGGATTTTTCTCCTACCTACGGCAGCTGGGTCCTTTGTAAACCTGAAGCGTAAGGAGCAGACGAGGCTATGTGAGTTTAATCTCCAGGCACACCAGGAGCAGTGAGTGGGAAATGCTGTCAATGTAAATCCCAAGTGACTACTCTCATGTATGCAAAGGCTTGTTGGGAAACATCTGGACACTTGGGAGAAGCTATTGAATTAGTTGCTAAGTAGAGACATCACTGTGAGTTTCTTGTGGCAAATGCTTTTTCAGTGGACAGAGATCATTATCCCTTGTGCAGAGTGTACTGCTGTGAAGAGGGATATAGTAAATATTCTTTACTGGATATTTTAGTAAATATCCTTTGGTGGATCCTTTTTTTTTATGGTGAAGAGCACAATAAATCTAACATTGATACACTTTGAAATATTTCATATTGTCTGTTTAACAGTAGCTGCACATAAATCCATTCACCTTCAATCATTGCTCAGATTTTCTAATTAGAAATTGACTGTTGATCTTGTGTTTTTAATTTCAAAGCTGCCATCTACTCTCTCTTTTTTTTTTTTCCTTTACTGCCATACAGTAAGATTGAGAAATTGAGTTGGCTAGGACTGCTGAGTAACCCCATGAACTAATGAAGTAAACATTTGCAACCACTGTGACATGGAAATCATCCAGCTCTCCCTGGTGTACACCTGCAGAAACCTGTGATTCACCTCTGAGTCACTCTGCAAATGTTAGAAGGGCAGAGCTGACAGCCGTGTAAAGGGCTCACTCTGCTGCCAGTTCTCTCCTTCTCCCCTGGAATAATGACATTAATGATGCTTCCAAATGGCTCACGGGGTTGCAAAATGAGAGATCTCAAAATCCATGCAGCAGCTTGATTTCCTAATAGGATGCATTAAGTAGAACATTGCATGTTTTACAGGCTGAAGTTGATTAGAAAATAAGACTTAAAATATGTCACTAAAATGGTTAGAAAAATGGGTTTTGGAAGCTCAGATCAAAGCTTTACAGGAGGGTGATTAAATAAATAAAAAGTTTAAGCCTAACTGAGCAAATAATTGCACATCCTCTGAAAAGAACTGTTCACAGGGATTGATCAAATGTGAGTCACCCCAGGCACAGATGTCTTTTTAAGAATATTCCATTTAATTTTCTTAATGTACACCAAAGCAAAGAGATACTGGTGCTGATCAGTGAATGCTCTTGTTTGCATTAGGAAAAGCTCTTTAAAATAATGGAGAATGTAAAAAAATATAAATCAAGTAACCACCAAAAAAGTAATTCTGTTCCTGTTGTCTAACAGGGATAATTTCCTCTTTAGCAGTGATTTACCCCACTTATTACAAGATGTGGTATTTCTTTTCCTTGGTGTATACTAGAAACCCATAGCACGTGCTCAAAACTTAAATGTAATTCTCATTGCAGACTTTGTTCTTAAGAGTCAATTTTTTCTTTCATTTGGAAACATCAGCCTTGAGAGACTGGTAAGAATCTTAGAAGCAAAAAATAAAAGTAAAAAGTAAATACTGAAAGTTCATGAGGTTCTTATTGAGCATGATTGTCTGCTCAGGTAAGGATGGGGTTTGAGTACAAAGTGTATCAGAGGGGATGAAGATGATATCTCTAGAGGGGGATGACATTCCCTGGGGACAGATGTTTTGGAAAGCCTTTCCCATTCTTGCTTTTGGCATTGTTTTTTGTAAATCCGCCTGCAAACGTCTGCCCTCTGTTGAGTGTGTATAGAGGGAGGCTGCATTAATATTACAGGTGACAGCCTGGCAGGGAAATTCTGCCCTTCAGCGTTTTGGTATGTGCTCTATTTATTGCAGCAAAGCCAGAATTTCACCTTTGCTGGTTCTGAAAGACAAAGAGTATAACCAGGGAGCTTGACTTCTTCATTTCTCAGACCTCCTTCTTACACAGGCAGTGCTGATGGAGTGAAGGTGGGTAACAAGTAGGAAACAAGTAAAACTTAAGAAAACTGAGGTTATTAAAAAAAAAGAAATCCTAAGATCCTTGGAAATGAGCTCTGTGCACGATCCTGAGAGACACAGCATTGTCCTGTTAAAGGTGCCATACAGATGTTGGTACCTCATTGACTGGATTCTATTCCTTATTCAAGCACTTATGTTTTGCTTTACTTTGCTCTTTGAGGACCAAGGTGTTAATAAGGGAAACACAAAGGAAATGCAGGCTGCTCCTGTGCTCCCCTCTATCACACCCTTCATGTCTCTGAGATTGCAGCAGGGATCTTGTCATTGCTCCCAGCAAGCTGACAGTGGCAGGACTGGAGTATCCATTGGATGGTTAGGGCTGGTAATAAAATAATGACTATTGGGTTTCACTTTAATGAGTGCCTGGGAACCATGACTAAATCTGCTTGTTCTTAATAACAGAGGACACCTGACCCTCTGTCTTGAGCTCTTTTATTTCGTGTAATACCTAATTTCTGAGGGCAGCTGATATTTTCTCACTGCACATTCCCTTCTCTCTTCCTCCTTCACCTTCATGTCAGGAATTCATGTACTTGCATTTGGCATTAGCTGAAATCCAATCCGAAGGGGACAGTCCAGAAATTGTCTTGCTGAAGGGCTGTGTAGGTTTTGGTACATCTCTGGCATCCCTAGCATGATTGCCAGCTCTAGGATAACTGGCTAGGCCATGTGAACTGTGATTTGTGAGCACCTTTCATATATATTTCACAGCTAATGTAGAAATATTCCTGTTATAATAAAGGAGTCATTTTGTAATTTGGACATTGGGAGCCATTTGTGATATTCAGTAGTGTGGAGAGGAGTTAAATAATGACAAAAATGGGAGTGAATTTCCCACTTAGTGGATTTCCACCTTCGCATTCAGTTTGAATTACTTACCTTTTCATTTGGTCCCTATGCTCATATTTAATGCTGTCTATTTCCTCCTGTAACTTATGTTATCTATTTAAGTTCTGTTACAATCTTGGGCTGGAGAATCAAGGGCTCAGTAGAAAGTGTGACTCTGTGGCAAAACCAATTTGATCTGTGATTCAGATTGAGGGGTACATTCTCTTCTGTCAGTGGGGAAACTTTCCTTTATTCAACAGCAATTTGCTTTTATTGATGATTAACGCTGTCATTTGTGATGTGTCCTTAAAATTGTTCCTTTCCCATTCTCACCTCTGAAATTCTCTTTCACTTGGGTGATGTAAACCTTTGATGTGTGCTCATATAGAAAAGGGCTTCGTCTGGTGTACAGAGGGGGTGAAGGGCGTGCAGCAGCTCAAGGTAGCTGCCTTGTACTTTGGAAAATCAGACACATTATGTATCTGAGCATCTAAGCATCTAAGCAATTTCTCCTTGCAGCTGGGAAATAAATTTATAGCTTGGTATTTCTAAAAGAAAAAATTACTAGTTCTGATTGAAGTGCTTAGCAGCGTAGACAGTTAAAGTAAACATTTTTTTTAGCCATACACTTCCTTAATTTTCTTCTTTTATATTTTGAACTTCAGGAAAATGATATTTCCAAAAATGTAGAAGGATACAATTTTTTCTTTTATCTATTCAAATCAGCACCTAGAAAATGCATGAAAATAATAAACTGACATTCAAGAAATAGAAAAGAACTAAATTCAGGTCATGTAGTAAGTGTTTACATGCCTTGAGACAAGGCAGCTACTGGAAAGGTATCAGAGGAAGATTATTGAGTTGTCACTCTACCTTTGGGAAGAATCTCCCAACACCCCCTTTTTGGTGTAAACTTGCTTCTGTGAAAGGAAGGGTAGTTCTGACTGCCTTGAAACCAGTATAGACCATACATTTACATTTGCATGCAGAACATGCAAATTGGAATGTAAATCTATTTATTTTCTCTGTCATACCTTCACTGGTACCTCATGTCCAGCTTGCTCTACATTTATACCTATGCTACTGAGCTGAGGCTACAGATAGCATATAGATTTCAAACTTTATGAAGAATGAAGCGAGAGATGCTTTAGTGAAGATCAGCTTGTTGTTGTAATTTTATATTTTTGGTTCATATTTAGAAGGGATGAATTGAGCATGGCAATTAACTCAGTTTCAAGAGGATGCAACATTAACATGCTGTTGTCAAGTATTGATATAACAACTTTTCTTCAGAAGAGGCTTATTTCATTACTACCCTGGACAGCAATTTTTATTTTTCTACTAGATGAGAACTACTTTTTTGTGGGGAAGGTGTGTAAAATGCAAAGGAAATGGGGATTTAGCAGCATCCAATCAGCAGTTAATTAGCTTCTGTGTGACAGACAGCCTCAGTGTAGCCCTACTAATCCCTTCTTTGTGACTTCAGTCTAGAGTAAGGCTCAGACCTGGGTAAAAGTCAGTAACGCTGGCAGAGTTCTGTGAAATGTACACAAAGCTGCACTTGCTAAGTTTCTCTTCATGGGAATGTTCCACAAAGCTCCAAAAAGTCACATGTGTTCTTAACACCCACTGTAATTAGACTGCAGTTTGATGAAATTCTTTTTTATTTCAGAATTTAGCAATGGCACTTTCTGTTAAAATAGGAATTGGTCTTAAAAAATAAACCCACATCCATTCAGCATACTGTGAGGAAAAGAGCTGCTTGGGGTTTTCTGCAAAACCACTAAAAGTATGATCCTTGAGAGGAAATTCTCCATGTCCTCAGGATGCTTACCTGGAATCAAGAAAGGCACAGCCTTACTGATGGAACTTTGGGCAGCTCTCTTGGTCTCTCTATATTTTGGTTTTCCTTCTATAAGCTGTTAATTACATTTCTTTTCTCCACAGGGATATGGGGATGTGCTCAGATATTTGTCAATGTGAAATTTCTGGAATTTTATATGAAAATGCCCTCTTGTGCAATATCTCCTGAGCCCTGTGTTTCACTGATAGCAATCAGCCATCTAATTTGGGGATGTCAAGGCAGGTGAAAGTAATGCTGGAACTGAGCATGCTGGTTAGGATCTGGTTTAGAAATTTGCTTCTCTTCCTTTTCTGCATCTTCATGTTCCTCTTGGCCAGGAAGTCCTTAAGGTATTCTTGCTTCTCAGCTATTCGTCCCAGGATGTGTGAGCAGGGCTTGGGGTCTTGTAAAGGACTTTACAAGGACATGACAGCTGTGGTGTGAAACATTTTCATCCAGCTGCAAGAGCAGCTCTATGTTCCAGTCAGGCAAACTCAAGCCTGCAATGTTTGGATTTGATCCAGTGAGCTGACATAAGGTGGTTTCAAGCAGCTTCAAGTATTTTCCCAAAGAGTTTTCCCAAGCGTATTATCTCCTGGTGCATTGTGTTTAGTGGTTATCCTCAAAGAAATGGGCTGCCAATGTATTCTGGCCATTCATTTCTTTACAATAAGACCTGTGCCATTAAGTAGTTTCATATGACCTACAAATGAGACAATGAGGATCTGCACCCAGTACCAGCCATAACTTCAAACACAACTTTCGTGCAGCAGTTCTGGCTTCTCTGGTGTCTGAGCAAAGTGGTTAATTCTTCCAGCTCCTGGCTGGACCCCAGGCTATTTTTGGGTAGACAGGTTCACACTGCTAAATCATCACTTAGCCAAGCAGATTATAGTTTATAGAGAGTTTGGGAAAAGCATCAAGACCTGGAGCCAACCTGATTTTCTCCTCAGACCGAGAACTGTCGTAGACAGAGCCTTATATGGGGTTTCTTTGAGCAGCACTGGGGTTATGTTCCCAGTAATAACTGAAAGGTCGAGTTGGAGAATCAGGGAAGACGGATCCTGTACAAGTTTAGGTCACTTTGGTTTTTGGTATTTTGTGCCTGATCCGTTGACTGCTGCAACAGAAATGCTAAGGACTGATCTGTGAAAAAAGCAGAAGACACCATTTTTTCCTGAAATAACCAAGAACTGAAACTTCTTGCAGATATAATTCAGTCTTAGCCTAATTATTCTTAAATGCTGCCCATGCAGGAATAAAGAGAAAAAAAAGGGTGTGAGCTTTTACAATCTTATTCATTCCATTAATGTAAAAGCTTTTTATTTGGCTTCAAAGTGAGTCTACTACTTCACAACAAAATTTCATTGTGTCCCAGATGAGTTCTGTTTAATGGAATCAAATTTCACCTTTTCTAATTATCTTTTGGAACAGACAATCTTTACAGAATAATTAGTAACAGAAGTACACAATGGATCATTGTCTTTCTTACTTGCAAAGAAATTCTAGATGCTGCACTAAATCTTGAGATATGATCTCACAAAATGTAAAATATCTCACCCCCTTCCTGCTAAATTATATGAAATTCAACATAATTTCACCACAATGGGTGCTAATTTTACTTCTTTGAGAAGACCAGCTTTAAGTTGCTTCTACAGAATCACTTTCCCGATACCAGGCTAATTAAACAAGCCTAGACATAGATGAACTTTTTGTCTTCAATTAATTTTCAAGACTTCTAAATGAAAGACTTAGCGTTCTTTTCTTAAGGAGATGAAAACATCTGTAAGTTTCCTTATCTAGCCTTCAGTTTTCCTTCAGGGGTCATTTACATTGTGTCATTGTTTTAAAATGCTGCCTTCCTATTCTTCTAAAATGAAGTTAGCAACCAGCCAAGTCCTGGATTTAAAAAGGCAGCTCCCCCTGCACTGAATGAACACATACAGTCATAAAGGAAAACAAACAATTCTGGCACAAGGGAGGGTCATTTGGAATCTATCACCTCTTCCCCTCTAGTTTTGCCAAATGTTCTGAAAATTACTATTCACCTGGTCAAAACAAGGGAGAAATGACTTAATGAATAGAAAATTAATTTTTTATCAAAATGGACTGTTTCTCCAAGAATCAAGGTTGAAACTAACCTCCCATTGATTTAAAATTTGCAACAAAACTAGGAGAAAAAAGAAAATGTACAAGAAAAATGGGCTGGGTCCTCCTTGGACTGTTAGTCTTTATAATTTAATTTGTTGAGAATTTAAAATTACATTAATTGTGCTTAAATAACTGACATTATTTGACACTGCAACAACAGAGCAACGGAAATGAGTGACAAACACACAAAAGACTTTTGTTATCTTTGTTTGTCTGCCTGAATAAATCTCAACAAGTAGTTCAAAGATTTAAATTTATAGCATACTTAATCGTCATTAGACGGCCAATCCTATTGACTCTAAACTGCATTTCACTGATATTGAATAGTTTTGGCATCCGCTTCAGTTTGACTCATCGAGAATCTTAATTTTCAAATCACTGAAATTGTGTAAAGAGAGGTCATAACAAAGGACTCTACACAGTGTTATGCTATATATGTGTTTTTAAAATGTTGTTTGTTTTCCTTTCTCTTTCAAAAGCTGTTTATTTATATTATTTGAATACCACAGTGCTCTTCAGAAATGCAACCTGTGATGAGGAACACTAATAAAGGCTCACAGTTTGAAAAGTAATTAACTCTTTTGAGACTTACCTTACTTGCAAGCGTTGGCGCATTTTTAGTTTATAATACCACTCACCAGAAACAAGCAAGGTTGAGCTTCCCCATTTTCCAAAATGCCAGTGCACCCTGACCCAAAGATTCCATGGGCTGCTCTTTTAAACAAAATAAGTTGGCTGAACCAAGCCAGTCATAACAGTGTATGTGACTCTGCAGTGAGATATGCAGACACTCTGTTGGACTTTGCTGTCAGATGCCATATTCATGCCTTTTGTACATCCATGTACCTATAATTGTATAGGAAATATGTTTAGCTAGAAACTCTCTGGCAGCAAAAACCTCTCACAACCAATGTCCGAGATTAAGGGAAAATCCAAACACCAAACCCTTTTCAAGATGTCTCGTTAACTGCTTCCTTTAATGAAAATCTCACAAAATAGACTTAAGCATTGCAAACTCTAGAGTGAAACAAAATATGTTTTATTTACTAAACCCAGCCAATTTAATTGAAATTATTTAAAATTTTATAATATATTTTCACAGCTTTTTGCATGGAAAAGAATTAATAAAATTGGATTGCTGTCAACATTTATTTTCACAGTTTTTAAACAGTTTGAAGGGGATTTGACTTAGTTTTGGCTTTTGTATCTGAAGTTCTAAAACATTTTGTCTAACATTGACCTAAATTTCGTATAAAATACCTTATGGCTTTGTGGAAAAGTGGGAAAATTTAATTTTGAAGGGATTTGATTCTTCTCTTTACCACCCTTTCAGTCAATCATTTATTGAAATAGCATTATGTGCCAAACACCAATGAGTACAACAAATATCCAGTGATACCAAATCAAGGTATTTACTAGACAACATTATATCTCTCTAGCAAATGTCAGCGTCCACAGAATCAGTGGCTCCTCACTCTTCAGTGCAGTTTTACTGCAGTGTGGGCTTGAAACTACACAAGCCTTTCCAAGTGTTCTGAGGGACAGGCTATGCAATTTTCAGTCAGCCACACAAGACCTCAGTCTCGAATTTATTTAGTCTTGTCCTTCTTTCCATCCCTACTGGTATGGAAATGCTGGAGCCAGTGCAGCATTGTGACAGAAGTGAGAAGAATAAGGTCAGGATCTACCAGACAAAGAGATTTATCTCAACTAAAATATTCTGTGCTTTTCTAGATAAAATTAAAAGCCAAAATCCTTAATTTTCCTTATTCCAGAGCAGAAAGGGGTTGAAATGAAAACCAGTCTGAGAAGCAGAGGGACATCTGTGTATTCAAATGCATAAGGCATTGGTGTTCTTAATTTCTTTAGTGATATTTACTTTGATTATTGCATCTGTATGGTCTGAGTCTGAGCCATTTACAACAGCAGCTATGTAAAACTCAATGAAAATATTAAATTTAGTGGAACTTTCAAATAGAAAGGAAATTAATTTCACCCATCTGGACTGAACACTGATATTTGGTGGGGGTATAGCTTCTCTTTACCGCTGACAGTTTAAACACTCAGCTGGACAATGTTATTTCACACCAGTGTCTGTTTATGGTTGTTTATGAGATAAAAAAATCAAGATATTCTCCTTCAAGCTTAGCAATACCATCCCTCACCGGTGCAGGTGAAAACTCTCATCTTGTTTGAAAACAAGCTGCTCCACAAAGACTTGCTGTGAACTCATGGCGAATGAACACTTTAGCCGTAGTGCAAGAGGGGACAGAACTGTCAAACCACACATACTGAAAATGTATTTTCCATTTTCCTATATGTAACAGCAGATAGAAAGGGTTGAAATATGACACCTGTCTTCTGCAGCTCCCATGCAGCTTTCCACAGTGAGAGCCTATCTTGCCTTTATGGGAGGATTTAGGCAGAAAAACACAATGCAAGGCCAGGAGCATCCAGGCTAAAATTTTGGACAGAAAGAGGAATACAAATGTTTTGCTTTCGCTATTTTGCACCATTCTCCAATAATCCCAAACAAACCATTCATTGCCATTTGCAGGAATAATCCAAATTCCATTATTCCTAGCAAATCCAAAATGCTATGGCCTTTCTGTTCCTAGGAGAATGACAGATTTTGCTATGATATTCTGGTTTTTGATGGGCCACAATCTCCTGAGATAAGCAACTTGCAGCATCTGCAAGAGGAGCAGAACTGGAACCTTAACCCTTGATCTTTGCATTGGCATTTGAAAGGATTTCCCTTTGAACAGCACAACTGAAGGCCCAGCTGGATGCTGAGCAATCATTTCCTTCTGATGATGTAAATAAATAAGTAAAATGTAACACTGGGGTGAAAAAAATACTTGCTAGTCCTGGTAATTCATGACTATCTCGTTATTTAATTTGTCATATAGTACTAAGGATGTGCTAGAGTGCCTGATGTCTTTGCCATGCTTTAAAAAGGACATAATAGTGGAGAGCACTACTGCCTTCTTTCGAGTGTAGCAGTGTGCTATTACGCTGATAGGATCAGTAAACTTCCTAAAGCCTGCAGGATGAATTGATGTTTTTCAAAGACTTGTTGAGGAAAACAAGGGAAGCAGATGTTCATAGTCCTTTAAGCAGGGGGGAAAAGAGAGGAGAAAGAGAGAAAACTCTCAACAAGGGATTATTCCTTTGTCAGATCCATTCTGACAAGAAAAGAGAATGTGCACTGGTGATGGTTTTGCTTTTGTTTAAATACGTATTTGTGCTATGCTGGTGGAGTGGGGAAAAGAAAATTTGTCCCGTCAGTAGGATGCAACAACCAATGGACAATTTGTAAACCAATCAATTGCAGGTGGAGACTCATTTACAGCCTCTGTTTATATAATTCAGCCTTCAAATACAGAAAGGTAGAAACGTGCACAGATAGATGATTACTGATGAGTGTAGTAAGGAAAAAAGTCATCACTGATAGAGTGAGATTTTTTCTTTGCTTAATATAAAAAAAAAAATCCTTAGCAATGATGTATGTATCAGACTGTTAAGAGGGATTTCGTCCATGGTGTTTCGATTTGAGAAATCTTAGTTTTGTTCCTTTTTGCTAAAAAGAAAAAAGGACCCTATGGATGCTTGTTTCCCTGAGGAGGGTAGATAGAATTTATGGGAGAGTCAAATCAGATTCTTTATATATAACAAACACCCAAAAACTGATGGGAATTTGAATGAGATGGGAATAAATCTTTGGCATAGCAGCCTATATTAATTTTCAAAAGACTTTTTATTAGCATAACTTGGAAAAAGTTCTAGTAGGAGTCCAAAACTGATCTATAGCAGTTTGTAACTTCTTTTTTAATTAATCATTTTTGCTCTTGAGATGGAACATTTTCTGTCTTATGAAAAAGATAAGCAAAATGGAGGTATAGTGAAGAACTAGTGCAGCCATAAGAAGAAATGAGAAGAGGTTGGCCATGATTGGTCAGGTTTAACTCAATAAGCCTCTCACATCAGAACAACTTTTCCCCATAGGGAAAGTGGGATAAGACATGTTTTTAAATGCATCTTGACTAGTTTATGTTAGAGATTTTTGTGATAATATCAGGAAACTGGATTTGAAAGCCCAGGGTGGCATTTCTGGTCAGTTTTCAAAATTTGTTTTTGCTCCCACTTTATTTTCAGTCTCTATTTGCACATTTGCAGATGAACTCTATCAACACAAATGTTCACAGAGTAAACACTGGGCTCCAGCACTTGCATTTTTCTGAAAGTAAGTTTAGTATCAGACATCGTGCTTGGCATTACATGAGATTATATTAAAAGACAAGATACAAGGTTGGCGGGACTTTGGGTTTCATACACTATAAGAGTTGCTGTGTAATCAAAGGTATTTGTGTAAATAAGGTCCTTTTCACAGGAGCTGGCTGCTCACAAAACTGTTGGGCACCTATTCCTGATGCAGGCCTGCCCCTCCATATTGGCACAGCAGTTTGTGGGAGGCAGTGTGCTCAGACACAGAGTTTGCCAGACTAAAAATAATCTCAGTAACAGATAGTGAGAGATGTTCTAATTGGAGATCCACTCCCAAGCGGGTTTTTTGTGATGTCCCTACAGTGGGCAGCACAGGGCTGGGAGGAGATGCTGGTGCAGGGTCTATGGGACGCTAGTAACCAATGCAGAGACATCTTGCAATTTATTTACCTTAATCACTTGGATTTGGCACGAAAGTGACTCAAGGTCTCAGTCCATACTGTGCCAGTTTTGAAGTCCTGTTAATCTCAATGAGACCTCGTAGGACTCAGCCCTTGTATGTGTCATGTAGATACATTTGTCATTAACCTGATTTAGCTCTCTGAGAGGTGCATGAGGAGACTCCCTGGGTAAAAAGGAGACTTGTAGCATCATTTATGTTCTGGAGATCCTTTCTTATGGGGCTGTAGTGTTCAGTGCCTGATTCTCTCCTGCCTTATGTCTTGTGTTTATATTAGTTTATGCTGGTGCTGGTACACAGAATTGTGCTTTTCTGATTTGGAAGCATTTTGTATTCTCACAGCATAGATGCAAGAATCTGCACAAGGGTAGAGCAAGGAAGCAAGTTTAACTTAATGCAAAGATATTTGTACAAGTTGGGATGTTTAGAAGCCCAGAGGAATCCTGTAAATCTCAAATGAAAGGGTATTACCTTTTTTCAAGTACCACAGATATTTACAGATATAAATTTGTTTACAGCTCTTGAGTCTTCCTTTTGAATGAAAGCTTTTCTAATTTGCACTAGTATAAAAGAAGAAATAATTCTGTCTATGTTGCTGGGGTTTTTTAACCTTGCCTGATCTATACTGCCAAGAGGGAATTGGCCTAAACATGTTATTGAATTAAAATTGAGACTGTGCAGCAGAAGAGTTAACATGTATGAGATTTAGGGCCAGATTCTGACACATTTTCTCTAGTAGATAAATTATTTTTACTAGTAGTTTACCAGTACTATATTTACTAGTATCTAGTAGATAAATTATGTTTTTGCTCTGTGAGTAACTGAAAAAGTAGGATCAACAAAAAAAGTTGATCCTTCAGAAATCCCCAGCAATTCCTAATGTTTGTACTTCTGTAGTCATGACTGCGTATAACTCAAATTCTATCCAAAAAATTCCCCTTTTTAGTTTTGTTCAGGAAGGAGGATTTCACAGAATTGTATTTGTAAGTGGTTTTGAATCCAGGAGATTTTTTTGCTGTAAAACTCTGAAGAGCCTATTGTGCTATTGCCCTGTCTAAAGCAATGTAGAGTGAAGCTGTTCCAGTATGAGTAATGATGTGTCAGACTAATTGTTTTGACTAGCTGGGCATCCTCGGAGCTCACTGGATCCGAATGCAGCAGCTACTTTAGGTTTCATGTCCCTGCACTCTGACCACAGTGGTTGCTTCTGACTGTTACTTTTATATCATTTCACTTTGCACCTTTTGTTACATTTTTGCTTCTCAGTGTTTGTCAACAGTATATTTAAAAATATTGTGGAAGTGCAGAGTGTTATACAATCAATGTCTAACACTTAAAGAACACTGTTTTGTATGGGACAACCTGCTGTTAGTTTGAATATCAAGTACGCCATTTACATTTTGGTGGGTAGTTCAGAAATTTGATGTTTGCCAAATATGAAGTGTTGAAGAACACTCCATGTGCTGGATCAGTTCACTGTTGTGATCTCCTTCACAATGAGCAGCCATCTAATAAAATTTGGTACGCAGAGATTTACATGACTACATTACCCTATCTTGTAGGTGACAGTTCAAACATGCAGTAAAAAGGTCTTTAAATTCCTTTATTGTTTTTTATCAGATGGGCAGAAGATCTTTCAGAAGAGAAAACCAAATGACAATATTTGCCTCCAGCTCTTAAAAAATATGTATAAATCCACTGGAACATATAGATTTAGAAATAGTTGGCTCAATCATATGTGTGTTAACCTATTTTATGGCCATTTATAGTAAGTTATTTTTTAAAAATCACTTGGTGTATGCCACAAGTAAAACTTTACGATGCTGTAGGCAGCAGTAAAAAATAATGGAAAAAATCTCCACAAGAATCTCTTGCCAGGAACTTTGCCTTGCCTTGGAGTGGGACAAGTGGATTCCACCAGAGTCCAGTAAACTGTGCAAAAGCTGTGATTTGTGGAAATGCCACTAACATCCTTTCATCCTGCAAATATCTCCTCATCCATGAGTTTTGGTAGCCCAGCCCAGAACACCTTGCAGACTGGTACCCCCTACCCTGCATAAAACATAATAAACAGAGCTGGTAGCAGTGAGATTTGGTACAAAATAAGGAGCTTTAATTAATTTTAAATGGTGCTTTTCAGAGTGTCAAAAGCTCAGCCCACTGAAGTGGAAAAGGGAGTTAGAGTGGCGAGAGCCTGGCAACCCAGCTAATCTAGGCACTCCCTGTAAGCTCATTTCAAAAGCTGACATCAGTCCTTCGGCATCTCGAGGTAGAGCTGCCTGGGGACAGCAGCCACTCTGCAGACAGACCTGCCAGGGCCAAGTTAGGGCTCTGTGGCAGCTTCTGTGACAAGAGTGCATTGTCACAGCGTGGTCACAGCGTGGGGCCTGTGCCCAGCTGTTCGCGCTCTGGGCACTGGAAGCAACCCAGATACACTGGGGGACTGGTGCTTGGGGCACACAAAACCAAGCATGGACTAGACACAAAACTGGGGATCATGCCTTCTGTCATCACATATCAGGGCAGTCCCACTGCAGCAAACTGTTGCCCTGCTTCCCCAGGGTATTTAGATAGTGATTTTGAAATCAGTGCTTACATGGTTTCTTAAAAAAGAGGGACTCTACAATGCAACAAATGTGTTTTGAGTAGTTACTTTGATTGCTTAAAAGATAAGCTAAATTATTTTTTGAACTTTCTTTATAGAGACTTTGTTCTTCTGGAGGTCATTCTGGGATCTGTTTTCTAAAGTCTAATGGCTGTAAACACAAATACCATTAAATAAGCTATCAAATATTGGTGGGTTTTGTTTTTCTATCATCATATTAACAGCAGCTAAAGTATGTTTGTCTATCCAGCCTTGTTTCTCTTTAAATCAGTGGCAGAACTCCTATTGATTTCTACCATAGCACACAAGGTAAATCTGTATTTAATAGATGTTAGACAGACAAAAAAGTCTAGAATATAAACCTGGTGCTGATATGGCTGTGCAAGTCTTCAGCTAAAAAATCCTCTCAGACTCTGGTTTTACTAGGCCTCAGATAATGCTCCTTAAAATTAAGCTGGCACTTCATAGTAAGTTCTTATTCATTCATTATTTACAAAGTAGGAAAAAGAAAACCTCAGCACTATTTGCTGAGTACCAGTCAGATGACCCACAGACAACAGAAGCTTGCAAAGTTTTAATAAGGTAGATAATTCCTTTTTATAAATGTAATCTCTCATCTCAGCCACTGGAGCAGAGCAGCTTCAAATTTGTCTTCTGAACTTCTGGCACAAAGTGATTTTCTACAATTTTCAGTTGTACCCTCAGCTATATTCATGTCCAATTTTGTATTTCAAGTTTGATCCATTGAAGAGACCTAATGCGGTGTTGTTATTAAAAAGCACACAAGCCTAGAATGGCACTACTCATATTCTTAAAAAGTCTCTATCTCAGTGCTGCCTTGAGCGGATCCCCCGTGTGTGCTCTGCCCTTTGTGGAATGAGGTGAGGGTATGTAGTTTCAAATCTAATTACCATCCTTATGAGCTGTAGGAAGCTCTCCAGAGCTGCTGTTCATATTTAATTTATTTGCTAACACCCACCCGTACCACCCCCTCAAAAATGCTCCCACCCTCAAAAAACCCCAAACAAACAAAAAACAACAACAACCAAAAACTACTGACACCCCACTCTCCCAAAACTCAGAATTTCCACAGGAAGGCAATCCATCATTCCAGTGACAAGGATGCTTCTGAGTGCCTGTCTCCTGCATGAAGCTGATGGCAGGTTGGGAATTCATGCTGACCTTGGGCATGAGTGGCATGTGCCACCAGGGCACTTGTGCTAATGGCTAACCTCAGCTCCCAAAGGAACCTTTGCTGGGACCTGAGAAATCCTCCCCAGCATCTGTGTTGGGGCCATTGCTTATCTGGCAATATGTTTTCTATAGGATGTAGAAGTTGAATCCAGGAAGTCCTTCTAAAGCTGCAGTAGCTCCTGAGGTCCTGCCATGGAATGTATTTAGGATCCATGAAGCAGCCTCTCCCTGCCCCTGTGACCTGACTTGGCCAAATCCTGCATTTCACACTCTGGGTGGGTCTCTGTGCTGCACTGTGCCTTAGGGACACCTCCCTCCTGCACAGCACTGTACTCCTCTTTTCCCTCTGTGTTTTCTATAGAAACACTTCTCCTCCCAGTGACTCAGAAAGGACAGAGGAACTCTCTTTTCTGCCTGTAGCAATGTCTGCTCATTTAGAGATTTTATCTGGTTTGGGTTGTCAGCCTCACTGTGACGACATATATATTTTGTAAAAGATGGCAACAAATTTGGTTCTGTGTAAGTAATGAAACAGTTTTCTCCTAATGTACGTTGTTTCCTATCAATCTCTTCCAGATATAATTGTTTACTGAATCATAGACAAAGAGTGTAGTTTAGGGATTGGTTTTAACCAAAAACTTTCAATGGGACAACATCTGGGGAGATGGATTTTGGCATAAATTATAAACATCCCCTCAGAAATATGTTGGCTTGAGTTTTTGTTTGCTCATGGTCTATCTTGAAAGAGAAATTTTGCTTCTGTGGTGAGATACCTTTACTGGGAAAGCTTATCTTCTCATGGCTGTGTTCTGGCACTGTACCCTGGCTTGTCTTCTCTCTGTAATTAAATGTTTTGATCTGAGTTGTGTCAGATGAAATTTCCTTGTCATAGGGTGATTTTTTGTCTTAGGAGATCAAGACTAGGTTGTGTATAGATTTAATCTGCATTCTAGATCCACACTGCACAAAAATAGACTATTGTTGCAGTTTCTCTGCATATCAGGGCTGTGAAGGCGGAACAGGAATTATACACAAACCCAGGCTGAATGGAATCTGTACTGGGCAGCCACAGCACAGAATGTGTGTTATTTTTAGCATTCATTCACATCATACAGTGACAGAGCAGTCACCGGCAATTGTAGCAGGCTCTGGAAACCTATTGCTTACTTGAAAATATGTTCAATCAGAAAATGTCCACAGACCTATTGGATCAGTTCAGCTTTTGCTGCTAACATCAATTAACGGCAAAACATCATTTAACATCTCCCACCTTCGTTTTCAAATCCATGCTTGGTTTCTCTAACATACCTAAGATAATGATGTTTAAAAAAACCCCATTGTTTAAGTATCTTGCTTTTTCTTTTTTTTTTTTTTTTCATGTGTTTGCCTTTGACTGGGAAAATCATGACTATAAGCACATTCCATCATGACTATTAGCACATTCTAATGAGTGCCAGGAAAGGGACAGTCTCGTGGTTAAAACACAGGACTGGAGAGGAGAATGAACAGACAGAGGTCTGGTACTAGCTGGGCTCTGGTACAAATTTGAAGCAAATAACTTTCTCTCTCCATGACTCAATGCTTGCCACAAAAAAGAAAAAAAAGGTGTGTGTGGGAGTCTTTTGTCAGTGACAAACATATTTTGAGATTGTCTGTTAAGTATAGAGATTATTTTCTTTTGGAAACATTTCAGAAAGAGCAGAGGCAGTGAGGAGGTTTTCTGTATGTCTGGAGCTTCATTCAAAATTTTCCCAGACACTCCAAACTCTTGCAAGTGGCTGGCAGTTAGGAAGGGATGCTTTTTCCAAGGGATTTCTTTTACAATAAAGTTGCTCTTTAATTATTCATGCATTATTTAGGACAGAACTTAAGGTTTTTGCCAAGATAAAATGTTTTTCTTTCTTACTTTATGGATGCAAGTGAAAAGGAAGGAGTGGAGGACAGGAAATTAAAGTACCTTTTATCCCTGGAATTAGTTTATTTTCAAATTTTATGCAGTGATTTGACTTGCTATTTATTTTATTGAGCGTAGTTTGTTCATCAGAGGTGGTTCTGCATTGTAGAAATACTATGCCACTCAGATAATTGACATAATTAAATCACAGTGAGATAATTCTATCTTCATTTTAATTCTGTGCATCACTCACAGATCTTAATTTAACAACACATTCAGATGAAAGATTTCTGACTTGAGATATCTGTGGTGGTGTAAGGAATAGGAACCAGTTCAAGATTATTTCTTCATTTCTTCTTTCTGCATAAAGCAGATGCTTTGCTGAAGTTTGGCAGTAGCAAAGCTGATACCAAGGAGCACTGTGCTCTAGATATGCAAGTCCCCCAATGCCCTGAACCAAAATTAAAAGCTCTGTTAGCTCAGAGGTGTAGCTGACCCTATCACAGCCGGTTCTGCCATGGGAAAGTGACAAAGTTGTACTGGGTTCATGTGGGGCAACAGTTTTTTTGCATTTTGAAGCAATATAAAATGCATTTCTCTGTATGGTGTGACTTTCTATAGTATTAGGTATTCTGTCGTGTTCTAAAAGTGTGAAAGTGGAGAAGAGAAATGGGGGTGTTCAGTGACACATCAGCAACTCTAGATGTCTTATAATTTCAATCTATTCATTAATTATGGCAAGAGAGGCAATTTTATGCACGAGGGCAAATCTTATGCAACAGAATGTATTTTGTCATTAACTGGATGGAAAATTTTGTCACTATGAGCAATTTTTGCTAAAAATAAATAAATTCATTTTGTAACCAAATGCATTTATTTAGAAACAAGGGACGTCTGTCTGATTGGGGAGGGAGTGGGTGTTTAGAGAAAGAGGTGGCTTGTGATTCAGAACTCCTTAGATCTATTCTTGGTTCTGCTTCTGATTCATTATTGGTTGGATCTCAAATCAGTGGAAAACGGGCCAAAATTTCTGTGACCTATAACGATTCGCATCAAAATAAAAGTCATGTTTTAGGCAAAGACTTTCTTAACCTGTCTTGCTTACTAAAACAAGAATTCTGATGCAAGAAAGATGATGTGCTACTTCTCCAGTCCCTTCCCTCTGACCGCCTGATTCTGGGCATGCTGTGCGCCTTCCATATTTGCTCAGTTTTATTTCTATTGCTCAATCAACACAAAAATATTTTTCTAAAATCTGGGACTCTAAATCTACCATGAACAGCAACACATACATACGTATATATATATATATATATATATATATAGTATGCCCAGAACTTCTTTACTTTTTTCTTTTTGAGGGAGCAAATCTGGAGCTGAGGATGTCCATTTCTGTATTAAAATTCTGATTGCAATTTTGTCCATAGCCTTAATTACGTTTCTTTTTTTTTTTTTTTTAATGGTTATGAATCCTTTTAAACAACTAAAAGATTCTACAGGTAGCCAATAAAAATAATTGTGTACTCATGCAGTCTCTTACCCACTTTAGCCCTATTCACTGCCTTTCTTTTAGGATCACAGAAAGTAGAAGAGCTTTCCCAGGTTATCAAATCCAGTCCCCAGTGTTCACTGGAAGCCATGCAATTAAATAACAGATAAGAAAATTCCAGAGTCCATTATCACAGTCCCCAATAAGCTTTCCATACCAAACTTCTGACCTGCAGTGAAAACCCAGAGCCAGAACCATAACGTGTTGTCACAAAAGAACAACAAGAAAATTAAGTTAATGCTGATGCCTTAGTTTCTTGCAGTATGAGAGAATAAAGCTTTCAGATAAAGTATTTATTTGGCAAATCTGCCTTTTTTGGGTGTTCTGCCTACAGCTAGAAGGTTGTGAGATAACTAGAGGGCAATCCTATTTCCAGACTGCACCATGAGGTTGCGTTCCAGCAGCAAAGCAATACTGAACATTTACTTTTCATTCTGGGAAATGCTTGCAGTGGTTGGGGGAGGGTAATTTAGTGTGTGTGTGTACATCCCATTATTGCAGATGGGATTTTTTGTGTGTGTACTTCAATTTAGATTGAACAGTATGGAAGCAATTCTCAAAGGGCACCATGTTCTTGTTGCATGTATAACATAATAGTACTAAAATTTGGAAGAACTGAATCGATAGAATGTATAAATAGGTATCTCCTTTACCCATCTGCACAGCTACAATGTGTTTAATGTATTAATTAAAACTTTCAGCAAAAAGAAAAATTAAGCTTGAACACTAATCTAAAAACATTCTTTTTTAACATCTCAGGAGTATAACGTACGAAACAACATCCTTAACAACTTAATAAGTAAGTGAGAAACATTGCAGTGGGTAATGTATCTTCAATGCTGACAGTTATTGCAAATGATTGATAAGAAAAAAAAGTTTAAATCTCTTAACTTGCGAGCACTTAGTTGTTGCTGAGTAAAGGACTTAGATCTGAAACCTGCTCTAGATTAGGAGAGAGAGGGGGAAAGGTTAGAAATCCTACTTTTAGCTCTAACACAAAATCAAACATCTGTTCTTTCGACAAAGAAATTTGCAGATAGTAATGGGGACTACACATCTAAATCCTTTCCATGTTCATGTGAGCATACATTTCACAAGGTGCATTTGAGATACATTTAATTAGAACTAGAGTAGTATAAATGTATTTTAAAGTGTTCTGATGTGCTGACTTTTAGTTTCACTTGCTATGAAATGCTATGCAGTGGCAGAATTCTCCTTCCCACTTGTGGAAAAATGAGAACACTTCCCTGATATTGTTGTTATTGATGTAATGAGAACAATTTGTCTCAGTATTGATAAGCAAAACAATTTACCCATGCACTAGAACTTTCTGTCCTGCAGGTGTTAGCATTTAGTGATGATAGTTCTGATGAGCAGCACTGTCTGCCAGGAAATTATCTCCTTGTATCATACATCTACAACTCCTTGGAAAATTAATTAGACACGTGGAATGCAAACACATTACTAGCCTTTAAAACTTTTCTGTGTGGCTTTGGAGGTCAGAAATGTATATTCCACATTTCCTAGCTGGTGACCTTTGTTCTCAAGAGATTTTCTTGAGAACAAAGAGATGTGACTTCTTCCAATTACAAGTCCCATTTCTGGAGCTGAACTTCTCCTCAGCTGAGTCTCAAATGAGGATGTAACCAGCAATAAATGGTACAGAGAAAACTGTCACTGACACTGTTTGTGTCCCTCCCAGCAATTTGGAAGTTTCATGAAAAATCAGAAAATCTCAAAATAAAAACTTCCAAGCATAAGGAACTCTCAGCTGTCTTGGTTGGTTTTCTGGGGTTTTTTTGGTGTCTTTTTGGTTGGTTTGTTTGTGCGTTTTGCTTTGGGGTTTTGTTTGTTTGTTTGGGTTTTCTTCAAACATAAGGGCTATGAACTTCTTTAAAAAATAATGAGCTAAGATTCTCCTGTAACCCAATAACTTGAGGAGTTAGGGATTTTTGAAGATCTCTAAACAACACAAAACTGCAGTCAGTACAAAAGATGAGGCAGCTCAGGTCTGTGTAGGCTAACAAGGTTT
Source organism: Zonotrichia albicollis (assembly GCF_047830755.1). Taxonomy (NCBI): domain Eukaryota; kingdom Metazoa; phylum Chordata; class Aves; order Passeriformes; family Passerellidae; genus Zonotrichia; species Zonotrichia albicollis. The sequence goes on along the minus strand of NC_133827.1, from coordinate 34,633,977 downwards.
GACCTACTCCTGCTGTTGATGCGTTGCCATTAATTTGGGTGTGACTGCTCATCACTAATAGACACTTGAGTAGTGGTTTATGACAAATAACTAAGAGGTTTTATATCCATCAGCAGGCCGTACAGGGAATGATCTGAAAGCCATGCAAACAAAAAGAAGAACATGTGTTTAAGCTACTTCTGTAGTGCTCACATTGAACCTTTAGTAAATTATCCAGCCAACTGCATTTTCCTCAACAATAATATTTGAAAATTATTTATGTCGTTATCATATATATGGTGATTCCCCATCTGGTATAACTTATGTTATTGATCTTTTTTTAACACTGAAATCATCCTGTGTTTTGTTTGTAAAACTGTTTAGCAAACATTCATTATAGCTAACTTTTTTTTTTTTTTTGCCACAGCATATTAAAGATTCAGGACACACCAGCTGAAGGCTTAAAGCTGATCTGGCTTCCAGTGTAGTCAATTCTTTAACTTTGTGAAGACTTTCAGTCGTAGCCAAGAGAAGAATAAGAAAATCAGTGCAGCTCATGTATCTGTCTTATTGATCAGACCTTAATTGCACCAAGAAACAAAATGTTTAAAAAATTCTTTTGTTTGAACCAGAGTAGTTTATGAAAAATGGCTATACTATACTGTGTAGAGGGAATTTGGGCATATGCTAGGGGGAAGGATGCAGAGCTAAACCAAACCATTAATTAAAAAAGGATACTTTAATTGAAACTGAGCAAAAAGTGGAAAATTATTTATCCAAACAAACTCTGTATCCCATAAAGGTGTGGGTACATAAAGCACGCAAGCCCGCTGCTTATTAGATTATTTCGGGCCTTCACAAGCTGTTTGCTTACTCCAATAGCAACTTGTTGATAATAGGAAGCCTTTTGTGAGAAACGGCCCAAAAAACAATGGAAAGCGTCAGATTTAGTAAAGTGTCCAAAGAAAGTCTTAAAATGACACCCACGCTACGAAGGGAAGACCAAATTTGCTTTTTCTGAAGGGAATTTGTGTTTGTCAGGAAGGGCTCCTGGCGGCTTTGTTTCCAGGCCTTGATGTGTGACCAGGAGCCTCCAGGCCTCCCGTCACCCCTGGCCTTGTTCTGCCACCGCGCTGCCCACCCATACCGACACCGCAGGGGGAAGGGTTTCAGAGGAGCCGGAATCAAAAGCGGAGGGAGGAAAAAAAGTGCTTTTCAGGGTCTGATGTGTGGGAATCAAATGAGAGGCCTAGCTGAAATCCGGTCGCCAGGCAACCATAGTGATATGCTGAGGGAATATCATTAAAGTTGGAAACTAAGCAGTCGCTCTGAATTAGCAAACCTGACCGCCGTGCGGATGATGCGCCAGAGCCACCTCAGCCCCCAAGCGCCGTTTCTGCACGTACAGGGGGGAAAATAGCAGCTGATTTGTGGAGTTTTTCATAAAAAATAGACAATGGCTGTCCAGACACGGAGTTGGTGGTGAAATATGGTAACTGCCAGGCTTGCAGCTGGCCCTCTGACACAAGATTAATAAGTTGCCGTTTCCTAGCCGACCACAACCTAGTGGGAACTATCCGGCATTTTTCCATGAATTGTGGGTAACAGCCTTCCCGCAAGCTGGCCTACTTTACTGCTCTGCTTTCTGCGATCGCCAAAGTGCAGTAAACATCTGTGCCTGCAATGAGGTCAGCGGGCACGGTGTCCGGCAGCCGCCACCTGAGCATGGGCCCAGCCCCATGCACGAACCCCAGGGCTGGGCTTTACCCACGCCACATCCACCACATGGGGAAGGCGCCCATGGCTCTGGGTTCAGCACTTCACAAAGTTTTGCTGCAGCTGGAGCAGGGAGGGGGCGGCGGGGGACTGGGTTCGGAAATGACAATGTGACAAGGGAGCGGGAGCGAACCTATTGAATTAGATTTAGGCTGTGCTGAATATTATCATTGACATGAACAAGCAAAGCTTATCTGCTCTTGCCTTCTTGAAAGGTTTAATGAAATTGAATTGCCAACCTCTGTATTTTACCACCATTTGGCTGAAGTGGCTCAGAGGCATACATGATCGCTTAAAAGGAAGCCAGGTTGAGTCAAACTGCAAAGCGTATGTATGCATTTTTGACAGCAACATCTCAAACACAGTGTGACATGGCATAACATTTAGAGGTAATTTGATTACAGGCACTGTGTAATGCAAATCAGACTTCCCCAAACATGTTAATTTTTTATCACAATAGCTCACCAACACAATCAAGTTCAGTTTAAGTTATTGTCAAGCTACATTTTATATTATATTTAGGCTTTGTAATGGAATTGTGTGCAGTTGCCCACAAATTATAAAGAGCTAGAAGTTCAGTGAATCCCCTGGGTTCTTTCTTTCTAGGTTTAATTTTAAATTATGATATGATGAAAATATTTCTTTATATTACATAGGTGCTTAAAGAGAATAATTTGAATGTTTCTTCAGGCATAGAAATTTGGAAGGAGCAAGTAGAAACTCAAATTCATAGATTATTTTCTGTAGGAAAAAAAGTGAATGCATGTGTCTTTAAGCTTCACTATGATCAATTTATTCACTTAGGGCCACATGCAGCTGAGTTGCAAATAATTTTAGATAATAATTTTGTTGGTACGTAGGCAGGACCTGTCAGAGTAACTCTGAATGTAAAAGTGCAAGGTTTGAGCTTTCTGTTTCTGGATTTTCTTCAGTCCTTCTGTGTAATGGTAAAACAGGTTCCTTCTTTTTTGTCTCAGTCTCCCCAGCTTTTTATAGTACATTTAGGTTTTCAAATGAAAAATATCACAAGGAATGATATTAGAATGATAATGTCAGCCTGGAGAGCATATTCTTAAATTTTGAGCTTCTGTTTTTAGAAATTTCTTCATGGAGCAATATTATTCTGATGATTCAGAGCTAATGAAACCTTCAGTGGTGACAGGGTCCTGCAGGTAGGATCTATCTCTCAAGCTGGAGCACAACATAATTCCTCCCATGCAATGTCTGTCAGACACCAACCAAAAGACTCAGCACTGGCAGGTGGTTGCCTGCTATGTCCTGTGTAAGTGGCACTGGAAATCAGTCTGATTTGAGGCAGCATTGAAGTGTCTCACTTGGAGGAACAGGAGAAACTGATGAGAAGTGGAGAGATGGTCTGGCACGGTTAGGTGAAGTTTGATCAACCCAGTGAATTCAGAATTCAAACTCCAGAAGTGAGGCAGAGCTGAACCACAATCAGGGAGAAGCCCAGATGATGAGCACCCCAGGTGACAGCAGAAGCTGAGTATGTAATCATTCACCTATGCTTAAAAGACAAAGTATCTTGCTCAGTGTGTGTGCTATGGCTATAAAAAAGAGTTTTAGCATCTACCAGCCATGATTATTCCTTTCCAGTATGTGGGTCAAGGAGTCCTTTTGAACATGTGTGAAGATGCAGATAAAAGAAGTATCCCCAGTCAGTAATAAAGAGGAACCCAAAACATAAACACAAGTGAAAGCTTATATGTGGTAATCATTTCCTGCACATCAACTGATCTACCTCAATCTTCCATGCATGCTTTTAGCTCTTGAAAAATATGAACTAATTCATGCTGGCTTAGCCCTCTGCTCTGAGTGAAAGAGAGGAATTAGCTAATTCCAGTTACCTGAGCCACCAGCTTAGAGCACATGCACAGACAGTTACCATGAATCAGAGGTCGTGCAATAACCTCTTTGTACATGAACATCCAGAGTTTATATGAACCAATCCCACTCAGTTATAATGAGAGAGGACAAGTTGCCTTGGGCTTTGCATCCACAGAAACATTAGTGCTGTTTGCTGCCTCTGTGTCTTTTTGGGTCAGTGTAGCTTTTGCATTTTCTCTGGTTCTTTATGTAATCTCCAGCACTTTCAGAACACACATTTCTCTTGTGAGATTTACCTGGCCTGGAGTGAGAAGAGAAGCTTAACAACATGGGTCCCTTTTATTTATAAGAGCATTCCTCTCACGATCTCCACCTGTCACAGATGTGAGGATTAAATGCAGCTCTGTTTCTTCTACATATTAATCTCTTACATCCCAGTGATTCTGGACCCTGTGGATACTTAGAAAATGGCTTTTCCAAGAGCCTGAATATTGTTGCCTTTAATTCACTAATATCTGTCACATCTTTATGTCCATGAAAACATTCCTAATCTGTCAATTAAGATTTACTTATACTCTATTCTCTGAATTATTTGGGACTGTAAGATTTTAGGTTTTTAAATAATGCAATAAGTAATGGGAAAAACTGAAAAACATAATTTTTCAGTTACAGTAATAGTGCTTCATTTTTAGTGTGGTGTGTACTTTTGAACAACAAATGAGTGTTTCCAACAAATTAATTGGTTTAGCGGTCCCACGTGTGTTTTTTTCAACCAATGCCGACTCTTAAGCCTCTCTGGTCCTACAGAATTTCTTGATGCTTTACCACTCCTTGACATAGCTGGCTGTTACTACAGCAAAGTCACTGGGCTGTTTTTAATGCCCACTCTTCAGCTTTTCTGGTTTCATTGGTTCCTGGAGTCATTTGGACTCCATTTCTCTTTCTGTAAGAAAGGTGTCACCTGAATGACTGTGGTTTGCTGGAAGAAATAGATCTCCTCAGGCAAGGCCAGGAGGAAAACAGCCTCTCTTCCATCCCATGACCAGCTCTTCAGTTGTGAGGGCAGAGCTGGCTGTGCAGAGAAAGAAGTCACTTGGCTCATTTATGGGATTTTCAATTACTGCAGCATTAACTCAGACTCTTTTCTTGGCCACAGAGCAGACACTTGCTGCTCAGCTCTAAAAATCAACCATTCGTTTGTGTCTGTGCCTGTCTGCCTCACTGTGTGCCAGAGGGAGAGGAAAGGGTGAGGCTCAGAGAACTCACTGGTTCTTGGTGTTAACAAGAAGCCGATGTGATCTGTGAGTGTTCTTCAATAAGTGATGAAGGGGACATGTAAGCACAAGAACACATCTTCTTGTTACCTGTGTGTACCTTCCTTGGTATCAGATGTCTGTATTGCTACTCCTCCTATTGTAACCTGGGACTCTGATTGTAAACTGAATGTTCTTTATCTATTTAATAGTCTTATATAATCAAGTATCTGAAAAAGCAGAGGAGCCTGATCAAGAAACATTTTCCTCTAGTCCTAAACTGAACAGTACTGTTGTTGGCTTCAGATCTTTATGCAAAATAGTAGAAAAATTCATAGCAGTGCTGTTTTAAGTCTGCAGGAGGGGTAGCAGAGAGTGCCAGTTCAGGTGCTGTATGAAACAGTGTACACAGGGTAAGATCTTTGATTTTTCTGATCAGATGCTTTCTGATAGAAAATAACACCCCTTTTTATCAGTTCAGAGGTTTTTCTGTGTACAGCATAGGAAATCAGCAGGAGAGTGGCTAAAGTCTCCTGCCTCTACTAATGTCGCCACAGAGCTTTATGTGATACCAAAGCCCACACTCATCTAGTCTGGAGCTGGAAATTTCTCCCAGTGATCTTTGTCCATTGAAATATTTTGTTCATATTTTCAAATGACACGTTAAAAAAAAACAAACAACAAGCTTAGCAAATAATTAAGTAAACCAAATGCCTTATGCAGGAGGTAATAGATATATATGTGTGTGCTATCACTAGCCCAGGTTTTATTGTTAAAAGTGTGCTCACTTTGCAAAAGCCAGCTTTTGAGACATAGAGAGTAAGTTTTCACCAAGGGAGAGCTGTTGGATTGACTGACTGAATTTATCTTTGCTAAACATTTTTAATAATGTTTAAACCCTTCCATATATCAAATAGATGACAAGAAGGTGGCACTGCAAAAGAAGTAGTCTGGGCTTCATGAGAAATTTACTGGACACACAGTTAAGGGGAATTGCCTTGTGATTGGCTTGGCCTCTTTCTGCTGCAAGTGTTGTGGCAAAGGCTAATTCTCCATGCTCCTGCTTTTCTTGGCCACCACTGCAGTGTGCCCTGGGCCAGCAAATTTGGTCCATAAGTAGATGTGATTTAACCCTTATGGTTTATTTTCTGCTTGGCTGTCAGCTGATGGCAAAAGGCCAAATGCTAACAACCACGATGGCTGAGCAGCTGGACCTGCATGCATGACATCTCAAAAATTGCTTACATACTGTCCCCTTCATTGCAGTGTGTTGATCTCTTCCTGTTTGACTGGTGTGGTGGCAGAAGCAAGATTAACAACCTCAGGAAGAGCACAGGGCTAAGGGTTTTTATTTCATTTCAATGTTGCTGAAGTAAACGTTATTTCTGAATGATAAATAGTTGAGCACCTTTTCTCTTTAATTAGAGCTATAAAATTTTGGAAGGATTCTTCTGGTTATTTTCCTCATCTGCTATATTCTGCTTGTTGAATTTCTACAGATTATTACTAAGGAGAAAGAAAAGAAATTTTTCTTTGAAGTAGAATTTACTCATCATAACATCAGTAATGAACAGGAGAGAGAACTGTCTGCTATTACATGAAAATTAAAAGCATTTTATGCAATAATTTTGAAAACTTGATGTTTAGTTAGTAGAAATTAAATGAAATTTGAGGTAGTGCGATTATTTCTGTAAAACTAACAAATGCAGTAAAGTAGCCTGCACAACTTTCCATATGCAAGAAAAGAAATCCTTTATGTTTCATTTTATTTTAGGCAAGCAAGTGGTTTTGCTGTCAGCACCACTTGTAGCAGTATAATGAAAGTGAATAATTTTAAACAAACCCTCAAATACTCTCTACTTTGTGTTAGGATTATGCAACTGAGAGAGAATAGTAACTTCTTAACAAAAAAGTATCATTATGTGACATTTTGTCTGTCAGCACGGCTGAAGTGGAATACACAAGCTTATTTAAAATTGAGTTTTACTTCACGTAATGATAAAATAATAAAGGAAAAAGAAGTGGCTTAGAGTATAATGATCCCAAAGCACCCAAGCAAGGAATATTATAGACTCAGTGAGGAAGATTATATGCAAGCATCCTGTGAAGAATAACACATCTTGATATGGGTTTTCTATAAATTACTCTTGATATTGTGGAAGTGGGCACTGAGGAATCACACCAAGACTGGTAAGCATATGATGTAATTCTGTGTAAATTGGAAAGGATCAGGCCCTGAATGAGATGCATAGTCTTCTTTTGGAACTAGATTAATGTGTCTAAATTTAAGCAGGACAGAGGAATTTTTAAAAACACTTAATGTTAGGACTTCTGCTGACCTAAATGGGAGAAAGAGCTTGGACAGCACTGAAGACTTTAGAAAATCCTGGGGTTTATGTACAGGTTATCAAATCCTTAACTGCATGCTAAATCAGCCTTCCCTTTTGATTAATGACTTGTTTAATGGACCAGACTGAAAACCCTTTGAAATTTATGGAGAAAATTCTGATTATTTCAGAATGGTTTGGATCAATTTTGGAATCAGTTTTGTTTTGGATGAACTTGTTTGATTTCTGCAAAATAGTCAGGCAAAGGGGATTAGGACTGAATGTGTTGATTGATACTGGTAACACATTTTAAACTTGTGGCATTCAGAGGGGAATTCTTTTTGGTCTGAAATTTAAAATAAAGGTACAGTTTTTTCTGAGATACAAATTGGAATCAGCATTTTTTTCACTGCACACAGTCTTTATAATTTATTCCACTACTTCCCTTGTTATTAAAGGACACACAATCTCAGAGAAACATTCCTCCAAGTAGATGGATATTATTGACGCTGAAACAGAAGTTAACCAGGAAATATGTTTTATGGTTCACTGTGTTTAATTCAGTGCAACACATCTGGCTATAACTTGATTTCTTTTCCTGCATATTTTGGATTTTCTTGCTCAGTTGTGATGCAAGCAGAGGGAGGAGAGACTCGGCAGAATGTGTTTCCTTGAAGTGCAGTATTGCTGTGTGCAGCAATCCCCTGTTCTGCCTGATCAGTCCCAGGCTGGCCTCAGATTCATGGTATACTTCCAAATTAATATCAAGGAACCTGTTGTTATTCTTGGTTTTTCTACCTGTGAAATTCAATATCAGGCTGATAAGGATCCGATTTCACCTAACCCAACAAGAAAACCATGATGCCACTTAGGTGGACTTTGAAAAACACTCTAGATAGAACAAGGATCTGCCAAAGCCTCGTCTTGCTTCAATCTCTACAAATAAAGAGCCAAATTCTGTAGGAGTGCCATGTAAAAAGCCCAGTGCTTCCCTGGCTCACACACTAAGAACAGATGCTTAATATTGACTAGATACATTTGCTGTTATTGGAATTACATTACTGTGTATTCATGCAACTTCCCCAAAAGAGGTATTTTCCCCCTTGTGTTGTGTTTAAATATTTTCCAGCTAGTAATCTCATAATACTCTTCACAAAAGAAAATAATTTCATAGCAGAATAGACACATCCTGAAGATATCATGTCTTACATGAGGACTGGTCCTTCATTAGTGCCGCAGTGGAATTCAGGTTTGCTAACAAAGCAGAATGTGCCCACGATATTAATGTAGTGTGATCGGCCACTTGATGAGGGAATCATTCATAGGCAGGCATTAACAAGGCTTTGACTGAGCTTTGCTCACCCTTTTAAAGGAAGCCAGGGCTGTTGTTTTGGGGTTCAGTCCTGGCCCTTCTGAAGGCATGAGGATTATATTGTCTCTTTGAGGTGTATAACAATGAGAGCACTGCCTCTTCCTGACAGGCCCTGTGCTATGCCTCTGTTAGAAAACAGAGCTCAGAGGTCTACCAAAAAGCCCACTGTGCCTGGAAATATCAGACAATGAAAAACTGAATTAATAGAATCTGACACAGTTTTACTGTAGCAGCATGTTTTTCCTTACTTAAATATACTTTTCCTTCTCTTGTCAACAGATTATTTGGTGCTCTTTTCAGAAACAGAAAAGTTGCAAAACCAAAACAAAAGCTCTAAAGATACTAGGTTAAGGATTTTTTCTTTTCCTTTTAATTCCATTAAAAAAAAAAACCACACGAAATGTCAGACAGTCTGAAGCACTGCTGGCAGAGTTAAGAAAGTGGTTCTCTGACAAAAGAAGCCTGGTTGTCTTTGACTATCCATTTGAACATGCAGACCTGCTTGCAAGCCCGAACTAGAATTCTTGTCCAAATTTTGGGAGTGCTTGGATTCTGCTTTTTGGAGTTGATCTTGTATTGAATTGGTACCTACATCTGTCTTTCCATGCAAAATACTTGGGTTGCTTAAAGTGAGAGTTTTGCCTTGAATTGCAGAGTTTTTCTCTTCAGCATAACAAGCAGTTGTTGTGTTTCTTATTCCAGAAACATATTGGCCCCAGCAGAAGGCTCAGTCACTGTGGTTGTGGCCTCTGTTTGGAGATGCAGGCTCAGGCAAAGGGAATTTACTCAATTTTTAGTGCTCAGCTGGTATTGTCTGGGGTGAAACTCCAAATCTTCTGGCGTGTTTTGCTGCTGACTTCAGCCTGGCTAGGTTTTTCCCTGTCTCATATTTTTGTGCTGCCCAAACAGCTGCTCACCTGGAAAGGGAGTAGGCAAAAGTTCCCTTTCATGTTTTGGATTCTGTGTTTCTAAGGCGTGTTCTGAGCCTGGATTAAGTGAGTTATGAGCTGTTGAACAGAATGTTCAATGAATGTCTGTGGCAGCAGCTATGGAGGTCTGTCCTCAGATCTCCTTTTCCTTCTCCAGAAACCCTTGCAAACAGAGTCTGGAAACCAAGCAACATCACCAGTCAGACAAGACAGAGAATCCTGGAGCAATAGCAGTAGGAAAGCAATTATGGTAAGCCTTTAACTAGCTACAGAGTGAACATTTTACATTCCTAAATCTGCCATAATGCAAAATAATCTGTTTATATTAGGAAAGACATTGCATTCTGCTCACTCATCCCTTCCCAGGCTTGTCTGCACAGAACTGGGTATCCATAACTCATAATAGGAAAACACACAATTGTCAAAACCTTAGGACTTGGCTTCTTTTTTTAATATTACCCCAGCTGCACTTTCTTCATAGCCAAAGGGTCTCTTATTGCTCCTTTAATGAAGAGACATATTGAGATAATTTGGAGTTTGGTGCTCATCCCATGAGCCACAGGATGCCCTCTCAGCTGCTGGACTCTATTCCCAATTACCACATGTGGCCTTGAAGCTGTTTTGCTCAGAAGCACTTGACAGAGTTCAGACATTCTGGCCTCACAGGCATCCACTCACCCTGCTTTGGTGCCATTCTGTCTACAGCTCACAAGTGACTTCTGTTGGTGCCCATTGGGATCCAACATAGGAGGCCTCCAAGTCAGAAACATCTCTGCTTTCTTCCCAGCCCCATTTAAACAGGATCATTTCACCTGATGGATGCCATAAAGCAGGTCACATTTAAAACTTCCAGTAAACTGATTTTAAAATTAAATTTAGCAATAGCATTTCATTAATGAAGTGCACACTTGCAGAGCTCCAAGCACAGTGAAAGAATTTAGTAGGTCTTTTTATAACCACAGGCTTGCCTCTAACTACAATTATAAATGGCTGAATTCTTATCTGGTTAAAGGGAGTTGGATTGTGCCCTGAACTAGATGCCAAGTTTCAAGAGCTTTCAGAAATCGGATTTAGATCAGATGAAGCTTTAAGAAGCTAGATGTTTGGATGAACCACAAGTTCTCAAAAAAAACCCAAACCTTCTCACTGGGTTTTTTTCCTTATAATCTTCTAATATAGCGAATGCATTGCTGGCTGTCTTGTGTATGAAGCAGGGTAATATATGCATGAACAGCTTTAAGCTTGTGAGTGATTCCACTGAAGGGTTAAATTTTTGTGCATTGTTAAGTTCTCTGTATGCGACTGCCATTCCAGAGCCCAATCCCACATTCCTGAGCAGCCAAATTTCCCCTGGAAGTCAGTGGGAAGTTTTCAGGTGCATAGCAATGGACTACAAAGCAGAGTTTCTTGAGAAACAGGGAAACACCATTTCAAACAAAAATCTAGTCACCTTGAAAGCGACCTCTGTGCTCTCTCTCAGCCAGAACCATTGAAAGAAAACCTTCGTTTGTATTTATCCTCTGACACTGAGTGAAACCAGCATTGCATACCCATCAAAGAAAATACTTTAAAAATGCACTTTAAAAATGCCTAAACTTGGAATGTTTAAATGTTTTTGACCCTTCTCTTCAGCGAGGCACATTTATTTTAATAAATGCAGTTAGGCGATTATTACAAGTTGTTGCAAATAGTATTTATTCGAAGGAAAAGCAGAGTTCCCTTCTGTTTCTCTCCCTATTTCCCCCTGTGATTCCCAGTTTCAGCTCTTTCCCCAAACTCATTTGGGCAGCGTGCCTGTGGGCAGCACTGAATATAAAGAAAGGAAGCAGCCCAAGTGTAAGTTTCCTTTGCCTTATGCCCCATATTATTCCTTATTTGTTGTGCTAATTCAGCAGCGTAATTCCCAAATACAGCCTCCTTGAATTGTTTTGATGAGAACTGCTAACTCAGTGCAGACTATTTTTAACGAGCTCTACAGCCCAAAGAATCAGAACTTTATGGTGTGAAGGCCCCATGCACTAACTGTTTAATAATACGGCCGATTATTGAAGTCTACCTACTATTAAAAAAAAAAATCAATAATTTATGCGATGTGATTAAAATGTGTTTCCAAACCCCGAAGCGGAGTGTGCGAGTCGAGCAGGCGGGCACGGCGTCCTTTGTCCTGAGCCTTTGGGGACGATGTGGTAGTGCCCTCTAGTGACACAGCCCGACCGGCGTGCCCGGAGCACAATGCGGGACTTTGTTCCACTTCCTCACCGTGCTTTCTTTTGGACTCTATTTTGGGACGAAATTGATTTATGTCTAAATATTTCCAAAGCTAACATCTAGCGAAGGCGTCACACTCCAAAAAATAATACGTTTTTCCGTACTTTTTAGAACCAGTGGGAGTTTTTTCACCTTTCAACTACTGTATTAACAAATGAGCTGTGGTTAAACATTTCAAAGAAGCAGAATTTTTATTTTTGCTCTTCTGAGTTACTTGTGCCAGCAGGGTTTTGCATGGCTGAAGCCTTACAAAGTCAGTAGTTGGAGGCTTCATCCAGTTCCCAGGGAATTTAGTACCCAAGTTCTCATTAGACTTCCACAGGAGCAGGATTGGGTTCACTGAATAGTCATACACAATTAAAAGATAAACAGTCAGCCTGAAATGTTACTGAAACTTTTAGCTTCCTTTGCTCAGAAAACAGGGGCATTCAGAAATGTTCAGGAAAAGAAAAAAAAAAAAAAAAGAAGAAGAAAAAAAGAAGAGAAATCTATGCTAATTGTAGAAAATTTCAGAAAGTGCACAAAACATCTATACCTTTGTTGCTGTCAAACACTAGTTTCTCTCTGTGTCCTCCTACACACATTTTATAATCTCTTTGTGGCCATAACAATAACATATTGGAATATGACCAAATCAGTGACCTGCTTCATTCAGGGATTGGCTGGTTTTTGGCATTTTTCTGTAGCAATGAAATCAGTGAACTATAGTTTGCCTACAATGTACAGGGGATTTTGTGCATGCCATAGTACACACTATTGAAACAGCATATTTTTTTCATATATTCTGTAATGAGAATAGATCCACCATTGTTAATGCTGTAGTTTGTGGTTTCAGTACTCCTGCTGTTACTGTTAGTCATATTAAAATAGCACTAAGGAGCCTCATTCAGAGCCAGATGTGCTTGCTGCTGTACAAATATGAAAAAAAAAAAAAAAAGAGCAGAATCTATAAAGTTAGTTTCTCTCTTGAACATTTAGTTTCATTTAAATATCAAACTTCCTGTGCCATAAACAAACAAAAAGTCATCCTGTGAACTGATGCATTAAAGAGGTTAGATCCTGTATTTCTTCTGTGATGGGGAGGGGGGCGAAAGGGGAAGTGATGCTATTGACCTATATAAGTGCTATTCAAAGTGAGCAAAAGTTAGCCTAAGAAAAGCTGAAATGTTCTGCGTGATCCTCTTCACATGGAAAGGTCAGGAGGTGGAGAGTGAAAATCAGGAGAAAAAGATGTGATTAAAATGAGGTTTTATTTTTGTTTCAGGTTAGGGGAGTGGGAGCTGATTGAACATATTAGACGTGAGAGCAGAGTAAGGGACATATCCCTCAGTGCCAGGGTTATCCATGTAACCCAAAGACCCTTTCTATTTAAAAAGCTATTGCTTGTGATCTTTTCCAAAGAGGGAATCAATAAATGCCCACCAAAGTTACTCTTTTGGTCAAAATGATAAATGAACATCGAAGTGCTATAAATTGGTAGCAACCAGCACAGTGATCCTGGAATTCAACAAGAAAACCAATAAGAGCAAAGCAACACTGAGACCCTCCTGGCTCTGCTGTTGCTGCTGAAATTCTTAGAAATTACCCAAATATTTGACATGAAATGATAAGAAAAAAAAAGAAAAAAGTTAAATGCTTTGCATTTTTCTCATCATTGGAATTAAACCTTAAAATAACAAGTCCTGTCTCTTTCCAACATCTGTGGCTTGTATGTCCAGTGAGCCTTCAACACAGTCATCATTGCCTGGGTGCACAGCCCTGGAGTCAGCCCTGGTACCTGCCTGCACAGAGGCTTTTGGCAACGCAGGACGTGGGAGCAGGCACCGGAATCCTCCAGCACCCTCATGTGCTCAGGGAATGCTGCTCAGGCTTGAATTCTGCTCCTGAGTTACAAACGGTCCCAGTGCTCCACAGACTCTGTGCTACCAGCAAATCCAGCAAACACAGGGAAAAGCCATCATTTTCCATATAGCACTACCCTGAGAAATAACTCCTTGTGCTTCCTGGATATCACAACACCTCAGCTAAGAACATGCTGATTTTCATACAAAAGATGTAGCCCCCCCAAAATTATAAAAGTTACTCTTTATTCCTTTGCTCTTTCGACTTTTTAAAAAAAGCAATCTGTATTTCCAGCCAGGCTTTCATTTAAAATAACCCTCTCATTCAAAACCTCACCTGTAACTTTATCCCAGTGGTAACTCTTACCTGCCATACTAGCCCTAGGCCCTTGTAGCACTTGACATCATCTCTTGGACAGGTTACAGAACCTATTGAGACAGTTGTTAGAAGCAGATTTACTCTGCAATGTGGAGCCAACCACAGAAGAAAATTAGTGCATTTATCTGTCAGCATTAGGCTAGATTATCAATCCAGTACACCAGTCACAGGATCTGGTTTTTCTTTCTCTGGGGAAGTGAAATTGATATAGTGGTAGGTAGTAAAGGTGTCAGTTATAAGCAGGACATTAGCATGAGAAAGTAGGAAAATGGCTACTTTTAGGCAACAGTCCTTTTTTATGTTTAAGTATAGATTTGAAAAGTAGAGTTTTCTTCCTCAGAAGTAGACTTTCTAAAAAAAATGTCAAAATTCCTTCCTTCAAGACTTTAAGCTTTGTTTTTCCTACAAATAAAGTTCTGATTTCTGTGCTGATTCTGAAAAAAATGACCAATATCCCTCTTTTTCTCTCTCTTTCTTTTTAAAAAAATGTTGTAGTAATCACTGTCAAGATTCTGAAGAGATCAAAAGTTTTCCCAATTAGGCAAGCCACTGTATGACAATGAGAAAAGCAGCTCATTTTTTTGGTCATACATCATCCATGACCAAATTGCAACTTTTTTGATGAATAAGACTGCAGTAGCATACAGGTGTGCTCATCCCAAATCACTGCCTTGTTTGCTGGATGCTGGACAAATATCCTCCTGAATAGCTAATAAAGGTTTTGTTCTGAGGAACAGCAAACTCAGCTTGGCCATGGCTGTGTTTTAGGTTTTTTGCCATACCTGCAAAGCATTCTATTACCAAGCCCAGCCAATCCATTGCTATTCCCATTATCTACCCACAAATGAACATGCTGCATAAGAAAATAGGACAGTTGCTCCCTACAATTACATTCCATTGTACATGGATGAGTATGAACTGCATGAGATTAGATTTTATATAAACAAGTAGTGAATAGTAATCCTTTGCCCTTAAACCTCCCTTTTTTTCTCCCTAAAATGGGTTTCCAAACTCTTTTATGGTTTTGGACCATCATATTTAGGATAATTTTTTTTCATTCTTGGTGAGTCCTGGTGGAGTGGCTGCTGAGAAAAGCATTGCTGCCATAAGCAGCAGGATGCCAGGAGGTGACAGGGATGTCAGAGCCTGGGATCAGTCCTCTGTACAGTCTGTGTGCCCTGCTGCCTCCTGTGCTCTGGAGGAGCCTCTGCTGGGTGCAGAGGTCTTGAGCAGAACTAGATTTTGTCTCAGGCTGGTAGAGTGGTGCTGGAGGTTTTCCTGCACTTCTAATATGAAGCAAGAACCATCTCTGGGAGGATTTGTAAACAAGGCTGTTTTTTCTCAAAACATATTAAAAAAATATCCCAAGAAGCTGAAAAGAAAATGAAGACATTTCAGAGTGTAATGTTGGGGGCACAATACCCATGGAATTTCAAAGATACTGAGGCCTTTGCTTCCTTCGCCCTTCTTCCTTATCTAACTTTATATGAACGCTAAGACTTGTCCTTATATTTCTAGGTCTGTTCATTTTATACAGGATTGTTCTGATTGCTGGTACTATGGTCCTGACTCAAATGTGAACCTCAAGAAATACCACTTAATCCCAAAAGTGAATATTTTTTTGAAAGCTTTTTCTGCTTCTGGCTTAAGTACTTAAAGACTTTCCTGTAGAAAATATATCAGCCCTTTCCCATGCTGGTTTAATATTTGCCACACAGAAGTGTCTGAGTGTGAGGTTTAAAATCAATTCCCAAGAATGACCAGATCACCTAAACGTGTTGCTTGCTATTAATAGAAAGTAAAAGCAAATTCATATTTAAATTTCTGCCACAATTTTGTGTGAAAACTCATTGATCCTTTTTGCATATTTCACTAGCAGTATAAGTGAGGTTGTTTGCACCAGTTAACATTAGTCACAGGTAACAGTGCATCAAGATCAGGCCTCAGCTTCTGTAGGCCTCTAGAGAGATGTCTTTTGCTTTAGAAAATGTATTTACTTTTTCTTCAAATAGTGCAGTAAAAACAACTATCTCCCTGTATGTGCTTGGAACAAGATGATCTCAGAGGTCCCTTCCAACCTAAACCATTCTACAATTCTGTGAATGTATTTTCCTGGCCCATTTTCCTACCATACCCCCAGTGGCACAGAGGACAGAATGTGGGCGTTTGTTTCCATGAGGGGAGAACTTGATTTGCACAGGGTAGTTAGTAGTGGTGTGGCACATGGTGCCCATGTTCTCTCTGTGGGCTGCTTACCACCTGCTCTCTGCCTTTGAGTTGGAACTGCTGGTAAATTGACTCTGAGGAAAATTCAGAGGTTTTTATCCTCTTGCTGTATGTTGCATGCAAGTCTTGTTTCACAGACTAACACCAGGCTCTTCCCTCTCCCCCAGCAAGGAAAATGTGTTGCGTGGACAAGCACAGGCCAATGTTTCTTGGTCTGTAGCACTAAGTTTTTGTTTGTGGGTCTGCTCCAAGGTACTTGTGCCCTAAAACTACTGCTGCCAAAGAATTAGTGGGAAAATGGAATTGCCTCACCCTCTGATTCCTTGGCCTGCAACAACCAGTGGGAACAAAAAGCTGCTCAGAGAGGAGAAAGGGAAGGAGCACCTGTGGCATGAGAACAGGGAAGCTGCCTAGGGCCAGGAGGTCTGAAGGACTGGAAATAACAAATTTCATTTCCTTCCTGCTGTGTGCTTGGGTTAAATGGCAGAAAATCAATGTGAGTTAGGTTTTCCTGTGTTGAGAGTCCCAGTGGGCATCTGTGTGTGTGCAAGCAGTCAGTGCCCAGCAGGTCTGCATTCCTGGCAGGAGCTCAGGCTGTGGACAATGGGCAGGTTGATGGGACCTGGATGTGTTCATGGTGGGATGGCTCAGGCCTCTGTGAATGTCCCTTTCCAGAGGAGGTTTCCTGTGGCTCGGTACATTCTTGCTGAGAAGGCTCCCCCAATTCAGATACATGCCCCTACAGATGCAGTCTGTTGGTGCTGGAAAATAGCCTGAGGCAAACTGTGGATCTTTAGCTGTCTCTGCTATAACTTCTTACTTTGGGAAATTCCCTGCTAGACCACTCCTGAGCTCAGAAACCATGTACATGTTTGGGCAGAGGTAGAGATTCCAACTTTTACTTTCAGAGCCTTAGGAGCTCTCCTGGACATTCGCAGTCTCTGACACCTTATGGAAGACCTCTTCATTTCTGTGCAAGAGGAGCAGCATTCAGTACTGCCAGGCTTTTTGTCTTTCTTCAGTTGGGAAGGGCAGTCATTTGAAGGAAGGGGCTGTCTTTGCTTTTAATATTACCATAGAAAAATGAATTTTGTTTTCAAGACTTTGACAGGTAAAAGACTGCAGAGCAGGTAAAGGCTAACAAGGTCCCTGTCTGTTGCCTAACACTGCTGCAGTAAAATTTAATGGGAAAACCTCTTGGGAAGGCACAAGGGACCCTCTCCCTATGGCCCTGTTTGACATGGGACATGCTTCCAAATTGTTGCACGAGTTTTTTCAAATGGTTTGCTTTTGTTTTGCATGTAAGAAGGAAAACCCTAGAAGCAACTTAAGAAGAATGAGTGCACAAATCTTAGTTTCTCTCCCTCACCAGGTTACGCTTCCCAGTCTTTCACTGCCCCAGCAACAAAATGGTGTCTTTCAGCAAAGTGAGACAGCTTTTCTTTCATTAACAAGCTGCCACAGACTTGGTCCAAACTCTTCATATAGAATTCCTGTATTTTCATTGTCCTACACTGTGCTTTTCATAGGCAACTTTTATGTGTGTGTAGATATATATATATATATACATACACATACACACATGGCAGTACTGTTAGGTAGGAAGCCAAGACAGAGTGGCTTTGCTCCATCTTTTCCCCAGCAGGAAGTTCAGGATTACTTTCCTGAAATCAAGGGCCCGGGGACTTCTTGCTGTTCTACAGAACTGCTATGCAATGAGTCACTGCCGTCTGTCAATTTGTGTCCCTCGTTCTCTTAAAATTCTAGAAGTGTTTCTTAATTTGTTTTTACTTGTTTTTCTTCATCAGGCAGTGAAAAGAAAGTTAGATCTGCGCCAGGAATAGATTCAGGGAATTCTCATCCAATTCGGCAAATTCCTTGCTCACTCCCCCTTAAATGAAGCTATTTCCATTAGAAAAGACTCCTTGTGTGAGTAAGCTTTGCCCAAATGCAATACCAGCATGCATCATCTCAATCTATAAATCCAAGAAGCAAAAATTTCACATATTTCATCTGCTTAAGCACTAACTGGAGTTTTTGGATAGTTGGAAAATCAAGCTGAAAAACTTCATTGGAAATTCTCTGTTGAATGCAAAGCGTAAATTTAAGAGATTGTAATATGATTGCAAAGGGCAGATCTGATGACCTAGTATTTTAAGTGGAGAATTTTAAGATGTAAAAAATTTCTCAGAACAGTAATTGACACAGGAAGTCATCAAAGCTCTGAGATACTGAAGCATCTTTGCTGAAGATGCTGCTGGGTTTTGCTTTGCTCACTGTAGTTTCAGTTCTCTCTCAGCTCTCTCTGCTACTTGGACTTTGCAGACCTAATTGCTAAAGCTAATTGAAAGCCTGTTTATGGACTTAATAACGATGTTCTCATTCACTAGGTACGAAAGGGGAGAAAACTATGAAAAATTTTAAATTCTCTCCTTTTTCAACTTTCAAGTTGGTCAAAAAAACCATAAAATAATGCAACTTTATTGACACTTTTCTTTCTCCCTGTCTCTGAACTTGAATTTTGCACTCTGACATAGTAGGACAGATCTTTTGTCTGCAGGTGTAGTGGAAAAAGGGGAGAAATGTAGCATTGTGGAAAAGCCCTGAGGGATGAGAGCAGTAGGAGATATCATCTGTCCCTCAATCCCCAAAGGAAGGAATCCTCCACTCAAACTTGACATACAGGTGCTTGTGTTAATTGCAGAGATATGGGTTGGGATAGTTTTACTGTATAATATTACGTACTGCATGCCTATAGATCTATAAATAGGATAATGTTTACTTTAAAAAGTGCATGGCTACAGTTTCCCTAGCTTTTGCAAAGCTGGTATCCATCAATCTGGTGATGGATCTTGATTTATTTTACTAAGAGAACCATGAACATTATACCAGAGGTAATATGTTGTGAAAAGGCTCATTGCAGTAAATATTAGAGAAAATTCAAGGAGGAAGGAAAGAAACCACTATTCCTGCTTGCTGGTTTGTGAGATTTTTTTTTTTTGCTATTTTACTTTAGTATAAAAGACAGGCAATCATTTACATGAATCTCTCCATTATAGACCAAAATAACAGTGCAGTTTTCATTAACAAAAAGACTACCTTTTCTTCTTCGTTTGTGTTGTCAAGATACTTTAGCTGAAACATACAGTGATTTCCAACACTTACCCTAGTTGTCACACTGAGACTGAAATAATGGCTGACATTAGGAAGATTATTTTTCAGCAATAAAATTACCTTTCACAACATATTTCTATCTAAGTGGAAATGATGGAAAATCATAGATTCTATTTTCAAATTGAGGGAGAGAAAGATGAAAATGAAATCAACAGGATTTCCTACCAGAAAATGTAGAGAATGCAAGCAAGCCAAAGATGCTGCCCCAAATCCAGTGGGAGCACGTTCCCAGACCTGTTTTTATTAAGTGAGCCAGTTGATTGAGACAAGTGGAATTGTGTGAAATGTTTTCTGTGCACAGTGTAAAATGTGGAGGTTAATTAACTGGGATCCCAATCCTGCTGCCTCTGCTGTCAGCAACACAACTCATGTGGATATCATTAAGAGCTGAGACTGAGCTTTTACTTAGGTTTTGTTAAGGACTTTGTGAACTTTTTTGATGAATCTCTAGCCAGGTTTGACAGAAATGAGGTCAGTTTAAGGTTTTCTGTTGAAACTGTGATGTTCCCAGAAATGTATGATTTCAGTCATAGCCCTGGTGAAACTTGGCTTCGCTGTGTGTGGAGTTGAATTTGAATGGAGTGCAGGGCATCTGAAACTATGTGAATCAAAAGAAAAAATGTGCATGTGATCCCTGCTGAAGTGTAACTGCCAAATTAAGTCTGCCTATAAAATTGAGCTTCTAAAGAAAAAATGAAAGGAGTGTAGGCTGGTTTTATAAATACAATTGCGTCTTGTGTCATCAGGCAAGCAGCCAGCAAAACAGTGGATTGTGAGTTGGGCTATAAGTTGCATAACTGTAAAGGTAAATAAGTAAACGGAAGGGATTGGTGACTTTCCATTTGCCTCTCAGTGAGGGTAGAATTGGGCCTTCAGGAGTGCTCAAAGAGACCACGGCGGTAAACACGGTGACTTTGCACTCTGCACTAAATATACCTCCTAGTAAACCCAGTAAAGTAATGCTTCCTCAAAATGTTGCCCCTCTGATTTTAGCCCTCCAAAGATCTATTTTTAGACCTGCCTTTTCTTTCAGCGTTGCTCCTGAGCCATTGTTCCCCTGAGTCGGGGCTGGTGAAGCAGCTGGCAGCGAATTGTGGCTAGGTTGGAAATGCACAAAAGCATGCTCAGCTAAAAAGAGATTTTAGTTCTCATAGTGTTAACTGCCCCTTCCCTGCATTCCTGTGCCCCGATTTTCATTCTCATAGTGTTAACTGCCCCTTCCCTGCATTCCTGTGCCCCGATTTTAGCTCTCATACTGTTAACTGCCCCTTCCATGCACTCGTGTCCCCTGATTTTAGCTCTCATAGTGTTAAGTGCCCCTTCCCTGCACTCGTCTCCCCCCGCGCCACCCCCGCCTGCCACAAGCGCGACCCAGATCACATTAGAGTCCCAGAGCACAGGGAACGGGTCTCATCTATCCGTCACCAAGGAGGCAGACAGGACGGGGAAACAACAAGTCATTTGTACCTGATGAGGAGGACACTCCTGGGAAACAAACAGATGAGCCACCACATGAATCTGAGCTATTCTCTGAGGTAAACAGAACTGCATGAGAAACACACAAATTATCAGGGGCATCATGCTTAACTCCCTCGCTTCAAGCTGCTGGACAGGCTGTGGGCCTGAAACTCTAGATTGTCCCAATATCTGATTGTGAGAAAATTAACCCCCTAAAAGCATCAGGGGAGGGGGGGAGAATCCCAGACACCAGATTTGTGGAGCAGCATTGTTCACCCTCGCTCATGTTTAGTTGTCCATGCCACCCCACAGTATCCCGGGACACCAGCCCTGTGCCCGTCACAGAGGACATGGGCAGCATGCTTTCTGCAGGATACAGATTGTCCCTTTGGGGCCGTTTCTGGTTAGATTTATTTCAGGCTTGAGCCAACTTGTGCTGTTCTAACACTCTAATGTAGGTTGTATCAAATAGTGGGGTCCCTTGCTACAAGCAAAACACTTGTAGTAGGGCGCTGTCACTAGGAGTGGTGACAGCAATGACGCCACTGTTAAGATTGGTGACAGCAATGGCGCCACTGCAGAGCAGCGGCTGAGTGGGAATGGTCGTGTGTTCATGGCACATCTTGCTCTGCCTGCTCCAGTAGGATTGAGGGCCTTCCTTCAGCTCACATTTTGTAAATGTGCTCTCATTCTGGTTGAAGAGAATCAAATTAACTGATTTTGTAGCTGGCCTAAGCTTTCTAGCAAGGTATGTGGGACAATTTCCACGAAGGGAGTTTAAGTCATAGTTGCAGTCTGTTGCTGTCTTTGACACACCATTGCACTGGGCAGCTAAAGGCTGTGCAAATCTTCATGGCATGGCCACAGGGATAATATAGTCATTTATCCCTATTTTATGACAAGAAATTGAAGTGGAAAGAGATTTAGTAAGTGATTTGTATGAAGTCATACAAGGATCCTCTGCTGAAGTGAGGAATTAAATCAGAGTTTTGAATCCTAGTCCAGCCTTTTAATCACAAGGTCATTCTTCCATTCTGCTAGGTAGCAAAACAAGAGGTTTAATTTGGTGCTTAATATTTAAAAAGAGTTGTCTGTGAATCTCAGTCCAAGAGGCACATAAGTATAGTGGTTAAAACAAATTGGAAAAAGAAAAGATATCCTGCTGGAGCTGAGTTTAGAAGTCTGGCAAGAAGAGGGGTCTTGTGATTAAGCATGACTTGAATGTAGGTCATTTTGGAGAGCCAGGTGATTTCTGAATGCAACACTTAGCAAAATTCTCTCTGCTCTTGGTGGATTTTCAGCAGTGTAACTCAGAGGAGATCAAGGTTCTAATTTTGACATTTTTCTTGACAAGTATTGTTCTACTTCTTTTCTTTCGCTCTTTTCCCCTTTTCCTTGTTCTTCCATTGTGAAAGTGATTATGCTCTGTTGTGAAGTGATTAGTGATAACAAGTGATGCTTTTTGAGTAATATGTTAGGAATACCTTTTCACATTCATGAGTTATAATATGGGAGGGTTATAGTTATGTTTGTATTGTACCTTAGCAGTTTCATTTATGAAGTGCCAGTGAATGCTCTATAGTATTTCTAAATTTCCTCTGAAGATTGGTACAATGCAGAAACATATAGTATCATTTAGAAATATAAAAACATATGTTAAAGAATTAAAAAATGCTGATTCAAGAGCTAGAAAACTCATTGAAGACAGACTGATGATTTTGCACCCTTCCATGATGTCTCTGAAAGCATGAACTGAATAAGGACAGTTTACCTGGACAGGTAGAGAGCCCTGTACAGCCAGTTCCTTCTTGGAATCTGCAGATGTGACTCCACTGCTTTCACCAAAGTTGATTCATGAAGGCCGGGGAAAAATCTAGCTTTTACTAACTTATAAAGTTTTGTATTTATGAGTTAGTATTCTCTGTGAAGTATGTTGAGCTTCTCTTTTTTTATATGCTCTGTTACTGAATCATTTATACCTATCTCCATGATACATGATCACATCTTATAATTAATTTTATGAAAGCATTTTCCATTAATTCTTTCCTTATTCTGAGTAGTAAACCCTGAATATAACCCTATGAATATCATCTTTTTATAATCAATTTGACTTTACTCCAGGCTAGTAGATTACATTTTGTGTACAGGGCAGCAACTGTAAATTAGCCAGTATTCATAGTGGAAGTATTAGTTTTTTGGTAATCAGAAACACATATTGGTTTGTTATCAGATTAGGAGGTAATTGAATGAAAGAGGATTATTTATATGTGCTTTATTTCTAGATTTTAGAAAATGGGTCTAGAAGATGGAAGAGCAGTTTCTTTGATTGCCATTTTAGGATGTAATCACAACTGTAGGGAATAAAGAATAAGTCAAAATGATAGTAGAATAGTTATTTTAGACAGAAGACTTAACCCCTTACAAAAAACCCCCGATTGTATAAATTCTCCATCTTTGCTTCATAAAGAAAAAATGCTCCAGGACTGGCTGCTGTTAATCCTATGCTTATATGTTTTTAAACCTGTTTCTGCTCGTATTTTCTGGGTATTCAGTGCCCCTCCTTGTTGTGCTGTTCTGCTCCTGGTGCACTTAATGTTGTGATTCCCATGGATTTTTCTGTACAAACAATGTTTTACTAAACATGTTCTCAACAAATTGGAGGTGTGTTTCTAGCAGGATGGAGCATTAGTCAGTATGCACATGATGGAAGCTCCTCACAATAGGAGAAAAGGCCAGTTTGTTTAGTTCTCTTTCAGAGTTGTGCACCCCTCTAATGCCACCTTTCCTGTCTGAGTCAGGGTATTGTCTCTCTTGCCTGTAAACTGTAGGGTCAAGTTGAGGTAAATCCCTGATGGGATGTGAAAGAGGGCAGTTCAGCTATCTGATGGGAACTTCTGTGTACAGTATCATTTAGAGGTCATGTTTTTCACCCCATCAGATTTTCATAGGTTGCTTCATTAAAAATTGAGCTTCAACCACACAACAAAACAGAGTGGCAGGCTGCTTGAAACTTCTATCAATAATGTATCAGCTCATCTATTCTGATTTCTTCCAAATACTGCCTTTGTTATTTTTAGCACAAAAGAGAATGCATCTAAATACCAAGCTCTGTAAAGGGGCAGGAGACTTCACTCATTGCCACGCTTTGCTAAACAGTGTCAAACACGAAGCAACCTTTTGCTTACATAGAGCTTTTCAGTTAAAGGGGGAAGGTTTCCATTCCATGAATGCTTGTTTTTGTGCTGGCCAAGATAAGCAATTTTTCAAAGCCCTCATTAACCAACAAGAGACATAGCTGTATTCAAGGATCCCTCCAAAGCACCAGTCATGTCAGAAACACGACCAGCTCATTCTTGGTGTGGGCTTATGCACAAAGCTCTGAGTAGTGGTCATGCTCACTGTGCTTGAGAAATTGCCAGGGCTGTTGTTTAGAAGGCCCAGTAATCCCCTGGGCTCCTTAAACTGCGTGTAGGAATGCTTCCCTGCTTTACCATTCCATTTCAGCCAGGGTAGAAGCAGGCCTGGCACATTTCTTTTTTTGCTGTTTTTAGGGTCATTTTCTCTGCAGAGAAAGCAAAGGCTGTAAGTCCTGCCTTGTACAGGTTGTTTTAGTGTGTGCTATTTATTGAGTGTGACTGTGCAAGGGCAGATGGAGGTCCAGGAGAATCCAGAGGGGAGTGATCCAATAATTAGAGCCAAGAACTTCTGTCTCCAAGGTGTAGTGCTGCCTGTAATGTGGATTTTTCACTTGGCTTTGTGTCTGTAATGTGGAATAACAGTATTTCCTCCCTTCCACATCCTGCTCCCCACAATCTCATGACTTGAATGGGAACAGGCAGAGGAAAAAGCACTCTTTTCTTATGGATTTCCTCTGACACATCCCTGCTGCAGTGCATGTCAGTGAACCTGTGCATTACACAGAGGTGTCTCTGTTCTAGTCTGCATCACTCAAGATTTGTTTCTCTCTGAGAAGGTTTTCTTCAGTGCTGGCTGGTGTAAGATGTAGATTCTTTCTTTGCAAACTGTACAACGTCCTTTGAATTACTTCTACCCAATATATCTTTCTGCAGCTCAAGAGCTCTTCAACTTAATTTGCAGAAAAATTGGGGCAGAATTAGGAAGGAGAAAATTCTTACCTGTAGGAAAACAAAGCAACCTCCAGTAAAACTGAGGGTCAAAGCAGAAGTATCTTATAAACTATATAGCAAGTAGCAATATGAACTTAGCAGTAATTTTTATTTTTAGAATTAATAGTTCTAGCAACCCATTTCTAAAAATACCCATCCTTGGGGAGGTATTTATACCTCAGCTTTAGGTACCTCTCTCAGCTGGCTCAGTCACTTTGTATCTCCTTTACAGTCAGAGCAGAGAAGTTTCTGGCTGACCCTATGCAGCAGGACATCAGTGCCTTGCTTTATTCTGCAGAGCAGCCTGTGATTTTAAAGGGAAAACTGAGATTATCTGACTGAATTATGGACTTCAAGTTAGGTGATGTGATTCCACCACTAATGTCTCTGCAGGTTCATTGAGTAACTCAAGGGGCTAGAATTTCATAGCTATTTGCAAATACTCTAATAATGACACAGAGAACAAACAGGCGGGAAAAGCTTTATTGCTTTTGTCTGTGATGTGCATGACCTTGATTATTTTGCTTTATATATAAGGTCACCTCTTTCTACAAGGAGAATGTGAACTACAAACACAGCTGATGAACCTCTATGATGTTATGTGTTCTTCAGCACTGATTTCTGCATGACTGGTATTAGTTGCCTGTGCATTTTGAGGAAAAAATGCCATTTTGCTGTCAGGGGAGTTGTTCAGGAATTAAGATAGTGAGTAAGCTCAGTAGTGGCACCAGTGCAACTTTGCCCCTGTGGACAGACCATGTCCATGTACTGTGTGATGGGATTATGACAAGAGATGTTGGACCATGGAATTTGTTAATTTGCTGGTAGTTCTCACATGTATCTCATCTCACCAGTGACAAATAAGGAATGTATTTTTGCAAATGTTTTTTAAGATGTTCTTCAAATAATATTCTTCTGGGAGATGTCTGTGAGGTGGTTTATTGCACCATTAAGAGCCTAGCTATTTTGAGTACATGCTTTGAAAGTGAAATTTTCTGTAGGGCTACATTTATGTCATACTTCTCATCTAAGGGTATCAGAGAAACAAGGAGTTTAGGGATGGATAACACCTTCAAACAGACCAAGTAAAATAGCTGGGAAAAGGGGAGGTGATTCCAGGTGCACAGGACATGTACACAGTCAAAATGAATTTCTGTAGCCACTGTCCAGCCTCAAATATGCTATCAGTAGAATAAAAATATCAGTGATGATAAATAACAGTACCTGAATTACTGAAGAGTTGAACAAACTGAAAGGAAGGTGACAGGGAGTTCCCTAGCACTGTGTATCTCTGTTCATGTGCACAAAAGAGCAAAGAAAATAATATGAACTGATCTCATAAATTTTAGGTGTTTCATTACAAGATCAAGTGACATACTTGGGTTTAATATGTTATGGCAATCTCTAGTCAAGTGTGGGGACATTATTTGAACTGTCATGTGCAATTTAAACAGCAATAAATTGCATCTTGATGTTCTGAAGAATTTAAGGAGCAAACTACAACCTGGTGAGCACAGTGAGACAGAAAGAAGTGTGAACATACAGGGCTCATATAAACTGTGTGATCATAATGAGCTTCTTCTTGCTACTTTAGAGAAATATTTACCTATTTTTCCCAGAGCAGAGGAAGCTTCACCATTCACTAGAGAAAAATATTGTGCACTTGTACTTGATCTTCAAAACACGTCATCTAACAAGTTCACTTTTCTTAGACAATAAATGCTTCTTCCCTTCAGAGATGGAGGAACAATGCAATTTGCAAATCTCTCCCCACAAAAACAATATCAAACACATTGTTTATCTCTATTGAGCCTGACAACTTCACAAATGAGCTTCAAAACCCATTCAGTAAAACTGTGAATACACATCCTGCAGACATATCAACAGTTTGTTGCAGTTTGTACTTAACGAAACAAATGCTTACCAGCACATTAATCAATCTAATCACAGAGAGAAATCATTCACTACAGAAGTTCTGTAACTTCATTTGGCTGCCTTGTGTCTGCCTGGTGGATGCCTTTATTAGAGCTTCACAGGCTACCCATGCAATATTCGAGTTGGTTAATCAATTTGCAAATTTGATATGATTCATTCCTCAAGGAGGAGGTAACAGGGGAACCCTGCAGCTTTAATCTTCTGGAATGCTGATTTTTGGCCTCCCTTCAGGGAAAGGTTGCAGACCTGAGGAGAGACAAGTCCTCTGATATTTGTAGAGGTTTGCTTCCCCCTCTCATTTGACAAGTGTCCTTCACACATCAGCTTTTGGGCACACAGGGAAGGCTGTGAGCAGTTTTTGGTGTGTGCTCCAAGGTCTCAGTAGGGCCATGGTGTATCTGACTCTGGAGCTGCAGGCTCAGACAGGCCTGACGTGTAGCACCTATGTCTGACATTCCAACACATGTCCTTCGTCAGCACAGGAGAGGTTTACTCCCCCTTTTGGATCATTATCTGCTTAGTAATGACTCACTGCAACACTGCCAGCCAGGATATGAAGCTGCCCAGATCTTCACAGGGAGCTCAGTGTGATCTCAAAGATGAACCGTTGGTGATGTTCAAAAAGTTCAGTTAACTTTTTAAAAAATAATTTTGCTCTTCCCTGTGTGGAAAGTCAGCTGTGCTTCAGTTCATGTGAAGTGCTATTCTCCTTTAGTTCTAGTGCCTGGGGGTCTTTTTTGAAGTAGTGGGGTCTGAGCTCACCAGCTCATGTCTCCAAATCCTGGGTAGTCTCAGTGTGCAGTACAGTGAGAGCTGTGAAGTGCTTGGAGGCTGTGGGTCTGTTGCAGCCTGTCTAACACCTTTGCCACAGCAAGCAAAGAAGAGGGGGCTGTTCTCTGAAAAAGAGATGAGGATGAAATCTTTAAAGTCAGTCCTTGAAGGTCAGTGACACCCAGTCAGGCCACAGCTGCTTTCCTCCCCAAGAATCTGGGTGGTTATGTGGCTGAACACTTCAGTAGAACAGCCAAAAATCTCATTATTTTCTATATTTCTGCACCTGTGTTAAAAATATGCAGCACAACAGTCAAACACAAACAGTAGTGAAGAAAGTGTGCTGTAAAATGAGTGGTCTGTGAAGTCAGTGGCCCATATTCCCTTCCCCTTAAACATCCCTTCTTTCCATCAGAGCAATCAACACTTGGAAATTGCATCAGTTTACTTCAAATCAGTTCAGGTAAATTAAAACAGCTTTTGTGGATACACAGTCTGACACCAGTGAAATGTTAGCCATATGACTTCTGCCAGTTTTCTGGCATGATGGGGATGTACTATA
The DNA here is from genome assembly GCF_047830755.1 of Zonotrichia albicollis. Taxonomy (NCBI): domain Eukaryota; kingdom Metazoa; phylum Chordata; class Aves; order Passeriformes; family Passerellidae; genus Zonotrichia; species Zonotrichia albicollis. The sequence goes on along the minus strand of NC_133827.1, from coordinate 34,605,755 downwards.
CTAAATTTGCCAGAATTAGTGTGGATCCAAGTGCTGTCCCCAGAAGCTGCTTTTAAACAAATTTGACATAACAAAAGGATTTTCACTGAGTGATCATGGAATTTCTGATCTGTTTATAAAAGAAACTTTGCTGTCTCTAAGGAAAGAAATTTAATTTTACAAGGCAGTATGAAATTGGTAATGTTTTGAGTATGTGCTTGCACTAGCACCTTTGGGAGATTGCTGTGCTCCTAGTGGTCAAAATGGACTTTCAGAAATTGTTTGAGAATGTCATCAGTTCAGATGTGTTTTGCAGATTTTGGTGGAAGGAAGCACACATCTGTGCAGGCAGCCATGGGTACAGAGGAACATCTGTGCCCCAGGACCTGTAAACATCCCTCTGACCACATGCACAGGATTATGGCGTTGTACAGGCACGACTCAGTAATAGCCTAGCCATCACACAGGTGCATCATTTAGCACCAGCAGTGGATGCAAATGCAGACAGAATATTTCAGACATCATATCAGTTCCTGATTTAGCAAGACAGGCAGCAAATTAGATGGCTATGGGCACATGGGAGCTCTGCTGACCTCTGAGAGCTTCACTTCTCCAGGACAGCAGGACTATTACATGGCACATGGTTAGAGCTTGCCTGAATTACGACCTAAGAAAAGGTGGGGTTTTTATCTGGGACATTCAAAATGATGCTAGAAAAGATGAGAATTTTATCTCTAAATTGTCCTTGGCTCTCCCTGCTCCGGAGCATAATTTCATTTATTATTCTAATTTAATCATTTTAATTCAGGAAAAAAATTCTTAACCATTTCTCAAACATAGCAATAAGTACGAGTAATTATTTAATAATAAGGCAGAAGCTGAAGAAATGTGAAAAATATCTAAAGTAATGATAGCAATGCTGCTCCTTCCTTTTGAAAATAGGAAAATCTTGCAATCAGAACCAGTGTTTTCACAGTTTCTAATTTTGGCTGAAAGCTGAAAATTTAATTGCAGCCAGTAGTATTATTTGCTACAGTAGAAAACCTTAAGGAGTCTGATACACTATTTGTAAAATGGTAGTAATATATGTGTACTTTCAGTACTCTATTGGATTGTTGCAGTAATCTGCCAAGGTGACCCTATAGAGAAAATAAAAAATCTGTCATTTCACATTGGGCATCACAAATGTATTGGAGATGTGTCAGTGGTGGGCCATAGCCAGCTGTCCTGATGCTAGATGTGGACATGGTTACACAGAGTGAAAGTATTTCCCCAATAGAGAGAAACCTGTTATTGGGGTGCTGTTGATGCACTGTAGGGCTGTTGATGTGTCAGATGGAGCGAAGGTTTTTCTCTCATTAGCATAAATTTACCTGTTATGAGCAGTGAGTCAATAAATACAGTAAGTAACTGCAGAAGTTTTGACTTTATCTACTAGTCCCCAGCTGCTTCCACCAAGCAGACACTTGGATAAAGTGTTTATCCTGCAGTGGGTAACAACCCAGCCTGATCAAAGCTTTGCCTGCTGTGTGGGGACTGCCTCCTGAATAAATAAGTTGTCACTAAATAGGTAAACATTTAATTTATCTGCAAATGAAATTAACTGGAAAAACCCAGAAGGGTTCAGTCTAAATAATTCTCCTGAATGGAATGTAAAGCCTAGGGTGTTAGATTTTAGAAAAATGCATACCATAATTAGGGTGCAGAGAAGAAAAGTTCTTTTCCATACCTGCTCACAAACATCATGAGAGTCAGGCGCATTAGTAAAACTGTACTGGATTACTTTGGAAGTACCTTTGTGCTGTCTTTGCAATACACACAGTTGACCCCTGCACAGTTTGAGTCTACCAAGAAAAATAACTCTTAACTATTAAAGTAGTTTCCATCCTCTGTTCAAATCTAGCTGGCACCAAGTTCCATGTCCATGGTGAAGTGGAGGTGGACAGAGCAGTGATAAAATGGCCCCAGTAAATGAGGAGTTACAGTTCCTGATAAAAGGAAATAGTGGGGTAATCCATGGTGGAAAAGCAGATCTGTAGGCAAGTTTTATTATTAGGCTTCTGTCTTAGAGGAGAAACATTAGGGAATCCAGAGCAAGTCCAGAAGGGGACTGTAATAGAAGTTTGATTTTGTCTCCCCTTTTTGGTTTGCTGTCTGCTTTATCATTTACAGAATGTTAACATTCTTTAAAAATGGGCAGATGGACCTCATTCAAGTTCTGACAGTAACTCTTTGTTATTGGTACAAATAGCTGCAGAGGTATTTAATTACCATTAGTAGTCATCAGTTTGCTGTGAGCTGGTGACATTCAGAATAGTGAGCAGGCTGCATTCTTTGTGTCCAGTGAGTTCATAGAAAGTTAAACCTACTTTTGACAACAGCCTCAAGTTAGCTACCATTAACCCCTCTTCAGTTACTGGATGATGTGTTTGAACAGTATGAATGATTAATGAAGGTTAAATAGTCCAGTTTCTATCTTAAAACCTTTTGTTATTGGCAAAGGGCATGGCAACTGGCAAGGTGAGCAGAAATTCAAGTGTTTGGTTTTCACCAAATAGTTCTCAGCAAATTTAAATTATCATGAGATGGTATATTCAACAGGAAATGAAGGATTGGGCCAAAGAATGTAAACCTTGCCAGTTTGGCAAAATTAAACCAATCATGTTAATGAAATTAAACTTCTCTACTTATATTTTTCTCAGCAAATACTGCACTCTATTGCAGTATGTAAAAATAACCAGTCTAGCATTTGGTTTTATTCTTTGTCCCTTTCTTAGATGATAGAAACAGAAGGAAAGAAAATTCTTGGTTATTGTATTCACCTACTCTACCCTAATTCCTGCTCCAAATTTGTCTCTCTCCAGTTTTGCAGAGGTGAAATTCACTTTTGACACCAGAAGATGTGCTGGTGAATCCATGGTATAATAACTGCCAGTTCTGCATTAGGAGACAATCCTGGAAGGCTCAGAAGTTACAGGGCAGAGGTGGGTCCAGACATTCGGGTCTCCTTTGACCTCAGAGCATCCAGGGTTGCCTTTATACCTGTGAATAGTCAGACAGACTAAGATCAGTAGCTCTGGTGTGCTTGTGAAACAGTTTTGTGAAAACTGTCATGCATGTATGCCCTCCAGGTACCGTGGTAACATCTGGACTTGCTTGAGTAATGCTTCTTGCATTGTTTCCTGTTTTCCAAGGTAATCCTGTGCCTGTCTAAGATTGAGCACTAATTATTAGTTAGGAGAGGATTAAAAATGCAGAGCTGTGCCTAATGTGACTCCTCTACCCTGACTGTAGCATTGCATGGAGGTCTAAGGCAGCTTTCCTGCCTGATGAAATGTCCAACCCTGAGGTATGAGCCTCAAACAGGACCTGAATTAACTTTTGCTGAAGTGAGCCCTGACATGCAGTCACTCCACTTGACTTCTGGAGACTTCTACAGGCTGCTCTGTTTCATCTTGTAACTCTTGTTCTGGTTTCCTAAGATACATCTGCGTGGGAGCCGACACCGTGAGTCAGCTCTGCCCTGAGTTAGACACCAAGGCTAACTAACAGTTTGAGAAGTCAGAGTGTTCAGATGCAAATTGGTATCTGAGCTTCCTGATTTGTTTCCTGATTTAATGCCCCTTTAAAAAGTGGAAGAAATACTTGCAAAAACACAGAAGTGAAAAATGTGTTGATAAATGTATGCAGAAATTAATTTTGAAATGGAAAACAAAAGTATGACCCTCCAAGCCTGAAAAATGTGTTGCTAGGACAATACAGCCCTTAACCATCGTGTTATGATTTACCCCCTCACCATGTGTGCATGAGGCACAGGGGATGGAAGAATAGATTGTATCATCCTTCTAAGCTCACTAAGGATGTTTTGGACAGAGTCCACCATGCAGGGAGGTACTTTCACCTCTGGATTTTCTCACCTGTCTGGGAAAGTTTTCAGAGCTACATGATGCGACCTGTATGTCCAGGTTTAATGGCCATCAAACCTTTTAAAGAGAAAATGATGGCAAAAGTCTGCCCAATAAAATGTTGGTTTACGTTTAGTTGCCCAGTCACAAGCCCAGTTAATTCAGCTGCATGGACATATGTAAGAAGAATAAATGATTAGCAGATCTTCAGAAATAGGTATTTAGAGTTCTGTTAAGTCTTCATTCTGCCAAATTATGTCTGGCCTTTAGAAGCAGGGTAAAACACCCATAAGTTTCTAAAGACTAAAATGTATCCCATTATATAAAGTAGGTAATGAGCTGCCTAAGGATTTATTTACATGAACAGTAATAATATTTTAAAGAATGATTAGGAGCACTGAATCACACTTTAGCAGCCATTTTTTGGTGAGTAGTAGAATTTTAATTAGCTTCATATTCATTACTCATCCAATACCTAGTCTCTAATTGTACCCTCAGTGTATTTTGCTGTCACTGGAGCTCACTTTTATTAACTATAATCATTGAAGGTTTTATGAAGCCTATCTATAGTACATGAATACCACAGTGCAAATGAATCACTCAGCCTTACTAAACTGGCATAAGCATTTGCCACTAGATAAGTACATTTTGTACTTGCACTGGCATGACAGTTATGAGAGGTTGAACAAAAAACTAATTTATTTGACCATCAAGGAAAAGTCTGGTAATTGAATATGTAAATTTTGTGAACTTAGTAGTTTGTTCCATTTTTAAAAAAGTATTTGTTTAGGAAAAAACAGGTGTGCAACTTTCTTTCAAAAATAAAATTAAAATAATCCCTTTTCTACTTTTTATCATTAAAAATACACATCTAATCAGCACAGAATAGTAATGTCCATGATAGTTGTACTTCTCTGTCCATGCAGTCACCCAAAAACTGTACATACAAAAGTAAAATAGATGAGTCTCTTTTCGTTTTCAATAAAATCTTACAAAAAGGTGTTTATCACCTGTGCTTTTAGAGTGAACTTCAGCATCAACGAAGCCCACAGACTCTTAACCCCTTTGGAGTGCAAATTCACAACCATGAGAACTGACCCTGCTACTGATGGGTTTCTGGTTTGTCTGTAAGTTTGTGTGACCTCCTCTTTCCCTGTATTCTGAACTTCTCTGTTTGGATTGTAAATTTGTCCATCAGCACAACAGTGTAAATAAAATTACCCTTGACAAACAGCAGTATCGAAACCACAGAGTTCCATGAAACTGTTCTTCATAAACTTTTTCGTCTTTTAATAATGTGGGTAGTTCATACACAAACATAAAATGATAAGTGAAAAATTAGTTGTCTGGTGACTGTGTTGAAAGTGCTGACCTTGCCTTTATTCAATCATATTCTCAATAATAAGGATGTAAAATTTGCCTAGAACAGGCCTGATTTGGGATTAAGGATGGCAGCTGTCAGTGATTTTTGCCTGTAAAGTAATGTCACTTGATGCTTCTGTCATACAGAAATGATAATAAGAAAGTCATTAGTGTTTGCAGTATTAATCTTATTGGAGCAGGAATTCTTTCAGAGATCATGATTTTTCTCTAATTTCTCAATTGGCCATTAAAGAATTTTGAACTGGTACTGTATGTCATTCTCCCACTCAAAAAATGTCAGTCAAATAGAAAGATTAAAATAAGTAGGTTCTGCTTAAATGCCTCCCAAAGACAGAAGCAGATGGAAGAGTGATTTGGTCTGAATTTTTTTTTTTTTGTGCTGATATGCCACCTGCAAAAATGAAGTAGAAAGTAATATCAGACAGCAAGCTGTTCTCCAGTGCTTCTAACCAAGCTGCCTTGAAATTATTACAAAAAATTCCAAAGGGAGTTGGTTTAGCTATGAAGTTACCAAACTGAGTTTCAGGAATTTGTAATAAATACACACATGATTAAGAAAAGTATATGATTGTTTTTCTGTTGGCTAGAAACTCCTTCAAATGTTTCAGACTTTGTTGAATTTCCATCAAAGATGTCACTTAGATTAAATTATATGAACGAAGAGGTGGTTACAATTCCCAAAGGTGTTGAGGCAAATTTTACTTTAAACCGAAATCTGTCTCTGTGTGCTAAGGTGTCATCCCAGAAGTCATGACCCCATCACAATGCCAAAGGGCTCTAACCCACCAGTGAGAACGGAGAATCCATCAGTTCTCTCCTCCTTGATTTCCACTGGAAGGCCTGCCATTGATGATCTTTCCTCTTTTAGCATTACTGGATTAGAAACTTATCCCTGTTGAAATTAGTGGTGCAAACACCAGGAAGCAAGGCTGGGATGAGGCAAGGATGTGAGGAAATGTGAATGGCAAGGTTGCTATGATGGAACTGTAAATGCTGCTAATAGTGCTGGATAGACTCAGATCCAGATGCTTCCACTAGGACTTCCACTTGCTCGGGATCACTTTGCTGATCACTGCTGCTCTCACCTCTCTGTGAATGTGTCTGCCTGATCTTTTGTATAAATGCAACATCAAGATATATTTCTGGAAAAAATATACCTCATCTCATAGTAAGCAAATGACAGTCAATCATTCTTGCAATGTTCCCAGATAATTAGCCACTGGGCCTGTCTAATTACTTCCATGAAACATGAGTTGTCTTTCTTAAATTTCTGAAATATGGTCTGGGAAGTCTCAAGTAACACAGTGGTTAGCCACTGGCTGGTCAACAGTGATGATTAATAAAGTTTATTAGTGGTAGTTGAATGAGGGATGGTAAAATATGGATATGCTCGTTACTTTCAAATGATTTATTAATTATTTTATATTACCTTTTTCCACTGTAGTGATTAGCTTGTTTTAATAATATATCAATGTAATCATGTATACATGATAAAAATACACTGGTTCACCTTGCATGGGAATAGGAATTCAAAACAAGAACAAGTCTCTAGCAGAAGACACTAAATAGGGCTCAGAGAATTTTCCAACCACACATTCTTTTAACTTTTGGTTTCATGACTGAAACAACTTTTCCTGGTACAATGAGTTTCTTTTTAAGAAAGGTGTCCAAGACATACATTTTGGTGTGTTTTCTTTATTTCTTTTATCCAATTCTTAGCTGTGCCTTTCTCTTCCTTTTAACCCCTTTGTCCTACAGAACCTAATGATAATCAGACTTTCCATTCTTTGGGAAATTTCAAATTGCATAAAAAAGTTCAGTTTTCAAAACAATCAATACCTGTTCTAATCTGAGAAGACTGCATTGGGATGATAATCTTTACAACACTTAAAATGGCAGAAAAGTCTATTATGAGGTCAGTGGAAGAGAAACAGCCCATGCAAGCAAGTCCTGCAGCTCTCTGTGTGTAAGACCTGGATGGAATGAGTTGTCAGAACCCAATGCCAGGGTGCTCTGTAGTGCTGTGCCAGCTTGGTTGGTTGTCTCCAGCTCCCAAGGTGTGGCACAGCTAATCCTCTTCACCTTGTAATGAAATTGTTCTGATTCCTTTGTTGAGGAAGATTTTCCTTGTGCTTGCTCCTGGGACCTTAGAATAGGGGGTGCCTTCCTTCCCTGGCTTTTGCTCTCCCATATCAGTTGTGCAGTCAGTCTGGTCTGAGTTTGGGCTTTGTTTTCCCTCTGCAGATTTCCATGTCTGAACACAGGCTTAGGGCTCTGTGCTCACCAGGAGCCTGCTCTGCCTTTGGAACTTCTACAGAGACACAGATCAATGATCATTTTGGGGAAATGATGACATAGGGTCAGTTTTGTCATGTTGTTCTGTTGGCTTTTACATTTAGGTGCTGATCTGGGAATGACAAATGTTTCAGCCACAAGTTTGGCCGCAGGGCCAATAGTGGTATCTCAAGAGAAATTAAGGGAAAATGCAGCTCTGTCATCAGCTGATAGAGAGCTTGCAAAAGGCTGTGTCCCTTCACAGCTTTCAAATGCACAACTCTATTGAAAATCATGGGAAATCAGTGGAAAATTACAAGCAGTTATCCATTACTCTACAAATACTCTTTACATACTTGAACTGCATTGAATGTCTGGTTCCAAGGCACCATCCTCTTGCTGTTGTCTAAATTTTGGTAATTCATTGTCAGCCTCTAGTGCAGGATAAATCTTTCTCTGAGGATATTATCAATTTTTTCTTGAAAATCAGGGTGGAATCTGAGGACCAGTGGTATTTTTTTTAATTTATTTCAGTATAACAAACATTTTGGCTCTTTTTTCTTGCTGTGTTATATCTGAAGAGGTTTGCATGAAAAGAACAAAAAGCTATAGAAGAAATGGCAAATCTCTGCAACCTTTATTCTCTTGATTCCCTGGAGAATCACTTCTGGATAAAGACAAGCACTTGCAAGAATTGTTCTTTTTTTGTGATCAAACTGGCTCACCATCCCTGAAATCAAGGAAATGGATTAGTCAAAACAGTTTGTATTTGTATACAATGAATATGTTTAAATCCAGCATGGTATTCAGCTCCTACTGTGCGTTGGCATCAGGCCAAAAATACACCAAGGTGGTTCCCAGAATGAACCAGGGCTGGATTCCTGTGCAGGTGTAATGTAGGTAGCTGGCTACATTAGAGGGAAATTTAAGACAACAGTAAGCATATTTCATATGAAGTAATTGTTATTCACAAATGAAAATTACTCCGATTATAATTGCTAACAGTTATAAGTCAGATTTTCTTGCTGTCTTGTGCGGCAAGAGGTTTACAGGTAAATGCATAATTCTGTGTTTTTTAAAGAAAATAAGACAGCTTTTTGCATATGGATGCAATGCAAAGTTATTAGGCTTTAGTATGGAACTGTTCTTTCCAAATCTGGGAGGTTGGAACTTCTAGACCCAGACAATCCTTATTTTTAATCTATTAAATTCTGGTAACATAGAAAATGCAAATTTTATGTGCCATTTGTGTCTGTGTATGCCTAAGGTGTGCACACATCTGTCTCTGTGACTGACATTGCTTCGTTTGAACTTTGAATGCAGTGACATGACAATGAAATACAAAAGGACAACCTGCAGTGATCTTTGGAGAGAGATCATCACCATCTCAGCCATTAAGTTCTCTTTAACCATAAATTAATTTTGGATATAATTGAAGGGACTGGAGCATGATATCTCTCCAGCATCTCTTTAACCCATCATCCCTCACTCCCATCCCAGCTCAGTGCTGTATGTAAGCAGCAATGTGGCATTGGGTTTAATCCTTTGGCAGAGGCAGGTCAGGCACTCCCACTAAGCATTAAAGCACTCAGCATTAGTGCTCAGAACCAGGAAATCCCCCAATTCCCAGAGCCATGGGTAAGATGTTTACATGTCCAAGCATATTTATACACTACTGGAAAATAGACATTTTTACAGGAAGCATTTCAGATTGCACTTTGTATACTTTTTATTCATTTTTAGAATTTTAAACACAGAAGCTCTTTGATTTTGCACTGTAATGGCTCTGTGGGTCTCGGTAACCCTGGGATGAAGCAACACAAAATCACCTGTTTAAAGGAAAGTGTAAGAGAAAGCCTCATAAATATAACACACAGAATAGCAGTGATGCTCATCTGATACAACTGAAAGGGTGGACTGGTACTTTTAGCTGAGGAATTCAAATACTACTTATTTTATAGCGTGAAATCCCTTTGTGTAAACTGTGTAGCATTTGTGCAGAGTACAGACTGCAGAAAACATGGTTGGTTCTTGAAAAGTGAGATCTCTGCATGCTCAGGGAATAGCTGACTCAAGCAAGTGGGAAAGTGCAGGACAGGCTGCTATCACTGCCACTTCTGGACTTCAAACTGCTGTGTTTGAACATGTCTCCTTCTGCACCCACTGTGCTGCCCCCTCCAGCTGTCCACTCTCTCCCTTGGGAGGTTTGGGCTTCCCAACCCTCTGGACAGGTGAACTGCTCTTTATTCTTTCTCCTTCCACATTCCTGCTCCTGCAGTCAACTGCTCTAGCCATTCCCACCTCTCTTCACTCAGGGATTCATAGGCTCATTTCTCTGATTTATTTATTTTAAGAAGAACCCTAAGGTAATCCTGAGCATATTACTTAGGTAAAAATGATGATGCTCCTTATGGATTGTTATCTTTGGGGCTTGGTGCAAGGATATTGGTTTAGGAGTCGTGACTGATAATGATCTCATTTCTGCTCCTGCCTCTTGCACTACTGAGGTTAATTCACTTCATTCCTCCCCTGTTTTCATTTGCCAACAGAGGTAATTCTAGAGGTGCTTTTGTATTAAAACTCTGATATGTATGGATGCAAATAACAAAAAAAAAAAACCAAAAAAACAACAAAACAACAAAACAACAAACCCAGTATTATTTTGTCAATGCAGTCATGAAATTTACACTTCTAAAGAACTTCATATCCAGAGGCCAGACCTGAAAAAGAAAATGAAGGATGTTTTAATCTGTTATTGAAATAGCATAAATATTACCACCACCCTTGAAATTAAGAAGAATAATTTGAAATGCTTCCTAGCACTGGGCAGGAATTGGGCAACTGCACAGATGCCTCTGGAAATCAAATCCAGGCAGAAGGGAAAATACTCCCTTGTTGTACAGAAAGGAACTGATGTTCATATGTTTGGGAATTTACACAGATCCTCATTCAGTAAGGCCCAGCGGCAGGAGCCACCTGCAGATACGGCTGGGGGCACACAAGAGGCCGGGTATATCCTCCACGTACCAGCTGGCCCTTGCAAGAACCAGTCTCCTCTTCACCCTCCTCTGAATGCCACAGGCTCGCTTTTTACTTTAATGATCTTTTAAAAAAAAATTGGTTTATTTAAAAGAGAAAAACTTCCTGCAAATAATTAACTGCCAAAAATGACCACTTGGGAGTTTTATTCTGATTTATTCCTCTCTTCACCAAACACTTCTGTTCTGTATCTTCAACTTACTACATTATCACTTTTCTATTTTGCATATTGGGGTTATGGATTTGCCTTTTCAGCTGTCTTAGGCTATTTGCATATCTTGATTGTTGATAAAAATATGACAAATTGTTCTTGGCAATGGGAGGAGAAGGGTTTTAATGATAAATGGGCTTTGAACTGCAAGCGTATATATTCTGCATTTCCTATGAATGCTGTCCACCAAAAAGCTCATTGCAGCCTGACAAAACATTTTTCTGGATTTAGCCTTAAATAAAAATTTAATAGCCATATAAAATGGCAGAGGTTCTTTTCCCTTTTCCTTTTTTTCTTCCCCTTTTGGCAGTTTTGCTCACTACTTTTCTTCTTTAAGAGCCTTCTTTGACAACAGGACAGTGCCCCAGATTTCCCAAATCTTAGAAAGCCTGGAAAAGGTTAATTGGAAAAGTCAGGGTTGCAGTTGGATAGTTAGTGCAGCTGTATTCTCTGTGCTGCTTGTTAACATTTTCTCAGTGCCTCCAGGCCCCACAACTCAGTGTCACTGCTGTCGCCAGTGCCCTGGCTGTGAGTCCACTCCCCAGCCTCGCTGGCTCCTCATTTCTGTACGCTTCACTTTGCTGAGCCACTCCGAGCTGGCGTCATCCATCCAGTCACAGCTCTCTAAGTTTGCCATGTGCACTGACCCCGTGCTGACCCTGAACCATGATACAAACTATGGGATTGTAATTAATCTCTAATTACCCACAATACCTCGCTGGGTATTCAGCCTGCTGTTCAGTTGTATTCCTAACCAATTCAGTCATCAGTGGAGCATTCAAATTCGGTGCAGCTCAGTGTTTAGAAACCAAGAGCTTCACTAATGTTGACTGGCTGGGCTACTTAGAGAGCTGTGTCCACCTTGCTCTGCTCCTGCAGGGCTCTCTGTGCAGGCAGGGCAGAGCCAGGCCCCAGCTCCAGCTTGGCCAATTGAGGGTGCAATGCTGATGTTCAGGTCCCACCATTCACAAGACAACTGAGAAGGCTGCGTGTGACTCTGGTCATTTATCTCTATTCGTTCTTTCTTTTGCAGCTGGTGTTATTTCCCCTGCCAGGGGACAGAAGGAGATTGTTATTGAGTCAGCATATCTTGCTAGAAGGCATCACTCTTCTTTTAATTTAAGTTGTATTCCTGCTTCTGGCTGGGTGATGAGATCTAGAAAGAGTAATTCACTGGAAAGATGCCCTGAGGATGCTGATTGGGATTAGAGAACCAGTGTTAGGATTACGAGGTAGGTCCTTCTCTTGAGCTCCCAGCTAAATCCAACCCTTAAGAGAAGACATTTGCTTTGGCCTTGATTATAGGAGCTGCTGTGGACTGTAAATTCAGTTTTGCTCTGGCAATCCCCCTGTGACAGGATCTTCTACATACAACATCTGCAAAGTCATCATGCTGCAGGCCTCAAATGCTAGATAGAGCGCTCAAGAATCAAAGCACTGTAGAAGAAAAGAGAAAAAACCTTGCCTTCCTGATTAACACTAGCTGTGCTGGCAAATTCTTTGCCCAAGTGTAGCTGCCCTATTATCTTCTCATGTCTCAAATGGTTTTCCTTCCCTCCCTTCCCATACTTCCACTTTTTGGGCTTTCCACTGTGCTGAAGTGCTCCTCACATCTTCTCATTCATCCTGCCATTCTTCCTCCACCCCAAAATGTCTTCAAAGTTTCATAGACCCTTTCTTGGCGATGGGAAGGAATATTTTAATAGGATATGGTTTGAGCAGAATGTTCCTATTTGTAAAAAAATTGGAAGTCCTAGTTCCAATGACATACTTGCCAAACCAGGCCAAGACCAAATGCAAATGTGTGTGGCTCCCAGTGCCAGCTACCAGCTCTGACATCCCAGGGCAGAGCTGGAACTTCAGGACTGCTCTCACTCCCTCTTGTGCAATGGGTGTTACTCAGTTCCTGTACTCTTGACTGGGTGACAGACCTCTCCCTCAACTCACCCTGGGCACCACCAAAGAGAGCAGCCAGCTGCTGCATTCACTGAAAAAATTGATATTAAAAAAAAATTCAAATTGCTTTTTAGTGGGAAATTCCCAGTTTTAAATGGAAAACTAGTAAATATATCAATCTCTGTTTTGAAGCTCTTAGGCTCATTCCTGGCACTATTTGCACTGGGAAGCTGTCTCAAAATCAAAGTGTCTTGAGGTGCCTTCTGACCTCCTTTGTACTTGATAAATGCAATATATATGCTTTCAAATATAGAATTTTAATTTTTCACCATGGGAAAACATAGCTGGCTTAAAAATATTGACAGTTTTACTTATTTATGACTTGATATCAGCTCAGTCTTATCCCTGACTACTAGGTCAGTAGTGGCTGAATTTCTCTATGGGACAACTTTTCTGTAGCTAGTATCCAGCAATCACCTCAAATCTGATGTAACACTTGCTGTGGTGACTGTTTTGCTCTTAAGTTGTCATGATATATTAAATAATCATGTTAAAACCTGCCTAACTTGTTCAAATATTATATATGGCAAACCTGTTCTCTACCAGCAATGACTTGTACTCCTTTACTAGCTGTCAAATGGCAGATGTGCAAGTACCAGAGAAATCTTTGTACCAGACGTGCTCCACACGTCTCATTTGACTTGCTTTTATCCCGAGGAGGGCTTATTCCTTAAGTATTTATCAGAGCATTTGGGATGAGCAAGATCTTTTTAGCAATCCCACAAAGCCTTCAGCTTGGTTGTGTGACAGACACTCCCGGGGTGCCATGCTGCCATCACATGCAATTATGGTAACTAGTCTAATTAACACTTATTTTTCCCACTGAACTAATATTCCCAATGTCTGAAACAAAGTGGGTAATTAAGACATTGCCTCTATCTACCCAGTGCATCCATCAGTTGTCTGTTTTCCTATTCCCAGCACCCGGCTCTAAGGAACACCCTGCATCTGCTGGCACAGTTTGCCCCCATAATGTCTTCTCCTCTACTTTTAGACCTTTGCTTCCCACACCAGGTGCTGGCAGCATTCCCACCTGCAGGACATGGCAAATACTAATGAAAACAGCTTAAATTTTTTTCACTGAAAATATTTTAGATTTCCTATCGTTGTACACAACACTGTAAAATCTTAGCATTTTTCTTTAGAGGCTGCATGACAGTAATATTGTTTGATTTTTTGCTTATGTTTACTTTGGTAATTAATGAAATTAATTTGCAGTTGAGGTCCAAGGAACAATCAAGTCCTAACAATAATTATCCCTTTTTTAGTTACCTTCAGATTCCTTAACCTCAATTTCAGAAAATAGATGAGATTTATTAAGGGGTAATGTGTAAGCACATTAGATATAAACCTTGGCTGCATTTAGGGAACTTACCTCTATTTCCAAGCCAAACCTTAAAAGAATGTGAATAGCACTATTAAATAATCCACCTATTTATAACATACAAATAAATGTTTCCTTCTTTCATAGTTTAAATTGAAAACTGACTCAGTTTATGATACTGGTGTGCTAGAGATTGCACGAGAAAGAATTAAGAAAAAAACAACACGCAATATTTTTCAGCACCCAGTAATGCATTCATCTGATAAAACAGGGACCTGTGATTCATATTTGGCCTGCTTTTGACCCTTAAGCTTTGTAGAGTGATGAAATTTGAACAGCAGTATTTGTGTATTTAAACAGTTGGTTTTGAAAAGCCTCATGAGACACCCTTGACACCGCCTTTTTTTTTTTTAAACCACCTTTCTCATTTCTACCTCTTGCTCATACATTTCTCTTTTTGTGTGGGCAAATTTCTATTATCACACTCTGAGGGGTTATTAAGAGGCATGGAGAGCCATATTCTATTCTGGAATCATTTACCAGATGCATGACCTTGGACAGTGAGTGGAAAGTCACTTTACCTGTGTTAGAAATGGGCACAGAAGTGAGTAAATCCCAGCGCAGAGGCTGGGTGGTGAGGTAATTCCCTCTAGGCACAAGGAGGCATTCGTGGATCTGTGGTGCTGTTCTGGTGTTATCAAATAGACAGGAACTGCTCCATTGATACTGACTGGACCTTGTTGTAAATGCGCTATTTTACAGAAAAGCTCCTCGTGAACAGATGCAGTGGTGGGTGGGAGATTATTGCTGAGAAGCAATATTGCTTATTGTTTTTCTCTGTTTAAAAACAAAGCCTTCTCTCTTAAAGCTTCTCAGACACTTTCTTATTTTCTTTTGTTTCCTCTCAATGACAAACAGAGGCAGCTACAGGTCTTACGTTTTTTGAGTAGCTTGTATTTTCAACCTTGCAAAGTAGTTAAAAGTCTGTTCCCTAGAATTTAAGAAAGGATGCTCTTGTTTTGGCAGAGATTCCCAGATGCACATGGATGTGTTTACCTTTTCTAAAGTTAGTTGTCCTCTTGGACTAGGACATTTTGCTCTTCCATGGTGTTTTGGCAGACAGAAGGAAGTGGAAGGTTATTTTTATAGCTGTACACTCCACTGCAATAATCTTTGATTTTTCAGTTGAGGACTTGAAAAATGATCAGTTTTAGGAAGGTTTGCTTCTCCTGAACTTACAGGCAGGGATGGGAGCTGGGAACACGTGGACACACTGGTCTATTTATTTTGATTATTGTGATAGGAACTGCTGTGGTAAACCTAAGACCTTCTCCATTTCCTTCATATGCCTCAAGTTTGCAAAATCCCTCCCTTCATCACCCAACAGAATATAAATGGCAAATAAACTGATTAAGGAAAAAAGCCTAAACTTCACATTGTAATGAAAGATGTATCACATTTCGTGCAGCTGGTGGGGAAATGGTTAAGACAAGTCTGCAGGGAAAAGGGAAATACTCCAGCTGGCTGCAGACAGCAGGTGTACAAAGCCTTGTCTCTCAGAAGAGAGGTGCTCTATTTAGGGGCTGCAGATTTATAGCAAGAGCCTGAACAGCAGGGTTCAGTGCAGCTCAAACCAAAGGAACCTACAAAGGTTTATTAAGGGGTGACTCTCAGATGCACAGAGAGCAGGACTTCTCTATTAAAGATAAAACCGAATGCAGGAAAGGGTGGTTGGAGTAAACCTTTCCACTGACCTTTATGGCTTGACAAGGCTGCAAGGAGCCAGGTATTATACTTTGGACTTTGCCACTGGAGTTTCTAGCTAAATATCGTCCATTCCAACAGATAAATTGGGTTAAAAACTCAAGATTGTAAAGGAAGAACAGGCAGAAGTTTACTCTGGGGGCTAGCAGCATCAGTAAAAACCCGATGTGACCTAATGTGTCAGTCCTAATGATGCAGTAGAGAAACTCACTGACAAATAGAGTTTAAAACAAAAGGAAAAAAGACTCTCATTTTTGTGTTTGGGTTGTTGGTTTTTCTGCAAGGCATTTCTGTTGCAAGCATGGAAATTTGGTGTTTCTCCCCATGATCATTTTAGTGGCATTTTATACAGCCACTGAAAGGCTCTTCTGTCATATTTTCCTCTTTTTTTCTTTATTGATTTTTTTTCTCTTTAAGACTTTAATTCACTCTTCTTCAGTTGCTACAGTTAAGAGGAAAATTCTGTAGATCACATAGAGATAACATTCCAGCCAACACTGGGTCACTTGCACTCACACAAGAATACAAGCTTCCTGCAGACAGCTAGTCCTTTCCTGCTTTTCAGGTCTTTTTGCTCAATCTTTTTTTTTTTTCCTCCCTTAGTATTTGGACCTTATTCTTTCTTTAGACTTATCCTTCGTGCTGTGCTCATCTCAAATGTACCAATAATTGCTGCTACTTATATGTGGTTTGATCATTCTGTGCATTCCTTGTTGAAACTATCAGTGAAACAAGACATCTAAAATATGATTCTGTAGAGTCAGAGTAATATTTTGGGTGTCTGAAATCTCTTATAAATTGTTCTGTAGAAAGTACATTTTTTAAAGGAAAAAATGACAGCAACAAACCAACCCTAATGACATATTTCAGTGTAATGCTGTAATTTTAGCCCCTGCCATGAACTATTGCTGTTGTACAGTAAAGTATTTTGCTAGTAAATGGTGAAATTGTTTCCAGTAAGACCCTTTCTCTTTATTCCGTCCTTCCATCAGAAAGATTCCCATCTTGCTGATTCCAATGCATTAAAAGAAAATACTCATCTGAAGCACATTAGACACCATGTGAGTGCCCTGCAAAAAGTAAATAGTAAAGACAAGCTATTGTATTTTCCCATTGTTTATTTCAGATGTTTTTGGAAAGGCAGAAGGCAAAGGTTGAATGAGTGGATGAAGTGTCCCAAGCGCCTGATCTGTTTATTGGTATCAGTGTTTTCCCTTGTTCCTGCATGTGTGCACAGTAATGTACAAAAATGTTTAACAGTCCCTACACTAAAAAGCCTTTCCCTAGGAAGCCAAATATCTTTTAAATATGGCTTTTTTCTCTTCTTTTTTCTCTGGTGCCCTGTTTCCTGCTTGCTGGAAGTCTCCTCCTTCAATGCACTTCCAGTTCCCTCTTTCTCATTGAAATTAATTTTCCAGTGGTTTTTTTTCTGAACTGGTGGGTGGCTCTCATTTCTGTGGCTTTTCATGGCTGACCAACTTCAGGATCTGCTGCCATCAGTCAGCATCTAAGAACTTGTTAGAGGATGAGTAAACCAGGAAAAGAGATGGTCAGTGGCCTCACTGATGGTGGGGTCAGTAGGACCTCAAAGGGCTGCACCAGTGCAGGCAGAGGCACAGAAGGGAGGACAAGGATTGACACTGTGATTCCCATGTCTTGTGGGGCCTTCATTTCCAAACCTGGGAAATGTGAGTCAGAGCTGAGCTCTGAGCACAAAGCCACAGAGCCTCCATGGCTGGCAAGTGTAGACCCGGAAACTCAGATGAATAGAGCCCTAAATGTTTTTTTGTTTAATGCTCATGCTGAACAGAAACTGATGAATCCATTAGCAAGTCCTTCTGCTGCCAAAAGAAACAGACTTGAACTTTCAGATTGCTTTCTTTCTGTGCTATCAAGCCACTGCATGGTCAGGTTCTTCAAAGCTGACACTCATCTATCAATTTAAAATGGTTTTTTTTTGAGGCACTATAGTATTTGTTCTGTGTGTGTAAGTGTCTACTTAAAAGTGCCTCATTAAAATATACTGATCTCATCAAACATCTCAAAAAATCCAAAGTGGAAAATGCCTTATTTTCTGTTTATTTTGAATTATTTTGAAGTTTTTCACTAGTTTCAGATGACAATGGGGCTTTTGGAGTGGCTTTTTGCCTGTGGTGATGTGTCAGAAAGACTAAACAGCTTTTACTAGGCACAATGTGAAAAATGTGTCAGTGGAGGATGGACCTGGGAGGTTCTGATCTCATAAGGGGCAAGACCATCTCTGAGTCTGAGCAAATCCCTGCAGTTCTAAGGATCCTGCTGAAAGCAGTGAGCCTCCTGAATATGTAAAGGATCCAGGATCAGATGAGTAATGTCTCTGGAAACAAAAAAAGTCCTAAAGATTTTTTTTTCTTCATGATATGCTTTATCCAGCATAGTAAAAACATGTATATTTATAGCTTAGATTACACTTTGTTTTGTGGGATGAAAAAACACATTTTAAAGTTGGCCCCTTTCCTGAACAGATGTTACTGGCCTGGGTGAATAACTTACTCAAGCATATGATTGAAGAGAATTAAAACAGAATTTTTGCCAAACTCTGTTCTGACTAAAGCTGAAATCTCTCACCACTTTTCTTCCCTCCGTCATACAGGCTCTGCTGTTCAGTTCATCCTGATCTCTGTCTTCCAGCTGTGCCTGTTGATGGGTTATATCAAACCCTTTGGTTTTGAACTTGCATTATTTCCATGCAAGAAAATCTGTGAGCAGTTAAAAAAAAAATCATTCTCCCCTGAAAAGAGAATTGTCAGGGTAACATCAGGGGCTTCAATGTTTGTCTCTCACTGATTTCTCACATCAATTGTGTTTATTTTGCCAGTGCAAAGATGTTTACTCCTAATTGCCACTGCTCCTAGCTCCAGCTGGCTTCTCTCCTTGTTGCACATTATCACCAGAATTTAAGGTTTTACAGGTAAAATTAGACTCACAGTGACATCTGTGCCACCCATTACTTTCAGGGAGACTGCACAGGTGTGGCTGAATGCAGATGGATGAGCCATCCTCTCTACAGAATGGATCTCCTTTTCTCTTGGTCTTGATGGATCTCTGGTCTAACAATCCCCAAAAGAGAAGAAATTAATTTTTTGTCCAAACCTACATTGAACTGGGAGCAAGAAACAGATCTTTTAATTGCAAATTAATTACAGTTTTTATGAAGATATCACTGAATCTGAGAAAAAGAAATGAAGGATTTTCATGATGACTCTGAGCGTGATCCTTTTTTACTCACTTGAGGTGTTGTAACTACCTCCTTCACTGCCTAAATGCGCTGAGCACTGCCTAGAAAGCCCTGCTGTGTGAGGACATAGCAATGTCACTGCCAGTGATGCCTTCACAACAACTGAGATAGTTCAACTGACACATCAAAGCCCTCCAAGAAACTGGTGAGGGGGTGTGAGGTCCTTGGCAGAGCCTGGTTAGGCACGATGCACATCTGCACTTCAGGAAGTCTGTGAGGCATCTTGTGCATCTGGTTTCCCATGTGGAGAAACAGACAGGGAGTAGGTTAGTGGGTATTTGCACAGTTCCACACTAAGCCCTTGAGCACACAGATGCAGGTCAGAGGATATTGTGATACAGTCATTGAGATGCTGTTAGTAGTTGGTATCTTTAAAAAGAGTAGCATTGAAATACAAATAAGCAACTAGATGACATATATAAGATAAAATATATAAGAAAGAATAATTATCCACATAAATTATGAATGCAGCTGGCATAAATGGTTTAGCACGTGCTTCTTAACAAACTTGATAAATAAAAGTTTTGAGTATTGCTAACTCGCTGCCTGGTGGTTATACCTGCCTTTGCTAGATTTTTAAGTACTATCATTGATCTTAAATACTTCAACAGTTTTGGGATTTGCTTATCTGTGCTGTATCCGCAAGTTTCACTGGGTATTTTCCATGGTTGAGTCCCTTTTGTCCACCTTCCCTGTTTGCATGCAGTGCAATTTTTGGGGATAGTGAGACAGCAAGTGTGGCTGCTCTGTTCAGAAACACCTTAGTACAAGCCCTTGAAAACACTGATTTTTTTTTTTTTCTTTTTGCTCCATTGATACATTGGGAGACATGCTCTGTAAATCTCTTTATTTAATTCCTCTTTGGAGAACAGTTTAATGCATAAAGAAGCATTTGCCTTCCTATATTGATATTAATGCATCCCCTTCTTGAATGTAAAACCTTCTTGAATTTAAGGAATTTGAAGAAGCTATGTTCTTAACATATTAAGTCCATGTATTAAAGGTATGCAAACAGATTCTCAGACAAATTCACACACTCAGTTTTCAGGAAGGATCATCTCTGTGAGTTGTCCTTTGTTTTCCTTTCTGTGATTGGTACAGGTTTTGAGAGCACTCAGACTGATACGGGCAATAATTGAAAATGCATCACAAATGCTTTAAATCTCAGGGGCTGGATTCTTCTTAACTGACTCCAGTCTTCTGCCCTACTAGCTACATTTGGTTCAGTACAGAACAGATTTAAACTGGGAGAGTGCAGGGAGCGGGGGAATGGAGTCAAATTTCTGTGTGTTCTATTCTGATATTTTAAAAAATTACATCAGCTGTAAGATTTTGAAAGTCTTGTCTGTTTTGACCACCTGTAGCACTGATGAGAACATGCATCATGCAGGTTCCACTGCCTGGTGCATGCTCTTTCAGGCTGTCACTGAATGTCCCTGTGTGCTGCCATTTATACTGTGAGCATCACATGTGTGTACAGAGCGTGCAGGAACTCTTTTGTAAGCGTGTCCTGGATGAAACACCAGAGATGAAGCAGTCCACTCTCTCCATCTCCCTTTAGTCTACTACCTATTGATTGACATGTTATTTTCCTTGGGGGAGGAAAACTGATTTACCCCTTGGAAAAGTGCTGTAGCTCTCCCCCAAGAGAAGTCATTCATTTGCCTGTTGCTTGCCATGCTCTGGGTGTTCTGCTGGGGTCTGGAGTCTGTTCCCATTGACCCTGCAGGGCCTTGACTCTGTTTCCATCAGGTTTTGAGTGGGATTCTTCCCACTGACCCCCATCATTTGAAAGCTGGCTGTGGAGTCTGAACTAAGCAATGAGGTTGTCTTTCATTGATGAGGAGAAACAGATACCTCTCCAGGGACCTGCATCCCATGCTAAGATACATGTCTAAAGAGCTGTGATGAACTGCCCTTTCTGAGGTTTTCTCTGTACAGCCACAGATTATAAAGGGAGCAGAGTAGCTTAGACCAAAGGGATGATAAGTGGAAAGATGACTCCATGCACAGGCAGTCACAGTGGCAGCAAAAAGCTTCTGGCAGAATTTTATGCCCATAGTAAATAGCTTTCAATTGCTATGTAGGCAATGACAAAACTCTGGCAGTCTTTGATGGAAGCTGCTATAGGTCCTGGAAATTGTTCCACCTGATGGGGAGATGAGAGGTGAGAGAAAAAGAATTTGTCCACATTTAAAATAATCTGTAATTCAGTAGGTTGTCAGGAAACCTCTATTTCGCTTCTGAGTAACTGGATTGTGAAGCAGAACTGATGGTAATGCACTTTCAAGTGAACATGAAATATGCAAAAATGGAGTTTAAATATATTGCAAGTGTTCTGACCCCTTAAAATATGGTGCTTTCTGTACAATAAAAGGATTTTGGTAAAAGTCACTGCAGAACAGTACTTAAAATCAGGCAAAAGATTATCAATATGCTGCTTCCTGTGTTATTAAAGTCTTTATCCCAATGTAGTGTGGAGCAAATCCAATGGGATGCAATTACTGAAGTGCGCTCCATCACAGTGCTGAGAGAGAAGCTCTTTGGTAGAGCCTGTCTTAGCACAATGTCCCTGCTCTGATGGCTTTGCATTTCCACTACAGTGGCTTCACTTTTCCAACTGAAATGTCCAACTCTTTCATGAGGTGGGAGGATATGGCAGTCAAGGAACAGAAAGTCCAAGCAGAAATCATAAAACAGCAAGGCCACAATTCCATCCAACCTCGTCTCATTCCGTATCTGTACTCACTTTGTTAGGATCCACCAGGGAATTGAGGGCAAAGCATTTTGTTTTCCCTCTGGGTCAATAAAAAAAAATACTTTCCTAGTCGCAAAACTGTTCACAGGAAATATTGTTGGGCACAAAGTCTCCAGTCATCCAGGAAAGAATAAGTCAGGTGAGTGTCTTGAGGCAGTCTGGCCTTACCTTGTCCTGGTTATTGTAGTACTGAGAAGGCAGAAATCTTACTTGTCCCACTCATTTTGTTCTAATTTTTTTCTATATTATGTACTCACTTGAATGATGAAACCAAGTTATTTTGTTGTTGTTCTTAATTTTTCTCTGTCACACAGAGCAAAATTTCACTGTCCACACCACTAGAAAGTGCTTTTCTTTTTTGGGCTGAGAGAATTATTTCCTACAGCTTTGCACTTGATCAAGTGGCCAGATTTTTGGTCAAAATAAAGCTAAATATTTCTTATTAGCATTTTAGGTCAATAATAGCAGATCTGGGCTATCTTTAGGAAATTGTTTTTTTGGAAGTACCTCTCCTCGAACAAAACATATTTGCTTTCATAGAACATTTTGGAAGGTATTTCTTCATACTCTGTGGTAAAGTATCAACTTCTGCTGTCTGTTGATTCAAAAATTAGAGGTGTGCAGTGGTTGCTCTGGCAACAGAGTCTCATTTTACCCCTCTGCTCATTTCCAACCTGTTACTAAATTACTAAGCACGGGAGAGATGCATCAAAGAGCGCCTAGAGACACTGCTAATGTAATGAAACCGAGCCTTCATCTACTTAAAACATGTTGTGTCAGCTTGGAAATAAGACAGGTGATTTCTTTACCCCCAAAAGTTGGCACTGTGTCAGCTACTTAAAGTTTTAAAGTTGTAAAAACAAGGTCTACACACACAAAAATTCTTTCTATGGAATTTTTTGATATGTTGTACCTGGAAATAATAAATTTGTTTGTTAGCAAATTATAAGGCATCTTTATCTCTTTACTGGTTATAACAGCTGTCAGGTGTTCTTATTATTTTTAATTACTTTACTCAGTATTTTCTGTGTGTATGTCATATAATGGATGTGTAGATTTATAGCTACTATTGCAAACATTTAGCAGTATGATCAGTCCTTCAGATGGGAAGAAATTGTGAGTGGGAATCTGTGTTATGGCAGACAGTACTGTGCAATTTTAAAATTTTCTCACACCATCTTTGTGGAGGCAAATTCTCTTTCTAGAGTTTGGTTTTAGCAAGGAATTCAGTCTAAAGAGCTTTCCCTCTGCTTTGCAGAAAGGATAAAATTAGGAAGAAATGTATTCTTCTGTAAAAAGATGCTGTTTCCAGCATCCCGCCATGAGATCAGTGTGGCTCCCTCTTTTTCAAGCAGGGCTTTCAAGGCTGAGCCCTTGTGCCCTTGTCTCCTGGGATAAAATGGTTGAGGGCTGAGCACAGACTCTCATCTCTGGTGTGGCATCCACACCAGGAACTGTGGGCATCCACAAGGCATCAGCAGTGGCCTTGCCAGCACTGCTAGATGCTTTACTCCTTTTACTGGTAGAAAGAGGTGACAGCAATTCTCACCTGGACGCCTCTCTGTGTTCTATTCCTGGTTTATAAATACTTTTGCCATATGTAACATAAGTTCCTGAATTGTGTGAAGTCGTGTTTGGCTGTGATTTGAGAGGTTCTATATACAAGAATTACCTTTGATAGTGTTTTTCCACAGCACCTGTAGACCATTATCAAGTGGTAGGAGACCAACTAGTAAGAGCTTCTATAATGTCAGCAAAATTTCAGCTCCTTAATACAGTGGTCTTATGCTATTTTCCAGCTTGAAAACCCAGTACTGAGCCTTTACAATGAGACTGTACGTTACCTTTGTATAAAAGTAGGGTGCCAGAGAGTGCCTATAAATGTAGATGTTTGCATTTAGCCTTACATTGCAACTTTTTCCTATGAAATTCTGGTATATTCACACCAGCTTCTTTTGACTGTCATTTTTAATGTATAATGTTTTTACCAGGTGGTAAATATATAGAGCTGTGTTATCACTGCAGTGAAAAAGTCCACATGGACCATGTTACAAAGTGCAGAACATACTAGATATAATTTCCATACTGGTTTTAGAGATCAGACTTAAACATAACTTTGCTCCAGATGCAAGATGTGGACAACAGAGACATGTTTTGTTATAGGTTTTACTAATGCAGGTTTAAAATAACATGACTGAAGTTCTAAATTGATATGACAGTTGCACCTTTGCTGGATAAAAGAGCCGGCTGCAATGTTATGCCTGGTTTTAAAACCAATACACATGATCTGAAACAGATTTTTTCATCATGGTTTTGAAATTTTCTTTTCAGACAGAGGGAGTGTTTAGGAACATTTCAAAGAAATGTAAACATGCACTTAGACAAAATCACGTGTCCAGGCCAAATTTCAGTTGGAGTGTTTATTATTTTCTGCCTCCTT
The DNA here is from genome assembly GCF_047830755.1 of Zonotrichia albicollis. Classification (NCBI taxonomy): domain Eukaryota; kingdom Metazoa; phylum Chordata; class Aves; order Passeriformes; family Passerellidae; genus Zonotrichia; species Zonotrichia albicollis. The sequence continues at coordinate 34,581,445 of NC_133827.1, read as the reverse complement.
CCAAGATTTCAGTGGCACTTTGCTTGTATTGTATTCTCCTTAACTTTCCACACTGGTGCAGTGTAGCTGCATGTAGTTAGACCTCTAAAGTGCCTCAGCCCAGGGGCAGCCAAGGTTGGTAAAAGGCTTTCCCAGTACTTAGAGGTCTGCTTTCCCATCTGGGAACAATGCTGCCAATGGGCTAAAGTGCAGGAGCCAGCATGACTCCTTCCTCTGCTTTTGAGACATTTTGAAAACTGGCACCAAGGAACTGATCAAGAGAGATAGGGCAATACATGGTTTTACTGGAGAGAACTATTTATACTTTCTGGTACCTGAAGATGTTTCTTCTGAACACAGCACTGAAAAAGGAATAGAAACTGAAATTTCTCTTGGCAATTGCAGTCTATGTGTTGGAAAAAGATCCATGATCAAAATCCACCAGGGAGGCACCACTGCTGTTGAAGGAAAACTCATAGTTGTTAAATGTCTGTAAATATCACATACTGTGGGATGCTCTGTAGTTTGTATGCTGCACTGTGTAAACTCTCCTGAATGCTTTTTGGCAGCATTTTGCTCCCGTGCAAACATTTTATAAACTGTGTCATGAAGCAGCTTGTTTTGCCTACAGCATCAAAGTCCTGGTGTCTCACAGCTCCCAGTGACTCATGCCTTTCTTTGCAGCTTGGTTGCCTCCCCGTGAGACAGAAAGCTGGCTAATAAGTTTGCTGAGTGTATTGATGTCCTTTTGGTTGAAAGGATCATATTAGCAAACAGTAAGATGAGAAGCTATGGATATGGATAAAAAGACAACATTAGGGTAATAGTAATTGCATTTAAATAGAAGAGATCAACTGAGTAAAGAAAAAGGAAAAAAAATGGTGACAATTTTTTTGCTTTGTCCTTAGTTTAACTCTTCTTGTAAAAACAATCTTTGCAAGAGGAGAGAGAGCAAATGACTCTATTATTGTTTTGATTGCTTTTAGATTGGCATTGATGTGCTGTGATCATTTTCTTCCCATGTAACATTAGAGGTGGAGGTCAACAGTCTACATTTCATTAATTGAAGGACCATCAACTTAATTTGGGAATAGACTTTTCTAATGAAAAACTTATCCAGGAGTCCATAAAAAACAAATAAGAATAATAGAGGTAGCATCAGCAGTTCAGGAGTATTTTATCAAAACCTAACTTGTTTTAGGAATGGTGTCACACAGTGTATTCAGATGATGTATTATGTACTATATAATGTTAATATTAATATATGCCATTATAATAGTATATGTAATATCTGATATAATAATACAACAATATGTGATAATAGAATTAACTATTATAATTATTTATGGATTTTTATAATATATATAGATAGAACAAGAAGGAAAGCCATGCAGTTTTAGGGAAAGTGTAATTTGTTCTCTTCTGTGTAGGTTCTGTTTATGTAATTACTAGATCTTAGAGTATTGCTGAGCCTTATACTGAGAATTGGTCTCTGGGCGCATTCAGTAAGTTCAATTGCTCAAATGAAGGAAAGGAAAAAGTAACACAGTGACCTTAACCAAAAATCTTGATGTTTTTCAATTTCAGCAGAAGTTGGATCCTCCTCATTAGATGTAACTTTTGTTATGGATTCTTGGTGTGATTTCAACTCTTTATTGAATTATGTACAACAAAATATTGTACCAGTGTAGTGGATATCCTGTGACAACAGCAGTTCTCAAGCATTTTCAGGGAGACAACTTTATACATAAAACTTAACTATGAACTCTAAATTTGAGTGCAGAACTCCCTCTGTGTGTCATAAAATATAATTTTAAGCCTAATTCAAATTTAAACAAAATCTTTACTCATCCTGCCTTCAGTGGAATCCTTTGCTGATTCCCCTTCAGCTCCAACAGAGGATGAATCAAGCCATCCTCCCCCTGCGGGCACCCAGCAGCCCCACCCTGTGACATCAGCAGCCCTGCAGCCAGAGAAGGGACTGAGATCCCAGGATTTGAAATAATGTCATGTATGGCTTTCTTGTTCCTCCTCTTCTTCTAATGACAATACAGAGAAATATCTATTCTTAGTAAATGAAAAGCAAACATTAACATGTCAATTAGATGTTCCTGTAAAGTGTCCAGAGTATGTTACAATATATATTGCGTCTTTCAAAAGCACATTACCTTGTCCAGTGCCACATATGAAAAAGTCAGCACTGGTCTTCTTTTTTTTTTTTTTAAATTTCTACATATGAATCATAGGCAAAAAATAAGCTTTAACATTTGTGTTACTATTTCAATCTTCACCACTATTTATGCGGGATCTCAAAATACTTATGACCCTCAGAAAATATTCCAGTGTGGGCCAGTACTGTGACCCACTCATGTGACAAATGAGGCACAAAGATGGCACAGCTGAAATTTTCCAAAGTGACTGCTGGCTGGGGCAGGGAAAGGGCACCTTGCTCTCTGAGCATTTAGCCTGAATGATGGAGGGCTCCATTATCAGACATGCTCTCATGCACCAGAGAGAGGTACAAATATTCTGCATTTCTCAAAAATAAACATGCTATTCAGATAGCTCAGGTTTTATACAGAAAGTAAGCAAACCTGCAGAAAAGTGAAATTCTGAGTGCAGTGAAGGATGACTGATGTGATAAAGCCAAGGGGCTAGCTTTGTTTTCCATACTCAGGGTCTCACCAACTGATGAGTGCCCAGTTAGTTAATCAGGCTGCTAGAGCAATTCTGTGCAACTTCTTCCCCTGAAATAACTTTGGCAAAGTCAGACTCATATATATGCTGTGCTCTCTGCCTCTGACTCACTCAGGAACATTCTTCAAAAGGCATTTTTGTGGCTTTATAATTGAATTGATTCTTAAGTTGTGCCACGGGTGTACACCTTATCAAAGAGGACCTGGCACTCCATTTGTACATAATGCCCTCTCGGAGGAGGTTTAACATGCAATGTTTGTTGTTTCTAGCAGGTCTCTCTGCAGAGAGAGAGGTCGCTACTCAGGGAGGCACTTTCCTCCTTGGAAACAAGAAAAGAAATCACCAGGAAGAAGGGGAAAATGCATCTGGGTAACAGGAGGGGATCTTGTCAATCTTCAAGCCACTAGAAAATGATCATGAAAATCCTTTGTTAGAGAAGCCTATAATGGTACTATTGCTTGTCTATTGTGGCAACTAACAGCAAATAGCCTGTGAGGGCAGGGGAGATGGAGGATTAGACATATTGTGAAGAAGGGCTCTGGATGCTTGAAAAGTACAGTCCTGCCCATCAAGGTCAGAGTGTCATCATTAATCCTCAATGGAATTATTCCTATAAACAAATTGACCTCCAAAAACATCTATGGCGTATTTGGAATAATGCTAATGATGAACTATTGGATTTCTTCCACAAGTGGAAACAGGAAAGCAATTGTAACAGAAACAGAAATACAAAATGTAATTGTAAGAAACTTAAATTGAGCTGGAGTCCATGGTGTTCAGTACTTTTTGTACTGCTAGAAACTGCATTTAGCATGAAAAAAGTTAGAAAGCTTCTATAGTATCATTATTTTTGATGTATTTGAAGTGTAAGCCCAGTTGTTAAACACTTTTCAGAGGATTAATCCTTATCCACATGTATATATCTGGGGATACCATTGGGCTGAAGCTGTATGCATCCATTGCAGGATGGCAAAAAGGAAGGATGGGATCTTTCCTACTGGAAGAGGCCCTCAGTACCAGCTTTCCCTTTCTAGCCTAACAATTTGTGTTCTCCTTCTCAACTGTGCTTTTGAGCCAGGGTCCTTGCGCAATCTGTCTTCTGTCTTCAGTTCTTGGTGGGACAATTGCTTAAGTAACTTAATCAGAGTTTCCTTGTTAATAAGGAAATTGCTCTTTCATAATACACTTGAAGTGTATGAAAAGAGCTTCAAGTAGACAATGATAGACAGGGATGTTACACTGAATGGCAGCTGCTAAATATATGTGTGCTGATAAATGTCTGTGAAGCAACTTCATATGGCAAGACAAGTTAAACGTTTATTTCAAGCTTTAATTAAAAGTTACCTCACTAAAATTTTCAAAAGCATCAAAGTTACCAACTATTTTGAATTATTCTCCCTCTTTGTGCAGTCAGAGGCCTGTTTCCTCTGCCATCTTGAAGAATCTTGAAGAATGCACAGTGTTAGTTCTCAAACTCATGGTACATAACAAATGACCACAAATGAGAAAGCTCCCCTTGATGTAGCTATCTACTCTCCAAAGTAATATTGTTTCCAAACACCTGAATAAAAACACACTAACAGCAGGAGTCAACAGAGGTAGTTTTATGATTTTTATTTTTAAAGAAATATTTTAAAAGTGCCCCTGATATTTTTTAGAATCTTTTTCTACTGTATTTTTCTTGAACAATACTTACATCATCTTGATCTTCGCAGTCAAATCATTCTCTCAGTTTCATGCTGTGCAGCTCTGAAAATTTGGAATGAGTTTAAAAGTTTGAAGGACTTACTTTAACTGCCAAGCTTAGACACAGATTCAGGCATTCCCCAGGTCCTCCAAAGCATACCTCTTTTTGTAGGTTTCTGTAAATTTTTGGAGATACATTATGGTCTCTACAAAAATGGGGTTATATTAGTTTGGGAAAGTCACTTAAAGGTACTGTGGCCCAGCTATAAAATAGAGACAGTGACACCTCCTTTGCTTCTCCTGTGTATTTAAAGTGAAGCTCTTTCAGGCCAAGATGTTTCTTCTATCTGGGAATGGACAAGAAGGCCCCAGTACAGACTGATACTTTGAAACAGTATAAGGAGAATCCAAATTTATCCATTTTTAATCCTTTCACAGACAACTAAGCAGACAATGCAAAATGCAGCACAAATGAAGTATTACATGAGCTTGGGCACTTACTGGGAGAATTCTAGGTGCTAAATCAATTAGTTAGCTACCAGTTGCTTTTTCTGGGACACCTAAAATAAAGTTAAACAAAAATACTTTATTTCGCTGACTTGATTTTCATTAGCTTATTTTTTTTTAGGGCAGAATATTTAATATCCACATCAACAGATCCTCAACTTTGTCCTAAAAAGACAGCATAATATATTTTGGTCTAAAAGTTTGTTATGGTTCACTGTAAGTGCTCTGAGGCTGTGATCGTGATGAGAGTCACAGGAAACAGAAAGGTTGCTGATATTTCATGTTCCTCAAGATCAGGTTTAGCTTTGGGGATGAACCTAAAGGTAGCAAAATCTGACTGCTGGAGTTAGAAAACACTTTGAGCTCAGTAAGCTTTCAGTGGTCCCTGTTCTGGAGGTGTAACTTCTAGTCAAAGCTTTCAGGACACAGGAAACTTAAATGGGCTGCTCTTTGCTTTTCTACTAGGCCTGTGTATGCAAAGGGTTTTCACCTCAGTACAAGCACATGCACGTAACTCAGAGACTTTGCCTAAATGTCAGGTCCTGCAATTTCTCATCTCTCAACGTGGGTCTCATCTTAAAAGAGTCTTAAATTTTAATCGATGAAACAGGGCACCCAGGATTTAAAAAGTTTTCTTCCTGGAGAAGATGGTTGGTAGCAAGGTCAGGGCACAAGGCAAGAGCTCCATTCACTGTCTGTGCTCCTCCACCAAAGCACTGCAGACCAGGTGTAACACTGCAAACCTGCCCTGATCCCAGCTCTAAAGGTGACCTAAACCTGACCCTGCTGCTAAAGACTCATCCACCTAGCCTCACCTAAGTGTGCAGATGAAACAATTTCCTTTTGGTCTTTTGGTATTATTAATTGTTATTATTCCTTTAGATCTTGTGCAACAATAAAAGGGAGGCTTCAGTTCCTGGCTGCAGCAACCCCTCCCACAAATCAAAATAATATGACTTTCACTTTGAAAAGAATGAATAAATATATCCTGAATAAGAGGGGTACAGATTCCAAACACCCTGAAGTCTTGGAAGAAACAATTGTTCCTTCTTTCATTTGATTCATCCTCAAAGGTTCCCTGTATGCATCTCACGAAGTCTGAGTGGCTTTTAGAGCCAAGGCTTTGTTTCAGGTGAAGGTGTTGAGAGATGCCACAGGAACAATGAGACAGAATGTATAACCAAGGGATTGGGATTTCAGCCTTCAGGAAGAGCTGGTGGTTTGGGAGATCTAACTCTAACTTCTCTTTATCTGACCTGACTTCCTGTGCATTGGATCCTCTGTGCTTCCCGAAAGCCAGACCCTGTGATGGGATCTTGAGCACAGAAATCACCAAACAGGAAACTCTCCATGGGCTGAGCAGCCAAAACCCCGTCTGCCACACTGACAAACAGCCTATTTTAACTTCTGTCAAGGAAGAGGGAAAACAACCCTTCTTGTTCTCCTAAGCCCTCGCAGTGAAGGCAACCTGCACAGAAATTACTGACAATTGCTTGCCTTTGGTATTTTATAATGGTTATATTAAGTGTAAGATGAGAAGCTGTGGATGAGGGTGGTGAGCCTTCCTGAGGTGAAGAGTTTTAGATGATCTAGAAAAACCTAATGGCCAGTTCTGTGCCCTACAGTGTCATGCTGAAAATTTACAACAAATTATGCTACAGTCCTGGAAAGGAGAGAGGATTTTATTAAACTCTGTGGTAATTATGTTTGGGCTCCATGCCAATTGGTCTATCTCTCCCCAGACTTGTCTGAATAATTAAGTTTGTCCATTTGGTGAAGACCTTTCTTTTGCTTTGCACTGTAGATGTTTCCATCTTGGTTGGTAACTTAGAGTTAACAAGAATTCTTTGGTAGCCAAAGTTCTTTGGCATCCAAAATAGTGACCATGCAGTTTTGTCTCTGATAGCATCTTTTTCCATGGGCCAGCCTTAGAGCATTAGAGCAAAAGCCAATTCCTCTTCCCCAGCTTTTTGACTGCTTCTTTTGAAGTACAAATCCCTCAGACTCTGGCAAGGAAAAGGTTAACATTTTGTCCCTGAGCTACCACAGGTGTCTGCCCTCATTGAGGATTACAGGGGAGCCCAGGTATGCAGGGCTCAGCTGGAGCAAATTGCTCCATCAGGAGGGCCTGTAAAAGGCAGGAGTGACCAAGTGATGGGTCAGGCACACGGGGCTATGGAGATTGCTTACTGCGAGGAGTTTATTTACTGATGTAATCCCCTTTTCAGCCCAGCTATGGGAAATCTTTTTATTTTTCCGCAGTGCTCTCCTTCTGTGCTCACCCATCCACCTAAGCTGAAAGGGCTTTTTCAGCATCCTTCAGAGGCTCCTCTGGCCCACCACACTTCTCAGACTCATCTCATCATTTCTGTTCTGTTTTACATGGTTTAATATGTCCTATTATTTCCATATTGGCAGCTTTTAAGCTAAAAGGCCTAGCACACTTGTAAAGACTATTAGACACAATTTATTATTTCCTCTGTGGCCCTTTGCATGTAAAATGCAAAGCCCATTCCATTTCAAGGAAAGACAGTTAAAAATTGACCTACATTTCTGTTGAACTATGTCTCATGTAGCATAGTGCTCAACTTTCTGGAAAGGCAGGGCTTTGCAGGATGTCACAAATTAGTTTAAGAAGGAAAAGTATAAAGAATATGCACTTAAAAATATATCAGGCACTTGCTCACCACCGTGTGTGAATGCCTTGTTCCTTAGTTTAGGTGAGATTACAATTAGGGGTAGATAACACTTTAAGAGACCAATTGTTCTTTTAGGTCTTTTCATTTTTATACAACATAATTACAACTATTATGCACTTTCATCTTGATTCATAGAAAAGGCAAATATATTACATCAGTAAGAATTTTATGTTCATAATATTAAGATATGTTTCTGCCTAGGAAATTAACTATTTTACAGTACTATCATAAATTACAAGATTAGATGGTTTAAAGAATGGGTCTAACTGCCAGGAGTCTCAGTGAAGATAATAACTCTGAATGTTTCTTGGTCTGCAGTCACTGTTGTGTCTTGGAAATTAATTCTGAACAAGATAATTTATTCTTCCCATCAATAAAAGCATAGATCTTCAAATTTATCTAGCTTTGTCTTAGTGTAATAATGAATAACTGCTGTGACATTTTGGGCCAAAGCAATTCCTTTCTCTGCTTGAGGTGAAAGTGAAAATCTGCAGATCTCCCAAACCTGTTTCCCTGCTTGTCTCCATTGGATGTGCACTGCTTGTCCGTCCTTGTGTGCTGAGAATGGGTTTAAAATGTTCTTCACAAAGCGGTCACAAGGCTTAGTCAGTGCTTGCAAACTATTTAGGTCTCAAAAATAAAGAAAATTTAGTTTATAAACACTGAGGAACCTTGCTACTGACAGACTGAGGCACTGTGTTGTCTTTGTACTTCTGGAATAGTTCAGTGAAAGATCCAGAAGTAAAAGTTCGTGGATTTTTTTTTTCATCTTGTAAAAGACAGAGGAGAACCCCTGCATGGAGACATACATATATATTTTTCCTTTTTCTTTGTGTTTGCCTTAGGGATGTGTACAAGATACAACCTTGTGCAAATTTCATGGGAATTTGTATAGTTTAAGGACTTTAGTTCATTGTTGTTTGAGAATTTTTTTCTTCAGATTTCTTTATTCTATTTCCTTTAATAACCCATTCATAAAAGATGTGGCATTTTCTTCTGCCTCTGATTTGATTGCAAAAAAACATTGCTAACAGAACAGCAGCCAGCATGCACTGAATCCCTTTTTAAGTACTGTATTAAAGCCTTCTCTCCTTTCTGAGCATCCCTTTTCCAGCAGGATTTCATTTTCCATACAGCTATATTTAAAAAGCAAACGTCTGACCTCCTTGATGTTCAAGTTTGAAATTTGCCTTGAACCTAATAGGACCAGAACTACCTGTTTCATCTTTAGGAGTTTCCAGGTAGTTTAATGAGCCCAAGGAGCCTTCATTCCTTACTGGAACCTCTTGAGGGATTTCGTCATGGAAATAACTAGTAAGCAGCACAGCAGTGCATTCCCATGAACTCCTATGCACAGGCTGGCAAAGCTTAAGCGATTGATCCTGGGGACTGGAAGGGATTTTTGCTCAGCAGCATGAGGTAATATCTGCAGAATATTCAGCTCAGCAGATCAATGTCCTTTGCTGCAGATGTGGCTCAGGACAAGACACAGCGAGGTGTCCTTGGCACCTCTGTGTTCATTGTAACTCCTGTGTGCTGGTAATCAGCCAGTTTGACTCTGCTGGCACTCAGAGCTGTTGTGAGGCACCCCCAGGTCCATCTTTGCTGCTGCTCAGCAGAGCTGCTTGGTCTGACCTCCCGCACTGGGTCACCACTTCTGGAGGCTTTGCTTTTAGACCAATTACAAGAGATATCTTCTAGAGGAAAAACCTTATCAGTTGAGTCGCACAGAGCTCTCCTAGATCCATCATTGTTTCTTATTATGAAAATAATGGGTAAAAGGAAGAAATCAGGAAGAAGAAAGTATTAAAGTGTGGGATGGAGAATTAAATGTATGGGAGGAGACTTTAGGAGATGTAAATTCTACCTGGGTTTATAGAAATGTAAGTCACCACTCATTTATATTTTTGAAATGTTTGATCAAACAAGAAAATACATGTACCAGAGTTCTATAAAAGACATCCATCTTTTTATAGGTCGTGAAAAATGTTAACATTCTGCTACAATTATTGAATTCAATATACAATCCTCACCACATACGACTCTGCCTCCTCCTCATTGGGCTCGCTACACATCATCCTCTGCTTCGCTTAAGAGGTGACTATAGGCATTAAACAGTGTACAGATTGTAAAAGATTTTTTACTCTTAGTTAACTTCTGTTAACTTTTGTAAAAGATTTTTTACTCTTAGTTAACTTTTCAGGCTTAGAGGAAAAAGATATAATGATATGTGGCTTGAAAATGGAAACTAAAGACATTCATAATAGAATCAATTATATTTTGAGGAGGATAATTAACCTGTGATACCTGGAGACATTATGGGTTCTCTGCCATGGCAACTTCTTAAATTGAGCCTTGGCGTCTCTAATGTTGTAGCATGAAAGACAGGAGTTACAGTGTGAGATTATTGCCTTCTGAGATAAAAGTGATCAGGCTCTCATGGACAGTTCTCTGCTCCACTTCTAGCTAAAAGAATTTACTTTTCTGTTTCCAGTTACTAAATTAGTTAGTTTATCTCCATCAGTCCCTGGGCTCAGTCCTCTATGTAGACCTCTGGCTCCATATGTAGAACAAATATGTGAGAGAAACAATGTACAAAAGGGTTATGAAAATACCTCATCAGAAGGAAGGAGAAAACTGCTGCTATTTAAAATTCAAGTAGAAAGACCAGGGAGAGGAATCAAATCCTGGATCACAAGAACCTGGATTTGTCTAGATAAAGTATCTATCTACATAGGGAGCATGGTGACTGTGGACAAACAGATATTGCACAGTGTATTAAGCTCAGGTCCAAGCTGACCTAACAATCGAATTATAAGTCAACCTTTTGAAAAAATATCCTTTGGTGTAATAGATTCACAGTGTGTCAGGTTGGAATTGCCTTATCTCAGGCTCTGCAGAAAATCAAGTGCTACCAATGGGAAGTGGTGATTTATGGCTAAAACATTTGTGTTAAGTATATTTATGTAGTATTTGTTTGTTTTCAAGTCTTGACTGTGGTTGTCAGCAGTGCTTTGGGTACAGAGATTCTCGCACAAGGCTAGTGGCTTAAAGCCTTGTAAGTTTGGTGTAAAGGAAACTTTCCATCTCTTTGCCCCCATTAACATGCAGCACTGAAACAGTTAATCCTCAGCCTGTTTTCACCAAACCTGACAGCATGGATGGAAACTTTTTATCTTGTTCTATTCTTCCTTGTCCTTATCCCTAGTCCTTTCCATCACTCTTCTTATATCCTGAAAAAGAAATCAATCAAAATGTAGATTGAAATTCCAAGTAAAAGTCAGTGTTTCTTAAGGAAAGATAATGGCTGCTAGACAAAAGTGCACCACTCACATTCTGACAAAGAATTATGCTGTACCCTGCATGTTCACTTGTTTCTCCTCAGTGCTGTTTATAGTGAGTTATTTCCTTTCTATTTTCAATGTGTTCCAGTTGGAAATTCCTCTCTCTGAGCATTTGCTATGATGAGAGTCATATAAATCTGGAAAAAGTAAAAGAAAAAAGATGATGTGCCAGAGTGGGTAACTTAATCCCACCCAATGACAGAATAAGGTGCTTGTTTCTGTATCTGAGGATTTTATGAATGTGTGCCTTTTTTTTTAAGTTAGGGCTTTGGAAGTGGAAAATCTAAGGTAAAATCGTAGCTTTCCTGAAGTCTATTGGTCCCATGAAGAAATGTACAAATGTGTTCAAATGTGTTTTAGTTGTAAATGAGATTTTAAAATGTTGCTCAATTAGAACTGAAATTCTCCAAGCACAGTGTTGATTCAAAGGCCGGTCCATGGCAGTGTGGTCCTAAAGTGAGGGGGAGGGACAATGCTCTCTGGGAAAGCCAGGAGACACCACTGTTATTTTGGGCTGTCAGGAAGAATTCTCAGTTTGAGGGTTGCTTTTGGGCCCATATCCATCAGGGTCTGGAGGAGGGTGGCTGATGCACTCCTTCCACACACACTTCTGACACCTGTCAAAATGTAATGATTTCCTGCTCCTGCTGACACAGCCCAGATTCAAACCACGGACCCAGAGTGAAAGGCTCTGTATCCCATCAGCAATCTTCCTCTCTACATTTCTCCTATTGTTAATTTTTACTATCCTTGAAAACTTACACTGCAGAACCTCACTGGCACCAGTCAATCATAAAATAAGACAAGTAGTTTAAGTGCATCTATTTTGAGGGCTAGGCAGATTCTTTCAGTCTGATATTTCATCTCCGTTCTCAGATATGCTGCTCTTTTTTTGGTTACTTGTTTACAGAAATGAATGATATGTCATAGCCTTCAAGTTTTATTTTCTTCTCTAAGTTTTTTAGACACACTAAAGGACACAATCCAAGGAACTAGAATGTAATTACAGATTTTGCATCTTCTGTATGACCTGTCAGAAGTCTGCTATCTGCCATTCCAGCATATACTTACTTTCAGTTTGAGAGAAGAAACATTTTCATAGGTTTCTTTGATTGACACATTTAAAATGACATCAGTTCCTAGTTTTAAAACCTATTGTTATTAAGTCTCTGTTGCTATTTATGTTAGAAATATGTGCATGTATGTCAAAACAATACATCAACTTTGCTGATTGGCTGCACCTTGAATGGGTTGCCAAGGTAACAGAACAATTGCTTTTAATCTTTTCTAAATTGTCTTATTTGTTTGTTTCACATTCCAAGTTTCATATTTAATTTTCCAAAAGCATAATTTTATGATTATTTTTAAAATATTTTTTAGACCACTTGTGCATTCTGCACATATTGTGAAATGTGCATGGGCATACACTTTCTATCTAGAGTAAGAAGAGTAAATAATTAAATGGCTTATTTGAGATAAATATCTATTACTGTGTTAGTGGGTATGCAAAGAGCTCTTCAGTGTGGTATATCTGGTATTTATAGGTTAATTCTGAAGCAGTACATAGTGATTTCATCTCCTCCACAATTTGATTATCTTAGATGGTGAGATTTTCATTTAGGACCTATGTCTTTTCTTGGAATGCTGGTGTTGGCATTATGAAAATATGAGCAAATACCTTTTAGGGTGCTTTCCTATTTTTAATTGGAAAAATAACTCTTCACCCAACGGGAAGAATACTCACTATTTGTGTGTGAGTTTCTAGACCCCCAATATAAACTGGCTGATATTTTTGCACTTCCTGCTTGTATCTGGAAGGTAATTTTGATTCTTCAGTATGTTATCCAAGTTTCTAATTTCTTCCCCTGACTGGTTATGTAGCAAACTCCTAACAACTTCTCATACCTAGTGGGGTCAGGCTAAATATGTGAGAAGCTCAGTAAAGCTGCCTCTGTTCAAATGCATCCCAGTTAATTCCAAATGGTGATGAATGCATTAAACTCTTGAGTTTTACCTGGAGTTAAGAGAGTTAGACACAGTCTTGCACCTATGACATGTCAGTAAGGACCACCTTGGTCGGTGAATTTCAAATGTGCATATACATACAGAGAGGTAAACACACATTTTGGGTAAGGTCATGTCTTTATTTTTCTACATTTACAGTGGAATTTTGGGACAAACCATATCCAAAAGATAATGGTGGGTTTTCATCATCCTCCCAAATAAGACCTGGAAAGGCACATCCCTGACAATCAGTTCAGGCTTAAGTGGGTCTGGACAAGAAGTGACTTCCCCACACAGAACTTTCCAAAGTAATTATCATGCTATGAAAGTGTTAAGCAACACACAGATCAACTTTGTAGCAAGCTTTTCAGATAATTTTTTTCCCCAGAAAAATGGTGAATTCACATTCAGTCTTTCCTCCAGAAATTTACCCTGTAAGTTATTAAATAGAAAGTAACGTATATGATTAGTATCCCAAGCTTTGCTGATGTTTTGTCAAGGAAATTGCAGTGTCCATTTCACAGTAGGAGCAGTTATATATCCAGGCATTATTTCAGCAAAATGGGAGATTAGGTGTGTTAAAGAGGTTTTAAGAGCAGTGTGTGTATTTTGGTTTGGGATGTATCATCATGCTGATTAGGATGTATTGCAGCAAAGTTCACACAATCTTTTAAATAGATAGCAAAAGAAGATCAGAGGGCTCCTACACCTGTAGGCGGTTTTTAATTGATAGCAAAAGTAGATCAGAGAGATTTTACACCTGTGCAAGGTTCAATTGTCCTTTGCATCTTATACTGAAATGTTCTGTAACTGTAACCTCAATAACTTGATAAATACTGCACACAGAGTCTAAAAGAGCATATGTTAGAAGAAATTTTATTGCTAAAGTAAAGAAAACATATTGTTGATATGAACACAATGGAGAGATTTATGTTGGGAAAGATCAACAAGTGCAAATACAGACTTGCCAGGTTCCATCTGAAGAATAAGAACAAACATTGTATTTCAACAAATAAGAAGAAATGCACTTGGAGCTCTCTTGGCTAATTCTTCAGGAATCAGTTTTCACAAGGATCATGGTTTGTGTTCCCAACCCACTCTTTGATGTTATCTAACCATTGTATCAACTATTTTCCTGTTATATCATTTTGAAATGGCTTCCAAGGGCTTGTATAAATTTAAATAGTTTGGCCTTTTCTGGGTTCAAGTTACACCTAAAATACATAAAACATTAGTCTTGCTTTTAATGAATAAACCACACTATAACTTTCAAAGAATTAGATTTTAAAAGTAGCATATGAAAATAATGAAATTCTGTAATAACTGGTTTTACAAATAATATCACCTATCTGAACAGTGGAAATATTTTAAATTATGGCTGTGGGATGGAGCATTATTTCATGTTAATAAGGTTGTGTGCCCAGTGAACAGAGTAGTGAAACTTTAAGTTCTATATCCGGTGACAAAGATGGTAATAGGAATATGTTGAGTGGAATATTGGGTTGAATGGAAGGAGCACAACATTCTCAGGGGAACCTTTGGCAGAGCAAGAAGTCATGAACCATGCCTTGTTAAGCAAAGAGCAAAAGAGGTGTCAGGATCAAGAACATGACAAGATCTTCTAAAGTAATCTGAAGGATATTTCGTGGCCTGAAAGAAAGCCTTAGATACTTTGGCAGTATTTGATGCCAATGTGCAGGTGCTCAACCCACCCAAGACTGTGAAGTATTTGTGTGCTGTTAATCCTGGCCATAAAACACAAAGTGGCTCAGGTTGAATATAACTCTATTCCCACATCAGTGAATGTAACAAGAATGGAAAATGATACAAACCTAGCCCTTTCATGTTATAATATTAATCTCAACTGGCACAACATGAGTCCACTTTTACAACAAAGATTGGACAGTGAAAGGGAAGGGAACACATGTCAACTATTCTCACAACAAATCTAAATAATCTAATCTGGCGTGTGGTCCTTCTCAGAAGTTTGTCCAAGTCTGGTTACAAAATTACAGGACTGTTTTTTGGGGTTTTCTTATTGTCAAAAGAAAAAGCTCAATACGCTTTATCTAAGAAAAGGCTCAAGTTTCTGTTGTCATTAAGGACTTTAGTCAGAAGAACACACAACATTTTTGGATATCAGAGCCTCTTCAACTGAAAAATGTCACAGCTACACTTGAGTGGTGTGATATTTCTTCTCATCCTTGAAATGTACCAAGCACCAATCTTTAGCATACTGTAGGCTGGAAGAAGCACTTCTTAACACTCTTTTTGAGTACATGTTCTACTGTACTTTAAAAAGCAGCGGTTTCCACCCCCTTGCTGTCTGGCTCTTCTCACCTAATACAATATTCATGAGAGACCAGATAAACAGCCTGAGAGAACAACGCCCTCTCCTCACAGAGCAGCTGCTCCATGGATCCCTGTCCACCCTCACTGGGGCTGTGCCTCAAACCTGTTCCAGGGACTCCACTCTAGGGAGTGCAGGAGCAACAGAGGCATCACATCCCTGAGTCTCTTCTGGTGCTATCCACTTACAACAACTGTGAATCTGAGTTCAGAGCTTGTCTCCCATGGACTCTCCCTGGGCTGTGAGGCTTTGAGACATGTCACAGAGGCCACACTATGTCAGCCATACCGTGCTGCCTCTTTAGCATGGTGCATTGCACTTAAACGGCGCCCTAGAACTGCTTTTAGCTCTTTAAAATTTGCAGAGTCACTCACTCTTGTGACTTTCTGGCATCACCTCTTGCTGAGGAGGTGCTTTGTGACTTGCTGGCTCAGCACACTGCACAGGCTGTGTCACCCCTGCTGCCTTGGTGTGTGGTGACACTGTGGATCCCTGAGTCGATGCTTCATGGCTGCAGCTTGCTCAGGTGCCACTTGCAGGACCCTGAATCCCCCTTGCCAAGTGGTGTCTTTGTGACATCCACCACCCTGCCCCAGCAGCATGTGCCTGCTCTCAGTAGCCAGTGGGACAGTACTGTCTCTCCTCAGCAGGATTTTAAGGCTTCCTTGAGAAGCCTGGGAGGTGTTTTAATATTGATTCCAAAGTTCAGGGGACAGAAAGTGCAAAGCCAAGGGTCTGTCTGCTACTAAGTGCAATGGATTGTATTATTTTAATGTGGTATATTTTTGTTACTTGTCCTGCCTCTGGCCTGTCACTGTCCTGCTGGGTTTCGTTTCTATTGCTCTTTGTATGGTTTGTCTCTGAGTTTTCTGCCTAGCTGCTAAAATCCAATATTGCACTGCAAACTGACCTAGCAAAGTCTCTTCTCCCTATGGTACCACACCCACAATGAGCTGGAATCAGGCTGGGACTCATCTTGCCATGTTTTCTTATGCCACAGAGAGTGGCATAAGGAATAAGTTTTCTTATTCCCTCGCCTCTATCACTATGATACTGCAGAAGAAATCAGCCTGTTTCCCACCTACAAATAATATGCCCATCTTTTGTTTCAGGTGCAATGCCCTAGCAGGCAGCAGAAAGCTGCAGGAGCTGCTTGAAATCTGGTACGAGAATATAAGCTCCTGTGGGGAACATCCTGTGGCCTTTCCAGGGGTATAAATGCCTTTGACTATTTGTATTGATGAGCTCAGTGTGACTATGCAGCAAAATCTCTTGCCATTCATATAGTACAGATGTCACAGTTCTCTACCCACTCCTCAAGACCGTGATCCTCAAAAATTCAGCTCCTCTGAGCAATCCAGCCTGGTCATGCTAAATCAAAATTCACTGTCTGAATTCTAGCCACACAAAGCTTAAAGATTCCCTCATGCTAGCATGCTGAAAAGGAAGGTGAAGTAGCAAGGCACCAGGATGGCTTTTGTGGTTTATAATATATCAATTTGTACAGTAAATAGGGTCTGTGTTTAATGCTCCCCTGCAGCGATGACTATTAATAATAAAAGGCCCTGAAAGGAACTGAACTTTCACGATAAAGTATTTCTGACAGCTCGCTCCTCAGCACAACAACTGTTGTCCCCAGAGACTCATTCAACATTCATTTGAATCATGGAGAAAGAAGACCAGCTTGGAAGATGTTTTTTCTGGAGTGCAGAGGGGGACTTTGATCCTAGCTCAGATAACAGCAGCTCTACCTGAGCGGATTTTCGGGTAGATGTATCCTTCAGCCCAGGTAAGCCTCCAGGGAGGTGTCTGGTTGACCTCAAAGCTCAGGGAAGGCACCTGATACCTGAGGGAGGGTCTTTGAATGGCCAGGAGGAGCTGGCAGCACTTTTTATCTTTGTGTCAGTCTCGCGTTTCTGGCGAGAGCCAGCGCGCACAGGAAGGGAACTCCTGAAGGGATTCGAGTCGTACCTTGAATTTTTTTCCCATTGTAAAATAAAAAGGAGGCAAAAAGCCAAAATACTTTGATTAGATTTTGTCTGTACCATTGTGTTTTCTCACTGCCCTTGGAGAGTACAAAGCACTTCGTTTGAAATCCATGACCCTGATTTCCCAAGCTGGGGCAAAAAGCAAATACCTGATACTTGATAAACTTCTCAGAGGAAAATGAAACAGTTCATATAGTGCCTATAAGAACTACAGTGATGGGCATTATGCACATCTCTACAGTAAACAGACAATGCTAGTTGCTGCAAAACGTGTCAAATACTTATGCACACAAAAATCCAACTGAAAATAATTTTAGCTTTGGGTAGGATATGATAAAGATTACTGTATAATCTTTTTATTCTTTCAACAGCATCTGTGCTGATTCCTGTAAATTAATGTGAAAAGTATTAGGGATTTCTTGACTATAGAAGTGATAATGCACAGATTTTCCAAAACTTTCATTTTAATAATTCTTTTTTTTCCCTGTGCCTGTCTTTGTGATACTGAGGTAAACCCAGAGTAACCCAGATAGAAATTGCACTAATTAACTTTCTCAATATTTTACTGCAAGGCCATTATCCTCAAAACATTATCCTCAAAAACTGTTACTTCATTTGTGAATATTCTGTTCATTCCTTTTCTCACCAAGGACAAATTATCATTCCCTCTTAGCCTTAAGTGGGAAAGGCTTTAAGATATCTCTTGATTTGGAATCTCAAATTATGCCCTTGATATCATGACCTTTTAAAGTAAATCTTCTTTGAGAAATAAAGACACTTGCTGAAGTAAGTATCTTGTGAGACAGGAGATCGCCTCCTGGTATTGATTGCCTTCCAAACAATCAATACAAGATTTCCAAAAGTAATGAGAAAACTGCTGATCATAGGCTTTTTGAGCATAATTAAAAGGCTAAAAACAGTGGAAACATTGTGGGAAAACAAATGGAACAAATGTTTAAAAGCAAGCTGAAACTTTCCCTCAGTCATAGTCCATACAGAGAGGGATAGCCAAAGTTGCACCCAAAATTGCCAGTGAGCTTTCAGTCTGAGAGCAGCTGGTTTGTGGCATCCAAGGCAAGCACCTTGTACAGCCCCTTTCTGCTGCAGTGTGGCAGCTGTCCTTGCTATTAGGAACAGAGGCAGGGAGGAATTATTTTAACTGCAGAGTTCATGAGATAAAGATAGTGAAGTACAGACCATGGATGGGAGCGCTGCACAGGGGTGGGTTCTGGTGTTTCTGAACAAAAACCTGCTTGTGAAGAGAACAGACGTGCACAAAGCCCAGCCCTGCAGCCAATTTTCAGTGTCTTTTCCTGCATAAAGGCCAGGGACAAGCCAGCTGCAGTGCACACACACGGAGGCATCCTCTGGCTTCCCGCAGGACTGAGATGTGGCAGAGAGGCATCAAGGTAAAAGAACCCTGCTTTGGAAAGTTTTAGCTGCTGAAAGAGGCTTTGAAGATGTTTGAGGAGGAAGGATTTCTGTGGTTCTTTTGTACATAGTTTACACAGCCAACCTTTCAAACTGCTAACACAGTGCAGAGCCTAGAAACATTCACAGTTGCTTCAAAGTTAAGAGTTTTGTCCTGCTAAGTCATTACATTATCTGAGTATAATCCAAAGAGTTTTCAGCTCTGAATAATTTAGGTGAAAGAGTTAGCCCTAGGCCAGGTGCTCTACTTAGGGAGATGGTGAAATAAATTATTCAGAAGGGGAGACAGGTAAAACAGATGGAAAAGGCCGCCAAAACAAGACACCCAGAGGGCAGCTGTTTTGCAGGTCCCCTGTGAAGCACCTCACTTACTAGGAGGGCTGTGGTAATGAGTCAAGCAGTGGTGTTGAAACTGAACTTTGCCTTGTTAATTCATGTGGTGGTCACAGGGAATACAGGTATTAATAGCTAGAAGCAACCACCACTGCGTCCAAACCTGTGTACCCCACACTCTAGCATTAGACAGAACTTTCACAAAGCACTTAGGCCAGAGTTTCCTAAATTATTTGATTTTGAAAATTATCCTCAATAGGGAGGGGAAAAATACATTTCTCAAAATATGTAATCAATTGAAACAATTTTTCAAACATATAGAAATGTGGAATGGCCTGTGTTGGAAAGGATCTTAAAGCTCATTGATTATCATCCCCTTGCCATGGGTAGAGACACCTTCCTCTGGACCAGGTTGCTCAGAGCCCTGTCCAACCTGGCCTTGAACCCTTCCATGGATGGGGCATCCACAACTTCTCTGGGAAACTTATTCCAATTGCATTTTGTTTTCTCATTCATATCTAGATTTCAAATTTTGCTATAACTTGTGCAATTTGGAGTACGTTTTTCAAGGCAATTTGGGATTCCTACTACTTCTGTTTATGGTCATATGTGTCAATTTTTCTAGAACACATCATTTCAACAATGATAAATAAAGCCCTTTGATATTAAAAGTACTCAGATAGTCCAGGAACTTATGCCAAAGCAATGAAAAGTTCTAAATTATCTTGCCATTTTTACTGACAAGTGAATATTTTACTGGCTTTTACTGTCAGTCAATGTTTGATTCTTTTGCTAATGACAATCACTAACTTTACTGATGGTTGGCAATGTAAGACAAGTGTCATGAATGTATATGAAAGCTGACACCATTTTTTTTAGGGAAACTAAATAAACAAATCACTGCAATGCTAATTTTCATTCCCATAATACAGTAACTACTCACGCAAATAATTGTCCTGGTTATGAGGGAATAAGTTGCCCGTGCAAATGGCAAATTAGATGCACAATTGTCCAAAGAGATGTTTTTATGAACAGGAGCTTGGTACTTTGCTCAAGTCTGTCTCACTAGGGATGAGCTTTCACCAAGAAGAGAATCCCAATCTCTCTCCTGCCTCCCTGCCCCAGGAACAAGTGGCAAAAAGTACAAGAGAAGGAAAGCAAAAGCAGGCACGTGAGCAAGGAAAAGAGGGAAAGAGATGAAAGACTTGACTAAAGGAAAGCACTGTGGAGAAAGAATACTGGTGTGACAAACACTGAGAAATCCTCCTATAATTTCATCAGCCTAGATTCTGATACCCTCCTGGGAAATGACACCAAAGTTGCCACATCCCCACTGCCTTCCTGGAGAATCTGATTTGCAGCTGGGCCTTGAAAATTTCAACTCATTTTTTTTTGTTGAAGTCATGCATTTATGACATTGTGATAAATTGTGTGAAAATTAATAAGAAAAGATTATGGCTTCACTAAAATTCCAGGCAGAACTGTAACAACAGTGAAATCTCTTGTTTAATTTCAAAGGTCAGTAAAGGTAGCACAGAAGGGCTCAAACTTAACCTTATGAAAAAGTTAACCTTTTTCTTTTCAACTTTGCTCCAATGTAAAAGTTCTTCTCGAGTAACATTTATGTAATTGTTTTCCAAAATGAATATAACATGACCTTCTTTGGCATCCTCAGGAAGTTTCTTTTCCTGTTTTATAGGAGTTTTAAGAAATTGTTAGATATTCTTGCTGTCCTCTGGCTCCTCTAAGCTGACATTCTGCTTGTACTTATCTGAGATATTATGTAAGACCAAGAATTTCAGTTATTTTCTAGTTAGACAAGTGAGTATGTGAGCTAAGGATGGCACTTGGTCAATAAATCCTTTCACTTCCTTTGCACTTCCTTTGATCTCCAAGGAGGATTTTGCCATCCTCTTCAAAGAAAACAATATCCGCTGATGTCCATCTTTTCTGATTCCCTCTTGATATCTTTCCTTCTTTGTGACCATCATTGTGGCTTCCTGACTGCTTTCATTTGGTAGCTAACTGAGATATACTTGAAGTATTTACTCTCCTTTCATGTCTCTGTTTTCTTGGCCCTGTTCTCATCTTACCAACATTTTAATTAGCCTTATTTTCTGTCTCTTCCCCCTAAAAAGGCAGACTTTTTTTTTGCTGTTTTTTACCATTGTTTATACTGTTCTCTTCATTTGATACTCTTTTCTTAAGTGATATTTTTTACTAATTTAATGATTATCTCCAATTTGCATGTCTGTATGTTTGTAATCTGCATATTTGTATATTCCCTATGGCACTTTTACTTCTGGATGAATGTTTGTTACACAAGGATATCCTGTAAATACCACTTAGAAACTCTTTTCAAATTATGTAATCACCTTGCAGTTCTATTTTGAATTCTCCTCCTAAAGGAAAAAACATATCTATCTAACTGCATTAGCCATGTGAGGTGAATTACCCAGTAGCTCAAGAAGGGATTGTGATTTCACCTCATTAGAAGGTTTTCCTCTTTTCTTCTCAGGTTTTATAATCAGTAAATGAGAAAGATTACAACTGTCATCTGCCCAACCCTGGGCAGTGTGAGACAAAACAAGAAATATGTTCTTTTAGCAATTGCTTCCCATGTGAATGCACAGAAAGGAGTTTTCATTTAGTTTGCTGCAAAACAGCATCTTCTGCTGAGAGGAAACTACTGCAAGTAACAAATCTGGATTGGCACAGACTACGGAAGGAACAGGATGTACCAGGAAACAATCACCTACTCATCAAGGAAGTGGAAAAGCTCTAAATTTATTTTTTACTACTTTGAATTTATATCTCAAAATATGGCAATATTTGTTAAAATATTAATGTTTTTAATCATGTTAAGACAAACTAAACTAATTTGGCTGAGATATGTGAACAATTCAATGGCTTCGCAGGCAGAGGATTTAATAAGTGATACTGTACACATACCTGAGAAAATAATTTGGTTTTGACTCTGTTCACTTCATTATAAATACTGCCTTGATGAAGCAGTAAAAAAAATTAACTAAAATTACTCTAAAGGTTATATTTAGATTAAAATTAATTCAAAGTCCTGTTAAAATTAATAAAATTTAGAAAATGGCAGTATTCCTGTGATTGAAAAGGCTGATGTATGTTGTTTTTCACTCAGTGCATCATTAAAGAGGAGGCAAACTGTTATGTTCAGCTGAGCTGAACTGGAAATAATAATGGAAGTGAGAAAGGTGTGTTTGAAAATTTGAGAAATCTGACCAGTGTATACATATATATACATTTATATATATATATATATAGAGAGAGAGAGAGAGAGAGAGAGAGAGATAGATAGATAAATAGATAGATAGATAGATAGATAGATAGATAGATAGATAGATAGATAGATAGATAGATATGGAAAAGCTGATAATTTCAGGAATGAGCTCATCCCAGAGTACAGATATCACCTACTTTGTGGATCAAATTGACCTTTCTAGATTATTTCATGTAAGTAAACTCTATACTGTAATGAAGCTATGTTTAGTATCTTACTCAATTTTTACAGTAATATTTGTTGTGAAATTGAGTCTTGTACATAACTTCAGGGCTTGATCAATTATTCTAAGATGTTTGCAAGACCTTGAAATTATTATCCTTTTGTTGTGAAAGAGAAAATCTTTATCACTGGATGCACAGCTTGATCTCTTTTTTAATGTGCTTGGAAATTAAGAGAGGCTGATTTTTATAAGTCGTTACAGTAGAATATTTTTTGGCTCTGCTCCATTAAAGTGGGTGGGATTCATCTGAGATACAGCTGAGATCAGGTTCAGGCTGAGAAGACGGAGGTATTTCACTTGCAAACTCTACAATGAATTTTTAATAATGAATATAATCAGCAGTATTACCAACCACTTAATGAAGCAGAGGCAGGTTTACCCCAATGCACTTGCTTATTATATGTGTGCAGGGAACAGCAGTGAACTTCATCTTAAAGGAGTATTTTATACACACTTTGTACAAAAGAGAAGAAATTACTGAAAGTCTGAGCTTGCATTTTGAAATGTGAACTGTATTGCGTTTTATGGTACTACTCTTTTAAACCTTTATTCTTTTATTTTTTTTCAGAAAAGGAAATGCACTAGAAGTTGGATTTGTTAATAGCTTTCTCTGACCCGTTATGAAATATTTCAAATTTGGTAAGTAGGTAAGAGAATTAAAATAAATTGTTGTTACAAGGGGGTATAATTTTTAATGGACATATTTGTTTTGGCTAACTCCATTGATTATGGCCTATATCTTTCTCAAAGCTTCTTTGGGTGGATGAAAAGTTTTGTACTATGCAAATACAAGCTGTGATTATCAGTTACCTCTTGTTCCTATTGGCTATGCACCAATTTGTTCTAATACAGTTGGTATGAAATGTGTGGTTTCTGCTGTAACTATCAAAACTTTCAGTCTCTGCTGTCAGTAGTGGATATGATTTGCAAAGTAAATTCCAGTGGCAGGTGAAATGCCACAAGTTTTGAAAGAGTTTCACTGCAATCAATTATCGAGCATATAATCCTGTCCCACATAAATGAAAGGATAAAATTCCTTTAATTTCATTAATAGGAATTTGGCCTGAAGCATATGGACTTAACTAGGAACTGAGGTCTTTAAAAACATGGTCTCTGTTTTAAGTAGGTCTGTGTCAGGATCAAGGTGGGAGGGGCACAAGGCAAGTGACTGCACGAGTTTCAAGAGGAAATGATGGATTTCCAGAGGACTTTGGGTGAGCACGCTGTTTCCTCCAAGCAGGGCACTCCAGGACTTAGAGTGGCATTTTCCTGCTACCCTGTCTTGTGGCTCTTGACTAGAACCTGTGTGTGAGACAGGTGTTAGGTTGAGGTGAGATTTTTATAGGCCCAACAGGAAGGTCACAGACAAGGTACACATCTGTTTGCATCTTGTCCAAGGTCCACACTCTTAAATTATGAGCCTCTTCCTTTTCAGCCATGACTCTCCTCTCCTTTTTGCACCTTCGTATTCAAGGTTGCAATTAATTCTTTAACACTTTGGAACTCAAGATTGGCACATTACAGCCAAATAAAAAAGAAGTGAGATGGTAACTGAAATGATGGAGAGAGGGGTTTACAATGTGGAGCAGCAGGGTTGTGTAATAGTGTGTAATTCCTGTGTGGTCTGCTGAGGAGGCCAATCTGTGCAATCTGTAATGGCGAAAAGCCAGAAAAGAGGCCATAAAAACTGGCACCAAGTGAAGACAAGGTACTACAGTTTGAGTAGAGGTACTAGAGGTACTCTAGCTACTTAGTAGCCCATGACATGCAGGGGGGAAGGAAGATGTGGGGGTTTAGTGTCTATTTCTATGCAAAGCCTGACAAATCAAATTCTGACTGACTTGTTACAAAACAAAATGTTTGCATTTCATCAGGTCATAAGGATGGAATGGTTAAATCAACACAGATTTTATCTGGGGAATGTATGGAAGAGCAAAGATAGGTGTTGTAGGCAAGAAAAGACCACAGAGGCTCACTTGGAAGGATCTGTGCAATGTTCTGTAAAAATATGATGCTCTCCCTCCTCCAGTGCCCCCCAGTTGTGAAGAGAGCACAGCTGTGGTGCGGGAAATCTACTGGCAGACAGTCCAGATGCACATGAAGTGTGCAGAGAACCAGCTTGGTCTCTTACCTCAGGGGATTTGAAATGGGATTGGTTTTGTCTGTTTTCAAGATGCCTCCCTATTCCCAAGAGATTTCCTTATGGATATTATCAGGGAACTTACAAAAGTGGCTTTTCTCTCACATGAGGATTTGAAAAGCAGAAGGCTCATGATTTTCAGATCATGCAACATAGCTTGATATCACTCATGAAGTGACACACAAGTCAATGGGAGGAAAAAACAAATATATAAGTGAAACATTTTCAGTATTTTCTTCAGTGGAAAAATACAGTGACGCTTTAAATCTACTGAAATAAAAGGCAGCTAATATTTTAATTTTGTATATATAAATATGTATGTGGAAGCTGTTATTAACACACATCTTACTGTAATGATTCATACAGATGTTAAGTAGGATTATGAAACAAATAAAGGCATAACCATTCTCTTAAATCATGCTATACTGATCAAACAGTTCTGTGCAACATCCCAGCTATTCATTTATAACAAGAAAAAACATGATTAGTGCACATGAGTAGCGTGGTAAAATGGTAATAGTCACCAAGTACACATTACCCAAGCAAAGAGTACTAAGAAACAAAGCCAAGTTTACCATTATGACCAATTTACACTCATTTAAGTTATTAAAAAAATAATATTAATTTCATCAAATAACTAATGTAAGCCTGTATACGCTGATTCAACAAACCTCCAAACACTGCTTAATTTTAAGCATGTAAGTTAATAGTTTTCATCCTGGGGTCCATAGATGCCTGGAAGACCCTAGCAAACAGAAATAAGGAAGAAAAATATATGCCTTTGAAATTCTTTGTTCTGCTGGCAAACTTAGGAGAACAGCATGTTAAAAAAAGACAGTTAATATAAAGACTCTGCCTTCTTTTCCATCCAAAAGTTAAACATGTGAGATTATGGAATTTCAAAACTGTCAGCAAACTATACATTAATTGAACTTATTATTAGACGTACTAGTTTACTGCTGTAATAGTTATTACAATCACTTAAATGTTGGCTGTATAAATCTTTTTATTTTTATGTTATACAGAACAAAACCAAGAAACACTGTGGAATACAAATAGATTAAATAGTGAGTTGGAGATACACTATGAGTATTTGTCCCAAGTGATATCATGGCACAAAAGTTAATGCAAATTCATTTCTCAGTTTTAAACCTTTAAAATGTTACAGGGTGGCAACTACTTTCTCTAATACAAATCATTGTGCCTTGTGTTCTTACCAATTGCTGTGTCCAACAAGCCCTTTGGTCAAAATAAAAACTGATGATCAGACTCAACAATTTATGTTGAGCTCTTTTATGGAGCCACGTGTGTGTGACAGCATTGATATGGCAGGTCTGTACCTTGTAAAGAGATAAAAAGAGTATTTTTTTGCTGTGGCACCACTGTGTATTTGTACCTGAGTGGAGAGGTACAGCAGGATTAGGAAATAAGGATGATGTGAAACTCAAAGATGATCTAGTTGGTTGGGTGTTAACCAGTGATTGGAAGACCAGAGGTAAAAATAAATTTGGGTAAAATTTCTGGCTGAAATTCTTTCCTGTTCTGCCACGTCATTGCCCTGTGGCCTCCTGAGAGTCACAAAGACCTAGAAAACCTGAAGATACTCAGGCTCCTACCTTCCCTTTGAAAACAATAAGGATATAAGTATTTGAATACCTTGGTGAAAAAAAAGCCTTTAATCCTTGTGTTTGCTTCAACTCCCTTAGAGATAAATAGTGCCTCTCTGAGAATGTGGTCATTTAGGTGTGAAGTTTCAAGATATTGTGGTAAAGAGGCCACAGAAGTACCTAAAGCAGCTGCTTTTCAGCAGGTAGAGACTTCAAGGCAGCATAAAATTTTGGCTGTTGTAGGATTTGTTTGTTATCTGCAGCAGTTTTGGTTTTTATTTTGCTGCTGTGAGCACTCTGTGGGCGCTACCTTTGGACTTGGTTATTACTACAGATTCTGCTTTTATTGTTGTGTTATGGAAAAACTAGTACCTTAGCCTGAAACTGTTTGGAGTTCAGGATAGTAGAATAAAGATGGGGTTTTAATCATCAAAACTATGAATCAAACGAACAAGATTTTTTTTCAACAGGAGTTTATTATAATTTTAATTTTTCTTTGCAGAGCTCTGTTTCTTGAAGCACTTTCCCAAAGTTAGGGCCTGAAAATTCAATGCTCACATATGTTTTTATTGTCCACATTTTCTGGCACAGAGATTGAGCTTGAATTTTATTTTTTCCCCAGGAGGAAGAACCCAACTGTACAAAATAGATTCAGATCTGTACTGGGTGCTTTCATAAACCTAATGCTAAGTTGCTGTTCTCCCAGCTGGGCATGTTAGCTTTCCATCTTGATTTTGGATAAATGCTATTCGAATAGAGGATATTTATTATTATTATATGCTGAGCTGAAAAATTAATGCAGAACTGGGTCCGTAGTCCTGACTAATAATTTTGCGAAAGGGAGAGGACAACTGGTCTGGAGAATCAGTAGAAAAGCTCTGCCAAATATAGCTGTAGGAGAAGTGCAAGGTAATGAAATACTGAAGTAAATGAAGTGCTTGGCAGCTTTTAGAACAGTTGAGAACATCTCTCTGCAGTATTCACAGTGCCTGCCTGCCTCATCAAAGTCTGTAATGATCAACCAGCTTAGAGAATGGGATACCTGCTATGGAAATGTACAGGACCTTGCACAGTGGAGGGAGAGGATTTCTCATGGAGCCAGGCAGATGGCCTGACTTGATCTTAATTAACTTTAAATACCCTTTGATGTTGAGAGTGCACTTATCCCAGGTTGACTGGTCTGTTCTGATGGAACAAGGATAAAACCCCTCCCCAGAATGCATGGGAACCTGGGTCCTGCAGGCACCACCCCACTCACACCTTGACTTTGGGGGTGATGGTCACACCATGAACATGTCCCCAGACATCACCCCGTGTGTGTGATCACCTTCCCCAGCTCCTGGCAGAAAGGGCTGTTGTTCCCATGCTGCAAGTTGAGCCTTGGTGGGCTGTGCTTCTTACTTAAGCTCGCAGCTGGTCTTTGAAAGAGCAGGAGTTGTAGCCCAACCCACATCTCCCACATTGTACCAAACTGGGCGTCCTTTGCCTTGTTCATCCGTGCAGAGAGAGAAGCAGCTACATGCAGTGCTCCCCTGGCAGGAGAGATCATTCTGCAGACAGTAACACACTGTATAGTGACTCCAGGATGACAGAGTGACATCCAAAAAGCCCACTTTGGTCCCCCACCAAAAACCATGCCATTGGGGAATTGTGAAGCTCAGAGTCATCTGGACTAATTCCTATTCTGTATATATGTCACTGGGGTTTTGCCATACTGCCTGAGGCAAACTCCTGTCAAACTGAATTACGTATGGTCACACAGGTGCAGATGATGAACTGCCTACAAGCTCATAATAGAGGTGTTAATGTTGAGGTTGGTCTAGAAAAGCTCAGACATCGACTGCTCAGCTTGAATTGTATCTTCAATTAATTCAGATTTATGTGTAACTACCAATCCCTACTGAGTCAATGAAGTGTCTGCATCCAGAACTGGTAAATTAGGTTTTTGGCACGGGGAAATATTTTGTCATGGCAGAGACACAACAGAGAAATAAATTTCAAGTTGTCTCAGAGACATAAAGACAGAGACAATCTGTTCTGTAAAAGCAGCAAGGGATTATGGTATGGTTCTAAAAGTCATATGACATCAGTTGAATTCAGAACCTCCTTTTATTCTAAGACTTGGAAGTTCAGGCCAGACACTGTTAGAACTAGTCAGTGATGGCATGGCAAAATGAGCTCTACCCAAACACAGTCCAGTGATCCTATGGACACAATTCTGGGATGCAGCACAAACTTTTGAGAGGTACTCAGCAGGTTCAACCCTCTTAAAGCCCCTGGGAAGGGAGGATGCTCAGCATGTTGTCAACATGGACTCTAAAGTGCATTTCAGTTGTGGGCCTACCAGGCTCACAGGTTGGATATTTAAACTCTCAGAACTCAGTCAAATAAGCCCAGTTTACCTCACAGCCAGACTAAGTGCTAATTCCTCAGTTAAGATTATTTCCACATTAAAATTGAATGGATCCATTCCACGTTGGCTGCTTAGTACTTGTAAGAACTAAGGTCAAAATATATTTTTATAGTTTGGAAACTGTACTTTTGTCATTCACTCAATAGTGTTTGAAATCTTCATGTTTGAATTTCACAACAATAATAATAGTATTGCTTTTGAATGAGAGCTCAGCATAGCAATTATCAGCTGAGACAAAATGAATGTTTAAAAAATTATCACTATCTGAACCTAAGCTTTTATACTGCAAGATGTTTTAATCAATTGAGAAGAAATCCTCATATTCTAATAAAGTAAAGTAACTGGAGACAAAGTGAAATAAATAGCAGCAATAACAATACTTCTTCTGATTAAATATTTCACATTTCAACATTACCTATTCACAAAACACTTAAATAGCTCATCAGTTTGGCCAATTCCCCTTGGTTGTGAGGAATGGAATGCCTTAATCTGAGTGGACATTCTCACTGTACATCTACTTTAGAGAGACATTTTATGTCCAAGCTTTTGCAATTAGACTGCCTCGTGTCTGTGTGAATAAATCAGTCACAGTGCACATTTTGGTGAACCACAGTCACTTAGAGGCTTGGATTCTCTGTAGATCAAAGAGCAAAACACTTCACAGAAGAGATCAGCTGAATGGGGAGAGCAGAGTTGTGGGAGAAACTTGCTAACTGATGAGCAGGCAACATGCTCATCAGTTGTCAACCGCGTTGTGCTTCCTTTGATACAAAAACATGTTTATTTTTAGTCTCTTTGAGCCTTGCTAGTACTGGGCAGCAGGGCCAATGTACAGCAGAGTTCTCAGCTGCTGTGATGGAAACTGGGAGATCTCAGCACTCCTCACAGTTAGTCCCTAGACTGGGACAAGATAGAGGCCATCTTGAAAAATAACCAGAAATTAAGATGGCACTTGAATTTCCAGGAAAATGCTTCCGTGAGTGTCTCAGTATTTAATAAAAGGTGTCTGATGTGCTCAGCTGCACAAGCATACACAAATACATGATTATGACTTTTCTAGATTTGAATCTACTCTTACCAAAAATAAAATAACATAATTGATGTCTGTGGCATTACACCTGGTTTCTCAGAATGCTGAATGGGGCTCTCTGTACAGGTCCATAAAGTTCTCTTTATTACACATGTAATTATAT
Organism: Zonotrichia albicollis; assembly: GCF_047830755.1. Classification (NCBI taxonomy): domain Eukaryota; kingdom Metazoa; phylum Chordata; class Aves; order Passeriformes; family Passerellidae; genus Zonotrichia; species Zonotrichia albicollis. The sequence continues at coordinate 34,551,538 of NC_133827.1, read as the reverse complement.
TGATGTAATGTCTGTCTTTCCCTTTTATGATAAAGTAATACACAAACCCCTTCTAACTCCTTACATCTTTTATTGTTTTATTTTATAAATCCAAAGAAAAAGTGGTTCATAACAGTCTTTACAAACAAGCTGCATCTGTTTAATATTAAAGTGAAAAAAATCATAATAGAACCATTACTTTGGAATATCCAAATAACCTGAGGAAAAATAGCATCCATCTGGCCATTGGTATAACTGTTTTTTACATCAGTTGGATGTTTCTGGGATTGCAAGATTCAACACTTATCTTTAAGTAGAGTGAGTTTCTAAAGATGTAGCATCCAGAAACTTGTGAGTAATCTGTCTGCTTAGAAGTACAATATTGTGTTACCAGATCTGCTGAGCAAAGGCACAATAAAGTTAATCCTTTGGTTCTGGAAAAGCTGGAGGTATTGCAATGGCAGATGTGCTGAAACAGAAGTGTTTATGTTTGTTAGGGCATGTGAGGCAGCAACTCTGCCAGCTCACGAGTATTTGAATTTCCTGCAAACTTTTACCTAAGGGCTGTCGTGGGGAAGGAAAAGAGCTCAGAAGGAGTCTCTGCACCCTGTTGGCAGACTGGAAAACCTCTTTTGGTGAATTGGCTGGCACACACCTGCATTTTCTCATTGAACTTATTCCCTATGAATGGAGTCATTATGGCATTAAAGTTCTTTTGGTATATGGGGTACAGTATTACCAAGATCAATACTCTGTTATATTTAATATATTTTCCACCTCTTACTACGCCATATGGAAAAGAATGAAAATGTTAGGTCAAGGATTTTGTACTGTAGAGGTGTGAAATGACTCTGGCTTGGCCAGAGCTTTGAGATGGAGCTGCCTTCTAGACCTTTGCAAAAAGTGAGCTCCCCAGAGAAGCCTGTCAGACTTTAAACTCACAAAGCCAGGTTGTGCAGAGCACAAACAAGGAGGGTAATCTTTTGATGAGAGGAAACACAAAGTAGCTGGGTAAGAACTAAAATAAAAATCAGTCATTTACAGCATTTTCCCTGCCTACAAAATCTTTGCTGGCAGGTCCTCCTTCCATGCCTGGTAACAGTTGATTTGGGGACTTCAGATTGCAGTTAATTCTGTCCAGACTAAAGAAAATCCTTCCTTCTGTCCCTTTTAATGCTTTGCTGGCTGGTGGCTGTCCTTTCCTGCCATCATTGTGGGACCTGCTGACTTCCAGCTCTGTGCTATATCCATCTTTCCCAAAAGAAGGCACAGTTTCCCCCTTAGCAAGAAGGAGTTTTTGAGTGGCCACTTTCAGAGTCTGATTATATTGAGTTATAAAAAAGATGGTGGTGCAGGAGGTCACAGCAGCACTTAAAAGAGTTTGTGCTGGAGATTTCAAAACATTATGTTACTGTCCCTTCCCTCAGAAGCTTTTAGTTGAAATCTCAAAGGCAATGAAAACACAAATGGAAATGGACTCCCAAAAGAGTGAAAAATTTCTACCTCACAAGCAAAGTGGCCACAAAAGACCTGGGAATAGACCACAACTGCACTGGTTCCCTTTCTATTTTCCATTCCTTACCACCTTACCAACACAGTCAGACATGCTCAGTTTGCTTTTTGGATGACCTGAACCCACCTCCTTGGTCTTCTCACAAAAAATATCCTAGTTCTTCATCCAATGCATTGACAGTTCTGTTCTTCCAGAGGAAAAAATCATTATGAGGAATGTCAGCAAAGCAGAGGGAGTCCCAGAGGTCCAGTATAAAGAGAATGGACCAGAAGCCCCTGAACAGTACTCACTGTTGGACAGGGAATGGCAGTATTTGGAACAAAAGACAGAACAGTGTTCCTGACATAACAGTGGTATTTCTTGTGTTGTCACAGCTGAGCATCAGCACAGGGCTTTATCAAGAGCCAGAATACCACTGAACTAACTCCTGTATAAATACAGATTAAGAGGCCAGTCATTGCCCTGGACCATTTACAAAGTATGTAAGAGAGGCACAAAGAAACAGTCAAACCCTACTGATGACATAATAAACAATAATCATAGAAACATCACTTTAAAATTTTGGTCTGATTTTTTTTGCAGGTAGTTTTTCAGAAGAGTTTACATCAGCATTTTGAAGGAGGATAATGAGATCACTTGAAGTCTCCAGAGCTGCTCCCAGGAGATGAAGGCTAGAAAAGAACATAAACAGAACTGAAAATCAAGCAAATAGGTGTGGGTAGGTGCTCACTGTATGGATGGATGGTGAGGGGAAGCTTATGTCTAGGGGCTCAATAGATGCAGGAGGTCAACAAAGAGAGTTTTTGAGAAAAGCCAAAATCTTGTATTGGCTGACAAAAGAAGGAAATATAGTGGAACACCTAAGAAGGAAATCAGCTAGTAAAAAATATTTCTTGCAGCAGCATTTTGAATGGATGGATGGATGGATGGATGGATGGATGGATGGATGGATGGATGGATGGATGGCAGGCGATAGGTTAAATCTGTTCTCATCAAAAACAGATTAAAAAAAGGGATTCTCAGCATCAGTACATAATATAATGAGTGCAGGACCTTTAGCTTTTGTAAGAGTAGAGAACTGTTTTTCAACAGAGCTGAAGCATGAAGACCTAGAGAAGCTTAGTCAGAAATTATATTATTACTATGTGTGACAGGTAGGAAGAAGATTCTGTCAGGGTGGTTCAGCCTAATTCAGAAAACTCCTTGTTGACATCATAACAAGCTCCCCAAAGGGGCTTTAGGGCTCTTATTTGTCACATGTAGTATTTACTGTGCTTGGTGGTAGCAAGCTGTCCACTGCAAAATTTGAAGAGAAAAGGAGGTAATTTGGAATAGAAAGTTTACTGTGATATTTCTGTGGAGGGCTATGTTTTCAGGTCAGGTGTAAAAGACATGAGAAAATAATCACAACAGAACTTGTGGAACTTCTAGAGGAGAAAAAGGCAGATGAAGAAAGTCCTCCACAGAAGTTCAGGAAGATAAGCCATCAGGTTGCTCATGCTCAGGGAGTAGATATCTGGCAAATCAGAAAGAAATATATTTAGGTGTTGGTTCTTACATGAACAAGAAGCTGTAAGAGATTTTGCCAGAGCAACTTTGGTGGAACATTAAAGAAGTCAGATTCCAAAGGGCTTGAAATAAAAGTAATATATAAGGCTAATATAAACTCCAAGCAGTGATTTAGGTTTTGTGTTCACTATTTTCCTAGGAGTGGAAGGGATCTTGTAGATTACCAAATCCATTCCTCTGCTGCTATAAGCAACAGTATCTCATAGTCTATACATTTAGTAAGCTTCACAATACAATTCTATTTATTTTCTTCTTAGTTTTAGTGGAAAGAACAGTGGTACAGAACTTCAGTCTTTTGATAATCAGAAACTTTAATTTATGGGCTGGATTTATTAATTGCTCATTAGTAATCATTTGTTCTTGTGTCGTCATTGTCCATTTGCTTAAGTATCTTTTCTCTCGCTTTAGTGCCTAACCTGAATGTATTTATAGAGAGCAATTATATTCACTCTCAGCATGAGTGAGCTTAGAGATGAAAGGGAGAAGGAAGCAAACATGTTGTTTCAGCCTGGACCAGCTGGAATCTCTTTGTTCAGACTCATGTAAAATGTTTTGCAGCAGCTGAATCTGGAAGCAGCATTTGTGCAGCTCATAGAAATATGATACAGATCTCACCACCTCACAGCCAGATGAGATGGGAATGGGCATGGCAAGCAGGGATATTGTTTGAATATCCATGGGTGCTGCGGACCTGAGAACACCAAAACTACAGTCCAGCTTAGCTGGAGAAAAAACATCTGCTTTTAACTGATGTAAACACCTATGGTGAGCAATTGCAAGCATTTCCCATTATCCCTTGTATTTTTCTAGTGTTGGGAGTTAGGTGTCTGTCTTTAATGGGTTATCACCACCTGTGTGGCTTATTTTGAAGAGATATTGCCTGCTGTAGGCTCTGCAGTCCATTCAGTCACTCTGGAGTGTGTTCTTTCCTAGCATTGTTGTAAGGCTGTGTCCCAGAGATCTTCACTAAGCATAATTACAGAAGAGCAGGGATTGCCCATCTTTTAGACTTTGTGTACAAATTTCTAACACAAAATAGACTGAATAATTCAATCACAACATTCTCCACCATAGCATGTGTTCAGATAAGTGTCTTAAAAGAGGACTCCTTAAGGGAAAGGCAATTGGACTAAACTATTATTTTGCTTGGTGGCATCTCATTGCCAGCATCTCACAGCTGAACATCTACACTAAGAGATGTTGGATACTTTAAATGTGTGATTGTACCTCACCCCTTTGAATGTAAATCTTAACTGTCTGAGAGCAGTTTGTTGTGAATTGGTTTTTTAAACACATTTCTTATAGGAAGAGCTTTTAGATTTGAAACTGTTTATTCCTCCTATATGTGTGCCATCATTTGTGCTGAAAAGTATGATTTTTTTTTTGTGCTCAAAATTTTATTGGGATTCCATCAACTGCAAAAGCAATGGAAAGTTAAGGGCCTTTAATTCTGTCCAAGATGCATCATTTATAGTAAAATCAAGAAATAGAATAAGGTGATGACCACTGCACCTGCAGCAGATTAGTTACTCTGTGGAATAAGGCATCTCATCAGCTCTTTTCTTCTGGAAAGTGGTGTTTTATCTTGGCTTAAAGCTAAACCCTGCCCTCTCCTTGTAACTGATCCTTGTGCATCTTCATCTAAGTGCAGAATTTGTTCAAATTTCAGCTCTTCGCACAGTTCAGTACAAACCATTCTGTTTTTCCTGAGGGAGACAGATATACAAGAGTAGTGCAGGTCAGGGTTGTGGTGAGCCACATAAGGAAGCTTGTGCAATACCTGATTTAAGTGTAAGATTCTCAGAGGGTTTTCAGAGAGGAAGAAAAATGGTGTGGTTGGCCATGGTGTTTTTCAAAGGACTCTGCATTAAGATTCTGGAGACAGGTTTGAGTTCACCTGGTCCTTTGCCCTGTGCTTGCCTGATCAGAGAGGGAAGGCCCCATGGCCATGGAGGAAAGGATGTTGCAGTAAATAATCAGAAAATCAGTTTGGCAGCCTACTCAGTGAAGAGGAATGAAAAAGCGGAGGTGGCAGGAGGGGTTTTTAAGGCTTTCAAGAAGGGTGGTGGTTTGATCCAGCAGCAAAACACACAACTGAAACAAGGACAAACCCAGTGTGGAAAAAGCCTGTTGGATACTCATCTTTGGGCAACTTAAAAAACAGCTTAAACACAATGAGTTGTGCAATAAAACTCCAGTTTGCTGGCAGCGCCCTCACCTGTCTCCTCAAAATATCTGAGACACTGGTGTGGGTGTAGATTTAAAATACAGCTGACTGTTGTCAGCAGACTGAAATCAGAAAAATGTGGTGACCAGGCACAGAAGGATGTACTCATGTGCTTTAGAAGCATGACGCCTGCATCTCCCACAGGGAGAGAGAATTGGACCATAAAAAGCATTTTTCTGAATCAGATTAGACCTGCAGACCACTAGCTGGACCCAACAGCTAAATAAATACCTCTGTAGGAATATTTTAAATTCAGAGAGAGACATTTTAAAATGAAAATATGAAATGTTTCTCTTCAGGCTATGTCAGGGTGTTTAGAGAGGACCAAAGCAGACAAAAAATAAGAGATCTGTGGTATCAAAACCGAGTATCTTTTTACCAAAAGAAGGGTTTTTTACAAAAAAAAAAAAAAAAAAAAAAAAAAAAGAAGAAGAAAACCTCTTACTTGAACTGTAGGAACCAGGAAAAACTTCAATTCCAATGAAGACCTTTTTTTTCAACAAACAAAACCTGTCTACTATGAGAAGAATCACTAGGCTGATTCTCTTGTTATAAAAATATGAAATGCCCAACATTCCCAAGAAAAGACCCAATCTCTCAAGAGCTCCAAATCCAGACAGGAAGAAGGTAAAGCCACCCTGAGGAGCCTGGGCACTTCTCTAGTGTCAGTGACTGACTGAAAAACATCCCAAACCTTACAGTAATGATCAGCAACTGGTGTGAAACTTCATCTCCTTGAGACCTGCCATAGCTTGTACAGTTCTGCTTGGGTGCTGGCCCTGAGAAGTCATGATCCAGATCAGGGGCTACTGTGCTGGACACTGTATAAAGATATCACCAAAAGCCATGTGGCAGCAATGCCACACAGCTGTGGGATTTCTTTTTGTTTTAATTGGAAAAAAAACCAACCCTGCAGTTATCTGATGCTCTAGGTCTATGTACAAAGCACGTTTTAAAATACAATAGGCATTCAAATGGGAACATTATTAATTAAAAGCCTCCACGTACTGTACAAATGAAACATTCTTCTCTCTACCTACTCAAGTCATTCATTCAGAAAAATCCTGGGAAAATAGTTAGGCTTTGCAATGTGCCCCATAGGTCAATGTATTCAGGCTCCCAACAGACCAAGTGGAAGGACTGAGTTCCAGAACAGCAAAATCTTCACTGCCAACTCACTCTCAAAGGCAGCACATTCAGAAATGTGCACGCTCACAGGAAAATGGCTCTAGCTCTTTACCCAGCTCCAATTTTAAATGAGCCCTTTAATATATGGATGTCCAAGCGAGGAAGAGGTGCTGACCTATGCTCCTGCCTGGAGCACAGCAGTGGGAAGGACTTTGAAGCCCTGTACGGTTTCAGACCCACAGCTTGCCTGACTTAGTTTTTTTTCTACTGTGTATGTCCTAAAGGGATCAATTTATACTATATATTTATATTTATACCACAACAACCCCTTTTCTCTATGTCCAGAAACACCATGTCCCTTTTATTTAATAACAGAGGTGTCCTTGAGAGCCAAGCTGTCCCTGGGCTTACTCAGTGACAGGATGTTCCAGAGCATATCCGTAAGTGCTGGTCTCACAACTGTTTACTTTTATGAAAGTCCCATATCAAAAGTCCTTTTTTAGTATAAGGATGGGTCAAAGTCTGTCTGCTGAAGCCAGAGCCAAATTTGCCTCATGCTTTAAAGTTTGGTGTTGTATTTCAGATCCATCCCCTAAATCAGACTGGCTTTCAGTGTTCAGATCAGAACAATCCCTATCTTATTTGCTTGCTGGCTGCAAAACAGTAGGAAGATTGTCAATACTCTGCCCAGGCTCTAATTAAAAATCCAAACTCAAATTTAATATTTCAAACATTATTTAAAATATATTAAGATAGTCAGTCTATTGCTGTTGCTCATTACTCTGTTGAAACCTAATATTAGTAACAGCATGTACAGAGGACCTGGAGCATGAATTAATAATGAGGTGCTGGAAAACATGCAAGAGCCTGGTTCCCCGAGCTGGCAGGGACTGCTTCGCTCTTCTCTGCGCACTGATCAAGTCATCTGCTCACCAAAATCATTGGGAAGGAAAGTATTTCTGATTACTTTGCTTCCTCTGATGGCCATTCCCCAAAAAATTTTCCCAAAGATGACAGGCCATCCAAAATGAAGGGGGCCACACTAAAGGGCAAACCCTTTAGCCCAAAGGCACTGTGCTAGGAATCTAAGAGCAGTGCTGGTACTTGAGTATCACCCTCCAGTGGGGAAGACACCTGTGCCCTCAGCCTGCCCTCCCCTGGTTCATGAAGTCTCTTCTTGAGGCTTTTGAGGTGAGGTTCAATCCCTCCATCTCCCTGTCCTAACAGAAAATAAATTTGGATGAGAACAGAAAGAGCATGTGTTTGTTAGTGCTCTTGGCCCAGAGTGAAGGTATTGGAGGTGTTTGCAGGTTTTCAGTAGATAAAAGCATGGACTTAGCAGGTCAGTGTGCCTGAATCAGGAAAGATGTGCAAGCTAGAAAATATCTGCACCACTTGTAGCATGCAATGCATATACATTTATATATATGTATGTGCCTAAAATATATGCATTTAAAAAGTATTATAGTCATGTAAGCTGCATTTTAGCTGCATAGTGATATAATATAGAGATTAGGTGTATTTGTTTGTCTTCATATGTATACTGTACAGGAAACTGGCTTTCACCTGTCCTCCCAGTGCCCTGTGCTGGACTGCTCTGCCTGTGCCCTTCTCTGCTGAGGGTGAGCCCAGAGACCTTTGTGCTTCCTCTGTACATGGACAAACAGCTTCAGATTTGTAGAAAACAAACAGCCATTGCTGAAGGTGTTTGAATTTTAGCTGCACCCTGGTCTTATAAAGCCTTTTCCTTTAAGATGAATGTACTGTTAACCTCAGTGCAGCACTCAGTTCTGTACCTACTGCCTTGTTCTCACCCTGTAAATTAAAAGGCGTGAAGGAGAAGGAAATTTGCCAGAGCAAATGAGAGAAATTATTACATAATTTTGTGTAATTTTTGATGCAGGAAGCAATTTTCTCAGCACACCTGTTGAGGGGAGAAACAAGGCTCCTTCAACCATCAATCTGTGGGACCTCAGAGCCCAGCCTGAAAGCAAAGGCGAAACGAAATACGAAAATTGCAGTGCAGCAGAAGAGGAGTCAGCTATCTGCGGGCCTCTGCTGAAATCCCATCTTTCGGGTAGGGTTTCTTGTGCATTTTCGTGTTTTGGTCACCTGACAGCAGCTCTCTGGCCTAATTGGTTTCCTAGTTAACAGACTAAGTAATGATGTAACCAGAGTGTGTGGGAACCAGACCTGTGTGACAGATACAAATTTTCCCAGCCACACTAATTTTGCCTGCTTACCTGGTTCTGCTGCTGGTTATCTGGAAACTTGAACTGCTTAAAGGATATAATGAGCCCAGCAAAGGTTGAGACACAGCTTAGTCTTTTAACATAAAATTATCCCCTGCTGCAAAACCTATTAACTTGTGAAGTCCAATTATTTTTGTTACTAAACAACACTGTGTTTTAAGAGATATGGCTGTGTCCACAGCTTTTATTTACTTTTTCTGTGGTTGGATGAAGTGAAAATTAGTTGCCTTTAGCCTAAAGGAGCAGATCAGCTCTGTTCAATTACAAGCCTGTCTCAATAACCACTTTCTACTCTTGACTGTCTGCTGTCCCCAGGCACACTCCCACCGTGTTGCTCATTTGTGCTTTTGATTTTTGTAGCTGAACATTGTTGCTGTTACCTGTATGACAATACAAGGGCTTCAGAAAGGCTCCAGCTAAGATCTAGGTCTTGCTGAACTGGGCACTATGTAAGCATTTAATGAGAAAGTCCTCTAAATGCAAAGTGGTTACTTCCCAAATATGACTGACAGAGGAAAGTTTTGCTGCCTCAGAGCTGAACCGCTGAAACATTAATTAAAAAAAATATCATCAGGAGAAACAGCCTCATGTAAAATAATCAAACTGGGAAAGGAAAGTGAGAGAGAAAAGGAGTGCCTGGCACAGAGGATGCCTGACCAGCTTCTTTCTCCATGTGGCAAACAAAGAATGAAGGTTTCTAGATTTCTCTCTGCTGTAACATAAAATCCCAGTAAGCATATATAGCTCATAATGGGCAAAGGAGCAGCTTCAGCAGGGAATCTGTCTGGCATTTGTAATTTCTGTGGTCCACGAGCTGTTCCCTTGCATGTCTCTCTGCACAGCAGTTAAATATTTTCTCACAAGTTGAGGCACCCAGGCTGCTGGATGGGCTACAGAGCCTGGGGCAAACTTTGCCATGACCCTGGTGGTTATTGTTCTGCAGCAAAGTGCAGCTAGTATGGCTGTGTCTGATATTTTTTAACAGAGGAAAAAGTTTTATGTTTGTTAGTGTGCATCTGGCTGTTCTTTCACTTTGCACTCACACACACATTTGATAAATGGAAGTAACTGAGAGCAGAAGCAAGACAGTGGACATTAAAGGTGATGTGAAGCTGGCTTATGTTTTTCTTGAAAATAGGACTCTTAAATGTGATGACAGAAATCATAAAAGTAGCAGGGCTTTGCATACATTGATATGGTTAATCCAGTCAGTAAAAGTAATGTTAAAAAAAGGACACCCCACAGTGTTTCAGTATCTTTCCATGCAAAGTTTATACGATGCCTAACACGTATGCAATGGATCTGAGGCCTGACATTTATTTAAACTCTTTGGGAGCAATATCAAACATTAATGGGGATTAGTGTTAGAACTGGTGTAAACATAGCAAACAATCTGCTGTAAGTGTATGCTCACATTTCCATATGTTATGTAGGTAAGCAGAGCCACCGCAGAGGAAAGAAACCTGGAGATGCAGTTCTCAGCTAACTGCCTCCAGGATCAGTAGAGGCAGTCACTAGCAGGGCACAGCTATCTCATGATATCACTATCTACACTCTCATAAAATGCTCTGTCTGGAGCTGCAATTTAGTTTTGCAAAAGGTAAGAAAGATTTAAAGAGATGCAATTCCATTGTGCAAAACCACTAAAAAACAGATTAAAATGATTTAGTACTTCCAGGTGCACTGTAATTCTTGGCAGGAATAGCTAATTCCAGGTGTCTAACTTTAAAAAAATGTAAAAAAAAATCCAACCCTCTTGTCAAACCTGGATAAAAACATCAAGTTAGAAAAACAGAAGCTAAACTAGGAACAAAGTCCAAAGCAGAATTGCAGAAAGAGCCTCTCCATTGAAGAAATTATTGCATATAAGTGAATCTCCCTATTACTTGAGTAAACATAGCTTGATTCTGGGCAATATTTCAAAAGAGATAAATCTTTGGCATGCATGAGCACATAGAAAGATGACATGTTCACAGTGGGAGGTATGAGGTGGGGTTTCCAGTAGTGCCAAAATTTCTCTCACACATACATACTTAGGGCCAGATCCAAAGCTGCTGAAGTAAGGAGCAAATCTTTCCACTGTCTTCAACTGGTTTTGTATTCTACACTCACTCTCTCTAGGAGAAAGGGGAGGAGGAAATACATTTGTTTCCTTGTTTTCAGCCAAATTGTTTACACATTTTTCCTTCTCCTTTTAAGCCTGGGGAACTCTGGTTGTTAACTTCCTCAGGGGCAGATCCTTAATCAATAGATGAAAATATAAACTGTACCACAAGATGGAAAATACTATCATACCAGCTAAAGTTATTTGCTTCAGCAACACATGTGGTAAGGGATATTATTATTCCATAATAGAATACACATTGATTCATTTGGCACTTTTTTTTTAAGAGTTTTTATTTATATGATGTGTTTATGGACAAATATGCGTTGAATGCTTTTTAAGTCCCATTATGGTTTGGTTTTATTTCCACATGTTCAGACGAAATTACCATTACTGGGCCTAGAAACCTGCTGCACTAATGGAAGTTCTTAGAGTTGGTGCCAGTTTTATATCCTGCAGGGGTAGTTGCCACTATATTAATATCCTGCAGGTCAAGTTATTTTTTTAAAAACCTTCAGCATATTTTGCAGGCTCTATGCAATTCAATATAGTGTCACCCTCAGTATGTGCCAGTTTTGCATCTGAATTAAGAGCCAGGGATCAGACCTCCAAGTGCCAGATCAGACCTCCAAGTGAGTAGGTTTTGCAGAAATCCATGGCCTCACAGAAGAAAACTGGACTTGGCAACCTTGTCTCCTCAAGGTCTCTGTGAAAATCCTTTAAGAATCATCATTCTCTCTCTGAAAGAGTAAGAATGGTTGGGAAAACTGGGCTCTCTGCTGGTATGCTCAGGGGCCAGGTGCTTGCTGCTGCACTCAGCTGCTTTTGCTCCTGTGAATAAATGATTTTTCCTGTGCTGTAACCTCAATTTAACAGAAAGGGGGTAGAGAAAGCCAGTCCTTTCTCAGTCACTCCCTGACTCTGAGCACTGCTGTCAGCCGTGGGAGCCCAGGCAGGGTTGTGCCCGTGCTGGCACATTGGCATTTCCCTGAGCTGAGAGTGACACGCAGGAATTATGGAAACCTTTCCGCCTTTGCCTTGGCACTGCTGGGCTGGGTGGCCCTTTCTTGTGGCAGAGGAGCAACAAGGTGTGACTGAGCACAGGGCCAGGCAATTAACAGCCCAGCTGTGATTGCACAGGGCTTTCTGGGGCCTCTCCTGTTCCCACACAGAACTATGTGCACGGAGGAGAGGGGAGGGCACCTTTCATTTCATTTCTCCTCTTGCTGCTGAGATTGTGCTAAGTCAGTCAGAGATCCTTATCTCAAAGCAGAAAGGAAAGTGAAATGTCCAGTTTTGTCACTGTTTGAGTGCTCTGTGATATCTAGCTTAGAAGGCCCTGATTTTATTGCCATGGCACTGCTGTCAATTAGAAGTGGTGGTTCTGTCCAGACTCCAGCATTAGGACAGACAGGATCCAAAGTGGAGTTAAAGGTGTATCAAACTTAGCATGAAACTGCTTTGGGTTTGTGACATTGAGATAAACCTGTTTTCCATTGAAAAACACTGAGGAGAGGTATAATTCTTAACTGTCATTACAGACTCCCCAGACTATTAAGGCTGCATAAATATTAAAGGCTTGTTATTTACATTAGAACCATTATCTTTATAGATATCGGTGCTTGTAAAATGACTCATAATGCATAATTCATTCAACCAATCCTGCCCTTTTCTCTGTTTATTATTCATCTGCAAATAGACTTTGATTTTTACAAATTTGTTCATTATTCATATTATTCCAGGCTCTCTGCACATATTTTAGTGGTCTCTTTTCCTTGACACCTATTGTCTCCTACCCTATTTTTATCAATTTGCTTCTGTTGTTACTTGCAGAGTGTAATTGAACATTTAATAACAGACCTGAAACTCCCCCTGACTTTAATGAAGATTTACAGGATAGCTCTGGGGGGTTCATGAGATGCTTCTGCCTCTGCAGCCCCTGACAGGACACAGTCTGCAGTCATTCATACAGCAGGCTCTGCCTTTTGTTCCCACTTGCTGGACACACAATAATCCAGCAGCACGTGGCCAGGCTCTAAAGTCCAGGAAATTAACTTGTGTGTTTATGTCCAAAGCAAGGCAGATTTCCCTGCACCACAGCACGGTGTGGTTCAAGGAGAGAGCACCAGAATGGAATTTCAGATATCTGGTTCAGGTCTCCAGCCAACCCTTTCCATGCAGAGTTGCCTCTCCATGTGCCTCAGTTTTCTCTTCTGTAGATTGTTATCAGTGTTGCTTGAGGAAGATCTTGCTTTGCAGAGACCAGAAGTAGTAAAAAATGCTCCTGGGCATCTAACTTTAGGTACAGTTATTAACTTGCTTCCCCTGAGCTTCCTGAAAAAAAGTTGTCACTGATTTCTGTTCTTGGGGCTGCTGTTTGGAAACATCTCCAAGCTGATCCCTCACTACCTCTTGGAGGATCTGGATAAACTTCATAAATTTCATAGCTTGGGTGAAATGCCTGAAGAAATACTGCCAGGCTTCTAGAAACAGAAGGTAGTTCAGGAAATAGAGTATAATGTGTTTGTCTCCCATCCAATTACTTTGATCTGTAAGATAAGAATAGTTAACAAATAACAAAAAGTTCTCTTTGTTTTCAATTTAGTTTGTCACTATTCATCATTAGTTTATTTTGGATGCACTTCTGAGAAGTTGCTACCTGCACTATGAGGAAAAAGAAATCAACACCATGCAGTAAAAGAATTAACTTGATAGTGAGGAACTAATTTATTATCTGAGTCTACAAATAAATTATTTTAACAATCACAATAATTAAAATTGTTTAAAATGCTTGAAGAAAAAATAAATTCCTGACGATTTTTAGAAAAAAACTCAAAAGTGTACACTTTCACTTTTTTATGATTTCAGAGTGAAGTTTCAGGACAAAGGAGTCAAAATGAAGCTGGTTTTATTTAAGTTTAGATTGAAATACAGTTTTTAGTCTAGTTAGCAAAAACGACTTTTGAAATTTTTCTGATGATTTCTTTCTCTATTACAGACTAGTCCCAATGTCTTTTATTTTACTGGAAGAAAATGAAGAGAAATTATACTTAGAAATGCTGAAAGCTTGGAAATGAAAAAAAAATTAGAGAATTAAATTGGACTCAGAATCTTCTCCTTTCTTCTAGTTTTTTCAGCTAGAAAAACATGGCAAATGGCCCTCTTAATTTCTAGTATTTCTTCTCTTAAACATTTTAAATGGTTTTTTTGTCCACTTGTGTTCTTCACGTTCTCCATTTTCTTTTCTTTTTTTTCCACCCCCAATGCAATGTCCTTGCCCCTGGGACTGTTGTGTTTTGGAGATAAAGTTTAGACTTCTGGAGATCAGAACCCAAACTCCACCCAAGCCCTGGAGAAGGAGCAGCACTTCAGTGCATTGCAGTGCCTGCCCTCACAGTTCTAATCTGATTTTAGACCATCTATGATGTCAGTCCACCACACTCAGAAGAAATTCTATTATTTTCTTCATACCTTTCTCAGATTCAGCTGATAATGAGTTATGAAAAGAGCCAAAGTCCATGGACTGTAGCAACCTCCAATCCTGGTCTCCTGATGAGCAGTGGAAGCATGAAAAGCGAAAAACTACAGTACTGTTCATTTCCACCAGTCCTCATGTACCTTCCTGCTTTCTTCTCTCCTTATACCATGAGTCATCCAACATTTGATGCCTGGGGACTCCATGTGTAATTTTGTTTCCCAATCACTTTTGTCCCTTCCTCATGCAATGCATTCACATAAACCCTGAGAGAACACAGCAGCCCCGGCCAAAATGGCTCAGCTTCCTTCCCAGGGTGTCAGAGAGCCAGGAAGAAAGGTTTGTTCAAGGTCTTGGCTCCCTCTCCTGGCTGGCTCTGCAGCAATTTTACATGAGATTTTAGCCCTTCAAAAAATTGTTGTTTGCTTACTGCCAATGAATACTTGAAACAGGAGAGAAGAGCACTCTTGTGATGAGATTCTGGTTTAAAAAAAATAAAATTAGAAAGCTGGAAGCTAATCTCACTAAAAATAAGTTAAGTAAAATCATCATGGTTTTTTATATAGAGTATTTGAAAATGTTTTATTCCTGCCAAGATTTCTTGAGCACTACATATATAAGAAAAATGGTTTTTTAAAAAAATTTCTTTGTTTTTCTGGATTACCTGTATTTTCCTTCTGACCTGCAGGCTCTAGACTTCTACTTAATAAATGTCCCAATACAAGCTGTGTGTTATCCTTAAGCAGTGGTAGCATTCCCCCTACCTGCTAATTGCTTTATTTGTCCTTACTGCTTCCGTTCCCTCATCAACAAAGGCTTTAGCATAAAGGGCAATGAGGTAGAACATGACAAGGAGAGTGGGAGCCAGAAGAGTGAATACTTCTGTAATTACACAGTAGCCTGTAGTAGCTCTTCTCAAATCAATTATGTGGCCAGGATTGCCCAAAACTCTGAGGACAGAGCCCTTGTTTTAATTTGCCTATGGAGCCATGTGCTCCAGTAATGGGCAAAATTCTTCCCTTGTTACCAGTTGCCTTTTATAGGAATCCACATAATTCCTTCCTTATTTATTTTTCTTTAATTACTTTATTAATAGTACATTGTATTTAGCTCAGCTACAAACCAGTCATTGCAAATTGCTTCGCAAACATTACCAAATGAATTTTTACCTTGTCTTGTTGAAAAGGTAGGGCCAAGTCCATTTTTCAACAGGGAAAACTGAGGCAAAAATTGTGATGGAAAGTGATTAGAAAAAGCAAATGGAAAATCATCCATAAAATCCTGACAAACTGTATTTGCAAAGCAAATTGTCAGATAACCCAAGAATGTAGCTCAGCGATCAGAACATTTATCCCAAACTCTATGCTTGCTGTGCAGTCCTCAGATTTATCCTTCTTGGGATTTTATAGTAGGCATAAACCAAGACAGTATAAAGCAAAGTATTGCCAAGAAGATTTCAGTAGTTTTGTAGACTTATTTTTGCTGTTACTGAAGAGTTTACTAAAAAGAGTACTGCACATAACAGGGACAGTATGGGATTAAGGAGAATGAGCATCTCCACTGTCAGCTGATTTCACAACTCCATGCAGGTCTCATCTTCCAAAGGCTCCAGCTCATTGTTCCAGAAGTCAGTGTCAGAACTTCCTTGGCATCAGTGACTGGGCCCACATGATGGTCACTGCTTCCATGTGTTTCTCATCTCTTCCTTTCTTGTGGGACACAGAACACAAGCTGTGTCCAAATGCCTGTGAAAATTTGGAACTAAGCAAAACTTTGCTTTGGATCCCTACTCCATAAATGAACTCCTGGTATATAATGAGCAGTCGGAGTCCTGGTTGTTTTATTTAAGCAATTGCTTAAGCAATGCCCTAATTTAGGGACTTTTGATGATACATTTAAAAGGCATTATGGCCACTGCCTGAAAGGAGATGCTTCTTTGAGGCAGAAGGGAGGCCAGTGAAGCTGTTCAGGTAACTGGTTCTTCAATAACAGGTGTGTGTGTGCATGCAATAACAGAGGTGAAGGCCTGAAGGGAAATTTTTGGCAAAATTTTGATTCGTTAAAACTGAAAAAAAATTTTGTATGTCATGTTTTGAAACTTTCTAGACATTTCTAATTAACTGCAAGTAAATTTAGATTGAAAACATTTTCAGACTCTTAGCTAGAAAAGTGATGAACTCAATACCCATTCATGAAAAGTTTGTGATCATGTGTATTTGTCAGTGGAAAAGGTTTATCTGGAAAAAAATGTGTCTGGCTCTAGTTGTAACCTTATCTGCATAACCTGTAATAGAATAACTATAGCTATAGAAAGACTTTTGTTCTTTTTGGCATAGCTGATCAATTAGATGTGTAGGATGGAGTTACAAAAGCTCTTACAGTTTGCAGGAGTTGCTTTGCTTTTCATGGCTGTGCGAACAGCACGGTGCTAGAAATGATGTTACAAGGAGTGAATGGTATTTTGAAAACCCAGTTATTCTTTATGTCATGTAGCTAAAGCCCTCAATTGCCACTGGTTTCCCATAGGATTTTGATGCCACAGAAATGCACATGAAGGGTCAGTCCTTGCTTCAGTCTGTCTTGATGGCAGGAAATAAAGGCAATGGTGTTATGACTGTTCACAGGGAGGCAAGGGTCAAGCTAATTTTTCTTCTGGTTTGGTTTGGGGTTTTGGGTGGGTTTTATTTTCAATCAGCTTTTCAAATTCATTTTTATTTTTGAGGAACTCACCATCACTATATCATCTTTTCATTAGCAGCCCTCATTGGCCATAAGTAACTTCCCCAAAATCTCTGAGGAGGTCTCTGGGAGAGCTGGGAACTGAACCTTTCATATCTGTGATGACAGTCAATGCTCCCTTCTGGATAGGGAATAGATGTAAACCTTCATTCAAAATCCATGTCAGGTTCAAAACCACCTTTTAAAAGACAGCTGACCTACTGTAGGATTACAGTTTCAGGTGAAGCAAGCCAGAGCCAGAGCAGGTCCTTACTGAATAACCTGCTGTGTGCAAGGTGAAAGCAGCACAATTTCAAGGCTGCATCCACTTAGAAAGTCCAAGGATCCATGGAGAGTGACTAATCGACAGGGAATGAACCAATACATCTTGCAAGATTTTTCTCTAGTCAAGTTGGGTGCCAGTAAAATTGTCTCAAGATGCAAGAATGAAAAGTTTAGTAATTTATTTTTGCATAGAAGTCCAGTAGCTGGACTGTGCAGCTTTGTCAGTGCAATGTCACCTCCTGTACCCAAGCACCCAGATATGTCAAAAGGCAGCACCTTTTTTTTTTTTTCCTGTAACTCATTTAATTTTACTGGGAAAATCCAAATTTATTATCATCCTGATATTAATTTGCCATGTTAGTCACTGCTGTAATGCCCAGACGGTCAAGAGAGCAGAGAATAATTGTCACTTGGAAGGAGACAGTATTACACAGATGGAAATCACCCCTTTAAGGATTTATAGGAAAACAATTGGTGCAGTATGGTGTCCAGCTATCTCCCCAACTACTGCTAATGCATTTGTGAAGGCATTAACACATTAAAGTTTGAGCTTGGCTCCCCCTTATCTTAGAACAGCCACCAAATGGCATTCTTGCAGTATTAACTTTCTGTCACTTCCAGCTCAAGATGTGACCTAGAGTAAAAGGCTTCCTATCACCCCATCAGCTCCCTAAACTACTCTCTTTCAGTGCATGTTAATTTTGTGTCTTCATTTCACAGGGCACAACTAGAAAAAAAATTAGAGACTTGTAGTAATATTCTTCTAGTTAAAAGAAAACATTTGCATTGTAAAGCTAATAAAGCTGACTTCTGAAGTTTCTGGAAATTTCAGAAGCACTCAGCCTTACCACACAGGCTGCAGGTAGGAGCACTAAAAGTATTTTCTCTCTCCTAAATTACTGCATTTGCTAAGTCACAAAGCAAAAATGAAACAGTTCTCTATTCCCTTAAACATTTGGCTCATTTTTGTAGCCATGTGCCCCATGCATGCTGGTATAACATCCCCCATCCTTTAAAGGCTGCCCCCCACCAAAGCCAAGATTGATTTCTAGAACTTACAAACTCTTGCCATCCCCCAGCCTGTCCTAGGAGACAGGAGCTGTGTCAGGATGATCAGAGGCTCAGCAGCAGCTGGCAGCTCTGCCTGCACCACAGCTGGACAGGGAGATCTCCCCTTCCTGCTCCCCCAAGCCCAAAGGCAGAGAGCAGACAGCACCTCCACTTTGTGCTGCTGCAGGAAAGGAGCTACAAACTGCAGCCAGTGGCACATTTTACTTAATGTTTTTATTGAGGGTCATTTTTTACGTGTCTAAACTCAAGAGCAGTAAATATGACAAAAACGTTGATGAGAAATAATACGTGAATTCATTTTCTGTGTGGCCAGTCTGACCCGTGGAGATGCACATTTGGTTTTTAGCTGATATGCACAACTTTTTTCCTTTGCCAGCACTAGCATCACTCCACCTCCATGCTCTTACAACTACTTTTTCTCTGGGAGGTGGAAGGTAGAGTGCTTAGCAGAGAGCAGCTGCAGCCAGTGGAGATTTCCCTCAGGTTATAGCTGGATCCAGAGGGCTCAAAATATGAGGGGGAAAAGGGGCTACAAGCAGCCCAAACACTCTGGGAAACAGCATCTTTATCACTGGGAAAGCAGAGAAGGCTGAGAAAACTAAGCCTTCCTTCACCCAAATCTTTTACTTTTGAGAGTTGGGGGATTTTTGGTGTTGTTTTGTTGGTTTTGGGTTTTTTTTAAGGGGGAAAAGGCTGAGGCTGGGGGGGATGGAGAGCAAAAATGCTGACCTTAATTAATGGAAGGCCCACTAGAGCCGAAGGAAAGAGTTTGGCTCTCAAGGCCTGGGCCTCCCCCTGAGCCTCTCCTGGGTGTAATGAGAGAGCTCAGCTTCATTACTGGCAGCTGAGGGGAAGGGTCACTGGGGCTGGATTTGCAGGGCCCTCATTGAGGGATCACTCCATGCTGAGAGAAGCTGGCCATGCTCTTGGACACCTGGTCATTAACATTGCTAATTAGCGGCCATTAATCAGGGCCCTGGGTTTTTTGTTGTGTGTCACCAGCTCAGAGGAACCAAGTGAATAAGAAGATTGTTTCATTACCTCCACAAGAGGTGGAATGAAAGCAGTTCCCATCAGCTCAAGATGAGCTGAATTAAGGGAAAGGTTAGACAACAATTTAAGATGAGCTGCCAAGGGGGAGCTGGGGGACCTGAGCTGTCCTCTGAGAGGAAAACCAGTCACCTATAATTAATGAAATCTTCCACAACCTCACTCTAATCACCGTGTGAGCTTCTCACCAAAAAAAAAACCACCTACCTTTCACATTGGAAGAACCCTAATTTATCTGTTTACGAAGTCCTAATCTTGGTAAACTAATTCCATAGGATTTTTGCACCATATCTATATATGTAATATACACAAACAAAAATACAAGGATATATATTAGCAGGCACTCACATAGTGTGAATGTGTCTCTGTTTGTTTCACAGATTAACCTGAGTCAGCAAGGACGGTTTTTACACCCGAGTGGCAGGGGTAGAGGGGGGCAACAAAAATCTGTATTAAAAAGTATCCAGACTGTATTTAAAATATTTATCTAAATGTTTGCATTTTATGTGCTTGGGCTCTGAAAGCATTGAAGAGATTTGGTGGTTTTAGGAGGCAGAATAATTAAAAATGAGCTCTGTTTCGGTAGGTTAAAAAAGACATGGGAAAAGTGATAGTTATTGGCATACATAGGAAAAAGTAAAGAATTTAATTAGCAACCAGATTGTTAAAATGCAGTGTTCTCCTCCCAAGCTCCATTGTCTAACTTTTGTGGAACAGGTGCCTAATTTTCCTAATGGGATACATTTTAATTGACAAAGTAGTTTGATTGCTTCACACCAATTTTCAGTTCCTTGCTTACTTTTAATATAATAAACTCCTCTATTTCTACAAACTCAGATGCCCTCTAGAAAGTAATTAGAAGCAGGTTTTATCTGCCTGTCGTTTTTTATAAACCACTTTTTGATTTCTGAAACCAGCTAACGAAAAGCTTGATTTGTTCTGCTGATGTGTGAGCCAGTAACTTTTAGTCATATGCACCAAGCATTTCAATCAAGTTGTTTGCATATCCATTCATTTCAGAAAGACTCTCAAAATGGATTACAAACATTTAATTGTAAGAGGAATAAAATAATTAAGGCAGTACAAGTGAAAGTTAAAAATATGCCCAAGGATTCACAACAGTTATTGGATCATTCTCATCATGGGGCATAAATTCCTTCTTGTAGTTTCAAAGATCTTTATTCAAGTAGGCACATTGCCTTTCCTGACAACAGAAAGTAAACCCGTGTTTCTTATGTATGTGATACTCTTTGTAGGGCTGTGAGATTGGTTAAAATGTCCATAAAACTAATCTTTGGAGCATTGCAGCTGGTCTGGAATTCTATAATATGATTTCTGGGACTTCATGGGAAAGTTGAAGGCTCAAGGGGAAATTACACAATGAACAGCTGAGAAAAAGTTGCATTCTGGCACAGAATCATGCAAATGGGGCACATTCTTCAGTTTTCTCATGACGGATTGTCTCTGAAACTACTGAGCCAAGTTGCTGAAATGCTAATGAAGGAGAAGCATCAATGAGCAGTGTCATCCTGGGGGCTTCTGAAGGGGACAGAGCAGGAGATGGAGGGAGGGGGCGAGGGGGAAGGAAGGAAGGAAGAAAAAGAGAATAAAAAGAAATGGAGCAGGAGTTTCAAATATTGGGGCTGGCCCCCTCTTAAAGTTAAATGGGGGGCTGGGGAGAAACAGAGCTGTGGTGAACTCTGGTGAACACGTTGCTCTGGGCTTATAAAAATGAATTAAAGAACTAAAAAGCTAGAGTTTAGCTTTGGCTAGGGGGAGGTGAGTGTGGGCACTGCTAACACTGGGAGCCACCCTCCTGTTTCATACATGAGATGGGGTCCCCAGGGTCCCAGCAGATGAGCCTGGGGGAGGGACACAGATGTTTGAGGGACACCAGGGCAGGGAGCTTGAGTGACAAACAGGAGGAGCTGGAAGCCACGGTGCAGCAGGAAAACTGTGACACCCTTGCCATCATGGAGCATGGTGAGATGACTCACATAACTGGAGGACTGCAGTGGATAGCTATAAACTCTTCAGAAGGGTCAGGTGAGGAAGGAGAGGTCATGGGTAGTCCTGTGTGTTAGGGAGTGGTTTGACTGTCTAGAGCTTAATGATGATGATGATAGGGTTGGTGTTTATGGGTAAGGATCAGCCAGTGTGTGCCCAGGTGGCCAAGAAAGCCCATGGCACCTGGTTTGTACCATCAGTAGTGTGTCCAGCAGGACCAGGGTAGTGACTGTCCTCTGGACCTGGGACTGGAGAGGCCACACGTCACAAGATCTGTGCCCAGTCCTGGACACATGACTACACAAAACATTTGGAGGCTGGAGCAAGTCAGGAGAAGGGCAACAGAAGGGGGAAGGGTCTGGAGCACAAGTCCTGTGAGAAGCAGCTGAGGGAGCTGGTGGTGTTCAGCCTGGAGAAAAGGAGGCTCAGAGGGGACTTCATCACTCTCTACAACTCCCTGAATGGAGGTTGTAGCCAGGTAAGCATTAGCCTCTTCTCCAAGGAACAAGGGATAAGACAAGAAGAAATGGCTTCAAGTTGCACCAGAGAGGGTCTAGGTTAGATATAATCTAGGAAACCTTTCTTCACTGAAAGGGCTGTCAAGTACCACCCAGGGAAGTGGTGGAGTCCCCATCTCTGGAGGTATTTAGAAGAAGTGTAGAGAAGGTGCTTAGGGATGTAGTTTAGCAGAGGACTCAGCAGTGGTGGATAACGGTTGGACTTAATTATCTCAAAGATATTTTTCCCACCTAGTAATTTCTGTGATTCTAATGAGAACAGGTTCCCATTGCAAAAATGGGGGGGAATGGAGTAGGCCTTTTACTTGTCTCTAAAAAGTGTTACTATTTGCAATTTTTTAAAAAGCTCTTTTATCGTGGCACAGAATTTGTGCACTTCTGTTTGTACAGGAAAATAGTTCATTTTCCCAGATAGGTGAGCTTTATAACCAGATAGCCCACAGCTCAACTACCAAGGCTGCTTAAATATTTGGCTTACAAGTACTGGATCTTGAAGAACATTTATACTAAAAATACCCAGAAGGCTACATTTTGCAGACTTTCAAAATCTTTCTGTTCTCTCTCAGCTTCCAGTGTAAATGGCCAAAGGTCTCAACAAGTTGGTGCTGAGCTATTTTGAGCATCTGGCTGGTGGTTGCTTCCCGTTAGTGTTCCTGGAGGAGCTGCTGGGTGGTGAGGACTTTAAAATATGGCCCTCAGCCCTCCAGATGCAACACGTGTTATTCAAGCTTGTGGAAGGGCTGTGAAAAGCTGGCAGTCACAGAGGAACAAAATCCAGTCATCTGCCTTTTGTCCTCATTGCTGGTGAGAGTAGAAAATTAGTAGGTGTTGTAAGTGTTGTGCAGACGGGAGGAAACCAGACTCAGTGTTTGGGTCAGCGTGAGGCAGGGCTGTGCAGTGGATGTGTCACTGGACCAGTGCTCTGAAGCCCTGGGTATTGACCTAATTTATAACCTCTGGCAAGTCTCTTAACTCAGTTTTGTTTTCTTTCCCACTTTTTTGCCTCAATGTGTCTATTTAAATTTGTTGAAATTAAGATATCTCTTCCTATGAAAATAAAATATCTCTTCCTATGACTTTTTATGTTGACTGCTAGGATGGGGCCCCAGTTTTACCTGGGTTTTTCCAGTGCTGCTCTATTCATACGGAGATAAAACCAGTAGAGAGCAATTGCACAAAATATGAAACCTGCCATATGAAATCTTTCAGACCAGTTTGGAAATGGCTGTACTGGATCCACAGCAATTAGGTATGTTAGTGTTGTGTGTAATTGTGCTTTAATGGACTGCTTTAATGGTGGTTTTTACTGCTTTGAAGCCTCAGCAACACTCACAGCCTTAGTTTCACAAGCAGCCTTTAAATTTGGTACAAGTATTTGCACATGCAAATCACTGGGTGGTGTCTGCCTGCCCACGTACTGCACTTATTTATGTTACATCTTGTAGCATTATTACAGAATCCCAGAGCTCTGGGCATGGAGCAGGGCTTGTGCAAGCATCAGTTTCCCTGATGCTACAGCAATGCCAGAGACAGCTGAGAGATGCAGGCAGGCTGGGGACACCAGAGCTCTCCCCACAAATGCAGGCTGAGCAGCACCCTGGTGAGTGAGTTATTGCCCACCCCTTTGATTGTTTGGTGGGACCATTTTTGAAGATTTATCCTCCCAAGGGAGAGGCAGAGCCCAAAGGTATTTTTGATTGATATCATCACAAGGATCAGAGCTGGCCAGGAGCTGGGTTGGCCATTTGGTACTCAATGAGAAAATGATATGGGGACAAGGGACCAGATACAGAGGAGACACTTGCAGCACAAGTGGCATGTGAGGAGACCTCTTTGGGTAACTGACCCTGGCACTGCAATGAATTAAAGGAGAGGAGGAGGGAGCAGCTCCTCCCTCATAGAGTCCCCACAGATACATGCCTGTACTGCTATTAACCTGCACACATTGGACTACTGAGCCTTTCTTATTCCTGCATGATATCTCAATGGCTGTAATTAATGTGATTATGGATGCCATTCCTGCTTTGCAGGCCTCATGCCACTTTGGCTGAGTCCAGCCTCTCCACATTAAGCCCTGACCTTCTATGCAGTGGTGTCCCAAAATGAGACAGGACATGCTTGCCCAAGGATCTCTGCACCCTTCCCACTACTGCAGACATCTCCCAGCAGTTATTACATCCCATCCTGCTTCCAGTCTGGGCATACTGACCCTGGGCACCAAGTTGTGACTGTGGCAAACAAGACTTTTTTTCCTTCTTTGCTGGCCTTTCTGAAAAATCTTCCATACCTTTGCATGTGATGAGGGAATTCTCACCTTCTGAAAATCCTGTTTGTACTGCTGCTCCCTGTCACTGGTTTCCCAAGCCAGTGCTGTAACTTCTCAATTTGCTGTGGAAGGGTTGTTCTTGAAGCCCATTTGCACTATTAAAAAACCTGGTAAATGCTGAGATGAAAATACGAGCTGTTTTCTGTAGGATGGCTCTATAGTTCTGAAACTGCTGGAAAGTATGTGTGCATTGAGAGGAGCAAGAGAATGAAAAGCTGGTTGGATTTTATTGCTTTGATTTAAATAAAAATGGATTCTTTAAGAGCTGGAGGTTATTTGGAGCTTAAAAAGATTTTGCAATGTTCTACTCAAGCCACGCTGAAAGAGTAAACAAACAAATTGCAGCAAAGCAACCAGAATGCAAGATAGGTAATCATGGGGCAAAGCAGGTCACTATTAAAAAAAAAATAATCCATGGATGAAGAGGGAAGCCTGAAAGCACAGTTAAGGTCATAATGTAGGACCAAGAAGAAAGCTCCTATATTAGCACCCAAAGTTTTGATTACATCTAATGGGAAAAAAATTAACATTTTTTATGTCTCAATCTAAACTTTTCCAAAGTCTGTAGATGTAAATAAGAAATTTTGTTCAAAGGGTCATCTCAAATGCTATATTGTACACAGCAGTGTGATTACAGTGAACAAATATTGGGAGATCCTAAAACACGCTGACAGCCTCTAACATGCCTTATTGTGCTCCAGTGCTCCAGCTCGTATGGTACAGTCAGGGGACCACACACAGTTCATAACAGTCATAATGGAAAATTGTACAGCCTGGTCTAGCTAGGCATAATTGGATGGGCAAGAAATTGAGTTTTCCAGCTTTCAGAGTTGTTTACTTGACCTGTTTTAATTTTAGTTGAGATGGAATAATACGTTTCTCCAGGAAATAGCCAGGAGTTGTCACTTTTTAGCCTAATAAATCTCATCTTCAGGAGTGTCTCTAAGAAGTTCACATTTCTAATGGCAAAGAATGCAAACTCTTTTGACACTATAGATTAAATCCAGAGTAGTTTTACAACGAACAGCATTTACACTGAACCAATTGAATTGCTTGAAAGTTTTATAGGAACCAACAGTGGGGTTTTTTTCACAGTATCACTTGACCTGCTCTCTCTCGTTCTGCCAGCCTGCAATTTACTTCTTCTGACATATCCTTAATGCAAGTCCTGGTGTGCCAGTGTCGCCTTGAATTATGTTTATTTTGAAAGCTTGTGGACATCCCTGTTGGCCCCCCCCAAGGAGAAGCACTTTTGGACTGACTGCTGGGAATTAGTATTGGACTGTGTTTACTTTGCTCCAAGTCCAGCAGCTCTTTGGGCTGAAATTTGAGAAGAGGCTACCAAGCCATTTTTAAAAACAAATGGGTCTTAAGCCATGCAACTTTGTAGGCAAACATACCAGAGGCTGCAGAGCTCAGAGTCGTTATGCTTTTTTAGGCAAGTATCTGTTTATAAAACCATGTAATAAATAAGGAGGGTTTGCACCACCACAGTGTCTTTTGGCTGGATTATTGTCATGGTGCATTGGATTCTGACAACACTCAGCTGGCCTGCATAGCTCAGCTGAAAGTTTTTGCCACACCAGTTTTGGAGTGATTGAAAAAAAGCCATAAAAAGGTGTGAAACTCAACATCCTGACATATGAGCCGTGGCCCATGAGAAGAGCTGTCCCCAGAGGGCACCAGTGCTTTGGGGTGTTCCTCATTGCCAGAAAGATTCTTTGACATCTTAGAATGGCACAGAATAAATCAGCCTTCGACTGTTCTCATTTACATCTCAGTCTGAATTCACTTATCCAGTACCCAAAATAAGGTATTTCTTTTACCTTTTCAGTTCTGTGTCTGTCTGACCTGAGGTTCCTTAAAGTCGCTGTACCCCAGCACCATTTTCCCAGCAGCACTTTTGCAGTGGGGTTATTGGAGCTTCTGAGACTTTCAAACTTTTAAATTTTTTTTTATTTTTGCAATGGTCAGTTTAGCAGTAGTTTTATTTATCAAAACATGGGACTGCAACATAAAAGAAAGATCTCAGTTACTTAAAGCTTTGAAAAAAAATCACAGTTGGCATAAGCCAGGAAAATAGGCCATTTTAAGGCAAACTGAAAATATTTCTAGTAATTGAATCATGCTGAAATCTCCTCCCCACTCCACTCCCCTCTGTCTGAACCACTCTTGTCCGTTTGGACCCTGGTGTGTTACCAGGACACTCTGGAAGAAACTTGTCTGGTCTTCCACACTGATTTGAGTTTCTCTGACTCAGTGGAAAATTTGCCTTGACTTCATGGCAGCTGGATCAAGCTTTCTGCAAGTAAATAAAGGATCCCATTTTCCAGGCTTTTGTATGGTGTCTCAGCACTGCAAAATCTGTTCAGGTTATTAAAAATAATTATGTCATCAAACTGATTTTTATTCCTTTATATTTTGGCTTGAAAAATAAAACAGAAAAAAAAAAGCATAAACTCATTAAGCCCTAATCTAAAACAAAAATTTGGAGCCAAATGTCCATGTTCAGTCTTTTCATTCTTTAAACAACAGTGTCCTATTAGACAGAGATAACACATAAGGGGTACAGATGACAAACAGCACATTCATAGGATCTGTATTCACTCTCAACAGAAGGGAAAAAGAAGTGTATATTTACCAGTAATTAACATGTTAAATAGTGTTTGGTGAAATCCATAATATGATTAAAAAAATAAGAATTCCTGGATTACAGGGAAGAGCAATTACCTAAATAAAAACAACTGAAAAGTTGTCCAGAGGTATAGAATAATAATAATGATAATAATAATAAAGATCCCCCTCCCCAGTGGGAAATGATTACACAGTAATCCATGCCACTTAGTCAAATATCAGAAAAGGATCCCATAGACCCATAATTAGCAATGTAACAAGCAGAGCCTTGAGAAAACAAGCTGGTCCTCAAGACAATAATCTTCATTGCTAGCACCCATCCAACAGCCTTCGACTCAAGGAGTGAAAGAGGCAGGCGAGATAATAAAGGGACCCAACATAGCCAGCAGGAAAGTTCCCCATGTGCTACTTTGAGTGGCCTTCAAGGGGGTAAAAAGAGGAGAGGTAGGAGGGGGCAAAGCAGTCATGCCCTCCTCTCCCTAAAAAGAATGAAAAAGAAAGGAAAAGAATCCAAGTTGCTTCTGCAGAAGCTGCCTAGCGACACACAACTAATTACTACGACCGGTCCCCCTGTTTGCAGATCTTGTTATCAGTAAAAATAATAATAAAATGAGCCCTAGCAGTCTGGATATCTGCAATTACAGTGTGAATTGCATGAGAGGATTATATGAAGTGCTCTTGGCGTGGAGGGTGGGGGACCAAGGCGCTTCAACTTGAGAGCAGAAAGCAGCTGCTTTGGGGCTTTGCACCTGCTGCTCACCAGGCTGTTTTCACCTCTAGACGAAAACAGGCTTCTCTCTCCTCCTCTGTCTCCTTTCTTTTCACACAGCGCACAAATGTAAAAACACAGAAGGATTTTTATTTGAAAAAGAAAAAAAAAGAAAAAGGAGGAGGAAAAAAATGGACAGAAAGTGAAATTGTCTTCTTAAAGAAGTTTCTCTGAAGCAACATGAGGGGCGTCTTAGGGCAGCCAAGGGGAATCTGAAGATGGAGTGTGGGGCCAAAGAAACAGGCAAGCGGCTCCATTTTAATGCAGAGGCAGCAGACAGAGTGCGATCTGAGATTGGCAAAGTTTCAATGTAAATCCAGGGGGCAAGGGGGATGGGGCTGGGATGAGAAGAAAGGACTCTTTTACTGTTTCATGCTTCTAAGTCCTGCCGATCAGCATAAGCTCAGCTCGACATTCTGGGAATAGCAATGAGGCACACACAACAATCAAAACACCCTAAATCTGTTTGATGATTCAGACACTTCGTGCATCTGCACCGACAAAATGGGACTTCAATTAAATAACTTGCAGATTTCCACAGAGGGGGGAAAAAGTCGGGGGAACATGAGGATTTTTAATTAGTAACTCTGAATACAAGCCGTTTTTTTAATTAGGTGTTTGCACTACCACTTTATTCTTAAAGGGAGATTTGTAAGCGCGTGGGATTGTTGTGAAAGAAGATCCTGGACAGTTTGTTCCTAACATTTTGTTGCAACCTGCATTTGCTCCTAAACAGCTTTTCTTTAGCAAAGGAAACTCAGCTACAACTCCAAGCAAGTTGTTCAAATGAAGGCTGAGATTTTTTTGGAAGTTTTAAGTGTATACACACGTCCATAAATACATAGAAGTGTATATGTAGTGCCCAGAGTAGGTTTCAAGGCCCTGCAAGAGTTTTCGTGTGTTTCTGTGTTTCAGATTACTGTCTGTGACTAATCTAGTTAAATTTATATATATATATATATAATATATAACTGTACTCTAGGCATTATATACATAACTGCACAGTACACAGGGTTTAAACAGAGGTAGCAGAAGTTTGTCACAGAGTTGAATGAAATTCCCATATGATTTCACTGCTCTGCAGCCACCACTTTTAGAACAAACCACTAATGATTGCAAGCTTCAGAGTCTGAAAAATGATGGGTGAAATCCCAGACCCTTTGAAGTCATTGAGTGCTTTTCATTCACTATTGGGGTCAGGATTCATGCTCAAAATCTCTCGAGTGTGTGCTGGCGTGGCACAGTGATGTACAGGTCTCTCACATGCACAGGCACCGTGAACCTGCAAAATCTGCTGTGAAAAGGCATCCTCCTTGTGGCAGGCCATGGGTTTTGGAGCCTTAGAAGACACATTTGATCTTTTTAGTAGACAAACCACTGAGGACACTAGAATGAGGACACTTCTGTGGTGATTTTAAAAATGTGGCCAAAGAGGAAACTGAGGAATTAACATATTTTTGCATCTTTATCTCTCAGTTCTTGGACTTTTTTTATTTTTTATTTTGATAAAGCATTTACAGTGATGTGGAAGAGATTAAAAGTTAGATTTCTCAATACCCACCCGACTCTCCCCCTCCTTTTCCTAACGGGTACAGCAAGATCATATAAAGAAGGACCATGATCATTTATCCAAATGCAAACAAACCTAAGTATGAGGATTTACCACAGCCTGACTTTCTTTTTTTAAAAAATTTATTTCATGTGTTAATACAAAGACTATTTAGCAGAAGTAGAATGCCAGGATTTGCATATGAATAGATACCTAAAGATCAACGAGATCAACTCATTAGGGCCTGAACATCTAAACATACTAAAGTCAAAGAGGCCAGAGCTCAAGAGCCTGGCTGCTGAGATTCCCAGTGACTAATCCAAGCAAAGCTGATAGTTTTAAACTTATTAGTATTTTTTCCTGCCTTGACAAAATAAAAAAATCCTTTACCTGAAATCAAAGCTCAGTCCAAGGAAAATAGCCTTGTGATTGTGTTTGGGACTTAATTTCTTCCTTTGCCACAAGCTTTCTCCATGGCATTGGGCAAGTCATTTCGGGAGGGATTCAGCTGACCCAGCAGTATCTGTCTTGAAGGGAGGGAATTTAACTACCTCATCATCCGGGCTCCCTTCTCAGTCAACGTAAAAAAAAGGCACTTTCCAAAGGGCTGTTCATTTTTGCTGTAGTGTCCCTCCTAAGACAGTGTCTAAATCTCTGGCTGCAGGTGCTTATCTCGTCCTCTTGCCTATGCCAAGAGTGTCTCAGAGTAGTTCAGAATGAAATGAGTATGGAGTCTGATGTGCCTCAGTTCATCATCTGTAAAATGGGATTAAGTGATTAATGCTACCTCTGTATCTCATGGGTGAGTTAGGAAGTGGAATATATTATAAACCACAAGATGTTCAGATATTAAAATAGTGAGAGTGATATGAGTGCCATAAAAAGATAAGGTCCTGATCCAGTATCTGTGGCAACCAAGGGAATCTCTCCTCTGGCCTTTTGTGGGTATTAGATCAATCAATCCCCAGTGACATTATCCATTCACTGCAGAGTAAGTGAAGGTATGGCCAGAATTTTTCCACCGGCAGAGAAGGGAGAGGGTATGGGAAAGCCCTGACCTTACTCTATGCTTGAATAGTAGGAAGAGGGAAAGCACAAACAGGCTTTCAAAGCTGCCTACAGGATTTGGACACATCAGCTTATTAATGTTAGCGGAAATTGGGCATCCACATCTCTGGAAATTTCAGCCTCTGCATTTACAACACAAAAAGAGCCCAACCACAGAGGAGATATTTCCCTAATCTTGGCACCACGGCAGATTTTTGTTTGCGCTTCCTTGGATTAGACCTTTAGCAAATGACAGTGCTCGGATGTTGCAGGAAGGCTGCATTTTCTCCTCACTCACTCCAAGGTGTAGCAGGCAGTGTCAGGGCAGCATATTCTCATGGCTAGACCCTGAGCCTGTCATTAAATCTGTCTTTTGACCTTGGGCAAGTCACTTAACCTCAGTTTCCTCTGACTGTAAAATGTAGATAAAATATTCCCTGCCTCACGGCAGTGTTGGGAAGATTAACAGTTAGACATTGTTCTGAGAACCTTGAATAAGAGCTGTGAGTGCATGCAGAGCACTGTTTCTATTGGATACTGCTTTCTCTTTCTACATACAGAAGGGCTGACTTTTAAACTGGCAAGAAGCCCAGGCCCGTGACTAGTGGTGTGCCCCCTTTGAATGCACAATAACTACAGTTGCATGCACAAATTGGGTATCCGTGCATGGAAACTGGACACACAGTTGTTTACAGAACAGAAGAGTTTCTCTCTCGTGCGCCCTTGGAAAACTCAAGGACTCCATTTATTAAATAGAAAAAGCAGTGCCACCACCCGTGCAATATCAAACAGTTTCTAGGCAGCATTTTCAGCAGGTTAATAAGGTATAATATCATTCCCTCCAGAGACTGTAAGGTGGGCACTTTACGTTGACCTGAGTTAAAATTTCACACTCATTTTACAACTCTTGCAGACTGTCTTGGTTTAGAAGTGCCAGGTGAGACGTTTTGGGGAAGTTGAGAAGGGAAAAGATTTGCAGGTATTTTGTTTGATGTGTGTAAATCAGGGCTGAAATAAATGGCATAGGTGGAGTTTACCCAGAGATAAATGGGACTTGGCTGAGAATGTGGCACTCTTTATATACAAGCCCATAAACAAACCACAGTCAGGACAGCAGACACGTTGTGTGAAGCCTCAGGAGGGCTGCTTGGCCAGGGTTGGGCTCTGCTGGCCTCACTGAGGAGCCCTGCTCTGTGCTGCTTTGGTGGGGGTGTGCTGCAGAGCTGTGGGGATCCCAGCAGCAGCCAGCTGTGATGGAGGGATGGACGCTGTGTACTCCCTCTGTGCACAGTCTGGTCTCCAGGTATTTTCCGGAATCAGAACTCCAAGAAGAGAACAAAATAAATCTCATTAATAATGTGGAGGTGAGAGGAGAAGAAAGAGGGAGTGAGGGCAGAGAGTCACTGGCCAGGACAGCATTATTTTTTTCTCACTCACAGATCTTTTGCTGCAAAAGCTAAAACCTTCAAGCAGGAATATCTCACATTTCTGTATTCTCCGCTTTCCTTCTGGCTGTCACTGGAGGTATCTAGAAGAGACGGCAGCAAGGTTTTGCAAAGCTTTCCCACGCCATACAGCTTCAGGCACCACTTGCTCCAAGAGCAACCCACTTGCAGGCACCTTCCCATGCCCCAGGCCCGGTCTGTGCTGTGGCCCTGCTAGCAGCAGGAGTCAGTGTTCCTCTCACACCTCAACACACTGAAAGGAGACGATATTCTGGGATGGCATCAGGCCTTGTTGCCTTATTTATGGTGAAGGAGCCGGCTGCATAGGCCTCTCTTCAGGGTGGGTGAGCAGCATCAGCTTAGGATCTCCCCATCACTACAGCTTATCTGCTTTAAGCAGTAATACACTAATTTACTACTGTGGTAGGAATGATTGAAATCTTTAGACATAATGGAGGAAGTTTAATAGGGTCTACTGAGAAACCCAGGTGTTTAGATCAGCTTAAAAATAATAACCTTGTCCCCTGCTGAGCACTTTCTTTTCACAATAAGCTCAGCTTTTATTCTTAACCATAAAGACTACCTCAGACAGGAAATTATTCACGTGATTGGTCTTTACAAGTAGCGGAGGGTTTAAACTCGGGGCTGGAGAGGTCATTAGTGGACAGCCATGTGATTAACCTTTGCTTGCCCGTTTCTTTTCACACTTTGTTAACAGCTCCCATTATTGCCCTTCTGTGTCTCAAGGAAGTAGTTTATTGACAGTATTAAAAATACATAGCTACAAATTCCAAAGAGCCTATCCTTGTGTAAAACCTCCAGTAATTTCTAGCCAGATCATACACATTGGGCAGAGCCCCTCAATTTCTGGCCAAAGGGGATCCAGAAATAAATTTGCCCATTAACACGGGATCTGAGTTAACATGTTTGTTTTATCCATTGCAGGACCTGTTCCTGGGCCTGTCTCAGAAAGTTTTATACAGCAAAAAAGCTAAGGTTTAGTTACACAGTCCCATTAGTACTTGTCTTAACATATCACAGCTTAATAGGACTCAAAGCAGACACTGAGTATCTTTGAGGAGAAATGGGCATCCAAAGGACTTTGAAACCTTGATCAAAATGATGAGGTCTTTCAGAGCTGTGGTTTGATTTTGAGATGATCCATCTGCAATTTACTTGTTTTCAAGCCAAAGGAGCAGCCTTGAGTTTCTCTTCTGGCTGTGCTGGCTGTGCCCAGGAGCTCTCTGAGACACGCACCCACAGGGGCTCGTGCACGGGGGGATCTCTTCCCACAGCCAAAGAAACCAAATAGAAACAACGCCAAGGCAAAAGCAAAATGTCATGAAAAAGGAACAGAATTTCTGTGAATAAAATACCGAGCAGCATCAGTTTTGCACCAGTCTGGACTTTGTGAGTGTCTTGCATAAAATTAATAGTGAAGATGGCAACAACAAAATACTGCAGCAAAGGCTAGGGGCAGGGGAGAAGGGTGCCTCTTTTACTTATTTATTTTGCATTGTTGTTGCAGGGTAAGTTCAAGAGGGAGGTGAAAGGGGGGAGGTGTTCAATGGGGGCTTTTCCAAAGCAAAAGGGTCTTTTGGACAGAAAGAGAGTGTCAAGGCATTTTGACAGAAAGTGGCTGAATGTGTCTTTTCTAGTTAACTTCTGTGAACTGCTGGGCATTTCCGCACACAAAGGGGCACTTTCTTGGCAGCTGAGGAGCGAGGGCAGAAGTCAGAGAGGGCAAATGAGGAAGAAAAAGGAGAACATCAGTTTATGAACACAAAACTTACAGTAGAATTTCTTTTTTTAAGTAGAACATGTACACTGAAGAAAGCCTCTGGGCAGGCATAACTTCCTCAGCTGGCGTTTATTTGGCAGAAAACCCAAGCCTCAGTGAATTTAACTGCGCTTCAGGAAGCATCCACCCTCAATATCACTCAGCCTGTGCTCAACCCAGCAGGGTGCTGGGCCCCTTCAGCTCCTCTGGAAGCTGCTCAGTGTTGTGGTGCTCAGCACCTTGCAGGGCTGAGGCTGGAGCTCAGGATGGCTGTGAAGCACAGAGGACAAAATTCTGAGATGTGTCAGTGATCCTAGAGGCAGCTCGGGTGCCAGTGGCCCTGGTGTATACATAATTTCTGACATCTAACCAGATAATCTAATGGTGGCTCAGATAGCTCTGCACTACATTACATGTAGGTATGTCCTAAGATTTCAGCACTTCTCCCTCAGTTATTCTATTCAGACTTTGGGGTTTTATATTGAATGGGGAAATTAAAGTACTTGACAGAAATGAAAACAAAGGACATCTTTAGGGATTGTGGAGGCTTCCATAATAATAAACAATAAAGAAAGCACTTTTTTTTTTTAAGTTTTATCTACATCTGACTATTTCTTAAGCTATAACTCAAGCCAGACTTGGCCTTCCTTTATGATAGTTTTACATCAGAAGTGAGACAAGATTTGGAACTCACTATGAAAGAATTACATTAAAATCTATTCCAAGGGAAAGGTGAGATCCATCAGAATGGTTTGTGCAGGTCTGTAGAAACACCTGAGACAGATCAGTAAGGAATTAAAAAACTGTGCATGAACAGCAATGACAGGAGCATTTGAAAGAGGAACTTCAGCAACAGCTGGTAATTGCAGAGTACATAATTTTATTTATTCAGAGGGGAAAGGTCAAAGTAAGGTCCCAAGGCAAAGGCAGCTTGAAGTTTAGTTGGATCCACAGGCCCTTCTGGAATTGACCATTTATGTCTAAACTGGTCAAAAAGTAGTTTTATAAGTCACAACTCTATTTTTTAGAGTTTTTTAGTGTTTTAGCTTTCCTAACAGAAGTAAGAGCTCCACTTTAAGTGAACGTACTTAACCTGCAGTACTCTTTAAGAGCAAACAGGACTAGATGTACAAGAGGCAGATAAGGACTCATTAGGATGATTGTGCTTTTGAATTCTTTTTTAGAAAGATGTATCTGTTCAGCTGAATAAAAGCATTTTATGAACAATATACCAGAGGTGTTAGTCATAATTTAACAGCAAAGAGCTTCAAACCAGCAACATTTTAGTAATTTGCCTGTACCTGGTTACAAATCTCTAATTAAAGTTGTGTCAGAGCTTCTATATGTTTTTAGCTCTCTGGAGTTGATCTTGAGTCTTGACTTTAAAAATTACCTGCTGGCTAAAATTTGTCATACAAGGACTTACATAGGAACATATTTTAAATAATAATAATAAAACCTCACTTTGACAGCTTTATAAGTTATTATGGTGTTTCAAAAAAGAAATCTGTCAGTTCAGGTTTTCTTAGGACCCCCTGGAAATGGTGCTGTCTGTTAAACAGCAGTCACTGACACTTGGGGATTGTTACTAAGTGTTGGGAGTGAAGCCGGGTACCTCAGCTGAGGCATATTTCCAAAAGAAGTTATTGCAGGTGTGTTTTATTAACTCACCACCCTGTATATTTCTTCTGCATTTTAGGTCAGAAACTTCAAGGGCTGAGTGGCCTTGGTCTGCTTATTTTTTATTCTGACTGTAACAAAAAGGCTGGGTCACACTTGGACTAGGCCTTGTGCCTTTGTTTTGTGTAGAAGGTTTTGTTGGTTGGTGGTTTTTGGGGGTTGGGTTTGTTGTTTTTTGGAGTTTTTTACAGCACTAAAACCTGAAACTTGGCTGAACTTGAGATTCTTGAGAGCTCTCAGCTGGAGTTGTTCTGCTGTGCACTGCTCCTTCCTCTTCCACAGGGGAGGTGTCAAGGTAGGAATATGGGCTCTGCTTTCAAGGTGGGAATATAGGAAAATAGTCTGTACTTGTTTGTCCCATTGCTGTACCAAAGTCACCTTGAATTTGATCTGACTGAGAGCATACATTGCATCCTCATTTTTGCTGTTCCTTCTCCTGTGCTGGGTGCCAGTCACCCTCTGGCCATGAGTTCTTAGTAAAGTAAGAATTCACTGTGCTCTGGCTGTAGCTCTTGTGCATGGTGGATACAGCACTCTCTGCTATATGTGGCAGGAGTGTCTTCTGTGCTAACTCCTGGCTGTCCTCTTTCCTTGGATGAGCCCAGAGACCTCACTGGAACTGAGTGTATTGTGGGGAAGCCTTGAGCATGCTGTGAGTGAATGGATTTGGCTCTAGGTGAGACAAACTAATGGATTTTTAGTCACACTGTTGTTTTTGCCTTTAAGCTCCTGCAGTTGAAATACTTTTTACCCTCCTGCTCCGTTCAGCTGTCAATGCTCCTTTAGGAAGGAGACATCCCTGGCTGATGGCAACAGAGGTTGGTTGCTCACCGTCTTCCTGAGACTCGGCATCACCATCCTGATGGCAGCAAAACCTTTGATTCTGAATCCTGAGGCTGCTCATTGTCCCTGACAGGCTTGGCATTCACTTGTTGTTTTTTCTATGCTGTCACAGACAGAAATCAGCAGGGGAGTCAGTTACTGGCAATATTCACTTTTTGAGCCTTGTTTGGTTTCTTTTATAGACTGGACATGTCTAGGCAGGTGTAAAGGCTGTTCTTTTTCCTCATGTTGGCTAATGTGACCTCAGACCTAGTCTGAGTAGGGTTTTTCAAATGTTCTAAGATTTTAGGGAAGGGAAAGGTCTTTTCAGGCTGCTTTTCAGACTGATTTTCAGGGTGCTCCTTGGAGTTTTAAATACCAAGTGACTTCATTTAATACCTTAGCAGTAGCTCGCTGCTGTGCAAATCTGACCAGGGCTATCACAGAAACAGTTACTTTTCTACCACAACTTTGCGACTAAGCTTTCCTGTTGTAGTGTTGGTTTTGATGCTTTTTATAATTTTTACGTTCTGGTTTCTGTTACATCTGATACACCTGTCATGATTTGGAAGGGTGACTCAGGCAGGGAGTGTCCAAGTTGGGATCTGAGCTTTGCCACATGCTGGTGTGAGAGAGGAATTCTCTTCAGCCACCTGTGTCTCCCTTATTCTGGGTGTAAAAGTGAACTGACAGTTCTTAGCCCTTGCCTATTTAACTTAAAGCTTTTAGGAGGATAATCTTTTTACTGCTTTGGTGGGGTGGCTTGCTTGTTTGGTTGAGGTTTTTTGACTGATAGCTCCAGTTTTTGCTATAATGCCAACATTAAGTAATGAGAAATTAGTAAAACAACACTTCTTCCCACCCTGTATATGGTACACCACAGTACAGTGCCAAGTATTTTTTTATGAGAGGAGCTAAAGAAGCCCCTACACTTTCTGCATGGGGAATGGCTACAATGGAGGGAGGGAAGACAAGATTAATTTTTTTGACCGTCTTTTATTTTGAAATTCCAAGCTGAATGGCTTGCATGGACTTGCTAGCCAAGGGGAGAAGAGGTGCCAGTGAAGTTTTAACACCATAATGTTAATACAGTTTTAGTCCTTTCCTTTTCTCTCTATCCATTTTTGTCTTGAGAGTCGCATTTAAAATGTATTTTGTGGCATCACTGTCTGATGCTTACATGAGATCTCTGCATGCTTCTATCTAACATCGAATATTACTTGCATTTTTTAATATTTTCTTAAAAAAACAGCTGAGTAGGCCCTCTGTGTTTCATCCTGGGTAGCACATTCCTGGGGTTCAATGGGCCATCTCCTCTCCAAGCGCTGCCTACACCACCTGGCACTGCCAGAGGCTTGGCTGCCTTCTCCACAGGGCTTTCTCAGGGTGCCTGGTACTCAGACTGCCAGCACAAAAGCTGATTCAAACCAGCTTGATGCTCAGGTATACTGAGAACTGAACCACAAGCAGATACCATCAAAACACATTTCACTTGTGACCTTTCACAGCCAATGAATTGGAGGGATTTTCCTTTGCTGTGGATCAAATTTAAAACTACTTCCCAGGAGTGAAAGGTCATCTGGTGGAGTCATGATATCCAGTTAAATACAGCTAAATAGAACTCGTTAGCATCACAATGAATGGAGTTATATATTACCTGCTCTGGAGGATGACTGGGGTGGGTGGGGTAGATCCCTCATCACCCTTAATAAAGCACCACAATAGCAGAGAAAAAGCACAAAGAGCAGAATTTGACTAAATCTGCCCTTTAAATCTGTTTCTTCTGGCCAGCAAAATGAGTGGTCAGAAAAACATGGGAAATGTCACATAAAGGATGTATTCTCCTCTTGCCATGTTTGCATTCACGGCAGCTACAATTCCATCCAAGTGAGAATATACTCTGTACCAGCTCCCAGCAGGGCTTTGATCTGCAGATACAGCCTGCTCTGAGGAAAAAGGAAATCCAGTGATCTTGTGTCTGAAATTAGATTCCCACAGAGGGGCAAGCTGCCCCTCCAGACACTATCTGATTGGCAGAAGGGCTTCATATATAAGTGGATCCATGACATCTTTAATCCTGCCCAGCCAAGAAATACTTCTGGGGAGTATTTCTTGCTCTCCAGCCCTTTCCTAATGATTGTTATTTCAGCCCTGCTGTTTCTGGTCATACTTCATGAGGACTATTTTTCTGAGTGTAAAGCTGCATGGCTCTTTCCTCAGCACTGGCAGCAGGTCAGGGATGTGAAATGAGTGCAGCAGGCTTTGGGATCTTTGGTGAAAAGGCTGTCTCAGATCAGGGGAGGATCCACACACAAAACTTTGTGTCATCATCCTGTGAAGTGAATAGCTCATAGTAAATCATTTACCTTGGTGATCTGACTTTTTCTTTTCTCTCTTCCCTACTTGGCATTTTTGGGTCTTTGTATTCCACTTCTCTATTTTCTGGGGGACGGAAGGATAGATGAGATCAAAGTGAAGGATCAACTTCTTTGTGTATAATAAATAAGGACTGTTTGAGTTCTCTCAACCTTTTTTA
Source organism: Zonotrichia albicollis (assembly GCF_047830755.1). NCBI lineage: Eukaryota > Metazoa > Chordata > Aves > Passeriformes > Passerellidae > Zonotrichia > Zonotrichia albicollis. Next base: position 34,513,054 of record NC_133827.1, on the reverse strand, counting down.
CAAGTGGCTCTTTTACCTATATGTATTGCTTTGACTTTTCTGTACTTATTCAAGGCTTAATGTTCATAACAGCCAAGCAAGTTACTGTCCTTAGGAGTCAAATACAGCTGGGCATCTACAGAGGTTCTTCTGCTGCTTAGTTCATAAGGGATCATAGATCATCACTGCTCTAATGTCCAGTAAAACTGACTGCTGCACAGTTGGGACTGCTGCACTCAAAACACCCACCTCAGTTAGCAAATTGCTGAGGACAGGCAGGGATGTGCAGGCTTTGAGCCATGATGGATGAACTGTCACTTTGATATTGTAGATAGTGTTGGGTTTCTTCTCTGGATGGTTAAGGCAGAGTCAAACTGCAGCAACTGTTAGAGAAATAAATCAGCTTTTGCATGCCTGGTGGCTACAGTGCCCTGTTCCCAATCTTCCCCTGCTGCCTCTCAACATCAGGGTCAGCAATCTGCTGCAATTCAAGAACCACAGAAGATCAAAACCAATTTTCTTTTTCCAAGTCCTCTGAGTGAGTCAGTAGTTGGTGAATTTTGGTCCCTGATGAAACTACTGGAGAGGCCATGGGTGTGGTCCAGCACTAGCAGTGCCTCTGATAGCTCTTTAGGCACTGTGGCTGCATTTGAGGCACCAGAGCAAAACCATGCAGTTCCCAAGCCACTGAGTGGAGAAAAACTGGGGACCCTTACCCTCTTCCAAGGGAAACTCTTTTTAATATCTTACCTCAAGTGTGATATACCAGCCATACCTGCCACCAGTGTGTACTGCCAGCTGAAGGAAAGATTGTAAGGGAAAGGGGATCAGTAATGAGGCTTTACATTTATTCATGCTAAACCAGGGATTAGCTATGGTGGGTGTAAATTATTTTGTTAATGAACTCAAATAAATCAAAAAGTGCTATCAGTGTCTCTGTCTTAGCATTTCCAGTGATTGAGGGAGTCTTGATGGAGGATGGTCCTGGGAGTAGTCTGGAATATTTACTTCTTTTTCTTTTTTCAATAAGGCTTGAATTTTAATGGCTTCCAATAAACCTGCCATCCATGTACTGGAAATACCTCAAAATTTCCACCCCAGCCTAAGGCAAGCTCCACTGGAGTTAGGCAGTGCTGATTTACACCAGCTGAGGTGCCTGATTTTATTTTATTTTTATAGGATTTTTTTGTCCTTGGTTATAAAACTTTTACTAGCTGGAAGAGATCACATTCCATTCGGGAGCTCACTTTATGTCCTTCAGATAGGAAATCATCACCTTGGTGCAGACAAGTTTCAGCATTTCAACATTGAGAAAGGGGGGAGCAGGGAAGGAGAGCAGATTTAGCTTCCTAACTGAAGTGCTCTCCACAGCTGGGGAAATGCCTCCAGGAAAAGCAGGCAGAGGGAGCCTGTTCTGTAGAGAACATCTGGAAATGGAGACCTGCATATTCCTTTTCTCCATGGTCCCAGAGCTGCAGGGCAGTTGTGTCCCAGAAGGTGACTCCTGCTCTGACTCTGAGCTGTCCCCATCCTCTGCAGCCTCCTCCTTTCCCACAGGATTACCCTGATGACCAGGGGCATTTCCCAGGCTAAGGCTGCCTGAACACGTAACACGATCCTGGAATCTGTCATCCTCTGTTGGGTAATCAGCCACTTCTCTCTACCCCTATTTTTTAATGAGGAAATAATCCTTTTTCTCCTGCTTTTAATGCAATATGTCTTTTTGAATGTATGGAAGGGCTATGTACTTCTGAGCCACTGCTGAGTGATTCTATCAGTTGGGTTTATCTTAGAATTATTCTGCGTTTTTGTGGTTTCTAAGGCAACCACGCTTTTTGAATGAACTGTGGAGTAAATGAAGGTATCCAAAATATGTGACAGACAGATCAACCTACATGATGTGCCTCTGATGTACTGAGTTACCTGCATGTAGCAGTTCAACTCTTTAAACATTTCAGGCTAAAAAGTATCTTGAGCTCTTACAGAACCTGATTTATATCAGCTACAAATCTGATTCTTGCTGATATGGGACATGGTGCTTGGTATGGCCAGGCAGATAAGGACTGTGAAAGGCAATGGTGGTCCCTAAAAACTTCAGTAGGTTCTGGCAGTTTTCATTTGAAAAGAATTAATTGCAAAAATACTAAGAATGTTATTATGAGCATTGGTCTATGTGCGATTAAGGGATGACAGTGTTTGTTTCTGTTTTCTAAATATTTAAACTCATTGGGAATCAAGGTACTGGAACTCTGAACTTTCCAGTCTCCTTTTCTCTAAGGTTTTATTTTCTCTGAAGAAATGGGACTGTGTCTTAAAGATAAGTGATTTTTCCAGTGCAGATCAGGTCAGAAACATAGAAATCAATCTTATTTATCCTGAGGACAGTAGCACCACTAACAAAACTGCAAGTAATGCAGCAGGAAGAGGATTTTCCCTATGTCTGGTAACATATAAACATGAAATAGCAGCCTTCAAGCTTGGAGAGGGATGGTTCCTGGTACCAAGGTGCAGCTCAAGTCTCCTTACTTGTACCCAGCCTTTTCTCTTGCAGAATTTTCTTCATGCTTGGAAGGCTGGATGGTGTGGGGGGGTTTCAGAATGACTGCTCTGAAAGCCTTGCCCATTGCACACATCAGTCATGTACAGCTGGAGGGACTGATTGACAGCTTCAAGGATGACTGATAGGAAAGGGATTGAGTGAAATATGGCTTTCATTTTTCTTTCATTTTTTTTCCCCAGAGACTCTCATTGGCCTCATGTGGGTATTTTTACATTTCCATATTATGCAAGCCTGAACCATGTATGTCTTCTTTCAGACCAAATAGTTAAAGGAGACTTTTTATAATGCCAGATCTACAGTACAACAATGCAGCAGAATATGTACTTTCAACTATTGTGCACACCTCTTTGGCAAGGAAAACTTCTGATGCAGGCTTTTATCTTGCTTCATTTTTATGTGGTTCAGCCCTGGTACTTTTAGATTGCTGCCCCTCCCCCAAAAAAATAAAATATTTGTTTAATAGATTTTGCATTGCTCTTGCATTTCCATTTTTAGCACATGCAGATGTGCTCTCTCTGATGGAACCTTTCATTTTGCTAAATGGGGAGAAGGATTTTGCACACACCAACTGAGCTGCAATTAGGATTATTACAAGAAATAGATCCAGGGAAGGTTCCTGGGTAGCTTGGTGTGAGGTTTCTCTGCAACAGACAGAGGAGATAAAAAATTGAAGATATTTCCTTAATAATATTCACTTTTTCTTATCTGTAATCTCTTGTTGGGTCTTGGCTTCCTCCAAGCCTCCCTGAGCAACCCAAGTTCTCTTCCCAGGAGAGCAGACAGGTGTAACTGTAGGGATCCCATGAGCCTTCTGTTGATGCCATCAGAACAGGACTCTTCAACAATGTGCTTGAGATATTCAGCAACTCTCCTCAGAGCAGTCAAACATTACTCTGCCTTTGATTTCAGCTCTGTTCTTCATTTTGTCTAAACAAAAATTGAGGCTATGCCCACCAAAGCTCTGGCATTTCAGCTGTCTTTATTCTGCCTTTGCCACTGAGTTAAAACAGAGAAAAGCAATTCATTTTCCAAACCCAAGCATTCATTTTCCTTAATCTGAAGTCAACAGCAATTTGTGAACATATTCTGTGACATCCTTGCGGGGTTTTCACAAAAAGCTGGGTAACTTGCTGTGTGAGCCAGTCTGCAAAATTGCAGCAATTTTGTGAGGCACCAACATGGCAACAGTCACTGGGTGAATGCAGCTCAGCACCTCCAGCTGATGTAATTCTCAGGTGCCCAAAATACCCCAGTCTCACAAACGGGAGTGTAGAGAGTGATCTGCTGAGTTCTGTCAGGCAGCTGTGAGAGGGACAGGGGGCTTGGACCTCATGTGTGCACCAGCAAAGCCTGGATGTGCCAGGGAGCTGGGGGCATTGCCATTGGGGCATTAACTCCAAACCATCAGTGCTGCCCCTCACACAGGCTATGAAAACAATCCTTATAAGAGGGCAGGAAGGAATCCCTTTAACTCCTGAACTTGAGGGAAAACATTTTTATGTGGGAGGGTTATTTAAAAAATCTCCAACCTGTTTTTCTAAGGGAGCAGTCACCAGCTTTCCTAAAATGTTTGGACAGCCTAAGGACTGAAAGGTCTGAAGAGCTTCTCTCTGCCAAGCAAACTTAGGAGACGGCATTTCTTTATGCAAGTTTAACAGTGGGTGGTAAACATGGAAAAATGTCTCTTCCGTGACATTGCAACATGACACATCACGTACAGCCTGTCAGGAAACAATGTCTGGGTTATGTTTGCTGCCAGGTATTACTGCAGGAGGAACACCTGACATGGGATGTCTTTTCTCAGGCAGTTACTGGGTGGGGTTACCCACATCACTGCAAGTATTTGGGGATTAGCTGCACATCATTCAGCAGCACTGGGAGCATCACTTAGCAGAAACTCAAACAGTGACTGCTTGTGCAGCACATGCTGCTGTGGCTTTCTTTGAGAAAGTCATGTGAGCTACTCCAGATGTCCCCTGAACCACTCTGGTTTCCCTAGAAATGAAGTAGATCCCCTCAGAGACAGTTGGGAAACTGAGTCAGCTCAGCATCTTCTTCTAAAGCAGGGTAATTTCTGAATTTAAAGCTCAGGATTTTTGTTGACTGAGATGGTTGAGAAGGGAAGGAAACTGATTGTAGCATGGTCTTCACAGCCTGTTTTCCTTTTGGAAATCAGTGTAATATCCCCCCACACCACCCATATGTGCAGGTCTAGGACTATAACAAAGAGATTTGCGCCACTAGAAATAATTTCCCTTTAGCTGATATGTTACTGTATTTATATACATATACATGCACACATAACAGTTATATATACACATATAACTAAGGATAGATCAGATCACTGAATTATAACACTAATAAAAATACTAGAAAGATAAAATACTAATTGTTCTACAGCTGAGAACATTCTATTCTCTGATCCGCCTCAGCAGACAATTGAAAGGCAGATGGTAAAAGTTTGGGTATGGCAGTGTGGTACTCTCTTTCTTTTGACAATCTTTTTATGTAGCAAAGTAAAATAATTCTGCTGTTATGTGGAGCCCAGACTAAACTGACAGCATGTGCCAGTGGGAAATTTTATCAGGTGAAATGCCTTCCCAGGAGGTGCTGGTAGCCCTGTCTTCCCTGCCAACCCAGAAGGCTCTGCAATGCTTTTGTGGCAACACTTATTGCTAAAATGAACTCTGGGAGCAGAAATTGCTTGCTCCCTCTGAGAACCTCTTCCTTCAACATTTGTAATGACCAGATCTCCTCCCAAGCTCCTCCTCAAGCACCTGAGTGTCCTGAGCTCCACAGATCTTCCCCCACAGGCCTGGTTCTGCAGCTCCTGTATCATTTGTGTGATTGCCATCTAAACCCTCTCCCCTGTTTCCAGATAGACAAGTGGACCTCCAAACTAGACGCAGTTTTGCTGTTGTGATCTGAGAGTAGTTCCCCACTGAGGCAGGATCACTTCCCCAGCTCTAACTTGATACGTCCCTTCTCACACCCTGGGAGGACACACCTGCCCTTTGAGCTGCAGCTTTGCATTGAGAGCTCATGTTGAAGCTGTTATCTCCACTGGCTTTTTCAGTCTCGCTCAGGGTCACGTTTTTCCAAGACAGAATCTTCCATCTTACAGCTGTAATCTGCCCTCCAGGTTCCCAGATGTATCACCTTGCATTTGGCTGTATTAAATGCAGCCACACTGAATCACAATCGTTTGACCAGGAGATTCAGCTCGCTCTGTAATAGTAGCCAATCTTGGTGATGTCTGCTGAAACCTTATCAGTGAGAATTGTATATTGTGACCCAGGTTGTTGGTAAAAATCTTTAAATCAATATTAAAAAAAAAACTCCGCAGTTCAGACCATGAGGGGATACTTCTGCATTTTTCCATGCATCTTGCTAAGGGTATCCTGCTAATTGGTATTTCTGCCTTAGAAATTTAACCCATCACAAAGATGGTTTTGAGCTATAGAAGATACATACATTATTCTTCTTAACAGCAATTTTAACTGAAAAATTCACTTACTCATTAATAATTTTGTTAACAAACTGTCTTTGTAAGCCTGCCCCATAATCCTTCTACCCACTCCTTTAAACCCCAACTATCTCCCAGATTGATTTTCCAAGTCTCTATCTGTTTAAAAAAATAGACTAATACATAGACTGGTATGAATTATATCTTTGGCACTCCTTATCTGTTATTAAAATCCAAACAAACTGTTGCTTGACTTTTCTGGGATTGCTCTTGAACTAACCTCTGTACAGTTTGGTTTCCTAAAAATTAATTATTTAGTCAGACCTGGACACCACTCATTCCTCACCAGCAATAATTGAAGTTATGACTCAATTTGAACTACATTTCCTGGTGAGACTAATATTCCAGAGCTGTTACTTAGTAGTGAGTTTTGAAAGCAAATTCCAACAAAAAGAGTGGAAGAAGGAGGCTCAACATAATGTCCATTGTTCAGCCAAGCCTGCTGCCTCACAGGGATTCACCTTGGAGAAAATCTTGTCAAAGCTGACTCCTTAAGTGTCAGGGCAATAGCTCAGTGTGCTGCTTGTCTCTTTGTCTCTCTCCATTGTTTTCTAATGTTAGAGTAAGTTTAACATGGCATTTCTCCACCAGCTTTGTCAGTGTGTGACACACACTCTGGAATGTGCCACACTTGTGTTGCAAAAATGTCTATTTCTGCTAGGTGCTGTGTCCTATCCTTATTTCTGGTCCAATTCCAGCATCCTAGGAAGAAAGTGGCGTCTTCCTCCTGTTTCCCAAATGCAGAACAGATATTGCTACAGACAGTTCCTGCTTTTTTCCTCATATTTATTTAGCACTTCTCTGTTTCAGTCTAGTAATGATCATATGTGTGACCTATAGTTGGTGTGTTCTTAATAAGCTTTTCTAAAAATGCTTATATTTAGCTCTTTTGGCCACAGATATTTTGGGAATTCTGTTGGCTTCACTGAGCAGCAGACTACATATTTAAGATTAGAGCTTTGATTTCACCTTATCTTGTTTCCATCTGCTGTACACACACTCTATATCATGATGATGCATCTACTTGCAGTATGTACAGCTGCAATACTGACATTAATGAGGGCTCCAAGATAGCATCTTTATTATAATAAGCTGTTAATATGGCCCTAAAATGCTGCTGCTTGTGGTTCTGCCTCAATATGAAGCAGCTGGCAGCTATGTCAATTGTCATTCTGAATATATTAATATACAAGAAAATGAGAATGTATTAATATGAAGCAATGCACAGAGACTAAAGGAGGCAAATGGGCCCAGAGCTGCAGCTGACCTGGGCAGCAGCTTGCACAGAGCAGAAGCTCACATGCACCTGATGAAACAAAGGCAAGAGTTTTTCTTTGTGATTTGGACAGAAATTGAAGATATGAATTCTGCCTGAAGTGTACAGTTGTCTTCACCACAGCACCCAACTCACCAAATTCTGCTTTGAGATGATCTTTTCTGAATAGAACTCTACTGCATGGGAACCTTGAAGAATTATCCCTATTTTGCAAGAAGACATTAAAGAAAAGTAATAGTAGCCAAGCCCAGGCCCTTACTGTAATTGTGAATGTCTGAAATGTGCTCCTCTGAGTGCAGCATCATGCAGCAGACACATCTCTGTGGCCTGGAGGCCACATATTCTGTATTTAATAACATGTTAAAAAGCTGACTGCTGATCTTGAGTTGGTATCAGGTAGAAAGCACAGAGAGTGCAGGTGTAAGTGTGATATTTGTCATGTGGTGTTCTTCTTCTCTTTCACCTACTACTGGTGAGGGACTATCAATGGGGCAACTCATCCAGCAGCCTGTGAGTGACAGCAGTGCATATTCCACAGAAATGCTGATTTTTGAGACAGGCCCATCTTCCCATCCCAGCCTAACAACCACCGTCCACCCGGTGACAGTTTGGAAGAAAAATGAAGGTGAAAAATCAGAGCGAGAGGAACAGAGAGGGGTAAAGCTGAAGATGATTCGGGAGGGGAAAGCAACCCCTCCATAGATTGCATTTGCCCTCGCTCGCCTTGTGAATGGGGACTGAGTCGAGGTTACACAGAGATGTTAAAAAGATGAGACACAACACAAGAGGAAGCGGTGACAGGATGAAAGGTTCAGGGAGATCAAATGAGAGAAATGAGGACTCGAAGGGTCAGTCCTCCCTCTTATGCTTGCAAGTTCGGGCATTGGCTGTGCAAGGAACCAGGTTTGACAAAGCAGAAGGACAGACAGAGGGCTGCAGGGCCTGATCCTTCCCTCTGCTGCTCCAGGTTTCCCTGCGTGACACCCCCAGTGACTGCGGGGCACAAAGCTGGGAGCAAAGGAGCAGCGGCTCCTCTGAACCAACCGTGCAGCAGCACTTAACCCCCGCTGGGTGGGTCACAAACCTGAGATTACATCCTTGCTCCCCGAGGCCTGGGAACACTTTGGGAAGATTTTTTAAGAGCTCAGCGTTTAACTGTTTATTTAGCAGCACAGAAAAGAAAGAACAGGCTCTGTCTTGGCAAACATTTCTCTATAAAATGGGGATGCTCATGAGTGAGTGGTTCACTGGAGGTCCCATGGAATTCCAAATGTTTTTCACTTTCTGGTGAAAGCTGGAAAAGCAGCAAAACAGTAATAGCCAAAAGCATCCCAGGAAATATTGGGAAGCTGTGTAAAACTCCCACAGTAGTAAGGGATGTAACCAATCCTGCAATAAGACCTTATGCAAAGCTGCTCAGTGATTATGTATAACCACTGCAAGGTGAAATCCATATCCTCCAGTAAATTCTTCTTTCTGCAGACCCTGGTCTAAAGTGATTTAGCAGAACAACTAATGCCTCTCCAAAGTGTATCTACAACTTGAAATGGGAATATTTTGAGGTTGAAAGCCATACTGAATTTAATGTGACTATTCTGTTCAGCTCTATACGCCATGTACATTGTAGCCATAGGGCTGGCTCATTAGCAGTATTCCCACCATTACAGTAGTAAGGGAAGATAATGTGTAAATGTAAGTAATATCCCCGAGTAACTTCAGTCTTAGGGCTTTTTTCCTGGTCCAAAAATATCTATACCTTTTCCTTCCATTAAATATGGAAATATGAATTCATTATTTGCTTACACTGTGCAGTGCAACATGGTACAGGAACTTTAGAGGTGGTGCTAATGAAAACCAGAAGCACCAGTCAGCACAGAGGTGCAGCTGGACTGGTGTGCCTGGGCTCACTCACACCACCTACCACTGCACTGGCATGGTCAGATTGTTACTGGGCTCTGAGCTGGTGCCTCTGCAGGCTGAGAGGAAATGGCTGGGAGGGGGCTTAGCACACTGGAGGATGTCCCAGAATATTCAGGTTTGCACTGTGTGGGCAGAGCCTCTGTAGCAGCTCCTGTAGGGTCTTGCTCCTACTGGACTTTGCATTTAAAATTCTCAGCATCATGAAAAGTCCTTGAGTTCAGTGGGAAGGCAAAAAGAGGAATCTTAAAAGGAAAAGATGATTTTTCAACAAATATATGGGAGAGGGTTTTGCAAATGTGCCAATGGAAATTAATTACTTTTGTAAAATACATAAGTATATTAAACCAGGCTGCTCACTGTGACTTCATATCTTGAAAAGGTCATCTGGTACAGAAATGGGGTTTTAGTTATCAAAATTATTTTAATTTGAAATTAAATGCTCTTAAGAATAGATTTTGAGATTAAGTATTGATCCTATAGCAGAAAGTGTGTGTAAACACAATCTGTAGCATGGAATGACATCCTGTAAAAGAAGAAATTGTTTCAATTTGTTTTCACACGGTTTTCAGTTGAAACCACACCCCTGTGGTCCAAAAACTCTGAGAACACCTCCAAAGCAACACTTAATGTGTGTGTATGTGCATTAATGAATTTCTGTTCTCAGTGAAAGAGGACTGCACGTCTCAGCACTCTGAATAAGAACAGAGCATTCAATCCCTCTCCATAGCAAATTCAGCCTTCAACAAGTTAGTTCTTCCAGGGATGGCAGTGATGCAAAACTGCTTTGCAAATGTTTTTCTGGGTTTTGTTGCTAGGTGATGACTTGGAAAACTTTGCTATTCCTGCTGAGAGGTTTAAAAAAAACAGGCCTCACATTAAAGAGTACAAAAAATAGGCCATCTTGCTCCGTAACTCCCATTTCCTAACTCCTGGAGTTTGCACCTTGTGTGCCTTCTACACTCTCACATGCCCCTCTCTCCCCCTGCCTTGGATCTGCTTGCCAGAAATTGGAGGCCCAAAAAACCCACTTCTATTACAGTGTAAGAAAAGGAGAGATTGTTAATTTTTCTATCCCTTACCAAAATAAGCAATTCTGCAAGTGTGCACTAATTTATACTGACTTTTCCTTTCTAGTTAAATTTTAACAGATTTTAATTTTATTAATCCTGAATGAACAGATTAATTACTGATGACATTGTTGCCATCTCTTTCACATAGAAAGAAACCAGAAAGGCTTGGGGATGACTCTACAGTTGTTTGCTGAATCCTATACCTGGTCTGGATGCAAAATCCCTTGACTGGGGGGCACATGGGGAATTGATAAGGAAAAGATGCAGAGATGACACTCAGGGTGGAATGTCAAAGAATTATTCATTAAGATATTTCCAAACTAGGCCTGTTGGTGGAAGGGAATAAGGTGTATTTATTTAATTCATTATTGGTATTTTTGTCTCTTGGTGCATTTTTTATATCATTTATCCAAGATTCCAGAGATGTGGCCTTGAACTAATATATGGCTAAATACAGTATGCTCAGAAACAATTAGACACTGCTGCTCTCCTTGAAAGCTATTTATAAAAGCTGGAGTCTGGTGCTATAAACTGAATATAGGAACAAACATTTTTTGTATACTAGGTCAGGACAAGATATCAATAATTGTTAAAAATTATTAAAGCCAGAGGAGCAAACAGCTATTTTCAGCAGCCAGAAAATAATGATCATTGACCTTTATAGCCTCAATTTGCAATTTGGCTCATTTGTACCTTAATCCTCTTTCATGAGGTTGGCCAAGTAAGAAGACCCCAAATCTCATCTGCAGCAAAGTTCTTGGCATTTGACAACATTTGGTCTCTTAAAGTGATAGCATTTCTTGAGTGTAACTGGCACTGTACAACTCTATTGAAAGACATAAAGCCAAGAATTTCAGACCCTAATCCTGTAAATCCCTGCATTTTCTTTTAAAATCTATTCATGTGAAAAGCTCCCTTGGCTTTGGGGGCACCATTAGTATTCATGACTTTCAGCACATGAGAATCTCTGTATGATCAGGGTCTGAAACCAGGAGGACCAACAAGCCCCAGGGTCTGCCTCGAGTTTCCAGCACCCATTTCTGGGAGGCTTTTGGCAGGTGTGATTTTGTCTGCTCTGGGTCTGGTTTCTCTCCATGTGCAGCCTCCACAGCATCCCCAAGCGCTCAGAGTCGCTTTAACACTTCATCTGTTCAGGTGTGATGAGGAGTTGTGTTCTGTCCCATCTCCAAGCAGTAACTTAGGTGAGAGGTGGGAAAGAGGCACTTGCTTCTGAGTTTTGGGATAGGCAGCACAGGAGCAAGTGGCACTGACATTGTCCAAAAGATTGCTGCACTTCTGGCTGGTTTTGGTTGTTTTTTGTTTTTTCTTTAACAAACTTAAGTAATTGAGAATGTAGTAGTGACAGGGTGTATTTCCCAGACTGGAAGAGGGTTTGTGCCAGGCTGAGGTGGCACAGCAGGAATTAGTGTCATGCTCTCCATTGTCTGTTTTCCTGTGGGACCAAAGGGTTACAAAAGCATTATGTTTATGCCTGTCTGTGTGTTCCCTAATAAGCACTTTTTAACTTATTTGCTGATTTCATCTAAGCTTGACAAAATCTTGAAGGTCTCAAAGGTCAGTAAGTTCCTACAGACCTCAAGAGGTTTTCAATTAGGCAGGGGCCTATACTGTGGAAAATCAGTTTAGGAAAGGGGGAAGAACCCATATAAATGACCAATTATGTCAAATACTTCTATTGAAACTTTGTCCTCAGACACTAAAGGCAATGATGAGAGGTAAATGTTTAGGAAACCAAATTTCATTAGCTTCTTTAACTTGCAGAACTGCTAGTTTCACTCAGGGAGTTTAACAGCCGTAGGAAAAGTTTGCTTGCTGAAAGGGCAGCAGGATTTGGGAAATGCATGGGGATGATGGATCCTGGCTCCAGCAGCACTGGTACTAGACCAGACACTTCACAAATCTGTGCTGTGATGTGTCCAAACCCAAATGACCTACCTGCCCTCCAATGGAGACAGTTATGGAGCATGGTGCAATTCTCTAAATACTTGGAAAATTGGAGCCTTGCAGCGAAGAAAAGACTGGATAGCTGAGCTAGAAGATGAGCTAATGATTGGTTTGCTTCTCATTATGACTGGTAACTTTGTATTAGATGCCAGGAATAGTCTGTTGGAAACTCCCTTTAAAGATGTGTCTTGGATCAAACAAATGATTTCCAAGCAATTAGTTAAAGTGAGGAAACTGTCCAGGGCAGACAGTTAATAAGGGCTACATGCTGCAGGAATTATCCAGGGGAAAAAAAAAAAACAAACCAAAACAAAAAATTTAAAAATAAAAAAAAAAAATCCGAAACCAGTTTAAAGATTGAACACTTTTCTGGGGATTTTAGCTATGTGAGCCCAGGGTGATCTGTCCATTTCCTAAATTTGCATTTCCAACAAGCAGCCAGCAGCAGAGAGGAGCCCCCTTAGTGATAGGGGAGAACCTGGGAATCAAGGAAACACACGTACAAATGGAGGATGTGGTGATTTCCCAGGGCTCCCATCAAAAGGGTCATCTGCAGATCTGTATCTATAGATGGGATGTGGCAAAATCACCTTGGGAAGCCTCAGCTTGGCCCAGCAGGGATTCACCCATGAACTGCACCAGCCAGATCAGCTCAGAATCTTCATTAGAGTGGCAGAAAGTAGCAACCCATGGTGGCCAGTGAGGGGAAGGAGATCAAGCCATGAGGACAAGCAGCTGCTGGCTCTGCTCTGGGCAGTCTGGGGTGGGACACAAATAAAAAGAGAGAAAGCCTATAGCAGAATGCCTCTCGGTGCTACTGGAGAAGGCAACAGTACAAATGTCTTGAGAGACTGATGCCTGACTGCAGAAAAACCTCTATTTCCATTAAAGAATTAGGGCGAGGAGGTGCTGCTGGCAGCCACTGTCGATCACAGGGAGCGTGGTTGCTGATACTCATATTTGCAGTCAGTATGCACTCTGGACCTATTTCCTTTTAATAAATAGTTTGCTCATTCAAAAAATTGAGGTTTCCATCACACTGAAGGTAATCACAGGTGGAAACAATTTTTTCAAGTCATTTTTCAAATAGTTTCAGCAGATGAAAGAATTGGAGTGAAATTGCTGATGCCTTTGGTGTGAGCTCTGTCACTGAGCTGGTAATTGAAGGAAGGGACCATTGACAATGTATTTCAAGGCTTATCCTTCATACTTTGTTTTTTCCTACAACTACTCAACCTGAATTTTATTTTTATTTCAGTTCAGAGTAGAAGCAATGATCATATCCCTCTATATAAAGTATAAGAGGTCTTTTTTTTCTTTTTTCCCCACTTGTCAACAAAGGAGGAATAGACTGGTTTTTTTCCCATTCTTTTCTAGGCAGGTTTTGGTTCAGCAGCCAGGAGAGGATGTGTCTCCATCTCTCCAGATGTGTACAAACAGGTGGAGCTCACTGGGGGCTGGAGCAAGTGAGGCAATCCCATGGGCTGGCCTGAGCACAGCCATGCCAGTGCTGTGGCACTGGACAGGCTGGTTCCTTGGAAGGCTGGTTGGAAACCTGCCCTAACCAAGTGAGCAAAGAGAGTTGCTCAGGGCTATAAATGTGCACAAAGGAGATGAGGGGGTTCCTATTGCCATGGGATGTTAGACATGCAAGGATGCTTGGGTTTGCTGCTGAAGGATTTGGTCTGCTCTCACTGAAAGGGTCTCCAGAGCTGCTTAGGGATTCCTAAAGGGAATCTTTAGACCCTGGTACCTTTCTAACATGGCTGGAAATGGTTTGGTCACTGAGGAAGCGTTTAGGTGTAAAGGTAATCTATGTTTAGGTGGTGCTTAGGATGCTGGGGCCAGCTATCAACAGGTAGAAAAAGACAGTGTTGAAAGCAAAAACAAACTATTTGTTGCTATAAACATACTTAAAGGAAGTACTTAAATGGAAGCGTTGCAAGGGGTTGATCTGCCTATAGATCCATGTTCATTTTCTCATTATACCATGAGTCCAAACAGTTCCCACCCATCCACTGGTCCTGGCTGCTCCCCCTGTCCCTTCCCAACTGGCAGAACTGTTGTCTGTGGGTCTGTGTTGTGAGCTGGCACAAATGAAAAATCTTTTTCCAGCTGCATCAGCTCTGCAATCCACTTCAGTGTTGTGGCAACACTTCCAAGGGGGAATGGAGGCCGTGACAAGCAGCAGGACGTGGGAAAGTCTTAGTTTGATATTGCCATCAGGAACCTGCCCATAAATGTCACTGAAATTCAGAGAAAGCAAGCACTGCTTTTCTTACAGGGTCACCGTGAGAAACTGTGTAAACTTCTTTCAGAAATCATGTTTAAAAAATTGTGCCTTCCAACTCAAACACCCCAGAACCAAAACTGTGATGTCTGCAGGAGTTACAGGAATGGGTGCCCTGAATGTCTTTTGGTGGTGTCTGGGATGTTGTAGGCAGCACTGAAGCAAAAGTTTTCAAAGAGGCTTCAAAAAATAAGTAATTTGTCTGTTTTTCTCCTGTGTTCTGACTCATTAGGGATCGCATTTTCTACCTAAACAACAATCCTTTTTAGAATGTAATGACTACAGAAGTTAGGGCTTTAAGCAAAATAGAAATGTATTGAGACTGACACTAGGAGTGTGGGAGTTGATAGCTCCAACACTTTAACTTGTAACTACTGTCAGGATTTTGAAATTCAGTTGAGTGGAGAGGTGTCATGAGGCAGCCAGTTTAGAAACATTTGAAATTGGGTAGCTCTGCCTCAGCCCTAATTGCAAAAGAAAAGAAAAGCATGTTTAAAACAACAATCTCCTCTTTTCTCTGGGTCCTAGTGAGCAAAAATGAGGCTTTAAAGAAGACTTTGTTGCAGAACTTCCACTGCACTGAAAGATTATAGCCCCACTTTTTTTTTTTTTTTTTTTTTTTTCCTTTACAATATGAGAGAAAGGCAAGTTCACTGTAAGTTGAAGAGCAAATAACCAGGCTAGGAATCTCTGTGTACAAAGCAGATGGACACACATGGCCTTTTTTGGAATACTTGGGTATGTCTCCTTAGCCACCACAGCTTGTTTTGCACTCCATATTGCTCCACACAGGCCATTGTTGCCATGCACCTGTCTGTAATTTTGGAGGTTCATCTACCTCCAGCAAACTATATTTAAAATCCTCAGTGCTGATTAGAGGGAAGGAAAAAGTTCAGGGGAAGGGATTTCCTAGTTCGCAAATAAGAATGTGCAGTGGAGCACTCACTAAGTAAACAGAAAACATGGGCAGCTGAGAGAAATCAATTTAGCTGAACAAACAATGTTCCATGTAATGAACTACTAATTATCCTTTTATGCCATGTCAGTCTGAGTGATTACAGAGCTGTGCAGTTTAATTTGACGTTTGAGCATTGCCTTGCTCCATTAGCCTCATATAAAGCTACGACACGTTGGGAGGAATTTAAAAAAAAATGGTGGTGGGCTGGGGGGGAAGTGGGCTGCATTTATCCAGAACTAAGTAAGCACCTGTAGCAGTTATGGGGAAAGGAGCTTCTCCATTTCTTTTTCTTTTGGTTTTTTAAATCTTGGTTGTGGTGAGAGGGGCAGCCCTTGGGAGGTGAGGAGGAGGATGCCTGGTGCTCACAGAAAACTCCTTCAGTTTGCTGAAAATGTCCCTTTAGACTTCATTTTAAACTATCATTGAGAGCTTGAATAAATAAATTGCATAGATCAGGCACGCATACAGATCAAGGGAAAAGTGGATGGTAAACATTACAGTGTGGGAGCAAATATATTTTCCTAGATACTTTCTTTTTACTGGAGATTTGCACACAGTAGGTAAATCAAATCCCTAGGTGCTTGGGAAATCTCGTGGTTAATCTAGGACTGAAGGACATGTATTATAAATA
Organism: Zonotrichia albicollis; assembly: GCF_047830755.1. Taxonomy (NCBI): domain Eukaryota; kingdom Metazoa; phylum Chordata; class Aves; order Passeriformes; family Passerellidae; genus Zonotrichia; species Zonotrichia albicollis. The sequence continues at coordinate 34,496,879 of NC_133827.1, read as the reverse complement.
CTGCTTTATTATCACACTGTTTGTCCAACTACCTGTACTGATAACAGGATTAGAGGGAATTAACATATGGAGAAAGCTGAAGACAGTTTGTTGGGATATATATTAGGACTATTAACTCTAGGAGTACCAGTGAAGTACCTGTAGTCTGATATAGAGCTACACATTTTGGACTAGATTTTTCTTTCAGGAAAGGTAAGGCAAGCCAAACATCACCAAAGTTCTAAGAGAAATTTCCATGGGAATGGTGCAGATGCAGGGGAACCTGTGCCCAATGTCTACATAATACATCAACACATGAAACAGTGTCATGAGGGATAAAAATGACCCCAGTGTCCAGTGGAAATATTTATGGGGTTGCATTCATTTAAACAAAATTGAAAAGCAAATGTTTAAAAAACATTTGGTGTAACTGTCTGACATCTCTGCTATGCACACCATTGAAACATGTGCCATGAGACCTGCCATGTGCTCATTCTTCCCTCAGTGGGACATAGATGAGAACTCCTAGGGTGGGATAATATTTTTTAAAAAGCCTTTCTAAAATTCTAAGTGTTTTAAAATTTAAATCTTAAAAAGAATGAATAGAAACTGAAATGTTTTGTTTTGTTTGTTTTTTTTTTAAGAAGAAATATGAAAGTAAAAAGCCTCCCCAAAACTGGGAAACTCAAAGAGTCAGTTGACTATTTTGGCTGAGAGGCAGCTCCTAGGAGGCCAGACCCTTGGCAGGGCAGGCTGATTTCAGTGCAGAATCCCTCTGTGGTGCACCAAGGATGGGGCCTGGCACAGAGGACATGGTGGCCCTCTCCCACACTTGCTCTTGACACTCAGCCTGCTCACTCTGGCAGCCCCCAGGGTGTCCTCAGGGTCTCACAGGTGCCCCCCACCCTACCTTTTTTTTTTTTTTGTTATCTCTGTTGAGAACCATCCCTTTGACAGCCCTAAAGCCTGGGTGCCCCTGTGCTGGAGCTGCTCAGCTCAGGGAGAGCTGGTGGTGTTTGGGCACCTGATTGCCACACAGGCTGTGGTCCTCAGGCACCAGGTTCCATGGGACTCAGTCACTTGCCAGGCGATACCAGTTTCTTGTTTGTTCTCTTCTCTAGTTTTGCTGCTCAATCCCACTGGTTTGGCCTGCAGCTGAGTTGAATTTCTGCTCTGCTGCAAGGCATGACCGAGCTGCAGGCTCTTACCCTGGGGCTGAACTGGCCCCTGTGTCCGTCCCTGGTGCCCGTTGGACACATTGGGGCCTTTCTGTGCTGTGCATTTGTGGCTCTGTTGACACTAATGGGTGTGACATGTGTCTATCCAGGGAGAATGGCCCCCATTGACTGCTGCAGCTCGTCACTTGATTAAGCCAAACTAATGAGGCACGACCGGGGCCAATAGGAATGTGTGGGACTGAGGCATTGCACATGCTGGTGGAAACCTGCAGCTTTACTGGGGGCTGGGTTTTGTTATGCCAGGCAAAGTCACGGGATGCCATGGGATAGAGTGTGCAGGAACAGGTGCTGTCACACAGAAATGAGCAGAGCAGAGAGGTTTATGCTGCTGGTGACAGCACCTGAACCGCCCTCTTCAAGTGGTAATTACATGGGAGAGTGCCTTGTGTGCTTAGCAGGGTTTAAAACTAGGTTTGGTCTCGGATCTTACTCAGTGTCTTTCTACATTCAGGTTCTGAATTTGGCCCTGTGGCTCTGTCTCTTGGGCATGTGCACAGGAGCATTTTTGGCTTTTCAGCAGACAGCCCAGTGTCCAAGGCAGGCAGCAGCATTTCCACCAATACTAAACAGCATCACTCTGGGAATGGGAGAAAAGGGGAAAGCAGAGACACTGTAAGAAGTGTTTCTTGCAGGTTGCCTGCTCTGCAGGAGGCACCAGAGTCATAGCTTGTCCATGGGAGCTCTCCCCCATGTGCACAGCTGGCCCCTACTCCAAGTGCAGAGCACCAGCTGCACTCACAAAAGGCTGGAGGAGCATGGAGGGCTGGAGTCTCTTTGCTTTGGCTGGGCCCAGAGTATCTAAACTGGGCCAAATGCAAGAATGCAAACTCAAGGCATGTGCTTGGGGGTTCAGTGCAAGCGCAACTGTGCTTGCAGAAAAACAGGTTGGGAGAAAAATCAGGAGACTGACACCTGAAGAGCTGAGAGCACGGACATGGCCTCCATGAACAGAGACAGACCCTCATAAGGACACAAAATGCTGCCTGCTGAACTGAGACCAGGAACTCTGGCCTTGCTGCAAAACACAGCATCATCCCAAACCACTGTGGTAATGTGAGGGCACAGCCTGGTAGTCCAGGGCCAGACTACAAAAGCAGATAGGTCAGTTGTGCATTTTGAGAGAAAAAAGCGTTAAAAAACCTCTCAGTTCTATTTAAAGACTTGCTGTTTTGGAGAGCCTGGCTGAGAAGTTGCCTGTACTTTCCCCTGTACTTTACCTGCTGGTACATTCCAGGTCAGAGGAGGTTTGTATTTTTGTCATATTGCAATACTTGCCTTTATGTAAGTGCTGCTAAGAATAAAATTAGCAGTGGGAGAAAAACATCAGTTTGATGTCTAAATTTGGAAAACTTGATGAATAACTCTATTAACTTCGTTGTAGGGAGAGAAAAGAATAGCAATCTTTTGTTTAAAGAAAAGATAAAATAAATATGAAATAAGAGCTAATTGCCCTCTCTGGTTTTCTGAGGTGGGTTCTTAAACCCTCTCTTGTCCCCTTCAGAGAATAAATATGAATTGGCTCTGTTCTGTGGGACTCTGGCTTGAGCAGACACGGTCAGTTGGATCTGAGAGGCTTTGATTATCAAATGCTCAGTATTTGTGAAGGTAGGGAGCAGAAGGGAAGTAGGGTTTGTCCCCTGGAGTAGGTGTCCTCCCAGAGGGCAGCTTCCTGCCAGGCGCTGGGCAGCACCACTGTCCTTGCTGGCACATCCCCAGTGGGCAGCCCCTGTCACAGGGCACTGATTAACCAGCAAGGAGCAGGGAGAATGCCAGCCTAAAACTGCCCCAAGCTCCACCAGCTTCTTCCCCTGCCTGCATCCCAGGCTGTGTGGGACTGTGTTCTCCAGTCAGGCCCCACAGTGATCACAGCACACCTAAGAGTCTTTTGGCTTTGTCCAGAGCTCTGGGGGATGCTGCCATCTGCATCTTGCAGGTGCCTCTTTCTGCCTGACCCAAAGTTTAGCACAAGGCAGTAAAGTCCCTGCTGCAGACCACAGCATTTTATGGCAAGAACTGTCTCCTTTTGCCCAATATCTCTGGCTGCTATACTCCTCACTTTTCTTGGCAAATCCACAAATGATCACTTTTACCTTTATTGGTAAATTGGAGATTATTGACCAACAACTGAGACTGAAAACAAGAGGATAGAAATGAAAATATTTATTAGTCAGATACTAGGCTAGTGTTGATGATCTTAAGAGGTGGATAATGTTTTGGTTTTCTTGTTTTTTCACTCCTCTAAACCTTTCTGGAGTAAGAAGATGGCTTGTAGATGTGAATGTCCTGTTTAGTTCTTCTTCCCAAGGGGCAGCCTTGGGCTCTTAATGAGCATTTCCTTCACTTCTTTTGTACTTAATTGGCTGGACATGGAGGAGACGCAGTGCATAAACTCAGCAAATATTATTTATGTTCTTCCCGTAGCTGCTCTTTGGACACCTAGAGGTCATTAATTCCTTTGTTTCCAGTCAACCTGCCAGGAGCAGCTCCCCTGCCCAGTATGAGCTGCTCCCTCCATGGGGGCTGAGCCATTCCCACTGAGCTGTTCAGGAGGGATCAGGACTCCTGGGACATTGCTAGCCTTCTGCTGAGACTACAAGAGATATAGGTGATATGGCAATAATACAGATACCCAGAATTCTGTTTTTTCAACCTACCCCCCATATATTGACAGGGTTATCTGAAAGAGTGATATTATTAATTTTGTGGGGACATCAGGCCTTGCTAGCCTTGGTGGATGCTGCTGCGGAACAGGGAGTAAGAGCTATGCTGGGACTACAGATCTATCACGAAAAAGCCCAGAGCTGTTACTGCACCCTCCAAAACAGCCTCTGGTGATGGAAAGAAAATCAGCATCATCCTATGACACTGCTGTTCCTGTAGGTTGTGAATTTGAAAGAAGGCAGGCTGCGGAAGGGAGTTTGGAAATCCCTGCTCATCAGGAGTGAGACTATTTTTCTCCTTTAAGAACATTTGCTCAGCTTTTAAATTTCCAGTGTTTCCAGTTGCCATATCAACCTGAGAAATTTGCCTGGCAATTGATGGCATATTTTTCAATGGATGACTAAAAAACTTAGTTGCATCAAGTTCAGCATTTGTTTGCTAGAATTTCACTTAATGCTATTTTACTCCATTCCCAGTATTTTCTTTCCAGGCCATGTTAGCAGATGACCAAGGATCCCCACCCTTCCCCTGCCCTGGCACATCTCAAGTTCAGGAGTCCATGTGCAGAAGTCTGGAGCCAGGTCAAAATACAGCCAAACATCAGTAGCTGGGAGAAAGCCTGTGAGACACATCCTACAGGCTGGGAAAGCATCAACAGAAACACTCTGGCTGAAGGCAAGTGGCAGTTTCAGCTTTTTTGTTGGTCTGGAGAGCAGTTGCAGGAGGCAGAGTGGAGGAAAGGGAGGCTGTCTCTGGCTTTGCAGTTGGACAGTGTATTGGTGTTGTGAGAAGCTGCTTCTGCTTCCAACAGCACCAAGGTGGAAAGGAGCCTGCACCCACTCCCAATGGTACCCAGAAATCCCTGTGAGCCCCATCTGTTCACCCATGTCCTCTCTCCAGCCCATCCCAGGCCATGCAAGGGTCACTGGTGCTAATGGGGACAAATCTGCCCCAGCGCAGATGAATCTGCAGGGACTTTTCTGTGGTAAATATATTCTTTGGTTTGTTTTGGGCTTGTGGTGGGTTTTTTTTTTTTTCTTTAAAGGGAATAAGAATGAAAAACAAGAAAGTCAAAAAGCCCTGAATCTTTACCTTTTTAAAGTGGAGACACCGCCACAGCAGGACATAATGGCTCACTGTGGTGGTGGTGGTTTGCCCGAGAGCCTGGAGATTTATGTAATGAGAAACACAATTCCTGCAAAGAACATTGTTAAATCTTTTCAAAATTTCAGCTATAAGCCATTTTATTGCTAATAATATGGCTAGATTCTTCTTTTGAAGAATCTGGGAATGTTTGACAAGTGGGGAAAATGGAGAGGACTTGAGGCACCATAATCTGTATTTTCCATTTACCTTGCTTGAAGCTTGAACAACACATGTGCCACAAATGATTTGTTTATTCCTAAGCGCTCCCAAGGAGCCCAGTCTCCATTCTCAGGCATATAATGGCTATTCAAATGAAAGCTTTAATAGGTTGTTGCAGATCTGATACCAATGCAGTGAGAGAAAGAGATATGCAAATATTCAAAATTAAACAAACTAGCTCCTGCCCTTTGCCTTCAGAGGTTCAGCCTCAGATCTGGACAGTGTCACCAGTGCAATGAGCCTGCTAGACTCAGCTCTCTGGAGAATGAGTTCATTTTTTCCTTTCCCATCCCCCCATTTTGCCTTACAAAGCTTTCACTTGAAAGTGAAAGTTATCTTGCTTTTTCTGTCTGCAGCATTCATGGGGAAGAAGAGCCCCAATGAGGGCTGAAATACACAATATGTTCAGATTTGAGCCTGAGGAAGAATTCTGGGAGAAGATCCTCTGTGTTGGTTTGCTCCACATCTTAAAACAAGGCCTTTAACCTCAATGCCTTCTCCTGAGCATTTCTTCATGCTGTAGAAACAATTTTGGAAGAGTGATACAAACAAAAGTCCAATTAGGGGGTTGCAGTCTAAATAAAATCTGTTTCTGCCCACACCATAAGACAAATCAGGGGCTTCACTGGTTCGTAACACCAGTTCTTCTGTTTCTTTTTTGCTCCATGTCTTGTGTATATGAGTCAGGCCCCAAAGCCACTTCAAAAATTTAAAAATAACATGTCATCCACCTAACCATTGAAACTGTGCCAGCAGCTAGTGTGTGCACTGAACAGCAGTGAAAAATAATAATTTTACATTAAGAACACCATAAAGGTTTTTCAGTGCCTTCCAGGTTCTTGTAAAACTACTGTCATCTTGTCCAACCCTCAAGGCTTTTTGCACAATTATCAATTAGTTCTGTGGTTGGTTTTCAAAAAGGCAGTGCTGGAAACAGAGCAGCAAATCCCAGAGATGGAGGTGGAAGCACAGCTGTGCCTCCCCACAGGATGTCCATGCACACCTCAATTCTGCTCCTGGGGCACAATCCCTGGAGCAGCCCTGCCTTGCCTCCCATCTTCTGTGCTCTGATCACAAAAAGCTTTGAAGCAAAACTGGCCTCTTGTTCCATCATTATTGCTGGTGTACCAAACTTTATCAGCAGTAAAATATCTCGGGAGATCTGCAAACATCTGGAAAATCCCTGAGCTACAGGCGTTCAGCTGAAACTACAACTTCAGACATGAAGAGAGAGCTCAGCAGAAGGCATGAGGGGGATCTTGCTTTGGTGGGGTGTTTGGACAGTTCTGGCTGTAACAGGTACCGGAGTGTGTTGGAAGCAATGTAGGACGTGGGCATGCTCCTCAGAGATTTGAAGCTCTGCCTCACTGAAGTTAACCAAGGTTGGACACCTCATGGTTTCAGGGGGGAGGATCTGATGAGGGCAGATGAGGAAAAGGGCTTCAGAAAATAAATGTCCAACTTTAATTTAGCTAGTCTTTTCCTTCAGAACCCAGAAGGGGTTCAATTTGGCCCAATAGCCAAAATGATAGGGGAAAGAACATCTTCCTTTGCAAGTGTGAGCAATACCATACAGAAATGTTCCCCAAATCTGTGTTTTGTGAGACTGATTGGAGCTGTAGCCGAAACCTATATTTGAATGTGGCTAGACAGTGGAATTAAAGGTGATCTCTGGCCATGTTTAAACATGAACTGTGCCATAAGCTACTTAGAGGCTGTGGTTACAAAAGAATAGAAAGGGCTGACTCACAGTGGGAGAGCACGAGGCTGGTGGGTTCCCATGCCATGCTCTGCTTCTGGGGATCCTGAGCACCCCTGCTCCCCAAACACCTCCCTTGACACTGGCAGGTCGTTGGTATTTCTGAAAGCCTGACTTAAAGGCTGAAGATGAGAAGTGTTTCTTTTGGCCTGTCAGCAGCACAAGTGAGAAGAAAGAATGGAATTCTCCAAAGTTTTTCCAGAATGTGTGCCCAATTCAAACAGACTCATCCGGCTTCCTTGCAAGTGTGATTCCCAGATCACAGCTAAGTCAAGCACAGACTTCCTTAACACCATCTCCAATGGTGGCGTTAGTGTGCTGAAGCAGATTTGTATTTTTCTAATTAAAAAATATCAATTAAAAGCTGATACATCTCATGGGAAGCTCCTGATTTTGGCCCACCTAATTTTCAGTTTTATACATTATTACTTGGTCAGCATTTCATAATGAAATATATTCTGTTACAAAGAGGAGCACATGATTCTATAGGGGAAAATATATTAAGGATAAAATAATATTTAAGCATGAAACAAATCAGCATCTAACCAGTTTTTGTTTCTTTCAGACAGCCAGTTTTCAAAAATTGAGATTACCAATTTTGGTGCTGTTTAAGACTGGGGAGAAAATGCAAAATTCTAAAATGTCTGCAAGGTTGGAGAGCAGTTTTCCACTGAGCTCTCCTCAGATGAGATTGCAGAAATTCTTCTGTTTTCTCCTTCCTCCCTGGCTCTGCCACCAGGCAATTCTGTTCACACTGTTCTCCAAGACAAAATCTGAGCCAGGCTGAGATTTGTGCTGATGGTGAGTGCCTGCCTTTCTTTCTATTTTTCTTTCTTTAAATAAAACAATTTCCTAAGGCTTTGAAATGGGGCTGATAAAAAGCAGCTTTTAAAATGCATTTTAGTAAATAGTTTGAAACCAGACCATAAAGTCTCATAACTGTAGGTTTGCCCTTAATTATACCTCACTGACAGCCCATTTTCCTTCTCCTCTGCAACCAGTCTCCTTTTTCTTTAAGAGCAAAACATATTGTATGCTACTTTTGAAAGATTTGTGGAGTTTCACACAAATTCGACAAGATCTGTAGGTAAACAGTGTCACCTAGTGGATAACCGGCATCGATTTTCCCAAACTGGGGAAGAAGTTCAGCTGTGTGGTTTTCCATTTTGTCCTAGAAAAAATATTACCTCAAATTGGAAAGACCCCTGTACTGGGAAATTGGATCACTGCCAAATGGCTGCAAATCCAAAGTGGCAAGATTTGATGGCCAGCACCGAGTGGGACATTTGTCATGGGCATGGGCACAAATCCTGTCCCATCACCTATATCAGGTGTAAAGAGGAAGAACCAAATCTCCAGCTCAGTGCCTGTAGAGCAAAAGGTTGTAGCAGCACATCCTGAAATATTTATTTCCTGTATGTAAAGGTGTACTGGACTCCACATCATCTCCTGCACCATCAGCTGCCCCTCTCCAGGAATAGAAAACAAAAGGATATCAAGAGGAGTCTGCCATGTGATCAGCTGAGACTTCTGAGCAGTGAAAGTTAAAAAAACCCCCAAAACTGCAAAGTCCTTGGGGTGGGAGATTTGGCAGAGTATTGGAAAGCAAGAGAAAGAGTACGAGCTCCATGGAGAAATCTCTCACCCTGAGAGAGTGGGACGATAACTTTGGGGGTGTGGTGGCAGGTATCTATGAGAAAAGCTTCCTAGAGAAAGCAAGAGATAAGATAAGCCTTGGAGAGCCTTCTGAGTTAGAAGTAACAGGTTAGAAAATTGGGACACAAGAGCCTGAAACAAGAGTAAAGTGCTCTGGAAGGAAGGATATGCTCCTGAAAGTTACACTGAGGCTGGATGTCCTGAAGACCACTTGCAGCACTTAGGTTTCTGCTTTCTAACTAACTTTGCTGTCAGGATCCCTTGGAGTCAAGATGGATTGGAACCAGAGCACTGCAGGAAGAAATAAATACAAACAGAATTGAGACAAAAATGGGAAAGAGCGCTTCAGAATTAGGGAAACTCCTGAGGGAAAGAAAAAGGTAAATTCAAGTAGCAAAGGTAAGAACTCAGGTAGCTTGGTTTCTAAACAAATCAAAGACTGGCATTCAGCTGGCTTTGTGCAGGTTGGGTGGGAAGTGGAGGGTTTATGTTCCACTCTCACTACCCATCCCTGTTCTTCCTCCCCCTGTAAGGTCATCACTGCAGTTTGTTACAATTACATTTGGGTTTTGTTCTGAAAATCCCACTGATACCCTACTCTTTTCCTCGCATTGGACAAGAATATGAAGGAGAGCAAAAGCATGGTCCTAGAGATGGCTCTTCCATGTCCAAGAGGCAGCAGGTGGGAAAACCCAGGTGAAAATTCAGGATATTATCAGCATCTTCTTAACATAGACACAAGTCATGGAGAGGAGCAGGATTTCACTGGACTCCAGCAGGCTGCCTGTGAGTGTCCTCAGACTGAACATTTATAGCCAGGTCTTACATTGATGTGGCTTTGGTCAAAAGCAATCAGCCAGAGCATCCTGAAGAATGTATGGATATATGTTGGAATTATATAATATATATTATATAGATATATGTAGTTAAAATTATAAATATCCTATTTTGATAAGTTAGGAAGCTCTAGCACTTTGTTATCTTCCAAAGAAGAGGAAAATAGTAATTGATTCTTAGGGCAGATTGTTCTGCTAAGTTTGTGTTTGGCCTCTGGTTCTTCATTTTTGTCATGTGTCAAATGGATGGTCTGGCATTGTTCTCCAAAGGTGCACACTCTTGCACACCCACTCACACTCATGCACATTCTTGCACACCAGCTCACACTCTTGCACACTGGGTAGCAGGGTAGGAAATTAATGGGGCAGCCAGGAGGAGGTGGCACCACTTCTGTATGTGTACAACTTCAGCCTACAATGGTTTCATTCCAACACCTTTCCCTACAGGAAATGCAGCAAATACTCTGATTCTTGCTCTAAAAGCAGCACTAAATGGGATGGCTGAAGCTGAGAATATTTTCCCATCTCCTGGAAAGGGTTAGACACACAGCACTGAGGTGGGTGAAGTGTGTGATTGCCATCAGACTAAGCAGCCGTGTTCAGCTTGTCTTGGATTTCTTTATATGAGACAAGGGATGATTCATAAAAGCAAATGCTGAGGCCACACAGTTTGTCAAGGCTCTAGTCTAACCAGGTGTAATGATTGAGGTTTTGCAGAGGAGGTACAGTTAAGGCAAAAAAATAACAGATCATGGGTCAAATCCATCCCTGAGGCAACTGCAGCATCATCAGTAGGAGTTACCCACGTGTGAATCTGGCCCCATGTTCCTCACTCATACAATAGAGCAAGATCCCTCCTGCAGCAGAATCAATTGGAAAAAGGAGATGGGAAAAATGCTTCTTTTTTGACCACATTAAAAATAATCACTTTTTTGTTGCACAATGGGGCAGAGAAAACCAGTCCTGGAAACCAGAGTACAATTTCCTCAGCATGTCATGGGGAAGGGAGAGAGGGGGGAAATTGGCATAACCAAGACGTTTCTTTCATCTCTGTTCAGTTCTAAATGATGCAGGGAACAGGGGAAAGCACCTAGATATCTGTATATCTGTATCTGTCTATATCTATGTAAATACCTAGATGATCTCTTCCCTTTATCTGTATCTATAATCTATACATAATATTTGGATATCTATAGATAACTACTTCATTTCCACAAACACAGAGTGATTTAGGGAAAAAAAAAGGACTATATTCCTTCTGTTGATTTGACTGGATGTTTAAAATAGTGAAATAAAAAAGATTAAATATGGCGTTTGGTGTCTCAGCTTTTCCTTCCCATTTGGCAGGTCAGGTGTATTTGTGAGGTCTGTGGGAATGTAGAAAAGTCATCTGAGGGAGAAAATTGTTATTCACTAAACATTACTAATCATTCTTTCACACTAAACAAACACCACTGAGAGATTTTTTAGCTATATAAAGGTGGATTTTTTGTTCTTTCCCCTTTTCCCTCTCTTCTCCAGCTAATGATACAGATGTGCAAAATACAGTATGACATCCTACTAAGCATTAGGTGCAGCATTTTGCAGGTGACAGGATCCAGGTCTGAATCCAAAATAAAAGCACAATAGCCTGAAAATCATCTACTGCACACTGCTAGCACTTCACAACCTAAATGGCAGGAAGAGGAATTTTTACAGTCATGGAATAATCTTTCCAGCAAAATTTGTATTCCAGCAGCAGTGAGGTCCCCTCTGAGACTGTGGTGCTGGTGCAACTGCCTACTAGAAGAGAACACAAATTAATCACATGAGACATAAAGGTGGAAGAAAAAGATACCATTTGATCTGGAATTCTTACACCTAGGAAACTCAGAGTGCTTGAGACAACTCTAGTGGAAGAAGAGACTAGACCCACTCCTGCACCCCAGAATCCCAGCCGGAGGAGTCTGATGCTTCCCATCTCCCCTCTCCCAGCACTACTCCTCTCAGAAGGCCTTTGCTGACACATCCAGGGAGTGCAGAGCTGTTCTTCCACCCATTGCACTTCAACAAACCCATTCACACCTAAACCTGCTCATTTGTCCTTGGCGCAGCAGCAGAGCACAGCAGAGTGAGGGGCTCCAGGGGCTGGTGTTCAGCTCTTTCTGCAGGAGGACACCCCACTCCTGCAGCTTCTGCTCCAGCCTCCTCCATGCCATGTGTCCCACCAAGGGGGATAAACAGGAATTGTGGCAGCTGACAGCAGTGTTTTCTGGGGAGTTACCAGAGAAGTAGCCCAGCATTCCTCACTGGGTACTTGTCTGAAAAGGAGGACAAGGAATTCTTTGTAAAGAAAAATATTAATGGCAGCCCTGCTGCATTTATGCCATTAATTGTATATTTTTTAAATAAAAATCAGGATGATTACCTCTGCTGACTATATTTCACTTTGGGTCTTAGAGCACAGGTGACAACCATCTGCTGACAGGGGTGGTATATTTGTCATTGCTTTAGCTGGAGATTTCCTATCCCATATGGGGTGGCTGGGCTTTCCTCAGGCTCAGCTGCTAAGCCACTGCCCTTCAGGAGTCAACTCCCAGTACTGCAGCATTCCTGTTTTCTTCCTTTGAGAGGTAAGAAAATTAAGGTGACAAATTTACCTTATTTTGAGCCCATGGCCAACAATTTTCTTGTGACATGGCTATGAGTCCTCCACCTCTGAAGAGGGCCCGTTTAATTTATTTTAACACGTTGGGGTTTAATTCTCTGGACGGAATTTAGACCCTCTTTGCAACAAATCTTTTTTTCTGTCCTGTTGCCCTCTGTTTTTTTCTTGTGTCAGTGAGCAGACATCAGCTAAAGCAAACAGAAGCCCAATGTAGTTTTTATAATTGCTCTAGTAATAAAGTAACTAGTCTGAAATTAATCTTTTTGGGTCAGCTGTGCTCATTCGCATTGCAAAACACAAGAGCCTCTCCAGAGCATTTTTACTACACTCATAAAGAAATAATGGAAAACCAAGAATGGTTCCTAGAGAAAGGATAGCACAAAGCGTGAGCAAAGTCTGGCTACAGTTCCACTCCTGATCTCTTCTCGTGACAGAACAAAGTAGGACAGTGCACTTAAAGTACATCTATTTTACAATGAGACTAATAGCTGCTTAGCTGCTGTGATATTAAAATTCTGTCCCTGAGCTTTAGGATTAACACCCTGTTGGAAGCACCTTGAGGAGCTCGCACCGCTTGGCTCTGCAGCTGCCACAGGAGCACTGCCCACACCAGGACTGCAAACTGCTGTGGCTGGTGCTTTCTACAGCACTGAGTGTTTTGCCTTGAAATATTTTGCCTCTAGAGAAGACACACTGGAATTTTCTGAAGCAGAACATGGCATTACATAAATCTGATGTTTTGACATACGCATATTTTTAGGCTTGTGTAATTCACTGAATTCCACCCAAGTGTTTCATTTCAATACCTCAGAATTATCATTTGTCGGTCAGTTTTAGGCGTCTTCAGAAAGATCTTGTTTTTCCCATTGCTTCATTCCCCAGGAGTCCCAATGGAGTTTCCATGGAAGATCCTTAGCATGAGGGGCTGGTGATGACATGACTTTTGTCAAAAGTGATTATAAGGATCGTGCTGTAAAGTTGCTGTTTTGTGGCCAAAACATGCCCTTGCAATTATCCACCAGCAATAGCTCCTGGCATCTGTGGGAGAACACAGCCTTGCAATGAGGTGGGTTAGCACTAATTACAAGATGTTTATTCAGTGTAAGTAAAATACACTGTATTTTACTCATTAGCACCCAAAATGGCACATGCAATTGGAGCAACATACTAATCCAAATAGGGGATTACAGCTAAGCAGGGTGCTGAACTGTCTGCAGATAATTTATACCTAACCAAGACGCTCATTTACCCTGGTAAGAGCATGCACCCACCCAGCAGTGCTGGGAGAGAGGGATCTCATCACACTTTAGAGAAGTATCTTTTCCAGCAGCAAACACATCAATGCCAATAAAGTCAGATGACATAGGAGAAGACCCAGCCTCTTTAATGTCATTAATGTGTTTGCTATAGGAAGAGATACTTTATTCACTTAAGGATACAAGGGCCTTTCATCAAGCTTTTCTTCAGCTGATCCCCTAATAACTAAAGCACAGTAAAAATATAGTCTGTTTTCTCATGTCTTGTGTTTGCTGAATCTTTCCCATGTCCATAATCAGGGCTGATGCTCAACTGGTTTATAAGAGATATATTATGAGATCATAGGCGGGTTCCATAAAATTCACACCCAAGTGAATGGATGTTTTTATGACTGATGAAGCTTTAAATGATTAGGAAACAGTCTCAGCTCAAACTGAAATGGTTATTATAATCCACGATTAAAATGTTTTCTCAGCAGTTTGTGCTATTGAAGTTCACGTGTACATTATTTGCCAACCCCTTACTGTGCATTTCACCAAGCTACCTGCAAATCAGATGGAGAGCACTCTGAGCCTTCTAATTGCTCTGTTGAAAATGACTGAGGAAGAAGCAGACCAATAGAAAAAGAGGGTGTTGGGCTTATTAACCCACAGGTGGGATCGCTTTCTGTGTATCAAGATGGAGGAGAGGCTATAAAAGGAGGAATGGAAGGCATTTTTGTCAGAAATTATCATGAGTAATTTGGGACAAAAAAAAAGAAATTGAGCATTGAAATTCTTAAACAGGTAAGAGTTACTGAATGGGATGCATTCATTCACTTGGTTTACAGTTTAAAAAAATAGTAGCTATTTGAATTTTAATCAGTTCTTCCTTTTTTTTATGACAATAGTTTTACTTCTCTTGGTCTAAGACATATTTTTGGAGTAAACCTCATTTTCTAGGGAGCTCTGGAGCTTTGTTTTGCATTTTAGTGTTTAGGACCCAATGCTGTTTTGGTGGAATGACCTGAGCTTTCTGCTAGATGCCCACCAAGTTGCTTTCTTGCTCCTCTCCTCAATGGAGCAGGGGAAGAAAAAATGTAAAAAAAGCTTATGGGTGAAGATAAAGATGAGGGGATTACTTGCCAATCAGCATCACCAACAAAACAGAAAGAATTCATCTTTGGGGAAAATAATTTAATCTATTTTCAATTTAAAAACAGAGAAAGAAAGTAGGAAATAAAAACACCCTCTCCACCTCACCTGTGCTCCCCAGACTCAACCTCACTCCTTCATTCCCAATTCTTCCACCCCCTCCCCATATTTGGCACAGGGAGATGGGAGGGGGGAATTTGTGGTCAGTTCACAGCACTTTGTCCTTGCCACTCTTGCACTGCCCCAGCAGGGCTCCCTGCCATGGCAGGCAGAAACTGCTCCTCTGTGGCACCAGCTCTTCAAGAGCAGCCCCAGCACGGGCTGTAGCTTCCCTCAGGGCACAGCCCCTGCTGCAGGGTGGCTGCCTGCTCCCATCTTGGCCTTCCTGGGCTGCAGGGAACAACCTACTTGAGCATGGCCTTCTCCATGGGCCTCCATGCCTGCAGGGCTGTTTCTTCTGCACTTTTTTCTCACTCCTGTCTCTTGTAGCTGTTGGGCAGTGCTTGTTACTCTCTAGATGTGCTTTCGCAGAGGTGCCACCAGCATTGCTGCTGGACTCAGTTTTGGCTGTCCTTTTTGGAGCTGGCTCTGTCTGGTACTGGGGCAGCTCCTGGCCTCTTGTCCCAGGGGTCACCCCTGCAGACCACACTGTGCCACATAAACCAAATGTCCTGATTCACTCACTATGGTTTTGTGATTGAGGAGGGGGGAGGAAATCCTGAAATCATGCACATATCTGTTCTGTGTTTATGCTTCACTACGTTTAGTCTCTTGACTAAACACATGTCCTTGTGCATGCTCTGCAAGCTCGTTTTATCAGCTGTTTCTTCCTATTAGGTGTCCATACTAACAGGTATTGCTATGCAGTGAAATCTCATAGTGTTCTGGGCTTTTTATGTGGCTGGTCACTGTGCCCTAACCCTAGATGTATGCACTGAATAACCACATTGTTCATTTATAATGTCCTTGGCTTTTCTATAGCCTTGTCCCTATGATGTTACTTGTGGACACAGTGGGCTGGATTGAAGACAGTGAAGTTAAAAGTGGTGATGTATGCAGCTATGTAACTGTGAGAAGAAATGTATTGATTCCCCATACCTCCTTTTCTGACCTCCTGTAAGGTGTTTCATCATGTAGGACATCATGGAGATCTTATATTTGTTACTTAACATACATTGAAAGGTCTGACTTCTCTTCCTTGCTGGCTCTCTGAATGGGAAAAGCTGTTGTTAACATGTCTTGTGTGTCAGAGATCAGGCTGCTCATGATAGCTCATGAAGCTTTGAACATATATAGTAATAGAGAGAAATGGCAAACTGTTATATTAATGTAGCTGAAGCACAAAAAGTGAAACTATTGACCTTGCCAGCTCTGCATTTGGGGCAAATGTTACTGCAGTGAACAGAGTAACTTTAGCTGATGTTAAACAGAAGTTGTTTTGAATTTTGGCTTGTGTATTTATCTCTGGTATAGATAAATGTGAATGCCTGAGAAGGGCTGAGCAAATTGCTAAAGATAGCTGCAATTTTGTACATGTCAATTTTTTTTTTTGTGAAGACTTTGCTTGTAGACAAAAAGGCCAGTAATGAAATAGAAGCAAAAATTTTTTCCATGGGTTTCTAAGTCACTGAAAAAGTGTTTGCTAATCAACTTCCTTTTCTGAAATAATGTTCTTTTAAATCAACAAAACAAAAAGGCCTTTGCTATTGCTCTTACCTGACATGGAATTGGTATTCCCCAAATGGAACCAGCAGGTATCCAGTGGGTCATTCAGCACAGCTCCTGACCTCCCTCAGAGAAAAGATCCTAAGACTTACAGTGGCTGCTACCTGGAGTATGTAAATGACACTGCAAAAATATACGTCAAGAGATATTAATAAGGCTGTCTTGGGAGGTGTGTATGAGCTACAGGGAGAAGCAAAGTGTTTAGCTGCTTTCCATTCCTTCCACCCAAATCCAGTATCAAAATCAGCCTTGTAGGGGAAGATATAGCTTATCAATAGGCTGCTTCCCAGAGGTGCTATGTGCCTGCCCAAGGCCTCTGCTTCATGCAAGCACCTCCTGCCCCATAGTTGATGTACATGGCCTCTCTGTGTGTGCAGCATCACATTTGCTGAAGCAGCTGCTTCCCTAGCAGGGGATGAAGATATTGGGGGTCAGAGGTGCCCAGACCCCACACTTGGCCAGCCAGCTGTGGGTTTGTGTGGCTTGCACTGCTTGGGGCAGCCCAGAAACACTGTCCCTGCCTCTTCCACAAGGGAAGCCTACGCAGCTGAGCCCTGTGCTGCTCCCCAGTCCCAGGCCAGGAGTCTCAGTCAGCCCCTGGACACGGCTCCTCGGGCGCGGGGAGCGTTCCGGGGAAGCCCGAGCCGGGGCCATTAGTGCTGTGCTGGCAGCAGCTCTGTGGATAACGAGAAGCCCTTCTGCCTCACTGCTATTAAACTGCTGCCTTTTCACG
This sequence comes from Zonotrichia albicollis, assembly GCF_047830755.1. Lineage (NCBI taxonomy): Eukaryota > Metazoa > Chordata > Aves > Passeriformes > Passerellidae > Zonotrichia > Zonotrichia albicollis. Next base: position 34,479,890 of record NC_133827.1, on the reverse strand, counting down.
AGAGGAATCCTGAATCTTTCCTCAAACCTAAACAAAAAAGTCAGTCTTTTATTCGTTTCATCATTATCTAGGGCTGCCACATTCAAATGATGCTCCAGCAGTCCCTTCATTTCCGAGTGCACACGTCGAGAAGGGATTGGAAGCCTTTTGATTAAGAATAAGAGGTGATGACACTACAACCAGTGCAGGGTTGTCATCATTACCATGTACCTGCACTTCCACAGAGCTCTCGCTCTGGGTTGCCTCTGATATAAAGCTGCTGTACTCTGTGCCCTAATTGAATGGAACTATTTTATAAACACGCATTCCCTGAATCCCAGAAAAGATCCTTTTAGAGGGGAAGATATGGGGAGGGTGGTGGGGAGGTGAGGAGCTAGATGGGCTCAGTTCCTGGCAGACCAATTTTGTCTGTGAGAGAGATTTCTTTGTTCTCTGCAAAACTGCTTGTCGTCTACGAGCAGATATCGTGGGGTTTTATTCCCCTGCAAGTCAAATGAATGATCTGACCACCCACTTTTAATCCTGTGATTTTCTGCTTTTGGCCTGGATTACAAGTCACCTATGGCCACCTTTAGAGCATAACAGGCTCTAAGTTTACACAAGGCACCTAAGGGAAAAACATCCCTTCCTCCCTAGCCCTGTTTAACTGTTCACATCTGATAATTTAACTGTGTGGCTTGGTCACAGTAATGACCTTTTGGTAGCAGCACAGGGAGGAAACCTGCTGTCTACCCACCAGGATGCTCTTGTGTGTCTCGTGAGGTTGTATTCATGTTGCATCCTAAACCCACACTGCTGACCATGGGAGTGACACTCTGCAGAGACTTGTTAGGCAGTGTCCCTCTTTTCAAGCACTCTGTGCTCACACTCTGGAATACCCACTGGCGATTTACTGTTTTCCAGGTTAACTTTCAAGTGCTGATTTTGACCCATATTCCTGTCCTGGCTATTTCTCTGTTCCTGTGTGACACAACTGCAGCTGTAGCGAGTACAAGTGCTGTACCTGAGCCTCGAAGGATGCTGGGCCAGTGCCTTGGCGCAAACTTGTCCCCCAGTTGCAGTTCAATAGTTAAACTAATTCTCTGCTATCTGTGTGTTTAAAGGTGAAAGGCTTTTATTGTTAAACAAGCTTTCCCTAGAGCCTACGTTTTAGTAAGAATACTCTAAAACTGCTGTATGAAATTATATTAATAGACAACAAAATTACAGCCAATTTCTGGTACTATTTCAATAGCTGTGTATGAAATTTACTGCATAAGGGATGTTGAGTTAAAAGTGGTCAGAGGAGCTACTTTTATCTTGGCTTACATATAGCATTACATTTACACCTGAACACAGGGTGAATTATCATCCAGAGGAGTTGAGAAGGAATCTCTTTTCTCTGGGAATGGCAATTATATTTGATTAGGTACATGGGAGCTTTTTCCTCTCCTGGCCAAGGAGCTGAGGGCAGTGCTTTGAAGACACCCAGCCTCATGATCAAGGTGTAAAGCATAATGACAAATGTGAAGTTCCTGCAGGGTCAGAGTCAGCTACAATAGTTCAGGGGAGAGGGCATCGGACTGGGACTTAAGAGGCTTGACTCGACTGCCCTGTTCTTCCACTGGGCTGCAGGACAAATCACTTCCTTTCTGTGCCACAGTTTCCTTATCTGTGAAATGGTGGTAATGAGCCTTTCTTCTTCATTTCTCTTTGTAATCGCTCCAAGAGCTGCAGGTAAAACATGCTATACAAGCACTTGGTATTACCGTGTTTGATTTGTGGGATTTTTCTGTGTGATATCCTAACGCAAGCAGTTGTTCCAGATTTGCACACATGAGCTCAAGGACTGTGGTGTTTGTCATCCTGCTGTTAACAGCTCTTCCCTGAAATCATTTGGATGTAAAGGTAGTACCCTGGGTTTGTTTTTGTTAGGATATCTGCAGCCTGCAATCTTAGTGCAACAGGATTTGTTAGTGAAGCATAGCCCTCGAACAAAAGCACCCAGAGGATGTGCCTTGTCAGATGCTCTCCTTTGCACAAGGAATCCCCAGGTCCTTTTGCCTCTGGTATCTGCTAGTCCCCCGTTGAGAGCCCTCCATGCCTGTGGTCATCAACAGTTTGCCAACATGAGGAGGGGGAGGAAAAAAATCCCCTTGACATGTGTAGTAACCCAAGCCTCATTCCAAATGTGTTTGCTCAAGCATTGTTAAGGTTTCCCTTCTTCCCGTCCCCATCACTTCTCCCCTCAACCTGCCTTTGTTTCAAGATGGGAGGAGGCTGCTGGAGGGGTGGGGGATTTCTGTGGCAGTGCCTGCTGTGATCGGGGCACTCTTTGTTTGACAACGTGTGCAGAGTCCTGGCAGCCTCTTGCTAATGAAATGCCTCGAGAGGCAGAGTCCTAATTGTGAGGTGATACCCCAGCGAGTGTCAGAGCAGGCAGGGTGTGCATGATGCTCTTTAGTTTGGGTCATTGGAAGTGAGAGATGCAGGAGGATGGTAGATTAGTTCCTGCTGAAACCTGAGATGCTGCCTGTGTTGGTGAATGTCACCCAGAGCTCTGCAAATGCATTCAGACAAAATTGCTGAAATCTTGGGTTTCAGGCCTAAGTGACCACAACAGGCACTCGTAGTTCCTGCCTGTGGAATAAACATTTGCTGGGCACATTTCAGCTTAATAATACTTTGTGCAGCAAGCAGTCTCTCAGCACCCTGTGTCTCTTCTCAGTGTTGTGACAATCCAAAAGCTACTCAGAACACAACTATGTCAATAGCTCCTAGAATTGTTTCATTAATAGATTGCTTAACTTCCCTTGACCAGATGTCAGGGTGCCATATTTCCTTGTTGAATGTATTTTTATTTAAAATGCTGACTTTCCCCTGTGTGTCTTGTGGAGCTGAACAGTAGGGCAATAATGGGAGATGCAGCACATGCAGCCTTTCTACTGATGTAATATACAGAGAGTGCTTGGTGCTATTGGTGACCTGAAATATAAAAAACATTTTCCAAGGAGACATTTCCTCTCCTCCATGTGTCGAGCTCATCTGCTGAACACCATTTTGGAGCAGAAGCTCTACAACATTGACCAGTACTGTGGGTAAAAGATCTCACTCTGATACAATGAGATTTTTTTAGGGGTGAATAGATTCTCAGGATTTCCAACAGAAAACCCTGCTTGCGGATTGAGGTCTGAGCCAAGTCTCTTAACTCCTAGTCCAATATGTCACCTGCAATGGGATCTTGCTCCAGGGTTGGATCTCCAGGATGCTACTACACTTTTGTGCCAGAGGACTGCTTGGAGCAAGGGATGTGTTTTGTGAAAATGAAACTGTGACTGTAAAACACTCATAACAAGGTGAGGACAATGGAAAATACTATGGCTCCAAGGTTATGAATACTGTGAAGAAGTGCTTCTCTTGCATTTTTAAGGCCTTTCTGCAGAATTTAACCCTCAAATCAAATTTCTCCTCCCGTTTCCAAAATTTATAGAGCCAACCATGAAATTAGGGACATGTCAACTGGAAATAAGGAAGCATTTGACTTTGACACTAAAATTAATTAAACTGTTATTACATTGATCTCTGCAGCATCTGTTCCACTTGTATGCAGAAATGCTGGTGTGCGCTACGGGGCCATTTCATACTGGTGGAATTGGATGCTGTGATCAGCCATATGCTGATAAAATTATTCTTTTGTCAGCATGTCTGCCTGGAATTGCTTCAGGAGCTGGAAACATTCAAAGCAACAATGCTCAGTGCTGAGTGCTTAAGATTGCTGATGTGAAAGGGACTTTTGGTGTAGTTCCACACTCCACATACACTTCATACCTCACAGGCTGGCAAGCCTGTTCCTGTGTAAGCAGCTAAAAACTGACTTTTAAGGCACTTCAGTTTTGATATTAAACTTTGTTTGCTGCATGGGTTATAACTAATGTTTACAAAGATGCATTCAACTCTAGTCCAGTTAAATCTGGTTCTGTTGCCACTTTAGGGGAGGTTGGGTCAGATCCCAGAGAAGTTGGGGTAGAAGAAAGCTGATGTAAAAACTCTGCTGACTGTGTCAGGTGGAAGGTATCAGTAATTAGGTTTATTTGTTGGATGGTCCTTTGTGACCTCTGTTTTGTTTGTGCAGCTTATACAGAGATCAATCCCAGGCACCAAAATCCATCAGAATATAAAAGGTTTGTGAGGTAAACAGAGCTACTTTCACACTTTCCTCTATGGTTTGCATCCAGAATTTGCAATGAGTCTCCATTTCTCAGTGCACAAAGAATATGAGATTTATCAGATGCAGGGAGGGGAACTGGAAAGAAGAAAATTGAACCAGCCACTGCACTGGTTTGTAATGAGTAATGATAGAGGAACTGGCTCAGTCCTGAGGTCATCTGCATTCCTCCCAGTGTAGCCAGCATGGCATATGGAGCCTTGTTGTGATTTTTTAAAAAAAAATTATGTGGGCTAATTCCATCCATGGGTCAAGACACCCTGATGATGAGCAGAGCCTCATCTGATTATCTGGGTACTGTCCATGTCAGTAATTATTCCCTGAATATGCACCTGAAACACAGCTGTTGCTTGCTTTTTTTTTTTTAAGGAAAAGTGGCCATTTAAAAACGGGTATTGTGCTGGAGAATTTTCATAGTTTCTGTTTACAGTTGAAAGCAATTCTCTTCAAGCCTTGAAAAGGATGTAATTATTTGCTTTTACAATTAAAGCCGTACAAGCAGTGAGCTATTGTTGCATGGTTCTTGAAAACATGCTCTTGCTTTTGATGACTGTCATATCTTTAATCAGTTAATTATCATCACTGGTTTAGGATAAAAATGCCCAAGTAAACAGAAATGCCTGCTCTTTAAGGAATTCATCTGAATACTTTTTGCACTGTTGGGGCTGTGCAAAAGCACCAGGCTCTGGCTCAGCCTCAGCCCCAAGCCCTGAAAGGCTGGTGCCTTGTAGGGACTCCATCAGATGTCAGCACAAGGCATTTGTCTGTCGCCAGCTGAGTGATTAGCTGACACAGCTCCTCACTCTATGGGTCACTGGCAAAACAGACAGGCTCAAAAATGTAAGACATTTGTTCCAATTCCTCCTGCATGTCTTGCCTTCTTCATTCAGCTATCAGCTCACTTGGCTGGTGCAGGCAAAATAACGCATGTTGACACTTAAAACAAGCTGCTCAAAAATAGCCACTCACCTCATTGTAGGCAGAAATACTGACTTTTTTTGGAGGGGATTTTTTTGTTTTTGGTCTTTTTTGCTGTGTCTGGTAGAAAGGAATGGAGAGGGAGCTCCATCTTGCATTGTGAGTGCTGTGTGTGCCCTCACTTGCACCTGGGTTACTCAGTAACTACACTGAGTTCCTGGCCTCAATTTTGTATCCTGGTTTCACAGTGGTAGGAAAACCCACATTAGCCCACAAAGCTGGTTTTAAGAGACAGGTATAGCTTTTTGTCTTCAGAAGTGCAGCTTTCTGATGCCACACTGAAATGAGAAATTTGATTTTATCAAATTGCATTTCAGGCTTGTCCCTCCCACCTCTTTTACTCAAGCAGAACCTGTGTGAACTATAACAAAGGGATAATTTGGTAGTTTAAAAAAATTATAATGGTAATGTTGTAGTCCTGTAGATAAGAGGTATAAATGAGTGTTATTATTGTGACCTGTAACTAGCCATAAAATACTACTGCCCAAAGACAGTAATAGAAAATACCAAAGATCTACAGTGGAGCTGATGGCTTAAGAAAGAGACAGTCCTTTCTTGTTACAGCACAAGGAAAAAAAAATTATCTGCTTTGCTTAATTAAAGTTGCATTTGGCACTTAGGAGGGTTAAAAGTTGCTTTCCATTTAACATTCAATTTCTTTGAGAATTACCTCCATGATGCTACATGGCATTTCAGGGCCAGTTTTCTTGTATTGCCACCCCTCCACTCAGGGCATGTGATTCTCTCTTGAAGTGTTTATGGCTGGTGATGAAAGCTAAAGGTGGGCTCAAGGTTATCCTGCTAGCCAAAAACTTGCCTACATGGAGGCAGGTAAAGAGCAGTTTTCATGAAATATAAAGGAGGCAAGCATGATTGAAAGTTGGGGGATATATTTAGATAGAACAGGATCGTGTCCTGTGTCTAGTTTCCATGGTGTCAAAGTCTTAGCTAAATCCTCATATCATAAAAATAAAAGTAGACAGAAATGCACTGTTTTAATGTGTCAGAGGGGCAGTAGGATTTGAAGATCTTGTCAACAGAAAAAACAGACCAGTATTATTCTTTTGTAGGAATCAGCACACAAAAGCTACTACTCAGTTGACCACAAATACAAATGTTGAGAGACACAAGTCAAAGAATGTTTTGTGCCGTGTGTGTAAAGGATTTTATGTAACATACACTGGGCTTAAAGCACCCTGAGAAAGGCCCACATTCTCCTAATATTAAGGGTTTAACTTCAGGCTGAGAGGGAGCAAAGTTGTTCAGATCCTTAAAGCAAATGTTCTGTTGTATTGGTTGTGAGAAAAAGACATGCAGCATCCCAGGGAGAAGCAAGGCAAAGGAAAATACATCCCACTCCTCCATGCAGGCCCCCAGTCAATTTACCACTCTTTTTTTCATAAATCTTAGCAAATATCAGTGGCTGAATTTCAACATACCCCTCTGGTGTTTTTCTTCTCTCCCCAGAAGATGTGAATACTATGAAATGCACGAATTCTTTATTCCTCCTCTTTTAAACCTGAAGAAGAGGAGAAAATTGATCAGAGGACACATTGCTGCTTACTTGCATGTGTCTGTGAGCAGGGTTGAAAGCAAAGATGGCCTTATTTTGATGAAACCCTTGTGTGCACACTGCAGTATTTCAGCAGTCCTGTCCTCAAGACTACTGAAGTTACACAAGTCTGGGGCTGCCAGGGACTCTGCAGTAACAAGCTGTGGCTTTGCACTCGGGCTAATTACTGCTGAAGTCCAAGGGAGCTGGATTATTTCCTGCCAGAAAGTGCTTGAGCTGCAGCAGAATGAATTCTGTGTGCAAAACCATTTGTGTGGGTTTTACTGTTTTCCATCCTGAACCCTGAAACTGAGGCAGAGCAGAATTAGGCAATTTGCCAGAGGCTGAAGAGAGGCACAGACTACAAGGGGAGAGGGGTGGGGCTGGTGACTCCCAGGACACATTCATCCCTTGGCAGATTGTGCTGTCCTACCAGCATGCATTGCAAGGAAAATTAACTACCTAAATGAGATGATTTTGAAAGGACTTTTTTTAGCATCTCCCTCTGCTGTTTTTTTGGTAGATGAAAATATGGGAAGTTAGCCAAAACTGTGTTCCTGTAATGGCCAAATGCTATTCAAGCACCATGACTAATGAGAGCAGGATTTGGCCCTCTGTTTGCCCTGTGCTCTTCTCTCTGCTCTATAATACGTGATGGTGGATCAGGTGTTACTCACCACTGCTCAGAAAACAGGAGAGGCATATTCACAAGAGAAGCTCTAAAACTCATTGAATTCACTGTTAATTAGGGAGAGGAGAGAGCCCTGTGCCTAACACTTTTGCTGAATTCTTGCAAGAAAAAGTCCAGCTTCAAGTGTATTTAAATTTTTACTGCCAAGTTAAACCCTTGCACCAAAAAAAAAAAAAAAAAATTCTTACAATAGAAATGCTGACAGGTCCTTAACTATAGTAGCAGTAGCAGTCTCTGCTATAATAAAGATGTTGCATGTTATCAATAATCCTCTTTTTGCCTGAATCCCTGTCTTTTTAAAGAGAAAGGGCTTACTGACTGGGCAAATCTATTTATAAATTTTGTCTTGGCACAAGAGGAGCATATCGACTATGCAGTGGAGATCTGGGGAGGCAGCTGGCCTGACTGCACGCAAGCAGCAAGCTGAGTGTCAAAGCAGAGCACTTAAATTTTCTCTCATTCCTCTAAAAGAGGGAGTAGGAGGAATTAGGAAGGAAAAAAAAAGCTTTCCTTTGAACGAGGCAGGGTCAGAGGAGCTACAAAAGATTGAGTAAACTGTCACCCTTGGCTCAGTGAAGAGCTTTGAAGGGCTTTCACAAGCTGCTCACCAGTGGACGGAGTCATCTGAACTGGGAGCCAGGGTGTGCATGCATTGACAGCCCGTGCTGAGGCACGTGTGCCAGGGCAGCCCGGCTGATAAGGACAGCTCTTCCTGCAGCTTGCTTTGCATAAAGCTATGGAGGGGTAAAGCTGGAAGGGAAAGAGATAAGATCTCAAGAACAACACTTTTTTTCCCCTCTCTGTGTCATTTTAAAAGGGTGTTTTAATTTGGATATTCTATGGTGGGTTTCACATCTCTTCACTCCCACGCAAAGTCTTGCAGAGAAGATGATGGACATATTTAATCAATAGCACAAACTAGCAAAAAAGTGTTGAAGTCCTGTCCTTTATCCTTTTTCAGATTAGTAATAGTCTAATAAAACTGGACTTTTTCCCTTCAAACGGTAAGAAATAGAGATGGCAATACTCCTTAATGTTCCTGTATACCTGCAACCATGCAATACCAAATAATTGTCTAATTTTCCCAGGACTTAGGCCCATTCCTGTGTGATAGAGAATAAAGCCACCTAGATGTTTACTGAAGTGGCTGTATTCCTGTGAGAATCAAAGCTTTGTGAGTTTATTCTTTCTCCTTTCTGCAGTTATGAATGGTTTTGAAAATCCCACTCTGAATGTATATGGCTGTCCTCTATTACATGGATGTCAAATTTCCCTCTTCTTATACCCAAAGGCTAAAGTTTACTCAAAGCAAAGAACAGCAAGGATCACATTGCTCTCTCCAAAATAGCTTACAACATGCAACCAATAAGTAGGTCACTTATCTGAATGGGATAGTGTATAAGTAGCATGTTTGCCACAAGAGACTTATGAGGCAGTCCCCTATGGTGCACATATAATAGTGTGTCAGTCTGATTCAATTCCCACTGATGTTTCAGCCAGACCTTGGTTTAAATGGGGCTGGATCAAGGGGTGTGCACACGTATGAACTGTGGATGGGCCTTTTTCCACAAGGGCTTACTGAAGTGGCTGGGGATGTCACAAAAGGCCAAAATTGATTGTATAACTTTTTTCAATCTTCACAAACTACTTGAATGATCCAGACATATTCCTGCAGAAAATGCAGGGGAGGAGAATAATGCACATGGCAGTGTTAGCTTGGGGCATCGATGAACTGTTCAAATCTTGCAGATGACCTTACTCTGACCCTTTTAGCAACTAAAGAATTTCTTTTAGGTTTGTCTTCATTCTCTGCTGGCTTTGGAAGGATTGCTCAAAGTTAGGAGGAAAATGATAGCGACAAAATTCCCAACTAAAGCAAAGGAATTCTGAAAGTCTTGCTGTAGAAGCTGTCATTTGGGGAATTGTCTGCTGGTTGCTTTTGCAAATGGAGCACATTATATCCAACAGCAATAGTTTGGGAAACGAGTTGTGATTCCAGGCTTGGAGCTGCTGAAATTCTCTTCCAGTGCTGTGTGTTTCAGCAACACTGGAGGAAAATCGCTCTCCCTTTGCAGTGAAATTCCATGTAGCGAAGAGCATGACCCAATGTGTTTAAGTTTAAATTTTGACATGGCTTAGGTGGGAGATAACCTTTGACTGCAAGGGCTCAGGAAAGCTCTTGCTGCAGGAATCATCCAGCTGAAATCTCAGTGATGGGTTTGCTTCCCTCTGAGTTTTGAAGACTGTGACTATAATTAGGAGGTGCCTCTGATGGATTCCACCAACACCTCTTCTCCCAAAGGACAGAAGTCAGACTTGTGTGGCTAGTGGGAGATCAAGTGTGAAAGCCAAGACTCCCAACTCTATTGCACTGGAAAACCACTAACAGGGGGTCAGCATCATTACTAATTTCAAACTATTTTATCTGCTGATAACAAGACATAAAGAATTGGCACTGGCAAAAGATTGTTCTTCAAAGACAAGTTAGTTATTCTGAAGTTTTCATTTCAGGAATTGCCTTGCTTTAGGGAGCTGTTCTTCAGTGGAGGAGTAAAACATTTTTGAGTGATTTAAAAAAACATGACACCAGAAAAAACCCAGCTCTCTTGGCCCTTTGCATAACTGCATATGTTTAAAGTCTGGTGGGTCAGTCTAGAGTAGAAGTGTTGAGCACTGAACAGAAGAGAACAAGAGCAGATTGCTGGACTGGACACTCTATAACCACCTGTTGTTTGGTAAGGGAGAGGAGAAGCCTCTGGATTTATTCCCTGGACATAATATCTGGAGTTATCTGATTTCAAGGAACTTAGAAAGGAAGAAAAAAGTTGTGGCTTATTAGATGCTCCATAAGCACCTTCCTGGTTCCACCCTCACCTTGGTGTTGCTTTCCCTACAGGCAGCACAGGTTTTACATCAGTCTACCTTTCGCCCTTGATCTCTGAACAAAATTTCAGTGCTGAAAAATACATTTAAACCAACTGTTGTGGTTAAGGTGTAAAATTAACTGCAATCATTGCTCAGGTCTGAACCAAGATTTCTCATGTCAAGGACCACACTTTAAATCTGTGTACAGCAACCCCAGGTGCCACAAATTTTGTGTATGTGGTGTGTCATATGTGGTATGACATGAGAAGGAGCATGTGTCCAGGACCTTCATTAGATGGCAGATTTCCACATTAAAATGAACATTAGCAATTTCAGCCTCAAAACCACTTCTTCTGAAAACAGCTAAAAGGCACTGAGAGCAATAAAGTGTTAATCATTAGTAAGAAGGTAAAATTATTTCCCGAGGGGCATCTTGTGGTGCTACAGCTTTGCACAGTTTCCTATCTCACACTTCCTTCCTCATTAGGTTGGCATTGGGATAAAAGAGCAGAATGGGTCAGGAGGTCCCGTTCCAAGTAATTAGAGAGTTGCTTCTTTTATCTAAGTGTACCTTGTTAAAGTATATCAGTGTCAGCCAGGTTAATTGGAACTTTAATACATAATTGATGCTAATTTATGGTCCTTTTTGTTCCAGGATGCTGATGCAGACCCCAAAGTCAGGATACAGTTTTCTCATTATTAATTATATACTGAAAACCAATATCCCATTGGAAGGACACCTACAACTTATAATATTCTATAGATTTTCTGCCCCAAAACCCCTTGGTTCACTTGTTCCATGTTTGTTTTTAAAAGCTCCTATTTAGCCTCAGAAAAAAAGAAAATGTTTATTTCTGTTTTCAGCCATTTCCATACTCAATGGAAATGTTCAACTGTGCTGCTGTGAGGAGGGCAGGACTCCAACTCGGGAGCTGAGCTACCAATCCCAAAAAATGCTTTTCCTCCTCTAATTGACAAAATACCCATGAAGAAAGAAGTAAATGCTATTGCTGCATTTTAATCAGTTTTAAAAGTGAAGTCAGAGCTGTGCATTGGTGGGTCTATGAGAAGGAAACACCTAGAAAAGGCAAATGAGAGTCAGGTGCCCTCAGTCATTGCAGCACATGGATTTCTTTATCTGAGGCTTGGACTGCCCATGGGATGGGGGTGGCAGCTTTCCCAGCACAGCATTATTTACTATGGTTGGGGAACTGAGATTTTCATGGTGGTGTTTCATCTGAACCACCTGGGATCCTCTGTCCCTCATCACTGCAGTGACCAGGAGCTACAACACAGGGGCTGTGGGTCAGTCTGCAGATGCCATGTAAGACAAGAAAATCACAGGAGGTGTAGGATGGCCAGACCATGCATTTCCTCATAGTCTGCACATCTCAGAATCAATGTTCACAGGCTTTCAGTATTTGTACAGGCAAAATATGAGGGATGCTCATCTCTCTTGTCAGTTTAGCTGAGATTAAAATTTAGTCAGGTTTTCTCTAAAGAGGTTTCTCGTAGCATCTAAGTACAGCAGGGATTGCACAGATAATATGCTGTTATCAGATGTCCCTGCGTAGAAATATCCAAAACCAATTTTGTTTCTGGGGTTAACGATGATCCTACAAGTACACTGGAAGTTCACCTGCTCCTGTAGGTTGCCAGATACTTGAACTGGTTAGATCTGATATGTGTGCAACTGGTTCCTCCTTTAATTTGTTCCTCAGTTGATTTTGTTCTCTGGAAACCAGATGTGGCATAACATGATAAAATACCTGTAGTGGGTTATGCTGGAACATGACACAACATGTGTCAAGTTTCTTTTGAACCTTTCTGAGATCAGGTATCAGTCAAAAGGAGGTCATTTTAATTACCAATGATTAATTAATTAGATGATTGTTGGACAGATGAATCCAAAGATTATATAGCACTCCTAATCAGTGTCTGTAACCTAGAAGAAAAATGAAGATTTTTTTTAATGAAAGAATGGAAAGATTGCTGCTCAAAATGTCAGTTATTTGTGTGATGTTTGTGTAGCATTTTAAAAGTGATGAAGTGAAATAGCATCTCTCAGTACAACCTCATGAACAGTGGCAAATAATTAGGAATCACTCTGCATTTCAGAAACTACCTCTTGATTTAAATATATTCCTACCCCATTTTGGTTTTTAAATGTCCACACTGAACTATTTTTATTCATGCTGCTATTTAGGGATTTGAGTGCTGTGCAGAGCTGGGCTGTGCCAGCAGTCCTTGCCCAGTTATTCCATATGGATCCTGCTGCTGCTGGGATGGCTGGGGACCTGCAGGATAAAGTGATCCTGACCAAATCAAAGCAGCACTGATCACAGTGAGGTGAGGTGCAGACATTGCAATGGGGATGGTTTCAGAGCAGAAAAATCCTTTTAGTGAGATCTGCTGTTTTCAAGGATGCCTTGTGTGTCCCACAGCCCTGTAAATGCTGGGCCCTGAGGGCACTGGTGCTCCTTGCTGGCCCTGAGCAGGACAGTGGCCAGCCCAGCCCAAGCATGTGCACAGCTCAAGCGCTCCTGTGCCCAGTGCTGTACACACCCCAAGGTGTGGCCAAGCTTTGGTACCAGAGCAGTGCCCTGGTGGAACAGGCTTTTGGAGACCAGTTTACTCAGGGAGGAGTCAAGGGGACTTTAGCACTTTGTTTCTTTCTATATTTCACTGATGTAGCATTTGCTTTTGCCACATGTGAAAAGTCCACATTAGACAAAGATCCACCACTGCCCCAGTTGTGGTGCAATTCACAACGTGAGAGAGCAAGAGGAAAGTCCAGAGGCCAGTCCATGTTTCCCGTCAGCTGCAGGAAAATGCAGGGGCACCACTGAGCTCCAGCTGCTGCAAACCAATGAGTTTGGACCTTTCAGTAGCAAAACTGCATTTGTGAGCGCCCAGTCACAGAAATTGTGGCAAAGAGGGAAGAGGGTTTGGCAATTTGATCAGGCTCAGTGTTGCCTGTATGGCTCCATAGGCCAGTGTTTAACATGCCAATTTCCATGTGTCTATAACCACTCAAATTTCTTTGCACTCAATGCTCTTTGTGTGCCAGGCTGTACAAGGTAAATCTGTCTCTTCACAAAGTTTTGGGATCTCAAGTGGTTCTGGTAACTCACATGCTCTTGCACTGTAATTTGCTGTTGGTACTTCAAATGTGGCACAGACTGGGTGGTCTTGGCAAATTAAAACTGCAGTTCAGTACTTGGGGGGTTTTATTTAAGGAGTAATTTGAGTATCTAGCAGCATATTTTCCAAAGATGGTGAAACTGAGACAAACACCATTAAAAACCAAAGCAATCTTGAGGCTATAAGGATTGCATGAAAATCTCCCTTGGCTTTTTATCTTCTTATTCTTTCCTGTCCGAGGATTTCACAAGAGAGGGCTGAGTGGAATCGATTAACCTCACAGAAACTCCAGCAAGACTTAATATTCTCAAAGGGAGGTCACCAGGTTTCAGTTTGTGCCAGCACTCACTGTCCCGAGGTATTGAAGGCTGGGGAGCTGGAAGTGAACCCTGGGCTCCAGCAAAAGAACTGGAGAAATGTGCCAAGTGATTTGAATAGAAATTGATGTGGCAGTAATTTTTCTTCCTTTTTTTCTTTTCTTTTCTTTCTTAAAATTTTGGAAGTTGCTGCTGTTTTCAGGACTGTGCTCACCTCAGAAAGGAGGCTGGGGAATAAGGGAATAGTACTTCACATGGCTGATTGTCATTGCTTTGGTGGCACAAAATAAACAGAATGGGGAAGGCAGCAAGTGCATGAGGGCAGGGGAAATAAGGAAGTATTTCTAACCTCTCACAGCAATAGGCAGCAGGGCACATAATGAGCTCTGCTGCACTTGTGTGAACTAAGGGAGGCTGTTCTTTCCCACCTCCCTCCTGATGGCACATCTACTCTGCCCTGTGGAGAGCAGTCAGCCAGGGTTAGCAGCAGATAACCCTTTCTTATTAAGTGCAGGGTCTGATTTTTGGTGGTTTTTTTTTTTTTTATTGGGTCTGATTTGAGGATTTATTGTCCCTAATGGTTGGCTAAGTAATGTTCAGGACATCAGCTTGGAGTTGGCTGGGATCTTCCCAGAGTTGGGATAGAATCTGTCCCTGATCTTCATTTTAGCTGCAGCTGCTCAGGTGAGGAGCCAGAGCTGGAGTATATAGCCCTCAAGGAAAACACCCCCCCTTTTTTCCTGTAAAGGCTGGCAGTAATTATAAACAAGTGAATCATGAGCTGTCTGGAATACCCATGGCTTTGCATCTATACAGGCACAGGCTTGGCATGGCAGATAGGCTAGTGGTGGGAATTTCCTTCCTCTCAGACATTTCTCAGCTCTTTCTCAGACTGCCTGCCTCTGCTGCTTTCTGCACCATATGTACTGCTTTGGATTAACTGAATAATGATAATATATTATTAGTAATATATTAATAGAATTGTGAGTCACTTTAAGATAAATAAATGCAAAAAGTATCTCAAGGTCAACTGTTTCTAAGCAGTCCCCCAAAGAAGTCCATGGATTTGTATTTTTTTGTAGGAAGAGACAGTAGAAAACAAGGTATTTCACTTCTTCATAAACAGTTAACTCCAGCAGTGACTGAACAAAACTGGCTAATCAGAGCTCCCTCAGGAGGGCCAGCAAAATTGGGAAAGGTACCACTGCTCATACCAGAAGAGTAGCTTTTATAGCTTCATCACCTGCTAGAAACACTTAAAGTGAAAAATATTCTCCTGCCTGGTCCCCAGCCCCACGAGCAGCCCTTGCCAACCATCCCTGCCTTCGGAGGTGCTTGCAGGTTTTGATTTCTTTGCCTCAGCGCCACTTGAATTGGAGGCTGTGCTTGCCACGCAGCAGATGCTGTTCCCTGGGGGGTTTTGCTGCTTGGCGTTTAAATCCCACTGCCACTGCAACACAATTAGGTCTTTTTTTTTTTTTTTGGTGGTATTTTCCTGGTCTCAGGAGTCAAGGGGTGTTTCTGCTGAACTGCCCTGCTTACCTGTTGCAATGTTTTGGGCACTGATTGCACTGATGATGCTGCAGGAATCCAAAGCTGCCGTGTGTTTTTCTGTGAAAGGGTGATGTGTGCCTCCCTGCCTTTGTGACTGAAATATTCTGGTGTTATATAGCCCCCCTTCAAAGCCAGTCACACGAAATCAGTGGAGGCACTTTATTTCAGAAGTGTGTTTCTGTTGCAAGCTGTATGTGATGGGTAGCTACGTTTTTAAAATCTTAGCCTTCAAAAATTGATGGGGTCTTATTGAGCCTCTCTTTGCAAGCTTAGGCTGTGAATACTTTTTACACCAATTACAGAATTCGGCTCAAAAATACAATATATCTTGAAGACATTCCCAGGAAATACCCAGTGAAATGGTGCATATCTCAGTTTACTCTCAGTGTACCCAGCTCCCCAAAGAGTTTGTAGCTGCTGTGTTGCAAACCTGCAGCGAAGGAGCAGATTTACATTTCGCGAATGAGCCTGTAAATGCCGCATTAATTCCATGTACCTGGTTCGTGGAGGAGGGAAGAGAAGGGGTTTGGTGACACTTGGAGCGGGAGGCAGAGCCGAGCTCCGAGCCTGGAGCTCCCTCTAGCGACGGCGGCGGGCACTGCACGGCTCCCTCATCGGGCCCCGCTCTCTCATGGGACCCGGCTCCCGCACCCATCCCGCCTCCCGTACCCGGCCCCGCTCCAGCCCAAGAGCCGAGCTGCCCTCAGAAACCCCGGCTCTCGGCAGGGCTGGCACCAGTCTTCAAAGGGTTCTCACTTGGAGACGGGAAGAGGTGCCCGCGCTCCCAGTTCCCACCTGGTAACAAAGAGCAGCCAGTCTCATTTAAAATGCTCTGGCGAGGCAAAAGGCCAGACTCCTTCAGAGGCTGCAAGTCTGGACTTGAGCCCCCCAGCTGAGCTGGTTCTGCTTGATTTGGAAAGCGAGTGCCTCTTTATTGCCACGCTCTTAGAGCTGAGACTGGTGGGACTTGAGTTGACTTTTTCCTTCTTTGGTCAAATGGGCTACAAAAACAAGTGTGCTGGTGTTAACTGTGGGCTCCAGCCAAGGGCAATGGAAAACCTCAGGACCCAAGAATTTATCTGTGGAGAGTAAAAGAAGCCAAATGATCTCTTTTGCCCATCAAAAGCAAAAGATGGGTGACAGGGAAGGAATAGATGCCTCTCTCCACAGAGTGTGGCCTGTCACTACAAGGACACCCTGTGGGACTCTCACATCTCAAGTGCTGAGTGTGTCACTTGCTGGTTCCACCTTCCCTCTCCCCCCTGGCTGAGGTGGCTGCCCCTTGGCCATATGGAACACTGTCCTATGGTCTCTTTCCCTCTTTTGACCCCACAGGCAGACTGTGCTGGCTTCTCTGGAAAAGCAGGTTATGGTGGTTCTCCCTGGCCTGTGAGCTCTGCTTCCCAGAGCCCCTGCTTTGGCAATGGGTGCTACAAGCCTCTCCTGTACCCACGCCTGCCAGTGTGGTGATACAGGGCAGATAACAGGTTTGTACTCCAGCTGTTCCCAAAATCCTGTGTACATTGTCCTCACATCCTTGATGATGTAAGGTCCTTTTGTTGTAGCGCTACAATCTATGGTATCGTGGATTTTCAAGGAAGTAATCTATAGCTCTGATAATAAATATTCAGAGGGCACTGATTAGTTTCTTCCTTGGAAATACATATTTATAAGGATACTCTAAGTCCAGTCTTTATATCCGTTCAGTACAGATAAATGAAAACCAGAGCTCTGCATTGCTGATGGCCTGGAAGTAAAAGGTTTGGTTTCAGTAGCAACTGGTTGTCTGGGCTGCAAAAGATTTTCTTTGCCATCCTTTGCAGTGATGTGATGGAAAAATCCTGATAACATGCAGAGATATTAGGGTAAAATGCAAATTTTACCACTTATCTCATAGGATTTGGTGTGCTTCAGAAGAAGATAAAGAATGAATGGCTTCCTCAGGACCAGCAGCCAGTGTCCAGCTTTGGAGCAGAATCTGAGTCTAAGTCAGATCTTGTGTTGCTTGGCTTCCAGCACACTTCAGGGTAAATAAGTTGCATGGGGGAGCACATTCAACAGATGGGCAGAAATGAGCAGCAGGTGTAATTGGTGACTTTGAAAGATGGGGAGCTGGCAGGAGAGAGTGAGGGATAAGATCCTGATAACATTGCAACTTTCTGTAAACTTGTTTTGTTTAATTCCATGATTTTGAACATATGGTCCATCAACTTCTCACAAGCCTTTAAATTTCATTTCCTAGTGTGACTGAGGGATAGTTATTAATGCAGGATGGAGGGAGGTGTGTTCAAAAATCCGTTTATCAGATAATGGGATTAACACGAATACCTCCCTAGCCCTGCTTTAGAAACTTACTTCTAAATCTACATATTCAGCCACTACAGCAGCCACATTACAGCACAACAAATGAAAATGCTGGACAAGCATTTTAAGCCCTTCTCTCACAGTTCTGATAATAAAGCTGGGGCCCAACAGAGGGACAAACTCTCTTCTCACTAAGTGTTGGAGGATGTGAGCTCCTCTGCTACTGATAAAGTGAAACAAAAGCAGAGGAGATGGCAGCTGCATTTGAAGCAGAAAAGAGCAGCACCCAAACACTGAAGAACACTGTCCTGGCTGTACCTGTATCTCCTTTGCTTCTTATTTCAGCAGGAGACTTAATGGACACAGGCAGAGAAGAGGAAAGATGCAAATGATTTAAAGGTAAGACCGGACCTAAGCTGTCCTGTATGTGTCTGGCCATGCCACAGCTGTCTGTTTGCAGGCACTGGCATTCTAAGACTTTTTGTGGTTTCATATCTTATCCCACACAAATTCTAGGCTTTGGTTTTTTTCCTACTTTCTCCCATATTCTTGACAGTTAACTGCTTTTTTAATACATAAATTGGAGTTTGAGGTGTTCCTTCTCTGCAGAAAAGTCTCATCTCTAGATGAGAAACAGTTCTTTGAGTTTAGCACACGATCAACCACTGCATTTTTACTATTGCAAGCATTTTACTTTCATTTAAAATAAAAGTACAGAAAAAGGCATCAGATATTCTCTATGTGAATAAGCAGAACAATGTTCTTTTCTACAGGGAGAAGGACTTTACTTAGAGTGAATTTCTGTTTTGCACTTGGCCTGCCAACAAAGCTTCTAAAAATTATTTCCATGTGCATATAGAGTTTAATTCAAACATTACCATTTTCTCTCTTTAAAAAAATCCTTGAATGGAAAAATCCTATGGTGAGATTTATCTCAGGAAAGGGATGGCAAGTTTATCTTTTTTATGTTTAAGCAAAACTAAAGCTGACACTGTGAACCTGTAAGTGTTGTCAACACAACCTGTAGCTTTGTAGCACTGGCCTTTACAGTTCTCTCCCTGCTTGTTTCACTTTCACAGAGCAGAGATGAAGGAGCAGTTTGAACAAGCAGAGAGCATTCACCATTTGCAGAATGAGGTGGTTTCTGAGAGATGCTGGTTTCTGCATGTGTATCATCCTGGTTTTGGTAGGAAAGCCCTGTTAAAATTCCCCTCCCCTGTGCCCCTGCTGCAATTCCTGCCCTGCCCTGAGGTGCTGATGGTGCTGGTGGGGTGGGCATGGGTGGAGGAGGCTTTTCTTACCCTGACTTTGCAGCTGAAGGCAGCACATCCAGCATCCCCCAAGTGCAATGCTCCCACAGTGCTTGTGTTCATGTCCACCTACTGAAGAACATGCACAAATTTAAAAGATTAGCAGTAACACAGAAAAGTACATTGTGAGACAGGATATGGAGTTTTATGGAGGAAAAGGATTAGTAGATAGTGCAAAAAGCTTCTGCAGTAAAAGAAGTGCTGAGATTTTAATAACCTAAGGTATTAAGTTTTTATCTCCATTTTTCTAAAGCTCTGCATCAAGGTTTTTTGGCGGCATAGGGAGGATTTACACACATGCATCATCTATTAATGGAACCCTGAAGTCAAGCAAAAACTCCAGGCATCTTGAGACAAGCCAGGCTCAAACTTAGCGGTTCTTCCCATCATATGAGTCCAGCATGCAGGCACAGGGTCACTGTTCTGTTTTGGCTCCTTCAAATGACAAGGTCAGCTGGATCTGTGTGAGTCCAGGACAACCATTTCTCGCTTTGTACAAGCAGAACATTGGAGCTGTTTACTCTTCTTACTCGTAGAAGTAACACTGGGTCACTGCATGTGAAGGGGTCTTTTCTGCCCTGTTCTACTGCAGGGCCATGGAGACAAATGAACAAAAACTTTTCCTTAACTCTCCCTGCTCACACTGGCATGGTCAGCCTGTGTCAGCCAGCACAAAGTCTCTGACAGGGGATGGCTGTAAACATCCCCCTTGATCTAAACATCCATATCCCTCTCGGACAGGGAGCTCAAGGGGGATACGGCAGGAGCAGGGGAGAGTAAAATATATGTGCAAGAAGCCTAAATCCTCAAGTCTTAGTAGGTAGACAGAGGTTTTCTCCTTTTTTCCTAGCCTTAACTTATTTTCTCACTATGATTACACCCTAACTTCCTTTGAAAGGCAAAAGAGACCATTCCCTCCCAGGGAATTGAGTCCATACCTCGATTTTTTTTTTTTTTTTTTTTTTTTTTTGTGCATATCACTGCCAACAACCATGTGTCCAAATCTGACCTTACAGAGATTTATTTTCCACTAGATGGAGCTTGAGTATTTCCTCACCACACATCCCTGCAGCTCCCTGCATCCATGCTCTGCTCAGGAGCAGCAGCATCCAGCAGTGCAGTTATGGCTCTTGGCCTGCTCTATTGGTATCATTCTTGCCAGACCATATAATTAATGATACATTTATTTTCCTCTGCTGAAAACCACAAATTATTTCTTAGTGGAAAGCCAGATACCCCACAAGCAAATTTCTTGTGGGAGGATTCCTGAAGTCACACACTTGTTTGCAGAGTAGTGAAGTCCTACAGATCATCTGAGTGCCTTTTTGTTTTTTTTTTTTTTTGTAGTCTTCATTGTAGCTGTGTTTCATCATAAGCTTTGGGTTTTATGGTTTGGGAAAGTAACTTCCAAAATCTGGCTGGACTCTGTTCTAGTTCAGTGCCATTTGATGGCAGAATTGTCTGAATCCACAGAGCTGTGGTGATGATGGTGTGGGCAGGTCAGGCTGTGCTGTATATTGGCTCTGAAGGTCAGTCACGTTAGGGTTCATGTCACTACTAAAATTCATTGCAAATGGTTCTAGACAGATGTGAAAGCTGTTCTGTGAGGGGCTCTGTGATGACCATATAATCATTGGTATTTTGTTGAAGCCTGATAGGAATGAGAAGTTTAATAGTGTTTCCTGAAAAAAAAATCTGATTTCCCGGTCCTCAAAGAAAAATAAAAACCCATCCCTTTCCTTGTATCTTCTGAAAATCAGCAATAAGCCTACTGGGTAATTTTCTGAGGTTTTAATACTGTGTATGTGCCCTTGTCAACCCACGCATATGCTAATTTCCACTGCTTTTGTACTGTGTATTCCACAAGCAAAGTCTTTGAGCTCTTTGAATAGGAAAGGAGTTTCTGTTATCAGGGGAAGAGGGAACTACCAGCTGCAGAAAGAATTCACTGCTAAGAAAAGTAAAGCTTAAGGTGAAGTTGTTGATTTCCTCAGACCTGAGGCTCTACATCTCTGAGGGGATGATATAAATCAGTCTTTTAAACCAGCTCACATAGGTGAAAAATGGTCCTCTCCTAAGTATTGCTTCCCTAGGCAGTTAGGAAATACTCATTAATCTGTATCTATATTAAATCTGTGACATAAAACTGAGGGCAAGAGATGCATCTGTAATTTTCAACAATTCTGACTGAACTCCTGGAGCTGGACTGACATCACCCTGGTGGTTCATGTGAGGCTGTACAGAATGCAGCATGAATAGACTGAAATGTCTTGGAAATCACAGCAATACCAATAGGAAGTGGCACAAACACGGGGTGCACTGAGCAAGCAAGATTCCTCAGGCAAACATCACATAGCAATATTATTTCCAGGCTATTTTGTTTAAATTGAGACTTTAGCTGCCAGACAATTTATCAACTGAAAAAATCAAGATGTTCTTTAAACTCAAATTTGCTGATCGTCATTAAACTCTGGTGAAGGAGCTGTTTTCCCTTCTCCTGAACAGGAAAGTTGGACTTTCTCTTGACATAGCAGTTATTCTGCTACAAGTGAAGATTTTGGCCAAAATTACACCAGTCATCCTGGAAAGCCCAGGCAGGTCTGGGGTCTGACAGGCTGCTCAGCTCTGAGCCTTCCCTGGGCACTGGGACAGCTCAGTGTGGGTGTCAGTTTTCTGACTCCCCTTGCAAAGTGTTTACTCTGCTCCAGCCCCCCATGATCATTGTGCACTGTCTGCCTCAGCAAAGGGTGTCCCTGTGAATGGCTCCTGCTGCACTAGCTCCCCCAAAATACTCATTACAGGGATAAACAGTGTATGCTGGGAACGACCCAAAGTGATGGGTGAGCTTTTTGGAGCCTGCCTCTGTTGCATGATTCGGTAACAAAAGGCATTGCCTTTTTTTCTCCTCTTGTTCTCTGGCTATTTTGAAAGTGTGTTTGGTTTCCAGAGCTAATGGTGACATTGTTTGCTTGCCAGTCATCTGATTGGCCATTGTACTTTTAAATCAGAGGGATTAAAACTACTGCTCTCAAACTGTTCTGGAAAAAAATGTAACTTTACAACTGGATTCAGTGGCAGAGAGCAATGCTCCTCACTATTGCAGGAGGGCTGCTTGCAAAATGGTCTGTGGCTGCAGTGGGGGAAGGTGTTGCCTGCCAGCTGGTAATGTAATGATCCAGCTGATATGTGGATGATGCTGTTATAGCTGGTTTGTCAAGGGCACCTGAAGAATCAGCTATTGCACTGGGAAAGCAATGGAAAAGTTACCATGTGAGCTCTCAGAAATGAATATATCACCACTTCAGGGTCATCCCTGCAATGTTGTTTCACATTTCCAAGACTCATTTCTGAAGGAAAAAGCACTTGGTAGATATTGCTGGACTTTGGAGTTCCCAAAGGCATCTCAGTGGGTTGGTGCCAGGTCGAGACGAGGCTGGCTGTATGATTTAAGCTTCTGTAAGTCCTGTCTGAAAGTTGGGGAGACAAGCACATTTAGGCTGAAATCAGAAACAGTCAGAGATGTGCTCAAAGGGAGGTAAGAAGTCTGTCACATACCCAGAACACGTCCTCCCCACGGAGTGCAGGAGCTGTCAGACACACATCTCCCATCTGGCTATTTACAGCATTCTCACACTCCAGGCTTTTTGATTTGTATTCACTGAGAGGGACAGAGAAGGGTGCTTCTGCTTTCAAATGAGGCTAGAGCAGAAGAGTGTTCCTAGTGCTCCTTTTTATCTGCCATCTTTCCACCTGCCTGCCTGCAGTAATGATAATGCCCATGGGATTTGCACCTCAGCTGGAGCAGAAGTTCTCAGAGCCCAGGGAAGAGGGGGAGGCTCACTGTGTCAGAAAACACCAGAAATAAAACTGCCAGGCTCAGGGCAGCCCAGATCAGGGACACAGATTTGAAGAGTTAGGAGGGGAGTGATTTACCTGCGAGGATTAAGGATCCAGCTGCAGGGCAACAGCAGAGCCAGGGATGAATGTGGAAGTCAGAGAGAGTAGCCAAAGCCTCATAGCAGGTGCTTGGGTGCCAGGCTGTGTTCCTTCCCAGGCTGCATCTCCTCCGGAGGGAGCACTTCATCTCGCAGTCCGTGCGTTCGTTTGTCAGCTGCCTTCACACCCAGCCCTCCCACGCTCTGCAGTGACTTTCTGAACCCTCTGATGCTCCTGTGCTCAAATGTATTTCTTTATTATTTTCCCCTGAGATGAATCTCTCTTGTCACTGCACTTCAGGCTATGCTCTAAGTTGTTTTTTTGTTCTGTTACTCTCCGTAAGTGCTGGTGTATAACTGAGCTGTCACAAGAACAAATCAGCAAAATAATTGCCTCTGACGGGGTGTTCACATCATGTAACTGCCAGTGTCTGGCACAGATATTCAAACTAGCCAGAGAAACTTCTCTCAACCACAGAAAGGCTTTGGTCTGAATGTGTTGTAGGTCTGAGTGTTAACTGCCCATCCTGTCTCACCCTCAAGGTTCCACTCCTAGCCTGCCCCAACCCCCAGTTTGGAGGCATTGCCATCATGTTCAACCTGGAATATGAATTGATCTGTGAAAGATTGAGAAAAAAAACCACAGCTGCCTCAAAACAAGCCTCCCCATGCTCACTGCCCACAGTCCAGCTTAGTGGCTCCAACTGACACTCAGGGATGGAGTTAAGGATCTGATTTAGGGGTAGGGCTGGTGGGGTTACTGCTGGTGTCTGTCCATCCCCTCATGCTCCCTGGAAGCTGGGCTCATTGTGGCTGAGCTCCAGCTCATCTTCAGTCTCCAGCTCAGTGCTGCAAACCCAGGCAGAACTGATACTACCAGGGAAGAGATGAGAAACTGCACTTCTCACATGGGCATCTTACTTAGGTGCACAAAAACAAGCTGCTTACATGCTGGATTGTAATTTATCCTGTTCTCCCGTCATTTTGATCTTAGAAGGAACAAAGACTAAATTTTATGAAGTGTGTTCAAGTGTTTAATGATGCAATTAGGAAATGCAGTTTCAAAGTCAGACTAATTGCCTGCCTACACCATCAGCCATTTAAATAGTTTTAAAAAATCTATCCCTTCAGTACTTGACCCTGTTTCATAGACCAACTTCTTTCTACTTGGGCACCCAGCCCTGGTTGCAGAGGCAGGTGAGTGACACGGTGCAGGGGAATCTGCCTTCAAGGAAAGGAGTCTCTCCTGCAGCCTTGGGGTTTCTTCCTCCTCCCATTTCATGTGCATTCTCACTCCTCCCCTGGCAGACAGAGCCGTGAGCACGGGAAATACCTGGCAGTGAAACAGGGAGGCCAGCTGCACTGCAAGTGGTGGTGCAGAAATTCAGGAAATTGAAAGCCCTGAGGTTGCTTTGACTCCCACGTAGCCAAGATCATTTTCAAAATCAGTGAGCCACAGAATACTGACAACTACAATGTCCAAATATACTGCCTGAAACCAGCACCAGAGTACAAGGAGGGCTCCCTGAATGTGTCCCTCGTTCTTGTCTCTTTCCCTAATCTGCTACTGACAGTTTTGGAAGACTGATTCAGGCCAGCTGTTCATATGTATGTATTTATACACAGAAATATTTTCATCTGTGATTGCTTTATGGCTATCAACTTCAGAAAATATTTAGTAAAGATTTTAAATTAGCAATTTGGTTTAGATTACATAAATTTTGTTAATAGTATATATTGATGAGGAGAGAACTGCACCCAAGAGCATGTATGAAGACATGTAATTTCAGAGTAGCTCAAAATTTTCTTCTTAATACCATATACAGAGATATGTTAGGATTTTTTATGTTTATTGCTAGACTAGTACTGGAAAACTGCAAGCTACTGGCTAATTATCACTGTTATTAAATGTCTATCTTAGTGCAGAATACAGCTTATGAGCTTTAAAGCTTACACTAATCAAGAAGCATGATCAACTGGTGATGTAGGTCACTTACAGCTCAGCTGATATGTAGCTGCCCTGCACTGATGTAACTGCTAAATTGATGAAATAAAAAGTTATAGTTCCATGACATTAAGTAAGGAAATAATTACATTTTGATTATTAGGGAGTCAGTCACCAGTCCCATTTGCACAAGCACTCAAGCTGATAAAAGAGCAGAAAACTAAATGGATTCAGTAATACAACATCTGAATTTTATCAGCTGTAAAAAGCATTGGATAAAATGTAAGTCTTCATTGCTGTAATATTGTTATTTTAACCACGATTATGGTTAAACATTGCAGAGGTACTGAGAGGCATGTGGTCATTGGGCTGTGGGCTATTGAGAGGGAATCTGTCTAAATCTCTCCTTTGTTTATGTAATGCAGAGATGGCCCAACACGTTTTTTGAAAACAGACGTAAACACACATCCTCAAGTGCATGTCCTGACCACAGTGTGATGTAAACCAATAATTACTTTCTTCATTCCCTGCAAAACTGTTTCGGTTGGCAGGCTGTATCCCACAGGACACTGTTGATAGAGCTTTCTCCTAGAAGAGAAGTGATGCAGATTTACATCTGCATTTCACTCCTGGCTTGGGTTGCTCTCTTCACTTGGTTCCAAAGGATATCTCCTGCAAAGTGCCTTAACATGCTTAGAAGAAACTCCTTGTATTGATGCTTGGAAATGACAAAGAAAGAAATCAGTGTATGTCAGCAATCTAGAATAACTCTGCATCTTGTCAACTACTGAGCTACTAATTCCTACTTCCATTGATTTCCAGGGAACATAACCTCAGTATTTTTACATACTCATCATACTGTAAGAACTTTTGCCTTAGAAGTTTAGAAACATCTGTGCATGTTAAGCTGTCATGCTGGTACTTATGGCTTGGTTTTCCTTTCATTCACTCTGGTGTAACTGAGGAGTGGTTTGGTGAGAGGGGATGGAGATCAGCACAGCACTGCTGATTCATAGCTGTGGTTCATAGTTCATGGTAACTGCAGCCCTTGGCCAGCAGAGTTACACCAAGGTAAGGCACTACAACTCAGTCCTTGAATTCAATGCCATAACTGACATCTAATTGCTTACAACTGGAGGCAAGTAGTTCATGGCTGTGAGGTCTAGGGCTACTTAGCACAGGTATAGAAGGAGAATATTCAGGAAGAATTAAAAAGGTTGAGAGTTTATTAAAGCTTAGGAAGTAATTCACAATCTTTCCTTGGATTACTTGGATATGCATTTTAATATTGTCTCCTTTCTAGTTTAAGTAACATTGAGGTCAAAAAAATCAAAGTAGCAAAACCAAAACAGTTCACAGTTCATGGTGACAATTGTCCTTAACTCAGCCAGAAGAGGAAAGGAGCCTTTATGATACTGCAGAGGACTCTAAGGACAGAGCAGCAAACTGAACTCATGTTTTGCCTCTGGCAGTGTACAGTACAAGTGTAAAATAACTTAACTAACTTGGTTTCAGTTGACAAACAGTATGCCTGAAATGGGCTGCTAGGGATACAGCCAGCTTTTATCCTCAGTTCTTCACTTAGTGGTGCTATTCTGGACTTGCATTTATGAAGTAACTTGCCCAGGGATAAAGAATCTTGTGAAAGCTTGGTTTGCCATTCTTTGTGCTTACCAGAGGATGATTTTCCATGGAGTGCAGTGAATACTGGGTTAGACCCAAAACTAATTAATTTTCCAATAGCTTTTTCTAGAAGTTATTTTTAGTTTATCCTGACCTAGCTGCATTGTCATTTTGTTAAGAGCACGTTGGTAATGTAATTCAATTGGATGTACTACTACACACGAGAATCCATAAAGCAACATCTTGTGTAACAAGAGAGATGTAACAGGAGTTATCAGGTAGGAGTTAACATTTCCATCAGCTCATGGTAGGAGATTCTGTGCAACATTAAACAATCATGGTTTACAAGTTGAAACAATCCATCAATGTGAAACTAAACACCAATGATGGTAAACCTTAACTCTTGCTTTTAGCTATCTCTGGTATAAGAGTACATCTCTGTCTAGGTGAACACTGCTCCATTTTCCAAGCCTCTGCACCAGGAGATTTGCAAAGCAGTGGCTGCCTGAACTTCTTACCATGAGGCAAACAGCCTTCTCTTTTTCCCAGCTCCATTCTTGTAATTGGCTGCCGTTTTTTAGATATAGCTCTTTTTCCCCCCTCCTCACAGAACTTGGCCTGTTGCTGATCCCAGTCCAAAAAGTCACAGCAAAAATTTCAGAGTGGAAAATTTGGCCTCACTTCTTCAAACAATTTGTTAAGCCACAATTTTCAAATCTGACTTCTAGACACAGCTCTCTAACACGTGTCCTTTGAAGCCACCAGCAAGGATTTAAGAAGCAATTGCCTGTGTGTTGATGTGGCCTTTCTGACAGAATTCACCACATGCCAAGGAGGGAATGAGCCCCCAGTTCAAAGACTCCAGTTCTTCCTGTCATACCAACATAGGTAATCTAAATTGATGATTTCTTTAGGATCAGCAGTGGGAACAACAGAGCTGAAGTTAAGCATCTACTTGAATTTGTGTGTAATGCCAAACTGGCACCTTAAATCTGCACTCAGGCTTCTTAACATAAAGCTGAGTGTCTTGGCAAGCTTAAGTCCACATTAATTATAAATCCTGGTGACACAACCCATTTAAGAAGAACAGTAAGAGCAGAAGCTTCCTTAAGTGGAAGCAATCTGCTTTGTTGTGTTTCAGTGTAGCCAGAATACTCGGAAGATCTTTTTTATTTTATTCTGTTCTCTCTCTCATTATCAGAGTTTCCAAAAGCAGTATGGTTTGGTCAATACTGTTTTAACTAGCTTGTTCCTTTATCTGATTAGTCATTTTAAGAGCTATCTACTTGCTTAGGGAAGTCTGTATGTTTTGATTTTATTCTTATTCGGAATGACTGCAGTCATCTGGCTGTTTATGTGAATGATGAAAGTCTTTAAAAGCTCTGATTGACTTTTTTACTCCCTTGGTCCTGTTACTTTCCAGATTTCAGCAAATGCAGAAGTATGTATGTCATTCTATAAAGCAAAGGCTGTTAACAAACAGTAAATAAACTAACCTGGACTTCTATTGTAATGGCAGACTAATGAGCCGAGTAATTTGAGTGGTATAAATAAGGAATGGCCAGGAGCGAGGGAGGCTGTAAGAGAGTCCATTGTAAGAGGAGACTGGGTTTACTAAAGCCTTTCAGCAGAGTGATTATTTAATAAAGAGCCTTATAAGCAAAGGTCCTGGGCTGGAGCCTGCTCTGTATTGCTGATAACAGGGTAACAGTGTTAGCAGGATCTGGGTCTCTTGAGTTCCAGTAGAAGTGGAGGGGAATCTGAATTGATGATCCAATATGATGCATTTGATATGTGTACATACAACAGATTTTGAAGCATCACAGTATAGGAAATACACAGGCATAGGCCCTGGAAATAACACTAAGGTGCAATAACAGATGAGCAGGACACTTTAGGGATTATCCTCAATTATTTCAAGAAAATGAGTGGATCTCATTCCACAGTGCCAAGTCCTTTACAGACGTATTGCTGGACAGAGAAGTGTTTCTATTGCCTCAGCTTTCAGAACTGGTTTATGGATATCTTTAAGAGAGTATCTTCCTTGCACAAATCCTGCCAAGGTGTGGATATATCCAGAACATTTATTTTTATAGGGTGAGCTGAAGATGTATTGGTAAAGAGAAATCCTTGGTATCCCCACGGGAGATCTCCCTCAGCCAATATTAAACATTTTCCCAGTGTATTGGCTGCCAACAAGTGGCACAAGATACTATAGCTACATTTCTGTCTCGGTTTCCTATAAATTTTGACTCTGCTTACTTATGGCTGTGTTGAAAGAAGATGGTATAAATCTGAGAGTTTTAGCTGTTCCATCCTTCTGTTCAGTATTGAGGTTTTAAAATTATTACAAGCTCATGCCTATAAAAATGTCCTTGTTTCCATCACCTGTGTATGGCTTCCAGGCTACATCCTGGAATTTATACATATTGTGCAGCTTACAAATGATCTATGGAGATTTTTGAGGAACTGTGTTCTCATCAGGCTTTGAAACTGAGATCATATTTGAGAGAAAATAGTGTTTAGGGAACAGAGAAAAAGAACAGCCTGAGCAAATGTAATTTCTGATGAGTATAATGGGTGGAAGTTTAAAGCCATTAAAAAGTGGCTGGAAGAGACTCCTGAGTTATTTCAGGCACTGCAGAGTAAATGTTCAGCCCCATTTGTACAATCTATGGTGATAAGAACAGAGATTCATCACCTCAGTTCCACGGTATTGGCTGATGCCAGTAAGATTCAATTCATGCCAGGAATCGTTCAGTGCTAGAGAAAATGGTCCTCAGAGGAGGACCGCTGCATGGCAAGCTCACAGCCAGTGTCTCTGGGTTTTTCATTCCCCCAGACTTGAATGTTGTGTCATCCTCTTCTAATAGATGCCAAATGGCACCAAGCAATGGTCTCTGCAGCGTGCAGGGAGTGGTTTGTCCTTCCACAGCATTTCTGAGATCTCAGAAATTCCCAGAGAGCTCTGGGGACCTCGTTGGGCCAAGCAGACAGACATTGGTGCTTTTACAAAAATACAAATGACTGGCACTGTGCTTTAAACTGAAGAAAAGGTCTTGTAATATCCTTCAGATATTTGTAGCACGGATCTGAAACTGTAGCTTGAGAAATGCTGATAAAGCTGATTAGACCAGTTTAAAATACAGAAATATTTGTGCTTTACAAATACTGACCACTCTTCTCTGGACTGGTTCAGCTTGTTTTTGATTATATTTTGAATTTGTGTCATGATGAGTTTTTCCCTGTAGCAGGTGCAGATGAGCATGAAAACTGAAGCAGAGAGCAGCAGTGTGCTGCTTGGGGAAATGGCAAGTGACTCTATAATTTACTCAGTGGTGTGCTTCTCCTTATAATTATTGCTAATTCAAAAAAAATCACTTTGAATTGCATGGCAGCATTGTGTAAGATGAGTGTAGAGATAAAACATGAATACAACCTGTGCCTTGTAGGCTGACAAATGAAGTGTAAGGTGCTATTGTTTGTTTACTGACTGCCTAAGCATGAGATGAACGATTATCTCTGCCTGGAGAGGCAGCCCAAGGTTTCCAGTGGTATCAATCTTCCTGTTTGTGATTCATTTGTGCAAACACTAGAGAGCTGAGCATGTAACTGAAGGCAATTACCCAATTACTTCTCTGCCCCTTAAAATGGCTGCTCCATTCCTTTTTGAAACTCAAGATTGCAGTGGAGCAAGACTGGGATGGTGAGCCCTGCTCCTGGACATGACAAGGCAGGTCCAGGCTCACAGTCCTGCCTGCAAACCTCCTCCCTGGGAATTGCTCCTGCCCAGCAGCAAGATGTTTCTAATGAGCTCACAGGGAGTGGGAGGAGGAGCTGGATTCTCCAGGAGCATCCAGGGCAGCCGAGATGTGTGAGCAGCCTCTTGCCCCTCCCCGGAGATGGCTGCACCTCTGTCAGTGTCAGGAGACTGCGGGGCAGGGCTGGTTTTAGGGTGTGACACCTTTTTTGTGGTTCCTGTGCAAAGGTGTGAGGAAGCTGCAGGGGGAGGGCTCCCCAGCTGGCTGACAGCAGGATGTGAAATAGGTGGAGCCCTGGGCCTGCTCTGTGCTCTCCATGGCTCAGCTAAAAGCAAACTCAATGGGGAAGCTGGCCTGGGCAGTAAAAACCAGATTAATTAGTTAGGTGTGAGCCTGATGAGTGAGTCGTCTTCCAACCCCAGTCTTGCCAGGACAGGTAATGCTGTTTTCCCACACCAAGCATTTGAGAGTTTGGCCTTCACTGGTGCTTCTTTCTTTCTGGTTTTGATCTGTAATACTTCATTCATTCCACTTTTGGCCATCTGATTCCCCACAAAGCACTGCTTGTCTGCAAACCAGCTGGAAGAGTAAACTGGGAAATGAACCAGCTCCCAGTCACAATTGTAGAAAGCTTAACCTATTTAGTGGATTAACACAAAATAAAATGAAGTGGTGACTTCACCACCACATAAAATGAAGTGGTGACTAGACAGTGTTTTGTAAATATTTATATAAATAAGATATCTGATGGTATTGGACTCTGAAATCCAGTGGACACCTTAGATTAGGGATAAAGGCTTGCCTCCATTTGGGATTGAACACTGTAACAGCTTCATAAGGGAGGGCTAGGCTGCTTTGCATTTGAAATCATTATGTAAATAATTGTTAGTTTGTTTTTTTTTAAATTAATGACTAAAAATACCTGGTTTTCACTAAGAAGTAAAGCCTGCATACGGGACATACCAAGTGAAACTCCCTGGCCTGTAGCAGGAGAAAGTTTAGACTAATAGCCTGTGAAACTACACTACCATTAACCACTAGAATAAATGTTTTAAAATTAACTTGGCAGTTCATCAGCAGCTCTTGAAGAGAGCACTAAAAAGTGAATTGTGGAAATGTAATGAAAGCAACACCATAACAAGACTCAGAGTCTTAATCTCCCAACTCACCAGGCCATTGAGGACCCTGGAGAAAAACCAGAATCACCTCTTGGTGTGTGAGAAGTACCTCAGATGGGCATTTCTGTGTAGCAGATGTGCTCGCTGGAGCAAATAAAACACCAGTGACTTAAAAATATATTCTGCATTGCCTATATCAAGTGTTGTTAACATTTTTCAGACCCACCTTTCCTGTAAGGCAGCGTTGGAAGGATGGGAATTATTTGTCCCTCAGGAAATGCACTGTTGGCACAGCCAGCTCACAGCCCTATGGACTAATTAGGAACAGAAACTGCAAACAAACACAAATCATTATTGGACCACACTAGCTTTCTTCTGGAACTCAGTTTAGGTGCTAAAATAATGTGCACCCCATTAGCTTCAGTCCTGACTGTTCCTGGTTTGCCCAGACCTTGTTTGTGTAGCTGAGTGCCTGCAGAAGCATTACTGGAACCTGATGATGATGAAAGAGGTTCATTCCCATGGATCTGTTGGAACTGATCTCCCAGGTGATTGACTCTCCCTATCCACACATCATTCCCTGTCTTGCTTTGCTCCAATTCACCGTTGTTCAGCTTTTGTCAAAACTGAAAAAAAGAAAAAAAAAAAAAAAAGAGAAAATTTTCTGCAGGAAATAGGGATCTCCCGGGGGAGATTTTTTTTTCAACTCCTAACCCCTAACCCCTAGGAGCATCACTGCATTGCTGTCAGAGTGGAAATGTATACAGCACAGGCTGCAGCCTCAGCTATCTGATCTTCTATAGCACAGTCTACCCATGTACCAATTTGTAACACATCCAAAGCCTTGTGAAAGCATCCCCATGAGTAGAATTACATGTGTCATATTTATTTAATGATAGATTTGCTAATACAGCACCCGCTCAACAGAATTGCAGACTACATTGAAATCAATCACTGTATGCAAACTGCTTCTAGCAAATGGGGCTAGAACTGAACTGTGCAGATCTCTGTGTGTTTGGTCATCTTTTTAAACACAGCTATTAATCTGGAGTGTCAGGCTTTTCAGACACATATTAGATGGTTTTCTGTTTCTGTTGTGTTTAACTAAATGAAAACTGGTGCCCTCTCTAGACTTGGAACCAAACTGCTGGAAGTCAGTGGGTGTCAGGAGTCAGGGCCTCTGTGTAATTAGGGAGAAAATTCAGTTTCCAGTCTAGAGCTCTCTCTAAAGCTTGAGTTTCTTCTTTGTGTGCATGTCCTGGGAGATGCATTTAGAGATGTTTGAGCCTGAAAAGGCCATATTTGGGTTACCACTTTTTGGAGATGCTTTTCTGGGATGCATCTTTTTTGTGGCTGCAGTGAAGTCCTCTTGAGCCCTGACCTGCTTCACACTGGGTCTATTCTGCTCACCCTCCACATCAGATATGCCTGAGAGAGGGAAAATCCCTTTCCACTGTGGTATGCTGACCTAAAAGAGCCTCTGGGGAGAGAAAAATGAATGAGAGCCAAAGGGTCTCATTCCCATCCCATTTACATCCCCACTGTAATTCCATTGGCTTACCTAGACTCCTTCCTGGAGGACTGGCACTCCTAAATGCCCCCAAAATACAAAAATAAACATTTGTCTCTTTACATTTCAACAGAGTTTCAATGCTTTGGGAAACGGTTTTATTTAATTTGTGTTTTTCATACTCCCTTGAAAGCTGGAGGTACTTGAGCTATAAAAGGAGTTTTGTGCACTGGATGCAGCTGACTTGATTTCCATAATGAAAAATACATGAATCATCAGCTGCAGGAGTATGTCCTGAATGTTTCTGAAAGTGTCCCCCAGAAAGATGGTCTAAAAGTTGAGGCAAACAAAAGAAATCTAGTTAGTTTGTATTAATTTTTTTTAAAGCACTGGTATTAATGATAATGTGAATATTAAATAAATATCGCATTAATGATAACTAGTTAATGTTTAATTATTAGTTCAGTAAATAAGGTAATTATTCCATATTCTATCAAAGTTATGGGGTTAATTCTGGTCATCACTGGAAGGAGAGCCAGAATCCTTCCATGAATAATATTAATGTCTTTTATTCATGGTCCTAGATGAAGAATTAGGTGGGTATAAAAACTGACAGTGTTTCTTTAGCTTCAGAGGCAACTTTCATATTGGTGTTACAGGCCCTCACTGTCATAAATCAAGATTGTTCATCAGCTGTTTTCCATATTCACTTCTCTTTTTGGTTAATAGACTATTTTTCAGACCTGCCACAACATCAAGCTTTACCCACTCAAGTATGGGAGAGCTTTTCTATAGCAGGAGATACCAACAGTAAAATTGTTGCTCAGCTGTAAGTGTGCCATCATTGTCACTCCAAAGGGCACTGGCAAATGAAAAATATCTGACAAATTGACAACTTGACAGCGACCCGAGATGGTGAATTAATCCACCTTGGCAGAAGGCTGTTGATGAATATTTAAATAGGTTAATAGTCAACATCAGAACCCTGAAACCAAATACAGGCTGGCAGCAGTAAGGAACAGGTAAATCTGATATCTAAATTATACTGTTACTAGTGTGCTTCAATCTCAGAATGGAAATCAGATCCTCAAATCTGAAATAAAAAAGTTAATCATCTTCCCTTAGAGATAGTTCTTTGAGCAACAGCCTTTTCTATCAAAAGAAGGTGCTTGTTTCTTTAATTTATGTGTGCCCTTACACAGGCAAATCCCAGTTCCTTATTCAGCTCAAAGACACACACATTCAAATAAGAAGATGAATAAGCTCACAAAAGAGAAATATATTAAAAATAAGTGAATCCCATCTGAATTGGCATTGATAAATTTTGAATATACCCACGAGTCTCTCAATTTCTCTGTTCTTTCTCCCACAACACAATGAGAAATACTCCTTGTTCCAACCATGTATGACAGATAGACAGGAACACGTCCCTTTGGGGTGGCTTTCATGGTGTTCTCACAGCCAAGATCTGCTCTCCTGAGGATGCCATCAGCCCAGCACCAGAGCTGGAGCTGCAGAAAGTGAGAAGTGAGAAAGGAGCATGAGGATGTGTAGCAGTGGTGTAGATGATCCAACCTCAGCTCTTCACTGCGGTTCTTTCTGGGTCACCTGCAGTATCTTTTTGGCAAAATGCACAAGGGCAAGCTCAGCTGGCACCACACACATTTACCTTGCAGAGTAGCATTAAAAATGTACAAGTTGGACAATGCACTTTGTCCGTATCACTTTCAGGTACTTTCAGGTGGCATTCCTCCAAAGGGCTGATGCAGTTCAATAGCAGTGGGTTTGGCCATCTGTGGGCTCTCTAATGAATTCTTTGACTAACCCAGAATCCTGCTTGGCTCAAGAAAGGCTCCATAGCAGCCAGGCAAGTTGGGTGCACTGGAGTCTATCTGTTGTCTAAGGATAACTCAATTCCATGTTAATAATAAGAGCATGTGGTGGTCAAATCCATTCTCATTGTGTAAATCAAAGAGTGGTTCTTATGAGAATCTGTTCTTGGTCCAATACTAATCAGTATTTTCATTAAGAACTGGAATTAGGGCATACTGTGTTATTATATTTGCAGATGACACCAAGATAGAAGGCACTTTGCAGGAGAAAAGGTAAATTTAAAAAAAATCTTAGTAAAGTAGATAAATAGTCTGGGTGGTGCTAAAATAAAAATGGTAATTTTTAAAAAATAGGAATTATTTAAGAATAATGAACTGCACAAGCACTAGATATAAAGTGACCAATTTGGCCTGCCAGGAAAAAAGTTTCAAATATTACAGAGCATACATTTGCAAGTAGTCAAAAGCATAATAGCTGTAAGGGAAAAAACAAGCATATCTTGTTATGGGTTATACAAATACATGTGAGATAAGTGAAATTATTTTTCCATTGCGTGCAGCACAGATAAGCCCTCAGTTAAAGTACCAGTTCCATTTGGTACTTGTAGATTTGGAAAAGAAGTGGCCAGGATAATGTCCAGATGACAGCAAAACAAACAAACAAACAAAAAAACCCCCAGATTTTATCAGAAAACTTAAGGAAACTGGGTGATCTTCAGGTTAAAGAAGATCTATACTGTATGAATATTTTCATATAGTATACAGGTATTTCTCAGTATTAGACTTTATATTTGGGCCAGGAGAAGAAGCAAAAATGTTGCCTATTGGTGAAGAAGATCTAGATTAGAAGTTCAGAAAAATTTAACGTTTTGGGGGATATTGAGCTTTTCTGATTGATTTTTAGGAGCAGCTGGGTGACCAAATTTGGCTGGTTCAGCAGGCCTTGGGCAGGAGTGTGGGACTGGAAAACTGCTGTCCATTTTATTTTCTAGAAAACAATTGCTTAAGTCCCAACTGATGTCAATGGTACTGAAATATATTAATATATTTTTTGTGGAACAAGCAAAACTGAGATAAGCAGAAGAGAGGGAAATACAGTAACTTATAAAACATGGAAGACTATTTTGTTTGCTATGGCTCATCAGCTAATGTTTCTTACAGATCTATTTTAACAAATAGATTCATAGGCAGTATGATATTAAAAAAAATAAAATCAGAGAATATTTGTGTCTCACTGGCAAATTTAAAAATGTGAATTTTCTCTGCTTAAGAATAATTTTTGTTCTAGGAAGCAAGAAGTAGAAGGAATGTATGTCAGATGTGTACTTGCAAAGAGTAACGTCAGTTAGGTCTACACAGTAGGGATAAACCTCCTGTGGCCCTGCATTGTTCCCACTCAAGGCAATGAAAAGGCTGCTATTTTTTTCAGCTGGACAATCTCAGAGTTATTTTAGCAATTAGGTTCACATAATGAATTAATTACATAAAATTATAAGCAATTTGTAGACAAATACAAAGAAATTAAATTAACTGGATAAATTATATGCTGTGAACCACTCATCTGTAGTACTTATCTTTTGCTATTTTGTACCCTTAGAAATATTCCAAATAAGAAATACAGTCTAATAAAAGTGATTTAAAGAATATAATTTTTACAAGATAGTGTAATTGATATGTGGATTATTTAATAATTTTTTGTGAAATTATTAAATAAATTCCAAAATATCTTGTGGAAATATATCACAAAACACAATCACTAGTACATTCTCTCTTGTTTTTCTGAGTCCAGCATTTAAATCTGCAATGGAGCCTGTCCCTCCTGGCTGTTTTTCATTGAGCCAGTGAAATAATTTCAGATTATAGCAGTGGCACAAATCCTAGGGTAAAATCAGAAACAGGGTCAGGTTGCTCACAGGGAATTCAATGTTCCAACGCTAGAACTGATTTATTACCAACTAGTTTGTTTATAGCTATCTTTGATATCTTCTGGCTACTTTGAATTATGCATTGTTGACATACCCTCAGCCAACCTCTACTGATATTAATAAAACATTGAAAACAACAGATATTCAGCTAAGGACAGAGTAAAAAATGTTTGAAGACCTCTAGATTTGTTTCAACAGGGTGAGGCTTAACATCTTATAGCAATAGCATCAGTACTGTACATTTGCTGTGATCAAACATACAGTACTGTAAGAAAACTGACAGAAGGCTAAAACCCAAACTTTTCATTCCATCAGAACCATTAGTAACTAAAATTGTCTCCTTTCAGAAAGGCAGGAGATTGGGAAACAAAAATAAAAATATGTGAGGAAATTACAAAATATGGGAGATTTATAGATTTACAGCTGCAGCAGGCCTAGATGGAGAAAGTGAGACAGCAGAAAAGGGATTAGGATTAGGATTACTTATGCACTTATATAACATTTGTTCTAAATTTGATTACAGTACTCAGTAAAATGAGAACTCAGTATTCATCATGCACAGCAAAAAAACTTGATGTCAGCATCTTCATTTACATTTGCAAAAATAATTAGGAATCATTTGTAAAATGCTTTAATTATGTTAATCAGCCAATGTTTTGCTACACTTTGAAGACATAAAGGATTGTAGGAACTTCAGACAGAGCAACCATATGCTTGTTTGCCTCATATGGCTGTAGGAACATCATCTGTCATGTTCATAGCTGGTTTTTTTTTGTCTGCAGAGTCCCCAGTTATCCCTGCATGGTAGATTATTGCACCATACTTCTAGAATACTAGGCCATGAGGGGATTTTTAAAAAAATAATAAATATATGCACACACCCTCTCCGGTTTTGAGTATCCAGCTTCAGCTTTATAAAGCTTAAGTGCTAAACACTTCCTATGTGTTTATTTGTTCTGCAGCTCTTTCAGAAACTTGACTGAAATGGTAGACAGGTTTTTGAACTCTGAGCCTATGTGACTTTTCTTAAAGCTTAGCTGGAAATGAGATGTGAAGGTGTTGTGGAATCAGTGGTACCGTGACCTCTCCTCAGACTTTACGTACACTTTTCCTGTATGGTACCTAACTTGGCTTGAAAGTGATCTCCAACCTAAAGGCCAGGAAAGTCTCATTCCCCAAGAGCTGCATCAATTAACCCATTTTACTATATTTATGCCAAAATAAAGGGGGAAGGGGAGGGAAAAACCCCAACCAAAAGCCTTTTTTGTGATTGCTGTGAACCAAAGAAGAATGTGCTGTGTCTGTGTGAGGGAAGCCTGGCCCGGGACAGGGCTGGGGTGGGAAGGGAGGTCAGCAGCAGTTGGGAGCCAGCCTGGCATTCCTGATGGACACACCTACGTGGGAGATCTGCCCAGAGGCATGCAGGGTGTTATTAGCACAATGTGAACACGCTTGGTTCGGGTGGGAAGGATGGTGGTGAAAGGAAAGCTGGTGGAAAGACAGGTCCAATCATAAATACCAGCTGGAGATGTGATTAATTTACAATTTCTGAAGAGCCAAAAACTTTACTGTAAACACTGTGTTGGAAGGAAGAGTTGTTTTTGCCAGCTTATTCTGTTTGGTAGATGCTTTTGTAAAACCCTTTTGCTATATGAAATGCATCTCTGTTAGCAAAAATTGCTTTCACAGTTGCACTAATGAACCTCTCCAGTGCTGAGCAAGTACAAGATTTTATCATCTGTGAGACCCTCTCGTACCCACTGATATATCTGAAACCTGTGTTCATGACCAACCTTGGCAGAGCTCTTCTATTCTGTCCTTTGCCACCCAAGGTGTCTGTATCAGTTTCAGATGAGGCAGTGAAATTTTCTTCACCTCCCAAGGTGTCTGTCTCGCCTCTCCAAGCCTCCTTGCCTTGTTCCCTGAGGCATTTGTGTAACCCAGCCAGGCTGGAGCCCTGGGCTTTGTCATGGACATGCCTGTGCAAGGGAGTGACCACTACTCTTTAAGGTACCTGAACAAAGCAGGGATGGGGGCATGAATTTAATCTCTCACCCTTGAGAAAGGGAGGAATATTCACCAATATCACCAATATTGGCTAATATCCTGCCTCTTACTATTGAGGCACAGACTTAAATAAAGGGGAATTGGTGGAAAGCACTGAATTATGAGGCCCTGGTAAATTGTTTTCCCTTTTCTCTTAGGTGAGTTGAGAGAAAGGAAGACTCTGGAAAAGGAACCTGTATAATCACAGCTTGTTGCTGCTGGGACAGGTAAGATCCACAGGCATTCAAGTTGGGTTTTCAGCATTCAAGCTGGCCACAATCCAGCCAAGAGCACAGCTGGAGGAACACCTTCAGAAATATCTATTTCATCATTTGAGTGCAGTATAGGAACATGTTAGCTGGCATTATATGAGCTGACTCAAATACTAAAATCTGAATCCTGAAGACAAAAAATATGTTAGTTATGACAACTTAGTGCATATCTAAATCCCACAGAGATTTATGCAATTTGTAAAGTCTGAACCAAAAGGTGCTCTCAGAAAACCTCTATCCAATTCAGCAGTTTACCCTCCAAGGCATGGGAAGCTGAAATTCTACATGAGGGTGCTTGAAATCCTACTTCCCACTACCTGGAGAGCATTTCATATATTAGATATTACACTATTTTGAAGCAAGATATTAAACTAAGAGAGTGTACAACCATGACCAGAATCCCCATGTTCCTTTCCCACAAAGATCTCAAACTCCTTTTCAAGGTAGCATCCCTAGGTGTGTAACTGTTTGTATCACAGTTGTCACGGTAATGTCCCAGGGGACTGGTGTCAAGAGACCTGGAAACCAGGCCCTGTGTTTATTCTCCAGAGTTCAATCTTTCTTTATCCATTCAGTGATCTTAACTGAAGCACTACAAAGTAGAAGAAAAAAAAATTCCCTGTAGAATATCATGAGTTCTTTGTTGAGGTGCATCATTTTCTGCCTGGCAATTTTTTACAAAGGTTAACCAAGAGGTGATGTATGAATGCCAACAATCATTAGGGCTTATAAATTAGAAAAGGAAATTGTTATTAAAAGATGAGGATAAGAATGAATAAGTTGGAAAAGTGTATATTTATAAATCATTAAATAAAGAGTCTGGAGAAAAATTCACATTTTATAAGGTTATCCTTGTTTATAATATAGAATTGCAAAATTATGTCACCGCCAAGGATATATTAGAAATTAATGAACTTTCCTGAACACATTTTCTAACAAAACCATTGTTTTGCAAGCTTATGAGTCCTCCACTTTCCATCAAGACAGGGCCATTGGAGATGTTCCAAACTTATGAGCCATGGGTTGAAAAATTGTATTTCTTCCCTAAAAAAAAAAAAGCAAGCATGAATAATTAGCATTTTATACTTCATCCTGGTCATACTCAGCTTCATGAAGATAAGGGATGGCTTTCCAGGATTTCCTATTTCTTCTAATCTTGGATTGCTTCCCTGGGGAAAAAGAAAACAAAACAGCTTTAGAGAAAGCCACAAGATGAACATTGCGGCCTACAGGCAACATGTAATTAAAAAGTTAACAGTGAGGCTGAAAGGAAAGATGAATTTTAATGTTTTCCAAAGCTTCCTGTTATCCTGGGGCCTTGCAAACTGAGTAGCACTGATTGTAAACTCTCTTGACTTGCATTTAGCAGGCCAGGCCATTCCACAGAGCCAGGGATGAGGTAAGTGCAGAGCATCTTTTGGTGAAGTGTGGTGCAGTGCAAAGTTCTCTGTGCCTGCAGGGCACTGACAGGTTTGACCTTCTGTGTGTCACATGGAGCCCCTCGCCTGGCATTTGAGATCCAGATCTCTTGAGCTTCATTTGTTGGGTAGAAGTTGAAGTTCTACACTCAACAAAGCTCTCAAGTGAAAAGAAAAAACAGCAGCGGAAAGGTGAGGTGTGACGTCAAGATCCAGGTTTTACCAACTGAGAGAAAGGATAAGAAGAAATAAAAAAATACTGCATTATTGTGAAGATCCAGTAAGTGTCTTGGAAATGTCACCTTGTGCATCCTGTCATTTAATCTGATTTTATTTCTTTCAGGGCACAAAAAGGGAGTGACAAACTGCTCGCAAGGTTTCCCTTTAAAAAGTTCAGTTCGTTTTTTAACTCTTACTTTTTCCCGGAAGACTGGTTGCTCTAGGTAAGAATACACATGTGTCTTTAGGTGAAAAGCCTTGTGACTGAAAATCAGCCACTGATTATCTCTATATAATTGATGCTTCAGTCAGTAAGTGAATGCTTGAGGAATAAAGATGCCTTGAAGCCCTGTGTCTCTCAGGCAGCCCTTAACCTCAATGGATTAGGAAAAAAACTGATATTTTTATAGTGTGCATTTTCAATTAGCATCGTAATTAGCAAGTAAATAATGCCTAGATTAAAATACTAATTTAGAGAAATTACAAAATATTTCAATAACACCAAAGGAATTTTCCACCAGGAAAATGATACTGTAAGGAGTATTACTGGTTTTTGCTACAGAAACCTACATCCCTACTCTGAACTTCCATCTCTACTCGGCACCTCTTTGTCTTTTCTGTTTTTCTGTCTCAAAGGTCAGAGGTGTTTTCTAGATGCAGCACAAGAGCTGGGCTGCCCCAAAGTCAGTGCAGCAGATGAGCCCACCCCCTTTGCAGCACCCTGGGAGCCTGGGATGGGGCTGGTGCATCCAGGCATGGGCAGGTGACAGGGCTCAGCTGTCAGAGTTTTCCAAGGCAGGAAAACTCTGGCATCAGGGCTGCACTTCCATCTCCTCTCATCATGCACTGGTTGTGGCCATACAGCCTGGCAGCATCTCACCAGTTCCTGCTGGAAAAAACACCATTCACTGGCCCCAAAACACCATTCAAAACTAATGGAAATGTGTGAGTGTCTCCCACAGGAACAAATTCAGGGAGAAGCATCAGCAGCCCCAGTGACAATTTGATGGTTGCATGTTCAGGCAATGATTCTGTGGTTACCAATGTTTAATTTTATAAACCTAAAAGTAGCACCATTGATTATATAAGAATTACTCATGCATGCATAAATAAAAGCTTGCTGGACCTAACATTCAAGTGTGTGTTTTTATGTTTATATAAATATTTCTTTATCAGACAGCATTTGCATGCTGATCTTGTTAAACAAACATTTGAAATCATTTCTCCCATAGAACCGTAAGTGGAAAGCTTGGAGTCTAATCAAGAGAGCCTGGGCAATGGGTTAAACCTATTCTTCAGAAGGTGACTTTTTTCTTCAGCAGCTGCTTTTTTTTTTCTGTATAAACCTGCTGTGTGAATTCAGGTGACTCCATGGCACTATTTTAAAGTGGGGCCTCTGATGTGGGAATCTTATTCTTAGTACAGTTGACCTCTGATTTAAGAGGTGCTGGAGTGTTACTGGCTAATCAATATCTGGCTTGGCTGCTCTGCTTCAATTTTCTCTTCTGAAAACTATTTATCTCTCAAGGGTGAGATGAAACTTCATGAGTGTCTAGTGTGGGCTTTTGAGCAATTTAAAAGGT
The DNA here is from genome assembly GCF_047830755.1 of Zonotrichia albicollis. NCBI lineage: Eukaryota > Metazoa > Chordata > Aves > Passeriformes > Passerellidae > Zonotrichia > Zonotrichia albicollis. The sequence continues at coordinate 34,437,784 of NC_133827.1, read as the reverse complement.
GCAAAGTTTTACTAGGCAGGATGCTAGGAAAGGATGTTTTTTTAGTGAAATTTTTCTGTATATTTGAAAAGGTGGCTTTGCTGCACAGAGCAAAAAAATTCCATCCTATCAATACACTTTCATCCACTAAAATACAAACATCTTAGAGTGAAAAATACAAACTGCAGGGCTCAAATCACTTGCAAATTGCTTCCAAGTTTTGTCTGGTGAAACAGTATCATTACAGCAAATGTGGAACAGACAGCGCCAAGCAGCTTTATGTAACACAACTGCAAGCCATGGAAACAGAGGCTTGCAGAAAGTGCAACTCATACTGGAATTTGGCAGGGAGAGAGTGACAAATATTCTTGCACTTCAGAGTAATGGCATGTGAATTTTAGCGTGTAGTGGTCAGGACCCTGTTCTACATCTGATGATAAAAGAGGAGCACGAATATTGAGTGTATCAGTTCAGCTTCTGGCTTAAGGCCACTCTCCAGGCAACGTGCCACAGCTATGAAATCACTCTGTTATTTTCGACTTCTCATTAGATGAATAGGGTAGTGCAAGCTGTTTGAAACTCCGCTTTGATGTATTTAAATGTTTTGAAATAATGCCTAGCATTTAATACCAAGTTTTGCTAACATGAGCTTTCCTAAGTGCCTGATAAAAATAGTTTTATTCCCTGCTGTTTAAACGTTGTTTTTCTAATTAAATGCAGATGCTTAAACCACCACAAGATTCCATTGCTCAGACATTAGATCATCCATCTTAAATCCTGAATTGTTCTAAATTTCTATATGAACACTAAATACTACAGCAGATACGATTATAATTCGTTGCTAAAAGTCCTAATTCCCTGGGAACAAATGGAAGCGGCAGGAACAGTGCTCTTCACTCAAGAAACACTTCTCTTTAATTCAGTGTCAGAATTGTCACTGACTTCAGGGACAACTGTATTTGGTCACAAACGCCCAGGTCTTTACTGCTTAAAATAATCTCCTTTAGTTCTTAGTCACAAAGGCACAGAAGCTGCAGACTTGTATAGGTGTGCCCAATGTCTGGCGCTGAACACTGTTTTGTTTTGATAAGCAACAGCTGTTTTCAGAGCAAAATCACAGATTTGCCGAGGTTGGGAGGGACCTCCGGAGATCACCCAGCCCAACTCCCTGCCAGGGCAGGGTCACCCAGAGCAGGTGACACAGGAACGCGTCCGGGAGGGAAGATTTCAGAGAGATCACTGCCTGACATCAGCACGTTTCTACACCCGGTTTGAACAAACAGCGGTTCCAGACAATGCTGCCGGCAGCAGGGCGCCAGATCCTCCAGCACCTGTTCCCTGCTTTGGGAGACCCACACACCGTGCGGGTCATGGGTTTTAATTTTAAGTCAAGTGATTATCTGCTCTCTTTTCAAAGGCTTTATTCCAACATGTGTACGCTTTGCACATTTTGCAGAGAAAAGAAAGATAAAACAGTCAAGTTGTGAAGTAGCTTCCCTTGGGTAGAACAGGGGTCCCTCATAGGGCTAAGGGCGCGGAGCCCGTGTGGGGAGCTGGAGTTTTGCCCGAGGATGACTCGAGCGCGCGCACAGCTCCTATGCCGGAGAAGCCGCACCTCAGGCCGGCGCAGCGGCCGGACCACGGCAGCCCAGGCTGGGGCAGGTCACGGCGGCTCCCCCCTCACGGCTCCATCGCTCACACCGGCCCCTCTCCCCGCCCCGCCACGTCACTTCCCGGGGCGGCCGCAGCCGCCGAGTGTCAGCGGCCGTGCTGTGATGGCGGCGGCAGCCGCGGTTCGGGGCGCCGGTGGGGCTGTGCCGCTCCTGACTCGGCGTGGGCCCCGCGCCATGGGGAGCAGCCGCGGCGGGCGGCTCGCCTGAGGCGGCGGCGACAGCGGAGGGAGGGCGCGGCACTGCCGAGGGAGCCCCGCCGCGGGGGCCGCGACCCGCGCCGCCGGGGATGCTGCGCTGGGTCCGGCAGCAGCTGGTAGGTGCCTCCCCGCACCCTCCGCGCCACGGGCCGGGCGCGCTCTCGGCTCGGCCCCGTCCCGACGGCGCCGCCCGGGCCGCGGGTCCGCGGAGGGAGCGGGGGACAGGGCCGGGGTGCGGGAGAGAGGAGAGTCCTGCCCCCCGCAGGGGCTGGGGAAACCCGCGAGCTGCACTTGGATCGTTGTTGAAGGGTTTTTAAATTTTATTTTTAACCCGTATGCGAGGGTTTGGGGTGTTCCGATCTTTGGGCCTTTGGTTGGTTTTTTTGTGGGTTTAGTTTTTCCTCGAAACCCCCTTGGCACAGAGGACAGCCCGTTGCCTTTCGTGTGGTCCCGTTGGGAAGGGCTCCCCAAACTTCCCGGAGAAATGGTGGTGCCTTTTTCTCTGGACCGACACTTCAGAGATTCGCAGCTTCTTCCTCCTTCCCGTTGCGAAATGTTTTAAGGCTTTTTCACCCGACGTGCCTCTCTCAAATATTTCCCCGTACCTGAGCGCTTTGCAGCCGCTGCGTGCTGAGGATTTGAAAGTGAATGAAATGGAAGGAAAACATCCGTGAAATGCTTTTGGGCGGGGGAAACCCCTTGGAAAAGGCAGCAGTGAGGGTGCCCGTCCCCGCACACGGCGCTGCTGGCTGTGCTGGCTTAGAACGAGCAGGGGAATCCAGGCGGCCGTGGCTGTCACGTCTGTGATACTGTAGCAGGGGAGTACATCGAGATTTACTGTGTTGATTTGAAGTTTTGGCCGGCTTCGTGCCCCGACCAGCATTATCCTACTTGCGTTTTTTCTAAGGGAGAAATTCTCTCTGAATGATGTATTTGTAAAATAACTTCTTCCATTCTTTGGAGTTACTTTGCATCACGGATGTTGTCCAGGTTAGTGCAAGAGCTTACATTAGTTAGGTTTTCAGATTTTGATTTGTTAAAGCTTCTGTCTCACTAATAATTTGTTCAATTTGTTGCATCATTTTTTACCAAAAGAAAAGATTAAAATTTTGCATTTTCTTTTTTCCTCCTGTTTTTCCCTGACCTGGTTTCCCATGGCCCATAGATTTTCCCAGTTCTGTGTCCAAGGCAGAGAGCTTGTGGTCATGGTCTCATTGCCAGCCTGACAGTGCTCAGTAGTTTGGTCTGACACCAAGAGTTACTGACCTGGAAATTAATTGCTCTGTTTGAGCTCTGACCGCACTCTTCTGTTCTGTTACAGTCCTGCACACCTTTTTTATGAAAAAAACCCAAAACTGGTGTAACATAACTGTCATTTTTTCCACTTGAATGTGGCTTGAGGTTTGTGTGTGTGGTTTTTAAAGCAGCATTCTGCTGTCTTCCATAGGGTTTAGAGTAGGACTGTATCAGTGCTAGCAATTAATGTATCAGACATGGTTGCTTTTTTCCCTGCAAGTAGTACACTGACCAGCTTCCCAGAAATCTGTTTGCCCTTAATAGAAAGTAAAACATGAGTGTAACAGGATGAGCAATAAACTTGGCACTAGGAGGTTTTAGTGCTTCTTAAAGGAAAATGGTGGAAAATAACTGTTGAAAATTTGCACTTGTTTTGACAGAGAAGAAACAAATCAGTGTAGTAGAAAAGCAGGACAATAAAAATTCAAGATTCTTGGCAGACATCTAAGTATAATACTGATGAGAAAAAATTTTTGCAATGGTACATGTTTTGTGGTTTTTTTCCTATAGACGTCACAGATGTTAATGGCTTGGTTGTTTCACTGCTCATAAAGATGCAAAATGGCCTAAGATAGGTATCACACTGCATGTTTCTTCCTAAAGACACTCAGACAACTCATCCCTGTGTGTAATTGCTGGTTTAGCATAGATCCCACCATATGTTTGCTTCTGCACATGGCTGTGATGTTTAGGTTCTGAAAGAATGTCAGAGGGCTAAAAACATGGGGAAGGATGCTGACAAAATAACCAGAATGAGTGGGAAGAGTGGGGTGACAGAAATAATCGAATCAAAAGGTGCCAAAATCCGTGTCTGAGAGGAGGAGAGAGGAATGTGTGGGTTTGGATGCCTTTGGAGCGTGCGTTTGTACCTGTGCCTGATGTGGCAATGGGTTTTATAAAAGGGTCCTCATCCTTACAGGAGGGTTGGAGTCAGGCAGATGTGTGGGAGTGATGGAAGTGGGATGTTGTAGTAATACAAAAGAAAAACGTTGGTGTGCAGAAATGCTGGAAAAGTAGTAAGGGATTGGGGAAAGGGGGAGGGACTGGTACTTAGCTGAAGGTGCTTTGAGGTAGTTTTTAAGTACTCTGTATGAAACCAATGAATTGTTTTGCAATTTCTTGTTTGCTTAAGAGAACAGTATTTCATGTACTGAGTTTTCAGGAGTGGGTATGGTTCTGAGAACTTGTTAAGATGGGGGGAGAATGAAGCAGGTGAACTTAAAGTAATGAGAGGACCTGGTATGGAATTCAGATTATTTTAGCTATTTTTTGAAAGTAGTGACTTTGCTGTGCTTTCTCTGAGAAGTCCAGTGCATGCCTGTAGAGCTACAGAAAGGGATAGAAAGGCATGAACAGTCATCTGAAGAGACATGCTGAGAATGTAAGGCTTCATTCATCCTTATTATTGTGTTACAAGTCTGTAACAGTTTTTTAACCGAGGTGTTAGATGTTTTTTAGTGATTTGTTTTATCTAAGAAATGGGTGACAGTAGTACAGCCTTCAGTGCCTATATAGCACAAATCATCATGTTGTTTGTTATCTTGGCCTTAAGTCTGGTTTTCTTGCTCTGCTACAATTCATACCACCCTAGCAGAGACAATTTATTGGCTTTTCTCCATCTAATGCTGCCTCATGCTAAATAAGCTGCATAGTAAGTCATTAACTTCCTAGTTAATGTGATGTTATAGAATGTTGTTAATTCTTGGAAGCACTTAGGTTTTAGTAATGAAAAAATATAGAGCCAAATGGAGTTACAGTTCATGACTTTGGGTAAAATGCCATGATAAAGACAAGCTTTGGGCAGGAGAGATGTCTGGCTTCCAGCTCTGTTACCTTGACATCTCAGAGAGCAGTAGGCATGTGGATTTGGAGGGTTGCATAACGCCACAGGCACAGCCAAGTCCGCTCGAAAAAAGCAACCGGATAAACAACAGTTGATAGGAAGCATCATTAATATTCAGGAATAGCATTGTATGTTTTATTTGCATTTCCAGATATGATGGTTAGACCTCATGGCAAATCTGTGCACCAAGTGCTGTTGTGGCTCCCACGGTCGGGTTTGTGCAGTACCAACACAAAAGGAGAGTGCAGTGACATTTGTAACACCCAGGGACTTTCTGTTCCACTTCCCTGTGGTGGGGTTGTGGCAGCATTTGGGCTGTGCTGCTCTCTGATGGTGCACATGCAGTGCAGGAGCTGTTGCAGTGCTGTTAACAGAATGTACTGACACCTTCAGTTCTCTGGCAAGGAGGTCTCTGAAAATTGTGGTAGAATACCCTTGTATGTATGATTTTAGCTGCATAATTTTAAGGTATTAGTCCTGTCAATTGGAGAAGGGACTCAGGATTTCTCTTCTATTGCTGTTGTGAGGAGTTTGAGCCTTTTGAGCTGTTGTCTAACAGCTCAGTAAAGTACAAAGGATTCCACATGGACAAAACCTAAGAGTTGCCTGCCTGGCCCCTCTTATATTAATGACAACTCAAGACAAGTGTTGTGCTGGATTTGGCCAATTATCTTTGCAGTTGAAGGACCTGAATGCTGTAGTGCACAACAGCTTTAATGCTGTGAAGAGCTGGGTTAGGGCAAATGCAGTTTTCTTATTTTACTGTAAATCAAAGATAAAATCTATAGATTAACTGTAAAACCTAGTTACCAGGCTATTTTATTTATTTCCTGGTTATAAGAAGGTTCAGACTGGGAGGGATGTCGGGAGTTTATAAAGTCCAGAAGTTCTCCATAGGCTGCATGGAGGGGTGATCGCAGGGAATGTTTTTGACTGTTCTGTGTAGGTAGTGCCTGTCACACCTCACACCCTCCACAGCCAGCACAGTATCTGTAGGAGTGTTCATCTTCTAGATGTGTTCTAATGAAAAATTTTTACTAATAAGGGAATGTCCTCAAATAGATTAGCACTAGAGGATTGGATGTCAGGGATGGGGTTTTTTTCCTTTCAGATGCTGGTTACTGTTAAGATGTTCTGAGAGGACAGATGGTATTTTGTAATACCTTGCAGTTACTGGCATTCTGAATGAGGTGGACAGCATTTATTTCATTGTTTGCACTGACAAGTGTGTATTATTTTGTCTTAATCATTTTACTGAATGCAGTTACTTCCCTCCCCCCTCCAAAATTCCTTCTGTTTTCTGAATGCCAGAAGTACTTTAAACTAATCCAATGATTGAGAATCTAGTAATCACCTTGCTATTCTGGAGTACAATTTCCCCCCCTCTTATTTGTCAGTGAAGCCTCTTCCCCTTTCTGGCTGAAACTAACTAACTACTTGTTATTTTATGCTAGAAAATAAATACATATTTGTCCAGAAGAGTTCCTGGGGTTCAGACTGCATGGCTGATACCTTGTGAATTATCACTGAGGGCTCAGCGAGGTTGCGTTGGCACAGCCCAAAGGTTGCATTGCTTTGCTGGAGTAGTTTGAGAGCCTGAGGTCAAGGACTCCCCTCCTGTAACTTAGCAGAGGAGCAAATGTGGCCCTCATCTTTGATCTCTGGACTAGTGCTCCCGTGTGTTAGGGTCTTTTAACCTTATTTTCCCTTTGTATTCTGTGACTGCTGAGGGCTGATAGATTTGCAGCACAATGTGTTCCAAAGCTGCAGAGCCTGGCCCTGCCTTCGGCCAGCTGTCTGCTCCAAATGGAGACATCCCTTGTGTCCTGTGTGTAATTCCTGAGCCTTACCTCATGAAAATTAAACTCTAAATCTAAGAATTGCATACCAAAATATAACCAAACCAGTCCTGACACTGATTCTTTCTAAAAGTGTTTTAAAAATGGGAAGATTGGTGTTGTCTGATGTGCTGCCTTGCTGTGAGACTTGGGTATTTGATCTGTATCTTGTCCCATCCTCTTTTCTTTTTTCTCCTATCCATGAGCTTTTTAAACAGCAAATTTTTGTTGTGCCAAATTTCCACTCATCACTCAATAATAGGACTATTTAATTGACTGTATGATATTCCTGCACTAATGGGGTCCTGCTCCCTTAATAGCTTCTATCTGTTTATGCTTTTTATGTGACTAAGGGGGAAGAGAGAGAAAAATAGAATTTTGTTAACAATGAGGAAAAACTATTTGTGTTTGGTCAGTAGGGAGTATCTGGTGGGATGGGTGAAAGGCTCTGTTTACTGCTCAGAGATTGTTTCTGCACTCTCAGTGGAAGGTAAAATTTGTAATCTAAGGCAAGTTGATCTGTGCTGGATTTAGTAACATTCAACATGTGTTTTGAATATCATTGGTATTTGTTTTTCTAGTTTTAAACGGGCTGGCTGACTTCATTAAAGCTGACATTTGCTTTCCTCTGGGATGGAGAGACAGAAGTTATAAAAGAAAAATACAACGTTGTGTTTAAATTTCATTAAAAGCATCATGACTTTCACTGGCGGTCTGTTCTTGCTTTTTCTTGACTATATTATGATGTGCTCAGTAGTTATGACTGTTTTTGTAATTATGTCACCAGGAAAAATTTAACCTCTCAAAAAAATCCTTCAATTTCTAGCACAAAATCTGTTTGTTAAGCAAGCAGGTAAGAACTGCAACAAAATAGATGTGACAAAGTGTCTCTGTAAATGCAAGGTCATATCTTCTAGCAAAACACAGGTGACATATTTGCAGCCAGGCTTTTTTCAACCTCTTTTCACCTGCTGTTGAGAAACCACTTAGCATTAGCACAGACCATGGTAGGGAAGGTAGAAAGTGGGGCTGAGAACTACACTGTGATTTAAAAAACAAACGCCTGCAATTCCTTGGCCTCCCACATGCAGTGACTTAAGAGGATTTTTTTTCCTTGTTTACTTTGAGTAAAAATAAGTCTGGGAAGGGACAACTTTCCTGTAAATGGGAAGGAGAGATAATAATGCAGACAAAAGGCAAACTGTTTGTTTTTATCCTGCAATGTTTTACTAGAGGAAGAGGTTTTAAATGGTTTATCCCCCAAAATACATGTTGTCATCTGTTGTTGCATTTTGGTTTTGTGCTACTTTGTGTGGCTGTGCACATTTTTGTGGATATTTACATTTCTCTTTGGAAAGAGACTTGCAACAAAATGGAAAGGAAGCTTAAGATTTAGCAAGCTTTAAGGATAGACTAGTCTGTACACATGTCTGAAAAGAGGGCATTAAACTGACACTTAAATCATAAATCATGTTCAAAATGGAATAAGAACTAAAAATGCTACTGGGTGGATGCAGTAGACTCAAAACTGTAATGTTTTACAGAGCAGGCTTTTTCAAAGCATGTTAAAAGAAGAGCCAGACAGTTCCAGCAATGAACTAAATTCTCTTCCTGTGAAATTTGTTGAGCAGCCATTGTCAGCAATTGTCAGTATAATTTTGGCACACGTTTTGAAAAAGCCTTAAGATTTATTATTTAATGGTGATTTGGGGGGAAGATACTTTTGGAAAGAGTTTGTTGTTTTTTGTTCCATGCTGAAAGAAAATATGAATTAGACTCTCAGTGCAGAACTGATTGGCATAAATAGCTATTGCCTACTAGAACAAATCCAAATATTGAAAACAAGGGTTTTCAATAATGGCTGTATGAGTAGTCCAGAACAGGAGCCCTTCATGGTTGTATAAAATACTTTTATAAATGATTCTTCAAAGCAGAGGGTAAACAGCATTTCATTTTAAGATAATAGTGTATTTAGTATGCCAGTATGTGAAGGAATGTATGATTGCTCTGTATTTTTCCTGTCATGGACTTGAGAAATGTAATTTTTTTATGGTGAAATTGCTATCTACAAATTTTGAGCTGCTTTCTAGCCTTAAGGGAAAGTTCATAGCCTGTCACAGATTTGAATGCTTTATTTCATATTGAAAATCTGCTATAAACCTGGTTAACAAATGCAGGGAATGTACAGAAATTATGCACTTGGGAGATTCTTTTTCTGAGATCCATCCTATGGTCATTAGAGGTATGTGGAAGGATTTGTGAGTTAAATGTTTCATTTCTTGCATTGGTTGTGTATTTCTTAGTGTGGCCTGTTTAGTAGCTGCTATTTCTGTGGTTGAGTATTGCAGGATTGTAGCACTTTCCATGTTCAATGTAGTTTATATAGTTTGAGAAGTCTTCTGAAAAAGTGGCTTATGATTTCTGAGCTCTCATTTCTTATTTTATGAAGTGTGGTGCCCGTAGTTGTCTCCTGATGGATGTCTGAAGTCACCCTTCGGCTTTAAAAATCTTGCCTACTCTCCTTTTGTACATGCCTGACAGGAAGATGACATTGCAGATAAAGAAAACTAATTGCTGGAGCCCACAGAGGAAAACTTTTAGTTCTGAAATTAGAACTGTGTAGTTGCAACTGCAAAGGCATCTTCATTTCCATGGTAGAGCAGTGGGCTGCTTTGGGAGCATGTGGCAAAAGACCAACCACATTTGACATTTTGGACTGCAGATACTGTCAAGCCTCGGTGTCTCTTCAGCTCCTTGGACTTTAGATAAAGCACTTTTTTTCAAAGAAAAAAAAAAATGAGAGCACATTGACAGGCCTTGAAATGTAACCTGGGAGCCACTAGCCCTGCCTTTGGGATTGAGGCTTGCTTCTTAGAACCTGAATGGTAACGAAGTTTCTTCCTTCATTGGAGCTGAAGACAATTTATTGTGCAGTCTCTTTTCTTCCAAAAAGCATCTGAGCAAAAGTTATTGACGATCTGTGTGTCTGGCAGGGAGCACCCTAAAATAAAGCAATGGACAAGGAATGTGTTAGAGGCGTTTGGCTGGTTAAGCACATTGAGGCCAGAGGATAAGCCCCGTCCAACCTGGCCTTGAACACTTCCAGGAGTGGAGCAGCCAGGGCCTCTGCACCCTCACAAGGAAGAATTTCTTCCTTGGATCTAATCCAAATCTGCCTTCTCTCAGTTTAAAGCCATTCCCCTTTGTAATATCAGTACAAGAACTTATAAACAGTCCCTCCCTGGCTTTTGTGTAGGCCCTCTTTGGTTACTGGATTAATCAAGTGAACCCTGGCATTCTGTTGAAGACAGTCATGAAAGAGCAGCTATTACAAGGTCTTAGGTTTGTATTATCATATGAAGTCCAAAATGGATCATGTTTTATAAATACTGTGATTTGGATTTTAGGAGAGGATAAGAAAGGCATTTCCTTCATTGATGCAAGTTGGAGTGTTACTGAATTAAACAATTTACCTGAATCTCTGTTCAAATCCTTTGCTGCTAACAGAAACTGGACATGCCATAGCAGCCTTTGAGAGTGCTGTGTTAGGAATATTAACTTGCCTATTCAGCTCATTTTAACTTGCTGATTTTTTTGATGTTACAAGGCCAGTCTGTTTGGCATCGGTGACCTGAGCAGAGAAACTGGCACTGGGCAGTATGTTAGCAGTGAACGAGGCCAGCTTACCTTGCTTGTTGTGTTTGCAGATAAATAAAGAGAAAATGGATGGTTTTTTAAAATTTTAAGTAAGAATTTTTCCAAATTATTTTTGGTGGGCATCTTGACAAAATAGAACATAAAGTAAGAACAACTTGAGCTCTGTGTGAGCAGGACTTTGTGGCTAGCACCAGTACAACTTTTCTTACTGCAGTATTAGGCATATTTTAACTTTGTGAAAGGAAGGGTTATTGCCTCATGATTTCACAGGCCTTGTTACCTAGAGGGTGTGTTTTCACAAAAGAATGTAATCTGGTTATAGGTCTTTTAGGAGGTTACAACATGATTTATTATCAGATATTTTGAACAGCTGTAGATACAGTAAGAGGGAGAAGGAAGTTGCACAAATAGTGCATAACTTTAAGTAGTTTTATTTCTTTACTGCAGTGGTATTTAAAAGGGGAGGTACAAATTGCATGGCACTGTGTACATATCAGGGTGCTTCAGCTGATTCACTATTTTAGTTGTTAGAGCAGTGTTTAAAATTGCTGTGAGAGGCTGTTTCTTCCTTCATGCTAACCTTTGATAAGGCAAATTCAGTTTGACTGCTGCCCAGTTACATGACTGAAAGAATTATTGGCTGACTGTATGGAGTACAAATTTACACAGACTTCTGAAAATGGGCATGGAGTGTGAATAGATCATCTTATCTGACAGAGGGAAAAGTATTCTATGTATATTCAGAAGAAAATCCAAAGCAAGAAAATCCGTTTCCTCAAAACACCTTTAATCAAAATATATCTTGACAGCAGTGTAATAGCAGACTTTTGGGCTGTCTGCCAGGAAATGTGGTGTTCTGCTTCTGCAGCCATGATCAGTCAAGTCACTTCCCTAGGAGAAAACTTGGTCTCAGAAAGCCTTTCTTCTGTTCATTAGCTTTATTAAGTAGTATGTGATATTCAGAAAGGTTTTGGGGGAGCTGCTGCTTATGTCTGTTGTGTTCAGTGTGGGTTTTTAACGGAGGAAGAGGCTCTGAATGAGACTTCCTTCTTTCAAACCCCTTTCACTTTTCAGCAGTCACATAGCAGAAGTTCTTTTGGCAGATACAAATTTGGTTTTTCTTTGCCCTCTGTAAAAGCTGTGAGTAATGAATGAGAAACCCTGGGAGATGATATTAAAGTATACTAAGTTTATGCAAGTCATAAACAAAAACTACCTGGCAGATGATTTGTGAATATCAATGCACGTATTGCAAAGCCTGATAATGAAATGGCCGTGTTGCCTGCCAGTCTCATGTCAGTGATCCTTGCTGAAAGATCTGTGGGTTTCTGCTGTCTCACCTAACAGTGCTGTGGGGTGTGTGGGGAGGGCCTTGGTGCACTCTGCCGTACCTTAATAGGGGTATTGAAGTGTTAAGTCTTGCATAGATGTTACAGCAACAGGTTGAATACAAAAGCCTTTTTTGCTTTTCCTCCATTGCACTTGCAGGTGTTGGGAGGGTCTTCTTTGTAGTGCTGATCCTCATTTGCTTCCTGTGTGGTTGCCTGGTTTGTTCTGTGTGTTATTGAGGCTTCCTCAGCAGCAGTGTAAAACTTCTTTCACAGGGAAGCTTTTTATTATATACCAGACAACTGGCATGACATATTTACAAAGAGGAAAAAACCCCCCAAGACAAAACCAAAACCACAAACCAAAATGGATGGATCAGTTTTCCTTACCTGATGGCCAATGGGCATTTCTCCAAGTACAGTGGTTGAGATGCAGACAAAATGTAGGAGAGAGTTGTTTGGGGGTGGCTGTTGAATCTCATGGCTTTCATGAAATAAATTGCATAAAATTGCAGTCAAATATTTCTCCTCAGTTCCCTGGGATATGTTGTCTGTGCTGTTTTAAAGGGGCCTAATTTACTGCACAGAGAATATCTGTGTCTAACTTTTAGAACAGTAATGAAATCGTTCTGAAGAAGTTCAATGAAAATTACTCAGACTTTGCTTACAGTCATTCAAATTTATAAGAACTTAAAACTATGAATCACTTCTTTCTTTTCTTATTTTTAAAGGTTATTTTCATTTGTGCTTTATAAATCAGCTTAACTCGAGTATCTCTGTACTGTATATAAGAGGCATGCTTTAGGCTGTTTTCAAAACCAAAGTATTGAGTTCATCTGGGTGCAAAACTGCTGGGGAAGTGTGTAGCAAAGATTAAATGAGAGCTGTATTCCAAGGGTAGATAACACCTGCTTTGTGTTGGTAGATCATCTGAAGAACTGAACTTTAGCCAATAAATCTAGATTTAATTTGCAGCATGAAGGGGAGAAAAATCAGGTCACTTCATCATATGGTCAAATTTTATTTAAAGGGGATTCATGTAATACATATTCCTGTAATATACCTGGTCAAGAGGCCTTAAATACCAGGTCTTGCCACATATTCAGCATTATTTGTTATGAAGTCAGTGATGTGTGCACTTGGGTAGAAATCATTTCACTAGATAACTGCAGAAAAGCTAACTTTTTTTGGAAAGAGATTGGTGACAACTTAATCATTTTGCAAGACTCTAATTTAGGGTTTCTCTGCTCATGCTGTTTAGCTGCAGAAATCCTTTGACAAGGGCATGTTACCCTACTTTTGCAGCTGAGTTGGAGAATGACGTTAGAAAGAGAGAACTGTCTATTAAGTGAAATTAGGAAACAGTGTGCTTTCTGCACTGCTTTGCTGGCTGCACAGAGTCACTGTGGAAAATCCCTTGCTGGGCAGAAATTTGGTCTACAAATCAGTTCAGTGTCGGGAGCAGGCTCTGTGAGCAGCCCCATACTTAGAGAAGAGTTAAAGACATTTCAGCTCTTGAACAATGAAGTTCAATGCCTGTGCAGAATTTTCCTTGGAGAGATGTGTAATTAAAATTTCTCTGGAAGATCTGCTTAGTTGTGATCTCATCTGATTGTGAGACGGCAGGGTTGTTGGCTAATTTCAAGTGATTTTTAGTAGTCATAGTCATAAAACTTAGGAAATCTGGGATTTGTTCCCAGCTCTGACACTCACTTCTTGCTGTGACTACAGCCAAGTCACTGAGCTTGTCAGGGATGTGTCCTTTCCCAACCACAGCTCTGACAACTGAGGGGTTTTTGTCCCCAGCCTGCCTTGTGTGTGTGCTGTGATCTGCTGACTGCACAGCTTCTGTGCCTTCTGCATGGCAAATGTCAACAAAACAGAATTCAATCTCTATGGACTGCACATTTAAGCTGTTTTAGCTCCACAGCTGCACCTGTAAATTTGTATGGCCTGAGATTCTGATTTATTTGGGAAGTAAAGTTCTTGCTTTGAATCATCTGAGCCTGCTTCAGCAGAGGTATTCGTTCTGATAGAAGTGCTGTGCAGTCAGACTGGAGTTGTACAGAGGTCTTTACTCTTCATCATAAAATGTCATCATACTCATCAACCTTCAGGTGCTCAGATAGTGGCCTAAAAAGGGCATATAGAAAATTCAGTGATATCCTAGTCAGTCAGTAATCTTTGATTTATCTTTTAATAGCGTTCAGCAAGTGGCATGCAGGTTAGCATTTATCACTGTCAGAAAGAAGACTGCAACTTGTTTTCTCTGCTCTTTGTGGGTTTTTTTCTTTGCTTTACATCTGTTTGATTTAGAGTGGAATTTTTTCATGCTGTAGAGTCTGACTTTCCAAAGTGAGGATGTCTGGCATTTTGTGAGTGCCAGACATTTTCTGAGATGCAGAAGAGAGCTGTGCATGAAGTCTTACTAATTAGGCACCTTTTTTCTTGCTTGAAAAACACTTTTATTTGTGGCATCTTCTGGATTGATTTAGAAATACTGTGTCACTAATGTCAGATATCCAAAATGCTTCTGCTACAAACACTCTTCTCTTTAAATTTTGTGTCAGCAGTTAACAGGTACATTTTTTTTCATCTTCCTTTCATACTTGTATTTCTTTTCTTAAAGCTGTGAATAGTTCCTTGCATTTTGCTTTTGGTATCCTGTGTATTTTTTTTCCATCCTTTCCCCTATCTACTTTTTGTCTCCCTGCTCCACTCTTATCTTGAAACAAGTTTTCACCCTGGAGCATGTGACTGGACCAGCCTTCCACTGCTTGTCATCTAAAGTTTATTCTCCTTCAAATCTCTTTGAAAAATCCCCCTTCCTTTCTTTCTCCCTTCATTATTCTGGACCTCTTTCTTTCTCTAGCAGAATGTTTCTGTAGTAATGATGCCAAACACAAATATTTGTATGTTTGAGAGGATTCTTTAATTATTCCTTTACTTTAAAATGATGCCGTCCTGAATGTGAACATACCTAATGACCTGCATTAGAGATATTCATGGATTAAAAAGAAATTAATTTTTGGTTGCACCAATCATTTTTTATGTCAGTCACTGTGCTCACTGTTCATCTTCTGTAGTTAACTGGTACAGAGGTATCTTCTCTGGAGTTCTGTGAAGTGTCACTTTTTTCACATGGATAAAACTCTGAGCCTCATTCACAAGTGGAGCAAAACAACTGCAAATGCAGTTTCCTCACCTGCAGTGGTGGAGTTGATAGCAAAGGACACCTCTCTAGCAAATGACACCACCAGTTGTCCTTGCACTTGGCATCAAAGAATAAGGAGATTACACTCTGCATTTGGTTCTAAGATTAGGAATGTGTGTGATTTTGATGTGGGAATTCACCACTTTGCAGGCAGTCATTGACTCCCAATCAAACAACAGTTCCAAATTTAATTTCACTAGTTTATTTAATGCCTAAAAGCTTTTTGCTTTTTTCTTTAGTAGTTTTCTTGGCCTGTTATCTGAATTATTACTGTGTGGTTGTCTTCTGCCATCACCTGCTTCTCCGGGTCAGAACATTATTGCTAGGAAGGGTTCTGGTGAGTCATGTAGCCCCAGGAAAGGCTCAATTAAACATAGACTTGAATGACCTAGATATAAGCCCTTGTGTTACAGACATTGCAACCTTTCCTCATGACTTGTTTTGCTATTTAATTATTCCTTTCCACAACAAAAGAATTTGTTTGTTTTCCAATACCCAGACTTAAGTTTTCTTACCTGCGACTTCAGCCTGTTTACTTCTGTTCTTCTTTGGCCTTCAAAGCCTCCATTTTCTCAATGGATCAGTCTTCTGTGTATCAGGAGGTTTACTGGGATATCCTGAGTTTCCTCTCCTCCAGGCTAAATGACTCTAATTTGTTTGCTCTGTAGATTGTTCAGCCTTGCGTTATATGTCATGTTTTCAGGATCTCTTGGGCTCATGTTGCAGTCCTCTGGGTGCTGTCCAGTTGGTTCACAGTGCTTCAGCTGTGGCTCCCACTCCTCCTGCAGCCTCCTCTGCACTGAAGGCCTTTTTCTCAGTGGGGTGACGTGGATGACTCATGTCTAGCCTGTGATCTATTATAGCCTTTGACATTTTTCTTTAAAATTCCTTTACGGGCTTTTATTCTCTTTTTCTGGATGCAGTTTCTTTGTGCTGGATCTTTGTGTTCTGTGCATCTGGTTGGTGAAGAATTTTCTCTTACTTGGTGTTCTTGCAGTGCCAGGGTGGTATCATCTGCAGGTTTAACACTTGTGTTCCACTTCTCTTGAAGAAGCAGATGATGAAAACACTGACCATCACACCTGCAACAGGGCTTTGATTCCCAGGGACCTCACTCAGATCATCTGTTTTGGCAGGAAATTATTGATAAGTATTGCTGAGTATGCTTTTTCTTTTTTTTTTCCCATGGGTTTGCTTTCATTGTTGCACCATTCAGGTATGAATTGGTGGTAATGGCAGGAAATCACATTTGAAATGAGACAAAATGTTAGTTCTTGGAGATAGAACTTGTTTGGAAAAATACTGCTGTCTGGTCAATGCTTTTGGCTTTTCTCTGGTGAGAGTCTTTTCAAAGTCCAGTTACCACAGCACAGTAGTATAGCTTGTATGTTTTGACCTTTTATTTTTCTCAATAAACTGTTTTATTAGGGTTATCATGAGCACGGCTGTGAAGTTTTGTAAATTGTTTCTTCCTTTTTAAGTTTCACAGGTCTTCAAGTTTGCATGGTAGCAAGTGTTCTCTAGTCTTGAGACAGGGTTTTTTCCTTTAATTTTTTCAGAATGAGTACACAACCTCAAAAGCAAGATTTTGGGTTTTTTCCCCACAGTTTTTGAAAATTATCTGGACACAGCAGACTTCAATTTTCTGCAGTGATTTTCTTTACTCTTTGAAAACGACTGCTTGGTATCTTTTCCACAGAATGTCCTTTTCTGCAGAATTTTACAAAACAGCAGTTAATAAAATCAACTTTCTTGATTACCTCTTTTTTTTATGTTCTAGGGTTTTGACCCACCGCATCAAAGCGACACAAGAACTATTTATATAGCAAACCGTTTTCCCCAGCATGGCCATTATGTTCCTCAGAAGTTTGCAGACAACAGAATCATATCATCCAAGGTAAGGAATCAATTTGTCATGGCAAAACCACTTGATGTGTTGCTTAACAAGTTGTGTGGCAGATGTGCATGCCTGTATTATTTCTAATACACAATATTCAAAGTGAGACAAACTGTGAGCTGTTTTGAGAGAAAAGCTGGGTTGCTTTTTGTGTAGTTTGTCTCATTCTCTCACCCTTCTTTCCTCAAAACTCAAGTACAGAGCAATTAAGCAAGTTGGTCAGGCTTTCTGAAGAAAAGTAGTTTTTCATCCAGTGTTACCAAAACTACTTAAAAGGCAGGATGAAGCTGGTTATGAGGATTTTTAAAATAGTCAAATTGAAAGCCAGTACTCTGCATAAAATAAATCAGCAGTGGACTGCAGTTGCGGATTCCCTCCCGGTGTGTCCTTGGATTGAAATCAATAGAGCTGATGGTGGGGATGTGCCTCCTTGCTGTAGTGTTGGAGGGAATGTTACAGCTGCAGGAATTAATTTCTTTCCTTCTACCCAGGACACAAGCAGCCAAATGACTCCAGCTGCCCCTGTCCCAGTTGGAGGAAAACATTTTAAACTTGGCCTGTAGAGGAAATGCAGTTGCTACCACTGCTTCCCTGCTAGCTGTACTTAAAACAGAAGGAATAAAAAAAAAAAAAACAAAAATTGGATACAGCAGCAAGGTCTGGGGGAGGGGACCTGGGAAATGAGAACATTTAGGTTAGGAGAGTTCAATGGGAGCAGAACTGAATTGCACTGAAAAATTGTGCATTGTGTTGTAATTATTAATCTCTCTC
Source organism: Zonotrichia albicollis (assembly GCF_047830755.1). Taxonomy (NCBI): domain Eukaryota; kingdom Metazoa; phylum Chordata; class Aves; order Passeriformes; family Passerellidae; genus Zonotrichia; species Zonotrichia albicollis. Next base: position 34,420,091 of record NC_133827.1, on the reverse strand, counting down.
CTTTTTTTCCCCTTCAGTATACAGTGTGGAATTTTGTTCCAAAAAACTTATTTGAGCAGTTCAGAAGAGTAGCCAACTTTTATTTTCTGATTATATTTTTGGTTCAGGTAAGTTGAATAATACTCAAGAAATTGCAATTTATGTTGTAAATTTTGCCACTGATTTTTGTTTTATGAATTTAACTTCTCTACTTATATATTCTGTCTATAAAAAGAATACATTTCCAGTTTCTCCAGGAAAATAACATGAACATAACTTTAAAAATAATTATGTCCAAATTTAAGTATTATCCTTACATTTTATCTTCATGAATACTAATGTATTTTTAAGTGTGTAGCTTCAAAGTCCATTGCACAGTCAGCACAGGGATTCACTTGTCTGCCTCCAACTACAACTTTAAAGCTCTTAAGGGAGTAATGAAATTCCAGATATACTTCTTGACTTTGAGGGCATTAGTGGTGTTTGAATGTTTGTATATTTCCACTGTAGGTGGTTGTCATCAACAGACTGTTGTTCTAAGATCCTCAAATTCAATTTGTTCAGATAAAATGAACACACAGATATTACAGTGAAATCAATAGTTTGCCAGTTTTGAAGACCTCAGTTAGTGCTGTTACTGTTACAGTTTATGTCAGAAATACTGCTGTGGCTTTAGTAGCTGATTGTATTTCTTTTAATTATGAACACCCACGAGTAGATTGGGACAATCTGTACATCTCCTATGATCATTGCCTCTCCAGCTCTGTAATGTCCCTGAATTCTGTGGAGCTGTTGTAGGCTTAGTAGGTGATGGATAGGTGGGAGAAGGGTTCAGAGGAGAGATAGTAACTTCTGAAATACTAATTAGTATTTGAGGCAGAGACAAGATTTTGAGGTACTCAAAATTTCTTTCATTATAAAATAGAATTATTTGAACATGTACTGCCCTCCACAGTGATTAACCAGCATTTAGAGTGTGCATATGAAAAAATATGGCACCCCATTTGACAAAGAATGGGGATAGTGAAGAGTTCATAAAACTTGTCTGTGGTTGTGTAAGGTGTCAGTATCAGGGTCAGCCAATCCATTGGCTCCTGTGTCCCTTGATCTTGTTCTTTCACTTTTAAAAAGAAGAACATTCCTAGGCTGAAAATTCCTGTGCTTGACTAAAGTCATACAGTTCTAACTTAGGCTGACAAAATGTGTTGTCTGTCACATCTTCCTGTTAAGAATAATGGCTGTATCATTCCTGTTGTAATGTTTCATGCTTTTTAACGTACTGTAGCATGAGGAAGATGGGAATGTGCTGAAGATGGAACATAAGTGTTATTAAAGTAATCACAGACATCATGACTTTTACTTTTTTTAATGCAGATTTATCTCTTCAGTTCACTGTTGTGTCATAGTTCTTTCAAACTACTGCCTTTCAGTAGTATCTAAATAAGGATCTAAGGCAGAAATTCTGTTCTGAGTGTAATCCTGTCCTCTCAGTTTGTATCAAGTGGATGCCCTCACGTGTATGGCAAATGTTTTCTTGTCTGTGTGTCTGCGTTCTTGGAAACAGAACAGCAGAAAAGTTGAAGTCATTTTTGTTCATTTGTTAAAATGGAATTCTGTTTTTATTCAAATCCCTTTTGGAAGTTCATTAATATCTAATGTTTTTATTTTTTTGAGGCTAAGCTGCCTTTTAAAGCTGACCACCATGGTACCTTCCCTGTCCTGTGAATCTCATGTGGCCAAGATGCAGTGTTTGTCATTACCACCTTTCCCACGGGGGATGGCAGAACTGGGGCAGGGTCTCGTTGTGTGATTTCAACTTGCAGCACAGTCCAGTTGTTCACATTCTTCACCACACATGTGCATGCCCAAACCAAGGTGACAAACTGCATTTTGGTGACACGAGGTGTGTCATGGCTCTGTGTCCAGCTGCATGGCAGGCAGAGGACCATGGTGTCCTGGTGAAACATGACAATTCCACCAGCACAAAACCTGCTTCATTTTCATATATGAGCTCTCTTGAGAAAGGATGAGAGAGTACAGACAGCAGAAATGCCATGGTTAACCATATCCAGTCAAAAATCAGATGCTTTTGGTAGCGTTTTTCTTGGTCAGTATGCTGCCAAGCTGAAATTGTAGTGCCACCATTAAAGAGCAGACAGCATTGCAGACTAGGTCTCATTTTTGTTGTGTTCTATAAAGTGTCTGTTTCAGTGAAAAAAACCAACCAAAAACCTTATGTGTGCATTGTAAAGTGGCATGATCTGTTTTCTCTGTGAGGTTCTTCCCCAGTGACAGAGTAAACTTTATGTATGACTTTTTTTTCTTCTTTGATGATTCCCAAAGCAATGCCATAAGTCTCAGGTAAAGTGGATCAAATCAATGTCTGTGGTTTTGAGTAGTTCTTGTGTATATCTCCTTTACAGCACTTGACCATGTTGATTTTTTCCTGCAGCAGAAGAGAGCCACTAACATCCCCCACATACAGAACCTTAGTGTGTACACTGCACTTTTGGCATGCCAGCAATAATTGCACAAATTGTAAAAACCGCATGTTAACTTGGGGCAACCAGAAAGGTGCAGTCTTGAAAAGGTGTTCTCTAATATCTAAACCATTGCAAATTACTGATCTTAACTTTATTTTCACTTCTAAAGTGGATGATATTATACTCTACATTGCTGGTAAGCAGTAGATCATATAGTGTTGAAACAGCTTCATGAAATGTAGGTTTCCTTCCTTTGTAATATTCTTTTGAGTTCATTTTTCTAGGATGAAATTAATACCTTCTTTTTGGTAAGGACCTTTAAAATTGTCACATCCTATATGAATGAGACTAAGGCTTCTCTGTGCCCTAAAACATTTGTTTGCATCCTTACTGATGTATTATTTAGTTGTCAGAAACTGAGTTTTGCTTGAGAAACTCTGCAGGACATGCAGTAAAAATACTCACAGGTTATAATGAAGAGTTTGGAAAATAGTAGTCTTGCTTCTTTTTTTTTTTTTGAAAGTACAAATGTAGAAATGACATGTGGACTAATTTTCATATTTTCTTTTCTTTTAGCTCATGATAGATACCCCTACCAGTCCTATTACCAGTGGATTGCCATTATTCTTTGTCATAACTGTGACAGCCATAAAACAGGTAAAGGGGAAAAATCTGGCAGCATGAAGTCCTACTGAAGTAAAGTTATTTAGAGTCTGACCAGGATAGTGCTTAGATACTAAAAATACATTAAAATGGTATAATTTTTAGAAACTATTTTGGGTTTAATGCTTCTAGTTAGATGCTTGAGCTTCAGCATTTGGTTGGTTGTGAAGCACTCAGTGACTCACTGCAGTACCCTAAAATGGACAGTGGATGACTGTCAGGCAGCATTTTTGTCTAAACATTACATGTCACTTGTTATCAGACCTTTTCTGAAAGCTGCTCACTTATTCCTTTGGCACACCTCACTGCCTGTTAGAACCAGTCCTCCCACATTGCACCCTGAGAAAGGAGCTTGGGCAGATGAAAAAGTGATGCAGGGTGTGTTTGTCAATAGTTAAAAGGCAAATTTTGCCCCAAGGGGTAAGTTTTATGGTGGGAAATGTGTATTAACTGTGAGTGTGTACCAGGTAAAAGCCCCTGGCCTTCTTCGGTTGCATAAAACATTTTGGAATGTTTCATAGCACTTAAAACAAAAATTGTCTGAGTTTAATAAAAATCTTTTTCTAGCACCATATTACATTCTACTGAGACCTAGAGCCTCTGGAATCAGAATGTAAAAAGAAAAGAAAAAGAAAGTAAAAAAGGTCTTCTGTTTTCTTTATGTCCTTAAAGCAAGAGGAGAAAGAAACAAGCTCATAAATAAAGAAGTGATGTGGATAAAAATTATAATCTCTTCTGCAGGGAGGTAATTTTCAAGAACTATCCTCTTCAAGGGATTTGACAGTGCTGTCGGGAATAGATGCAGCCTCGCAACTGAAAAATAAGCAGGAGACTGTTCCAGAGCTGTAACCAGAATTTCAATTTGCCTTCTGTGCCAGAAAGACCCAAAGCCACCCAGAAATAGGGCAAAAGTAAAAATAGTTCTAGCTTTCAAGCAGATAGAAAGGTGTTTGAGACAGAGTGGTTCTTAAAGCTGGAGTAATATTTGGACTAATATTTCATCTTGTTGCTGTGCAATTTGTGTATGTAGAATGCCCTAATCCTATTCAATTGCAGTTGTTACCATCGCCCCCCAAAAAAATCACATATTCAAAAGCTATAATTATATGTAGGCAGTGGATAATGAAACTGTGTGGACTAAAAGGGATTATGAAACAGAGTTATAAATATTAGATCATTTTTTCCAGAAAGACTTTGGACTTGTGTAAGTCTAAAAAAGTCCAAAATAATCTTAACACCACCTTGCTTCTAGATGTCCAATCTTATATTAGGAAATTTAACTCCCTTATCATCAATTTTGAAGAACAGAGATTCTGTCATTCCTCCTGGAAGTTTCGAATCTTTCATGACTTACCAGGCATCAAGAGATTTTCTTTCTGTCTCAATATCTCTGCAAGGACTATTGGAACCACCTAAATTGCTCTAATGGACTCTCACGTTTCTCCTGCCTGCTGCAAAGGAAGCAAGCAATATTCACAGGCTGTTATCTTCAAGGGACAATGAATTGTGCTGCTTCCAACAGGCTGCCCTCAGATAAGGGATAAAGATAAATCTGTTGGAGTCCAGAGGGAAAAATCCCCACTATTGCCTCAAAATCAGTTCCCATTTTCTCTAAACCAGAAGTGTAATAGGAGCAGATCTTTAGGAAAGAACCCCTTTTTGAAAGCTGTGGGGCCCTGGTTCTATACAAAGTTGCTTCAGGATGAATGTTAGACTATCATTTTGTATACTCTCAAAAGATGAAGGGGAAAAATAGAAGCATTAATCATATGAAGGTTTGAGAAGCTTAGCAATGGATGGAAAAAGTCCTCTGCCTTCCAGAAGACTGGTGAATGTGGCACCTCTTGCAAACCTCAGAACTCAGCCTTGTTTTAAGCTCAGCCAAGGAGACAGAACTTTTTTCTGCTTGGAAGTGTAGTTGCACCTAGGTCAGAAGAAGGACATACCAGACTGCAAAGTGATGCAGCTCATGCTGTGTCATTTTGTCTGTCTTGTTAGCCAGAGCACTTTCCTCCTTCTGCCTCTGAAGATCTTTGTGCAGTCCTCCAAGGAGTTCAAAGTTAGCAAATAAATAAAAACAAAACAAAAAATGAAAAAAGCACAAACAAAAATACAACAACATAAAGGTATTTCCCAAGGAACTTTAGGAAACAGTGCATTTTAATAAGTTCAAATGTATTTAGCTGAAGGAACACAGATGTTACTTGACTACCAGGTAAATTATAAAACAACTACTTTGCAGGTTTTGATTAACTATGGACCTAAACTGAAAATGAAAAGCCTGGTAATATAAAAGGCAGATCTTTTCTCAATTACATTGATGCAGTTATTTAAGCAGGACTCAAGAATGTAATTTAATTGAGGGATTTTAATCTTTATTTTCTGGCAAGTAGGCAACCTTCCCTGTATTCCTCTTGCATTTCTCTTTCTCACTGTATTTTTCCAATGTTTTCAAGTGAGGACAAGGACCTCTCAAAAATGCCGCAGTAGGTAAATCTGGGGGGAATTTGAACTGACCACACAAAGTTGGCTCTTGAAAATTCCCTGGTGTGAGGTGTCACCCTTGTGTTGGAGGCAGGAGGTGTCAGATGGAGAAAGAGCTGAAATCTGTACTTTCTAAAGAAGGTAAATTTCAGTTCTTTGCCAAATGCCCACATTGCTCAGCTGTTCAGGTCTGTGAGGCAAATGCCCCAAGGTTACTGGGTGTTAGTTAAATCCGTGTTTTCTTCTGTCAGTCACCTTTAACAAGGAGCTGTAGGTACTGACTTTTGCTTTTTCATACTGCTTAGAAAGGATTCAAGAGTTGTACTTGGGGACTTCAGGATTCTGATGTCCCAGTATCTCTCTGTATGGCTGCTATTGCTGCACACTTCTTAATTATTGATTTTGAACTATTTAGCATATAAAGCTCTTTTCTTTTCCCCTCTCCTTCATCTTTCTTTTCAAACACAGATAGTGCTGTCCTTACTCATTTGTGCAAATAACAGTGGAGATGTGTGAAGGTAGAACTACAACACTATTTTTAACATGCAAAATTCATCATATAACTTTTCCTGCAAACTCCAGAACTCTAAATTGCATCTGCATTAGTACTTCTTGTACAATGACATTAATATAATGTTTGTAGAAAGAGTTGAGATTATGCCTGCTGTTTCACACAGCTGCCTTTTTCTGTCTTCAGACTTCCAAGGAAATGTTTTTAACTCTTTCACAGTTCTTATACCTACAGAAAAGCATATTATGAAGTCTCTGTTATTGCAGATTAGTTGCAGGAGTCTTGCCATGTTGTAAGAGACATTTGAACTTCCTGCACGATTGATCCATTTCCTGTGCTTGCTAGTGGGACTTTCCAAACAGTACCTAGACTTGGGGATCAGAGATTAATATGCTATTATGATCTAATGCTGTTAGATTAAACAAGCTGTGGATTCATACTTTAGAAAAATAGGAGGTGAATAGTATACTTGGATTCACAGTCTTGAATGTTTGCACGTATGTACACGGGATAAAGGGTGCCCAAACAGTTGTGAAGTATCAAGTAAAGAAAAGCTGTTTAGTTTGCCATTTAAAAGCTCAGTTGCTGCAGACTCTTCCATTAGGACTCAAAAGAACAAAAATCTTCTCAGTCATTTTCTCTTGCTGGACAGAGCTGATGTGTCAACAATGTGTCACACAGAGTTAAGTCTTGAGGTTTCATGCCTGGGCTATGGCAGTAACTATAAGAAATGTTATATGGTATGACTTGAGGAAGTAATTTTAATCTGTTACTTCTAAAAAAAAAGGAACCCACAGAGGAGCCTGAGGACTGACTGTTCCTGGTTTTGTGGTGTATTAATCCATATAGATCAAAGATTTACTGAGTGCTTGGTCATCCGATCCACAGAAAATGTCACTGCCTGTTTGTTTTAAGAGAACATGGGACTGTTACGTTTCTTCACCACTTCTGCTACTTTATTTGCCTTTACATGTTTGTGTAAAGTGACAAAATTAAGAGGTTCACAGGTTCTTGAGTAACAGCTGGAGCAGAAACTCAAGAGAAGTTAGTAACTACTCAGACAATACAGGAAGTAGTTTGAAGACATTTGCTTAATAGATTAAATTTAGTCTGTTTTTTTAGTTTTCTTGCTTAAAAAGTAGCTTTTTGTGTGTTTTCCACAGGGCTATGAGGACTGGCTGCGACATAAAGCAGACAATGAAGTTAACGGTGCTCCAGTTTATGTTGTTCGAAGTGGTGGCCTTGTGAAAACCAGATCTAAAAACATTCGGGTAAAGGACAAATTAAGCATTTTGTTTTTATTATACAGCCAAAACTCTGGTTTTATTGCTAATCATTGTGGTTTGGTAACAATGCTGAAAGGAATTCTGCCCTTTAAACCTCTTTGTATCTTTCTGATCTCTGTTCACTTTGTTAGGTGGGGGACATTGTCAGAGTAGCCAAAGATGAGACTTTCCCTGTTGATCTGGTGCTCCTGTCATCTGACCGAGCGGACGGTTCATGCCACGTTACCACTGCAAGTTTGGATGGAGAGACCAATCTTAAGGTCTGGGTCACTCACGTGAAAGAGAATGCAGTTAATTTGTGGTGCCATTTTTCCTTCAGCCTGTTGAAATAGCTGCCCTGCTGCCTGGTCGTCCTGTAGTAACCCAATGGTCGCTGTTTTACAGACACATGTTGCAGTCCCAGAAACAGCAGTGCTGCAGTCTGTTGCCAACCTGGACAAACTGGTAGCTGTTATAGAATGTCAGCAGCCAGAAGCAGATCTGTACAGGTATCACTTTATTATTAAATATTTTGAAATGGAATCAAAATGAGGTATTTAATACTCAGAATGTTACAGGTCTTGCTAGGGTTAAAATAGCTTCAGACATCTGCTTCAATTTCTGGTTTTAATAATCAGCTTGTGTTTATACATATGTACTTACTGAAAGTTGCAAGTGACAAGTTAAACTTGAGAGTACTTGAGTAGTAAACCAGACCTTATAATATTTATCTTTTTTTATTTTAATTATGTACATTTCATTTCTAATCAGTAAACATGTTTCTAGATTTTAAAGAATTAAATGGCCAACAGTCTGATCAGGTTGAAGAAAGTTCCTTAGGATTCTGCTGGAGATTTCAATATTATATAGGATATGTTAAAGTGAAATTGACTCAAGTCTAATTCTAAGGTTATATGTTGCTCATATTTATTTCACATATGCTTCAGGGAAGATTTGAACTCCATTTTTCAGCAGCAAAACCTTACATTTAAAAAGGGATATCCAAGCGTGCTTTAACATCAGCAAGCAAGGTCACAGACTCTGTAAAGCAGCATCATGGGTAGCAAAAAAGTTAGGTTCCCATCCAAGTTTCTTCTGAATTGTGTAATGGAAAATGATTGAAGCTATGAAGTAGTAGTTTTTAAAATCCAAGTATATTATCACAGCTGTTCTTCGGTAAGCTTGGAGATCTTTGAGAAATATTAGGTATTTTAAAACTAAGATACTCAGTTTGAACAGATGTTCAAATATTTGATATTTAGCAAATTAAGGTACAATCACTATAGAAGTTTGTGTCCCTTTTTGTAGCTGGAGTCATGCTAAATATGTGCATGTCAGATTTTTAAATGTGTAGTAGATGGGCTTTATTAAATGAAAAGTTTCTATTTCTGATGGATAATGTGCAAACTTAGATTTCTTAAGGAATTATTTCTTACTGAATCATCCAGAAGTCACAATCTGTTTAAATTAATAGAAATATAATCTTTTGTGGCAGTTAATCAGAGTTAATAAGTTTTCTCAGATGTCTGTTCCTATGAGGGATAAATGTTTCTGTTGCTAAATGTCTCTTGTAAAATTACTGCTAAATGTCTCTTGTAAAATTACTTGTAAAAACTGGCCAGTTTCGCCATATTGGTTTAGTTTGATTGTTAATAAAAGTTGATTTATTTTTTACTTGTGAACTATTAATGACTATTTTATAAATGTAGAGAAGGTTTTTATGTTTTTGAGTCCTTATGTAGATACTTCTAAGACATATCCATCTTTCATAGATTTGTTGGAAGAATAACTGTAAGTCAACAAGCTGAAGAAATAGTACGGTGAGTAAATTGTGTAAGATAATTATTTAGAACATGTGGAGGTGGTTATAATCTTAACCATCACAAGAGTTACAGTTGAATATATGAAAAGGAGAGGTATTTTTACTAAAAGTATCAACTGCAGCTGCATACCTCAGATGGAGATGAGAAAAGATGAGTGAAAAAAGTACATTGCTACCCAGTTTTGCAGATTTAATGCAAGAGTTCTGGAAAGCTTGGCTGTTGTGAGGCAGGTAATTTTTTGGCACTGGTAATCAGCTGGTAACTTTGTTGTTATTTTTTGATTAACGCATTTATTGATCTGAAACAATTTCCACTGACATGGTATCTATACTGCAAGAGATCCCCTGTCATCAGAGGTGCTGAGTTTTTGCTCTTCAAATCCCTAGAAATTCCTGGTTTAACAAAGCCTTTGCTATAAATTTGTAATTTTTAGTATCTATTTCAAACTACAGCTGGACTGTGCAGATAAGTGCTTACATCTGTTATGTGCAACACAGCTGTGTGCACATAATCATGGGCTCACCACCTTTCCTTGTGCAGTCACAGCAAGTAACAAACACGCTTGCAATTACAAAAATAAAGATGTGAAGCCAATTACAGACTTCCATCTCGACTTCCTGGAAAGATTTCTGATTGCTGTGGGCTGGTCTCAACTACCAGTGAGGCATCCAAACAGCTGCTCATTCAGTTCCCACCACCACAACAGGATAGGAGAGAAAACAGGAAGGACAGGAGTTAGAAGAATAATGGTTTGAAATAAAGACATAGAAATCACTCACAAGAAATTACTAAATTTTCAGAAAGATTTAGCATTCAAGTTTAGTTATTTTATCTTGAAAGTTGTTAATTTTCCAGCTTTCAACAAACTTTATCACCTCTTCTGAAAAGGTGAAGTGCTGTGTGCAAATTTGTCACAGAAGCAGGTAAATCTGCTTTGGTTCTTTCAGTCCTCTAATGTCCAAAATGTTATCCTTGACACTGTTTTTTGGCGAAATTTCTTGTTGAATTTTAAAAGACTACTGTTTTCCTTGTAATATCTGCCTTCAGTCTGAGGAGCTGAATATCTCTCAGTCTGAGGCTGGCAAACATCTGTCAGCTTTGGATGGGAGTGACGTGGAGTTCAGAGTGAATCAAGGAGTTTTGCCAGAAGTATGGAAGTGTAGCAGCCAGGTCACTTGGCCTCAAGTTCAGTGGCTTAGTCACCCTCACCAAAAAGCCTCACCCATGCCACCCCCCAAAACCCACTCAGCTGTTCTCTAAGGTCATTTTTGTTACTTCATTGAGAGCTTTTCAGAATTCATTCCTGCCAAGCTTGACAGGAGCAGCATTGGGATAATTTATCAAAATAATTCAGTTGACAATGTGAAACAGCTGGTTTAAATGGAGGTGAAAAAAATAATTGCAAGTTCTGACTACTAGTGGAGCTGTATCTTCTGTCTGAGAGAAACTTGTCTGGTCTGTGTTGCACTGATTCAGGTTTGGTATTTTGAGTCAGGCTGATTTTATAAAATTGAATCCAGAAATATAAATCATGTTTCTTATATGAAAATTTTAAATGCTCAAGCATTTAGTCGCTTTTAGTTCAAATTTTCACTTAGTCTGAGTCTAGCCTAAAATATTAACATATGTATGTTTAATTTAAAGAATCCATGATAATCTGTGTGTATAATTGGTACACATGGTATTTGTGATGGTAACTGTTACATTTGCAGTAACATTTAAGTTAATTTTTTGACTGTGGGAGGTGGTTTGTGGATTTGATTTTGGCTCTTTTGAGTAACTTCAGATTATACTTTCAAAGGGACTTCAAATTTAAGAGCTTTGTTTATCTACTAGTGATGATGGCCTGCATGTGGCACAGCTAAAGGAAAAATAGGGTAAACCCAAGGGCTTGCATGCCAAAGCACTTAGCATCTGAACTTCTAATTCTTTTATTTCTACTTAGTGTGTCAGTCTGGCCACTGCAGTTATTAAATTTCTGCTTTCATTTGAAATAATGGAAAAAATACTTTTTTTAAAATTTCTAACCAACCCTGCTGGCAGTTTCTAAAGATGGTACAGCTGCTGCAGTAGAACATATGGTTCTAACCTTATAGTAACCTTGTTTCTAACTAGACCTTTATTTTCACCGCGCTGCTTGTGATGAACTTTGCCAAAGAAATTAATGAGTTATTGTATTGTAATAGATGTGAGGAAAAACCATCTATTTTACCTCCTGAAATTTTATGTCTGTGTTAGGAAAAATAATTGGCACTGCTGCCATGGTATCCATCTAATTGTTTGTTTCTTTGGTATGAATAGCTTTTGAATTTTCTAGATCATTTCAGTCTGACAGAGGGGTAGAGGATTGGTAAATTAGCCAGACCTAAACCAGCACTTTGGGTGCACTGTGAGCTCCACTGGTTTCTTGCCTGCTTCCTTCCCAGGCACCTTGTGGGTCTCTCTGAAGCAGCCATTGGGAATATTTAGCTCAGTCAGTATTATGGGATATGGAGCAGTGGTGGGGGCGTATGGCAGTGACCAAAGGAGACATGAAAGGAAACAGAGAGCTCTGTGGAGATGTGGGAGGTGTGGCAAAAGGGGTAAGATCACTGATTGAGTTGCTGCATTGGGAATTTGTAGGGGATATAGGACAGCTTTGCATAGGAAACTGGATTTCAGTACTTCTCCGGAATACAGAACAGCTGATGTTCACATGCTGATATGTCTGTTTCTTTTTAGACCTCTTGGGCCTGAAAGTCTCTTACTTCGTGGAGCAAGATTAAAAAACACTAAAGAAATATTTGGTTTGTAGACATCTAAATATTTGAAGAGTATTCTCTTCTTAAAGCATGTTGATGAACTGTGTTTTAATTCTACTTGCACTGAAGAAATTGTAATAATCTTGCTGACTGTTACCTGAGGGGATATGATTATAGATGAAAGTAATGATATTATACTGAAGAACCTCTAAGGATATAAAGTTCCAGCTCTGCTCTGTGAAAATATTTGAAGTGGTTTGATAAAGGAATAACTTTACTTCAATGGAAAAATGACTGTTCTTACTGTTACCTATTGTTGAAGGCTTTCTCCTGAGATTTACCATGCTGATTTCCATAAAATACATATTGAAGAGCAGCACAGTCATAATAATGAAGAGTGTTGAAGTAGGTGTTAAAATTACTTCAGTAATACTCTTTTACTACAGAAGAGTCTTGCAAATAGTACAAAATACTGTCTCATAGTAAACACAGAAGTAGTACCACCTTTTGCTTTTATCCTGTATCTCTCAACATGAAAAATTCTGCAGATTGTATTTATGCAGAAAATGAAGTCTGACTCTTCCCCCTTTCCTTCCCAGGTGTTGCTGTGTATACAGGTATGGAGACAAAGATGGCATTAAATTACAAGAGTAAATCTCAGAAACGGTCAGCAGTAGAAAAGTATGTTTATTTTCTAATATCTCTCTTATTTGTAGAGCTTTAACTTAGTTTTTCCTGTGTAGCCTTAAAACCCTGGTGGTCTCATCATTGAGTTATAGGCAAAGAGAAGAGAGTATTAATTGCCTTGCCTTCAGTAGGAAGCTATAAAGATAAAATCTATTTTTTGATATTACATCCTTTAGTAGTGTACAAAGTGGAAATATCCAAGCTTGCTCCTGGTTGCAGGATAGGTATTACTATGATAGATATTTATATTGAGTCTCATGATTTATTTTAAAAGGAAAAGGAGTTCTGATATGTTGCCTTTATTCCAGTTCCTAAAAATCTGAGAGAGCCCCCTGGCATTCTTGTGCAAATATATAGCTACATACATGTGTAGCACAAGGGAAGTTCAGTCATCAAAGCATGGGCAGGAAGGATGGTCTGGCTGGTTACAGAACAAGAAGCAGGTGTGACTGTCCTGCTGTAGCCTGGCCTGGGTTAAATGCTCAGCTGCACATGGCAGTGCTCTTCTAACTGAGGGAAAAGTGCAGCCATGGGGTTGTGCTGTGCTTGTTTGTACTGCCTGCACAGCCTTGCAAGCTCCTTGGGGAAAAGGAGGAGCAGTGTGGGACTGTAGGTGTGACACAAGTCAGCTGTTGGGGTGTTCCTGCATCTTAGTCTAGTCTTCATATTGCTTGGTAGAGAGTTTAGCTTAGTCAGATGTAGAATTTCTTCCCCATTCTGTTGCCTGCTTGTTGCATATAAACTTTATATCTGTATCAAGCACAGGCTACACTTTCTAAAAAAGGTCCAGCAAGTTTTTGATCAATTCGTGTTACCACACTGTGTCAACAGATAAAGTAAAATAAACTAAAATGTCTTGCTTTATTTTTTGCCTCTTTATAGGTCCATGAATTCCTTTTTGATTATTTATCTAATAATCCTCCTCTTTGAAGCCATTCTGAGCACTATTTTAAAGTATGCATGGCAAGCTGAAGAGAAATGGGATGAGCCTTGGTATAATGAAAAAACAGAGCATGAAAGAAACAGCAGTAAGGTGAAGTAGTCCTGCCTGGGTGCATATCTGAGGAACACTCAACCAATATACACTCAATGTCATATATTATTTCTCTATTCTATGTGTAACCACCACATGATCCCCTTGCAAGCCTCTGTGATGTTGTCTCAGTGATGTTTGAGTTAGTCCCATGTAGCCTCACCATTGTGTAGAAATATTTCTACCTCTGTTACTATTTGGACCTTTCCTTCCTTTATGAAAAGGCCAGACTTTTTGAAAACTTTTGAAAAGGCTGTTAGAACATATTTCTGATGGTCCATGTTCTGATTATTGTTCTTTAGGATGTCTTTTGTCATTCTATAAAGGAAAAGAGGACAAGGATGGCTGTTCTTGTGTATGTTCTATTGCAGTGATTTCCCAGTTCAGGAATTTTGTACATTCTGTGATGTTGAGATGATTTGGGCAATTTTGTATGGCTGTAATTTTGCTCAAGCTCCTGCTTGCCTGTAATTTTGCTCAAGCTCCTGCTTGCCTGCTCGGTTCTCTTTAGAGATTGAAGGGATACTTTAAAGTGTCCCTGAAATCTGTGGCTCTGAAAAGTATCTCTTTTTTCAATTAGTCTGTATTTTTCTGTGTTCTCTTTAATTTTTGATTTCTGTATGAGTCTGCCTTTGTCCAAAGCAGTTCAGGAGCTTAATCTAAAATAATTGCTCTGCAAGTTAGTCTAGCCTGTGGAGCCTTTCAGTTCTGAATAGGGCAGGGATAAGTATTTCCTCAATCTTTCCATTCCTTTGCCATCAGGAGTGTAGAGAGCCATGTGTGTTTCTGCAGCGTCATTCTCCTTCTGTCATGTCTTTGTTTTTCTGTCTCCCATGTTGACTTCTACAATCTGCTTTTCATTTCTCAGCATGCTGACATCCTTACTCAGAGTTCTTTCCCTGTCCATCTCCTCCTGTGTATGCAGATGGTTTTTTCATTGCCATTGCTTGAAGAAGCTCTCTAACTTAAGTAATTGTCGCTGCCTCTCTTAGATGAATTTCTGCTCTCACTTTCTGTCTTTTCTGGTTTAGTTTGGAAGATCTCTTTAGGCACAGAACTTGCTGAGTTTTTGTCAGCTATTTTAATTATTTATTAAATACTTACAGCAATGCTCCCTAAAGAGGAAGAATAGACATTATCTAACTTTGCAAATTGTTGACTACTTTTATGCTTCCTTTATTTAAAATGTTCTCCTGCACCAATATCTGGTGGAGTTAAAAGAGGTGGCCTGGTTTTTGTCATCTCTAGTCTGCCTTGCTCAATATTCAAGTGTTGGTAAGAGTCTTTCCAAGGTACAGTTTAGATACTGAGTTTGTTGTGCAGATGAGAAAGAGACTGTAGTGTTGCATTTCAGGGTTTGTTAAAATTGCCATACCTAGTAAAAAGAAATTTGTCTCCTGTTACATAGGTGTTGCCTGAAATGTGTGTGTGGAACACAATGATTTGAAGAGGCATAAAAGAAATCCACATGGTCCCTTTCTTTTTGTGTGGTCTGGATCACCCAAATCTCTTGGGAATGCCAGCAGACAGGAACCCTCTTGACACTTTGCTGTCCTGAAACAGCAGAGTGCTTCCAGATTCCTCTGACAGCCTGGAAAATCACTTGTTTGCCTTCACAATTTAGGGTTCCTTAGAAAAGCTTCCATGAATGATGCTGTTTGATGGAATGGGGAATACATTTGATTTATCAGGCCAAACTCATTCAGAGATGGAAAACAGAATCACCATGACAGTTAATATTAATTGGCAGCCCTCTTGACAGATTCAATAGAGAGACAAAAATTAATGAACTTGTGAATTGAAACCTCCAGTCAGAGCTTAAGGCAGGCTTTTTGCATCAGTGTGGAGGTGTGTTACTGGGGCAACCTGCAAATTCCTGTGTTGTCCCTGGAGTGTTGTCTCTCTCATGTGTGTGGGGGACTTGGGCTTCTCTGGCTCTCCCTGTTTGTCATTTCTCATGCATTTTGAAGCATAATATGTCATCAGGTTTCACCTGACCACTGTGGTAATCTGCACTTTTTCTTTTTTTCTCTTGTAGATCCTGAGATTTATTTCAGATTTTCTTGCTTTTCTGGTACTTTACAATTTTATCATACCCATTTCACTCTATGTGACTGTTGAGATGCAGAAATTTCTTGGGTCTTTTTTTATTGGCTGGGATCTTGACCTCTATCATGAAGAAACAAACCAGAGAGCACAAGTAAATACTTCAGACCTCAATGAGGAATTGGGACAGGTAAAAAATATGTTGTCTGTTGGGTTTTTTTCACCTATTTTCTACTTAGTTTTTCATATTAAAATTTGTTACTGTGGGATTTTTATTTCTTGTGATATGATTTCTGGTTAATTTTAAACTAAGGTATAAAGATGACATGGAAGAAGTTAAAATTCTTATATGATTTAAAAAATTATATGATTTTAAAAATGTATGTAAAAGAAAGTGTGAGTGGAGATTATCTTATCTTTTTTCTTTTAACAAGTACATGCAATTCCAAGTTTGTTTTTTTTGTTTTATTTCACAAAAGGTAGAGTATGTGTTTACGGACAAAACTGGCACATTAACTGAAAATGAGATGCAGTTTCGGGAGTGCTCTATTAATGGCATAAAGTACCAAGAGGTCAATGGTAAACTAACTCCAGAGGGATTTTCTGAAGATTCTCCAGATGGAAATAGGCATGGTTTGGTAAGGCTCTTTGGTTTTCCCACCATTAGTCATTCTTGTTTGAAAGTGTTTTATGTCAGAGACCTCTTTTTGTACCATTAGCATAAAAAAAACCCTACCCAGACATAAATCAGAATTTCTGAGTAGTTTGAAGCTTTCAAGTGTCACTGAACAAATAATATTTATTAAACATGTTGAGATGTGATTATTTAACATGAAATGCTTGGCAGATTTGTAAGTAAAACCACTTTTCCCTTAAAAGTGTTCAAAACTGGGTTGATATGTAAATGTTACAAATGTTACAAATCAAGTTTTTTCTTTCTTCTAGGTGAAAGAGGAAGAGCTCTTCTTGAAAGCAGTTTGTCTGTGCCATACAGTGCAGATCAATGCAGATCAGACAGATGGTGCTGATGGTCCCTGGCATGCCAATGGAATAACATCCCCCCTGGAATATTACGCTTCTTCTCCAGATGAGAAGGCTTTGGTGGAAGCTGCGAGCCGGTGAGCAGCACTGCCAGGGCTGTCTGACACAGGAACTGCCTGCAAGGCAACCCTAGAATGGTGAAGAGCAGGGCCTGGCACTGTCACCTTACTGGGAAAACATTCAAATGTAAAATACACAACCCCCTAGGTGCATTATAAAGTGATGATTTGAAATACTTAGGAAAATACTTGAGAAATTACAGTGGTCAGGGTATAATGTGAATAAAATACTGCAGAAATGGGCATTCTTAGTTTTCCCTTGAAGCAGAGTACAGTAATGGGGTGTAAGAGTCTGTCCTTTTCTTCCCTGCCATCTTCCCCTCCTTCCATTAACAGGCATTTTGTCTAAAGACATAATTAAGTGTATATTTTCTTTACTTTTAGGGTTGGAGTAGTATTTACTGGAATTAGTGGAGACAGTATGGAAGTAAAAAGTCTTGGAAAACCAGAGAGGTATTTGTTTTTTTTCCTTGATTATTTTGAAGGCTAGAACAGTAGTGAAGATTAATGTAATGTTCTCCTCTTAATCCTCTTTGTTCATAAGCAAACCTTGCCTTTCCACAGCGTGCTCTGTTTAATGCTTTTCCCTTGATGTCTTCAAGACAGCTTGCATCTTATTCCTTACCAATTGTAGCTGAGATGCAAGAATTTTGTGTGAGTTACTCTGTGTAGGTGTGTGTTGTAGCAGTTTGTATCTTTGCCCATTCCTCAAAGGTTGAGACAGACGTGGCAGAGTTGGAAAACTGAATTGCTTATTCAAGTCTTGTTTCAGCTCTTGAAATTCCCAGAATCAGTCTCTTCTGTGCATAATCTAATCAGATATTTTAAACTTTCCCAAAATGAGTACAAATTATTAATAACTGTATATGTGCAGTATTCCATAACTCCTTTTACTCATTTGATCTGTGTCAGCTAGTTGGCAGTACTTTGAATTTAAATGTCTAAAATTAATTTGCTAAGCTAGTGGTAATATAACAAAAATTAATCCACTTACCAGGGCACACACACTTTTTTTTAACGGTCTAGATTTTTTACAGATTTGTCAGAAACAAAATGTAGTTTTCAAAGTTATACTTGAAATAATGACAGAAGGATGAAGAAATAGATAGGAGCTGCTTGTAATTGCCAAATGTTAAGTTAGTACCCAGAAAGCTATTCCTGTTGGTAGAAGAACCTTTTATTCTTACATAATGGAATTAAGCATATATAAATTGATAAAAAGCAATGAACAATGATTGCTGTTCAGCAGTGATAGCATTGCTTTCAGAGTTGCTATACAAAAATAACACTTTGAGGAAAGGTCTGTGGTGTAAGAGTCTATTTATAAGTAATTGTCTTTGGAAGTTTATTTCTAAAGATGTTTTCTTCCCGTTCCCTCTTTTAAAATACAAAATGCAGGTATAAATTGCTTCATGTTTTGGAGTTTGATCCAAATCGCAGACGAATGAGTGTCATTGTAGAGAGTCCCTCAGGTACGTGGTCAGAAATTGCACAAGCAACACTTGAGAACTTCTTAAACATTATTTTTAATTTCAGTTCTATTTGACTTTCTAGGGGAGAAGCTTTTATTCACAAAGGGAGCAGAATCTTCCATTCTTCCTCGCAGTAAGAGTGGAGAAATAGATAAAACAAGGATACATGTGGATGAATTTGCTTTGGTGAGTGTGTAGGCTTGCCCAACTCCCAGCCTCAGCTGAACAGAAGAAAATTCGTGCAGGATAAATTGTGACTTGAAGTGAAAAAATTGCTGGTGACCCTTCTTGTTAGATCAGAAACTTGTCTGCTCTGAATGTAGTATTTTATTTTCTTGCAGAAAGGCCTAAGAACTTTGTGTGTGGCCTACAGAAGATTCACACCTGAGGAGTACCAAGAAATTGGCAAACGCCTTCATGAGGCCAGGACTGCCTTACAGCAGCGGGAAGAGAAATTAGCAGATGTGTTCAACTTCATAGAAAGGGATCTGGAGTTGCTTGGGGCTACAGGAGTAGAAGACAAGTATGCCATGGAGTTACTGCTATCTGCACTCAAACCCAGCGAGTTTAGGATTTATACTTGAAATATGAAGTGTGAAAAGCTCTCCCACTGTGACCAAAAGTTCTGTGCTATTCCTCTATAGTATATGTACCTTTGGATTGAGGCAGATTCAAAACAAAACTTGTACCAACTGATTCTGTCTTAATAACGGTGATGGTCAGTGTGTTTCATCAGGAGAGATGTCATGTATGTGAAATGGAATAATTGCAGCAAATATTTAGTGTAACAGCAAATTCCTTAGGAAAGCTTCTACACACAGCTCCTTTGCAAAGCATTCTGCTTGTGCTCTGTAGGTCACAGGGTGTGTTGTACACTGAAGTGAGCACTTGGGGCTTGAGAAGCTTTTCATGCACCACAGTAGCCAGGAATTATTGTGGACTGTTTTAAAGCTTCTCAAATGCAGTGGCAGTGCCTAGTTTAAATCAAGATGTGCTTAGTACAAATTTTTGATCCCTTAGAAGGATTGAGTTTAGTTTTTGTTTCATCAAAGCCTTTGTTTTGTTGCTGGTAACAGAATATCATTTGCCAGACTATGATTCTCTGAAAATACATGTAACATTGGAAAGGCACTCTTAACTCACCATGACAGTGGGGTTACAGTGGTAGCATGGAGTTACAGTATGAGCTCTTTTGTTTGTAAATTGTTCAGTTGGTTATTTAAGATTTTTCTTGTTTCTAGACTGCAGGAGAAAGTCCAAGAAACTATAGAAGCCCTCAGGCTGGCTGGTATCAAAGTGTGGGTGCTCACTGGAGACAAGCACGAAACAGCTGTTAGTGTCAGTTTATCCTGTGGACACTTTCACAGAACCATGAACATCCTTGAGCTTGTGCAGCACAAGTCAGACAGTACCTGTGCAGAACAGCTGAGGCAGCTAGCCAAGAGGTAAAATACCTGAGAAGTCACTATCTCAGGGATGATCTCAGCTTGGGTTGCTTTCATTCCTAAATTTTATGGCAGTCTCTTTGATGCATGTGCCAAATAAAAAAAATTGTCTTTTAAAAAAAATTATATATTAATATCATTACAGACTGGAAAAAGTAGTCTGTCTGACAGATTAACTCCTTTGCTTATTGTCTGGCCAACAACACAGTTTATAGCAAAATTGGAATTTTACTGTTAACACTGTAACATTTAACGTTTTTGTCCCCAAATAGAATAAAGGAAGACCATGTTATCCAGCATGGACTGGTTGTGGATGGGACCAGCCTCTCTCTTGCACTCAGGGAACATGAAAAACTGTTCATGGAAGTTTGCAAAAACTGTTCTGCAGTGTTGTGCTGTCGCATGGCACCCCTTCAGAAAGCAAAGGTAAGTGAGAATATGGTCAGGATTGCCTTTGAAGTATTTTTGTCATGCTTTGAGGAGGCAGGGATGTCTGACACTGCTTTGTTTGTTTGTCTGACCCTTTTTGTGACCTCTGAATCATTGTTTAATTCAGATCTAGAGCAGATTGCTCAGAAGTTTCTACATTTGTGTTTGAAAATTTGCAAGTGGATGGAGAAATCAAAATACTGCCACCAGGCTCATCTTTATTCTGCCTCTTGAGTGTTCAGTAAGGCAGCAGCTCTCCCAGTCTCCTACATGGGTTTGCCTTAGCTGCTCCACCACTTCTCCAAACCAAAAAAACTAAATTGAAAATTCATGAACCTGTAAGGAGAATACTGTGCTTCTCTAAATAATTTAAAAATCCCCCAAGTTTGAGGAAGTAGAAGTAGAAGGCAAGGCCTAATCTACAGGAAAGGTTTGCCTTAATGCTCTCTTTTAATATCAATTTTCATTCACATATACTGAATTTTACTCAAATATGTGTTGGATAAGATTCAAAATCAGATTTTGTGATTTATTTTTTTTTAATTCCAGGATTCTAAGCTCTGAAGGACTATAAATATTTTTTCCTTTTGAAAATTTCTTTTCATGAAAAGACATCTCTTTACCTTAAAGCACTAGGAAACCCTTCTGTGAGGTATTAGATGTTCAAGAGGCAGGCTGTTGTGCTGTAACAGGAGTGACCTGTTTGGAGGTCACTCTTCCTTCCAGAGTTCTCATGCAGTCTTTAGAATCACTTCAGTATAGAACTGTTCACCTGGTGTAGTATTAGTTTCAGTGAAATGTTGAAAGACAGTGTTGCTACACTGAGTAAACCAATCTGTGGGATGTGTCAGCTCTGTACGTTCTTTTGGCTGAAATTTTTGCCATCCTGTCTCTTTAAGGTGCAGTTATTTGTCACTGTCGTGTCCTTGTTCTTATTTTGTCATCTAATTTGATTTATAATGTTTTGTACTGCTTTTCTTAATTCTTCTCCTCACCAGCAGATAATGGAGATTATTTCCTGTCTTGAGTCATGAAGTACAGCAAAATGTAATTTTAATTGCAGTGAATTTTTAATTTCAAATATTGAAGTATATAAATCACTAAGACAAATGCCATACAACTTGAGGGGTAGGGAAGGAAGTGCAGGGCAGTTTAGTCTAGTCTTGCACATTATTTTTTGCAGTAGGCAGCCTTTTTGTGAGGTTTATTCCAATATTGAGCTGGAACTCGGCTTAATATTTCCTGCATCTTTAATTATAATGCATGTTAATGTTTGGTTAGTGGTCTCACTACTAATTTTGGTATGTTTTATAACTCAAAACCTTGTTTAAACATCATCATTTCAGTCATTTGGAGCTGCTGCTGACTGCTGCTGTTAAAATTTGCTAAAGGCTTTGTCTTGACCTTTTCACATAGATGTTTGTCTGTCCAAATTACCCAGGCCCTGGGGATCTCTAGAGGACTGACATGGGTGATGTGCTGCGGCCTTGTTACCTCTCTGAGGCTGCTTCCTGGGATCTAATACTAAATGGGTTTGAAATAATTACCCTTAGGAATGGGCAACCTTTAAACTTGAGTATTAGTACCTGCAATTAGGGAATGTATTCCCACAATCAGGTGGATTTTTCTGAGCTGTGGACTTTGTTTAATCACTGTTGTGTTCTTTGTGTGAAGTGAATTCCCACTGCTGTGAATCAGTTCCCTGACACTGCCAGCCACAACTCAATTACTCCAATACAGTTTTTTGTGTCTGCTTAACTTCATGCAGTTGTTCCATTGATATTTCCACTTTGGGGTTTCTGGAACTTGAGGGGGAAAATGTTTTTTCATACATATTTATTTCTTGATTTTGGAAAACCTCTTGATCTGCATTTGTACCTTTACCTGCAGCCCACTTACAACTGAATTAGTGAAGCTTCTACCTTAAGCTAGGGCCCTGTGGGAGGTTAATGAATCACTAATTCTCCTTAACCAAAAGCCTCATCTAACTAAGTCCTTTGTATTTAGAATATTATTGACACTTACATTGAAGATCTGTTATCACTGCTTCTCTTCTGAGTATTTTAGGGCCTTGCATGTCAACAGTTTTTTCCCTCATTCTGTCATATCTTCTGTTTCTCTGTCAGTTGAGGATACCTCTTGCTGATAATGAAGTTGCTTTAGAAAGAAGCTATTTTCCTTAATAATGGCATATTGATATTTTAGCTAATACATTTGCTTTTTCAAATTCTTCTTTCACCTGGATGAGTTCCATTAATTATAAATATGAAGAATCTGGGTTAATTAAAGGGCATTAAATCTGTATTAGTCTGTAGGTGAATTTTCAGTTCTCAATTTTACTTGACTTTGTTTTGTATGGTAAAGCACCAAACTAAGAGTTGTAACAGAACATTGAAATAAGGACAGGAAAATATGCTTAAGGCAGATATAATATTTAAATCAAGCTTGTGCTCCAAAACAGGCAGCTTTTCTAAAGAAGGAATTCATGTATGCATGTGATATGCCGAAGATATTTTTTACCCAAACATGGATGTTCATAAAACATATTAATTATATCTACAGATAGGCAATTAACTGAGATACTTGGGAATTGATGACATGGTTTGTAGGCAGACTGTCTGATCTGAAAGTGTTTCATTTTCTTTTTGCAGGTGGTTCGACTGTTAAAAACCTCTCCAGAGAAGCCCATAACGTTGGCGATCGGGGATGGTGCTAATGATGTGAGCATGATCCAGGAGGCACATGTTGGCATAGGTAACTTCCTTCTGTCTCCCCCACTTGGGGCTGCTTTATTGGAATCAGCATCAGATGAGCAGCTTCCTTTAGTTTCAAGTGTGAGGAATATCTTCCTTTGCAACACTGCTGAAGTCCTTACGGTGTTGAAGTGAAGGAAAACAGAACTGCAGCTTGAAGTGTATGGTGTTGGGCTTTTTAAACTTCAGTTTTTGTTACACTTGATCTGTTTTGTGTTTTGTTTTCCAAACATTACAGGAATCATGGGCAAGGAAGGAAGGCAAGCTGTAAGAAACAGTGACTATGCAATAGCACGATTTAAATTCCTCTCCAAGTTGCTTTTTGTTCATGGGCACTTTTACTATATTAGAATAGCAACCCTTGTACAGTACTTTTTTTATAAGGTGAGTTTTTTATTTCAGATCTGAGACTTTTGTTGGGATCAGGTTAAATATCTCTGTTTAAACATGTCTTCTGAGCTTTTTTATTTTATCCTTTACGACCAAATGCATTAGTTTAACTGTGAAATTATTTAGTCTTTCCACCTAGAAATAGGCCTTAAATACTGCAGTGAGTTTGTCTAGGCTGAGAGGCTGATGCATTTGTTTTCTCAAGACAGGGATCTTGTTTGGTAGGTTGGGGTGCTTTTGGTTTTTTTCACTTGTTCATCAGTTTTCAAACAAGTCAAAACTCACTATCTTTGTTGAATTTTATCTGGGATTTCAGCTTTGGCTCCCAAGTCCCTTTTGTAGTTGATTTCTTTCATTTAATGGCAATAGCATGGTGTTATATTTTGGTTTCTTCTTTGTTTGCTTCTGTGCAACAAATTCACATGAGCACGTCACAGCTTTATTGAATAAAATGTGGAAACTATTCTGCAAAGAAATTCTTAAAAATAAGCTGAAGGGGAAAATGAAGGGATTTCTTCTACATAATTACTACTTAGACTCCTGTAGTGAGATGTGCTCATCAAGCACATACAGTTAAGCTCATACTTTTCAGATTCATTGTCCCAAAGGATAAACAAAATATCCTCTCAAGAAAAGCAACTTGCTTTACTTTGCTAAGTAAAATGCTGAAAGGCTTTGTGCTCTCCCTGTGTATTTTTAGCAGCTTCTAAGAGTTAGCAATTTCTTTTAGGGCCGTGAGGCATGTACTAAGGATTAACTATTTCCTTAATTTCTCTTTATTTCAGAATGTGTGCTTTATTACACCACAATTTTTATATCAGTTCTTCTGTTTGTTTTCACAACAAGTAAGTATTGCATGCCTGTCGCCTTGTCTGTGAAGCACTTGAGGTCCATAATTAAGAAAATGGGAGGGTGACACAAGGAGCAGTAGAGATGTTACACTTAGCAAATACCCAGCTTCATTTTCTGTAATTGATAGCTGATGTTATTAGATTGTTATGTGAGTGCAGCTGTTTTCCTAACTAGTAAATTAATGTAACCGATCAATCAATGCTGCTGTAAGTGTGCTAATAAATCTTTATCAATTCCAAGGCATAAAATGCTTTTTGCTTTCCTTTGCAGACGCTCTATGACAGTGTATACCTGACTTTGTACAATATTTGTTTCACTTCCCTGCCTGTCCTCATCTACAGTCTTTTTGAGCAGCATGTGCACCCGCATGTATTGCAGAGTAAACCTGTGCTCTACAGGTATGTATGTCCTGCGTCTGTTCCCACAGGGACACATCTTGTGCAGCAGCAGTGGCACCTGCACAGCTCTGAACTTGCTACAATAATTATCTGTAATTTAGGCATTTTTGGTAACTATCTTGATGAGGAAGAATTGAAGCTACATAGTTCTCATCCTAAAAGCTAATTAAAAGGAATATTTTAAGAGATGTGTCTTTTTATGTCCACCATGTTACGAGTGAAGAGCACTGAGCAGTTGGTCAGCTTACATGATTGGCAGTCTTCTCCTCCATTACATGTAGGAGATGAAAATCACTCAGACAAGGAGAATGAAAAACTAGGGCACCATGATTAGGGGAATCACCACAAAAAATCCTTTACTAAGAGGAGGAGTGGTTTCCTGCAGAATTAGATGTCCTCCCAGTGGCAGCATGTTGCACTGCATACTTTTTGGAGTAAAAAATAGATAGTCTTGTAAAAAAGAGATGTCTCCTCTCAGATGTTTCTCTTTTTGAGCAGAGCAAGGGGTAAGTATCAGGAGATCTGGCTTTTTCTTCCTCTTTCAGTTCCACCTCCAGGGACAAGAATTCTAGTTTATGCTATTCTGAATTTGACCCATTAGAGACCCTGGCCATTGGTGACCTCTCCTTAAAGCAGAGCCAAATCTTGAGAGCTCAGAGGTTTTTTTTTCCATGATTTATGTATTTCTTTTCATATGTCAGCATTTGTTTAATGTGTCTTGGTACAGTTGAAAGTTACATTTATTCAAAGCAGTAACAGTCGTGCAGTGTGGATAGCTGATGGTTATGGACAGTATGAAATCCAAATCTGTTTTATTTCTGCAGAGACATCAGTAAAAATGCCCATCTGGGGTTTAAACCATTTCTTTACTGGACCATCTTGGGCTTCTTTCATGCATTTGTTTTCTTTTATGGCTCGTATCTTCTAATGGGAGAAGACACTTCTCTGCTGGGAAATGGCCAGGTACAATATCATAAGTGTTATTCTACCACTGTGTTTTTGTTGGTATTTCTTAGTGCTTTTTTGAAAAATCCTCCTGTGTCCAAAAAATTTTGTTTTTATGAATTACAATTATCAAAGATTCTTTGTCAGTATTTGTGTGTGCTCTCAAGAGTAACATTTCTTAGCATGGAAACTGTAAGGTGTTGTCAGAAAGCATATGTCCCTGAAGAACATATCTTTCATAATAATAGATGTATCATGGTTGTCTTAAACTTTGTTGTATTTCATAAACTGTTTTGTCAAAATCCTATTTCATAATGTCAGCAAATGTAAATTTATATTCATTCATTCAAAACTCATTTTGAATTGGACTTAATTGCAATGTCAAGCAAGAGAAGCAATGGCTTCTCTTCAGTAACTGTTATAGATTTAGGCTGAAAGTTGACAAAAGTCTTAAAGCTTCTCCTGAAAATGTTATTTTAATTACTCTGAATTTTTCTAAATTTAGTGGTGCAAGCTACTTTTAAATTATGCTGTTTATTGAATAAGTGTTTTTAAGGCCATACCTTAATGAAATCATCCTACACTAATTTGACACTTTTTATTTTAAAGATGTTAAAGTTCACAGGAAGAATCATTTACAAAAAACTTTAAAGCTTGAACGAAACCATTACAAGTCTGTTTCCTTATTTCCCTTGGTTCTGACTTACTTAACTCAATTTAAAACAATTAGGTACTGATTTTTCCCTTATTAAACATGGATAGTAATGGAAAAATACACTTCCCTCTCATTATGCCATACTTAATACTGGCATGAATAACTTGCCAGTTCTCATAATGCTTGGCAGAGATGCAAGTTAGGGCACAAGGGAGAAAAGCAGCATCCTGCTGAATTCCCAGTGTCACCTGGTGCCAGGGCGTGGGTGTGAGCTCAGGAAGTTTAGTCAGAAATGCAGTGATGTTCAGGCAGGGAACAGGATGGTGCTGAGGGCCTGCAGGCAGAGGGAGGAGCAGTGAAGGGGGAATGGAGCAGCCATTCCACCATCAGATGATTGATAAAAATATTAAAATAGTTGTGCTTTAGACTAAAATGTCTCTTCCCAGCTGAGGCATGAGTGTGTCCTCTCTTGTCATTTGTTACAAGCTGTGGGATTTGAAATTCTTTTGAGCTGGTAAAGGTCCTTCAGGACTCTTGTAATGAGGTAATTTTAGACTATGAATCAGTGTGTGTGGTGCATCCATCTTCAGTTGTCAAAGCACCTCACTTCAGAATTGCTTAGTAAATGCCCATGGGGCAGGAAGAGACTTCTCCCATTGTATTTAGTAACAGCTGTGTGGTTTGGGGAATTGGCAGCTGCCCTTTAGCTTCTTATGTGATATGACTTCAAATGAATTCTAAGATTTTTCTGGGTTTTAGTTACTTTGCCTCTGTTTGCTGAAAGTTGCTGATTAGAACTGGTAGAACTGTGTTGCAGTGAAATATATGCATACTGAATATTGCATAGTTTCTTGCAAATTTAATGTGTGCCTGAAAAAGCCAAAATTAAGGGCAAGAGGATTTTGTGTGCTGCTGAAATGCTTTCTTAAGTCCTCAAGAAGTGATCACCTGTACAGATGTGTGGTACAGGGTAGTGTTAGTGCAAGGCCTCAGGTTTCCATTCCAAGTTCTCAGTTCAGAGCACAGCAGAATAGAAGAGACTGTAAATGCTTTGTTAATGCTGGTGCTTTGTTAGGCTTACCTCAACACATTGTGCAACAACTTGATCTTTTAGTTCTTTTTTCTCCCCCCTTTTTCATGCTGTGCATGTCGTCAGATATTGAAACCTAACAGGCAAATGGTAAGAGTTTAGAAGAGGAGGAGATACAAGATATTGTATCTGTTACTTCATAGGATTAAAGGATGCAGCATCCGCAGTGTAACTGTGTTCAAAAATAAAATGGTGGCAAGAACCTGTGTGTGTTTTGCATTCTAACTCTGTGACCATTGAGAGCAGTGTTAGCAAAGACACTTTTTTTCACAGGTCACTCAGGAGAAGCAGTTTAATTTTACTTTTAAGATGAATATTGCAGCAGTTAACAACAAGCACATTACTTGTTAACCATTACTGTTGGTGGGACAAGTAAATCCAAGGCTTCAAAAAGGCATGTTATCACAAAGATCTTTAAAATGATCAGTAAATCCAGACTCATGGCTGCCTCTGTTTTGTACCTTATGTACAGATGAGAGAAGCAGTTGTGAGATCTCTCCTCAGGCTGTTGGGATTTTTTGTCAGAGCTCTGCAACAAGAACTACAACTGTGTGAATCCCAGTTCCGTGCCCCTGTGCTGTACTGACCCATCAATTCTAGGATCCCCCTGGTTGCCTGTGTGCATGTGGTACCTCTCTCCTTGCTTGCTTAGTCTGCTGCCAGTAATCACAGAGTTGAGGATTTGGTCATTGTTCAGTTTGTCAGTGGCAAAACCAGCTGTGAAACAGCAAAATCTTCCCCATGATCCCCCAGCCAGCTCCAGGCTGGACCTGGTGCAGAATGGCAGCCCTGAGTAGCATGTGTGTAGATAGATACAATCTCAGCATCCCTGCTTGGTTGTCAGAGCTGAGATTTTATTGTTGTAGACCTTGTTCAGAGTTTTGATAGTTTAATTTATGAGCACAAGAGAATACAAAAGTGACAGATTTCAGTGTTTCAGAATTAGAGTTTAATTTTTTGTGTTATTAGCCTTGAAACAAAGTGTCTTTTCCTTAGAATTTTCTTAGTAAAATACAATGGCACCATTATTTTTGAATTGTATAATTGTGCTTGGGGTTAAAAGTGAACCTTCATTTGATGCTGCATGTTTGAAATTATCTGGAAGTGTTTAAACTGAAAAGTGTTTTGCACTTAAAGTGAATACCTTCCACCAATATTTCCTTTCTATGGGACACTAATAATGAATTGATCAAATTGGTGTCTTCATTTCCCTGTCATTTCATATTCCTTTTTTGGCCTTTTTTTTCCCCATATTTCATGTAGCCTTTGTGACTATTTGTTTTGAACTAAGAAGAAAGATGACTTGAGGGTTGTTATTTATGCTCTTATCATAACCCGTATTTTTTCTGGTAGTTTGTGTTGTGTCCTCCTTGCTTTTTTCATGATGATTACTTGTCACAAGCTTATGTCTTATTTCTTTAGTGTAGCTGACTTGAGAAGAATTTAACTCACTGTGAATGCCCTTAACTGATGGTTTTTTTCTTCCATGATTTTTGCCTTGCCATTTTCTTAGATGTTTGGGAACTGGACATTTGGTACTTTGGTCTTCACCGTTATGGTTATAACTGTTACGATGAAGGTATGATATCACGCTGCTCTCTGGGCTTGGATGTGTAGGCAAATATGTAATAAAGCAGTAATTTAAAATAGATTCCACAGTTACTGATTCTTGAGGGTTCCAGATAAGTGATTTTTATGTTTAGTTTAAGCAGTGGTTGAAATTTTTCTTCCGTTTTTTACAACAATATTTAGTGTTTGGGCTGGAAGTTCATAAGTGTGTTCTGACTGGTATTTGTAATTTTCTGTGAAGTGGGTGGAAAACAGAAGCTCACTGAAGTTATCTCTGTTTTAGATGGCACTAGAAACTCACTTCTGGACATGGATAAACCATTTTGTTACTTGGGGATCCATTGTATTTTATTTCATATTCTCCTTGTTTTATGGGGGAATTATCTGGTAAGTGATTTTGCCCCCATTCTTTTTATCACATGTAATATCAATGAAGCTAAAAAATTATGTTCTACCATCTGGCTCTGAATTTCATGACAGGTTTGTGGTAAAAATATCTAGACTGGCCACTTAAATCTAGACTAGCCACTTGTTTTTGGTGATTGATTGTAAAATGTAAGAAGTGTTGCTGTGCTGTCCTGTGCTCAATGACACACAGTATCTGTCTCTGACAGCCTGTAACTATAAAGGCATTTTTAAGTAAATAGGTTCCCAAGGTGCTATGTAATAGGTGAATAATTGCAACAGAAATAAAGATGCTGGAGTTTGAATCAGCAAAGTGAAGTATTGTTGCTTGTAGTTTGGAGTCTGGAGAGATAGAGTGGTGATTGATTCTCTGCAGCACAATTTAAAATTAAATCAGAACCTTTTCCTCCGAAGTTCAGTACCCCCATTCCCTGGAGCTCATTGGCAGGTCAGGTCCAGCAGGTTGCTGGACTTCACGTGGACATGGTGCAGTTGTGGCTCTGCATCCTGAGTCTCTCTGCTTGATGTAAAATTAGATACACTTGAGACAGCCTGTGCTGTACTTTTGTTCCTAGAAGTTTTTAGTAATTGCCACTTCTTTTAACTTTTCAGGCCATTTTTACATACCCAGGACATGTACTTTGTATTTGTACAACTGTTGTCAAGTGGTTCTGCTTGGTTTGCCATAATCCTCATAGTAGTTGCTTGTTTGTTTATTGATGTTGTGAAGAAAGTGCTGTACAGACATCTGCAACCAACAAGTACCGAAAAAGCTCAGGTAATGTTATGCTTTTGTATCCAACTTGACCAATAGTTACCCTCTTACACTGCTGTCGTGTTTAGTGAAGAGAAGTGTTCTCATTTCAAAATACACTTGTTAATTTGAAATTACAAAAGTGAGGACACCATTTTACAAGGCAGTAATGTTTATATTTAGTAATGGGTAAAAAAAAGAATAGAATTATTTGAAGGGGTCAGTCTTTTGCATCTCAACTTGCAGCTGTATGAAAGGATCATACTGCACATTTTTATAGTGCTTTATAGATGGTAAATTACTTTTTGTTTAGGTATTAGAAGTATTAGAAGCTACTGCTCTAATTAGCACTGAATAGTTCTTAAAATGTGTTGGAAACAATAATTGTAAAAATTACTTTAGTAAAACTTGTTTTACTTAGTATTTCTTAAATCTCAGTCATTTCATATGCTATGCATTTGATTGTTGATTCTGTAATTAAAACTAATTACTCATGTGGCAGTTTCAGAGATTGATAGGTAAGGTCTAAAGTTATGCTGTGGTAATGGAATCTCCCTTCTGCCTGACACAGCCTACAAAAAATCATATAAATAATTCTGGTGAGATTAGACTGTCTTTTAAGTAAATATCTTTGAGTGTTTCCTTCTTTTTAGAGACAATTAGGGGGAAGTTATCCTGGCCTACTGTTCTAATAGTAACTGTCTCTCTGGTTTAAGTTTTCAACATTTTATCTTTTTATACTTCTTCTGCTAAACTGAGAAGGTGTCTATTACAGTTTTTGTTTTATTCACAGTTAGCTTTGTGATCAAGCTAATTTTAGCACTGATAGGTAGATTGGACTTGCATCTTCAGTCAAAAAGGTTGTTTTAGAGTCTTTTCATCATTCTTGTGTTTCTCCTGTAATTTTCACCCTTCTTCAACCTCATTTTGAATTTTGGATTTGACCAGTGGATCCAATATTCCAGTACAGCAGACATCAGTGCCAAGTACAGAAATAATGAGTCCCCAGCTACATTCAGGTTACAGAATAACATACAGCAATAACCTGTTGTCTTCTGCATCTTCTACACATCTGCAGGTGGTGATGTTGGTTTCTTTCAGGGCATTGATGAGAGGTCAATTAGCATAGGACCAAAAATAGTGAAAGTGTATGAAGAGCCCAGCTGACAGAGATATCCCATGCACAGTTATGGTCTGAAAGCTCTCAGCAGCTTTCTGCCCACCTGTGTGCCAGATGGATTTTGTGGTGTCCTGATTGCTTAATGCAAGTGGCACTGAGCTCTGTGCCATGCAGAACTGCTGACTGCACTGCATCAGTGCTGCAATCTTTAGCATCTAACCTTGTAATTACTTTGATGTAACTGCACATTGATTTAATTAAATTATGTTACCCTTCTAATGTATGTGTTAAAAAAAAACCAAACGTGTGAGACCTTCATTTGCTTAGGATCAACATCATGTTGATAAGCCTACTGCTAGTCAAAATATCCCACTAGTCCCTTTCAAATATTGGAATATTGGCTGCTTTTTCCTGTCTTGGAATTTAGTAGCTAAAAGCCAAAGTAAATAACCACTGGCTTTCATAAGACTGTTCAGATAGACCTGCTAAGGCTCTGGATTGCACATTACTGCACTTCTTGGGTTAGAGTGTCTGTAGGTAATGGTATTTACCTTTTTTTATCTCTTCAAAAACTAGTGGTAGTATTTATCAAACACTCTCCTTCCTTCCTTGCTGTACATCACCTCTTGCTGTCTGGCATGGTTTTGGTGCGGATCTTGAGGTTTTTCATGTTCTTGAAGTGCTTGAATTAAAACCTTAAAAGCCACGTGGATTTTCCCACCTTTATCCATGTGCTTCCTGCTACATTCTCTTGCTTTAGGACTCCTTTCTAAAGATTTTTTGGGTGCAGTTTAATGCCATTACAGCTGTGCAGTCAAAGACACAGTAACACTTTTTATTTTTAAGAAGGAATCTTGATGAATATCTAACTCCTGTCCTGTGGCTATAGCTTGATGCCTGGCCGTGGGGATTTTGCTTTGTGCATCTCTATTAGTTATCTTTTTTCTTATTTGCTTTCTACTTTGCATTTGACAGAGTCAGCACTGAGGCCCCTGTTTACCAAAATACTGTCTTTTCTCTGAAAATTCTTAATTCCTGATGCTGCAAAGTCAAGGCATCTGAAATGGAATTCGACCAGAAGTTCTTCAGCATCCATCCAGTGGTTTTTCTTTGTGTGTCTGATAGTGAAATTGTAGCTACAAATGTATTTGCAAAAAGAAGGCACCTCTTTGTTCCTTTCTTGAGGTTTAATCTGTTGAGATTTTCCTACTCTTGCTTTGATGGGACAGTCAGATCCACTGGATTCCATCCTCTGTTCTTGCAGTGGGGAAGTGAATGTAACTGAAGAGGAGCAGATGATCACCTTAGCACATTTGTTGTCAAGAAGTGACAGAATGTTTCTTTTATCGTCATACCTCATAATTTTTGTTTAAAATTCCTAGTAAATATTTTTCTTTCCATTTCCAAGCAAAGGAAGAGACTGACTTTCAGATAGAAAAGGTTTGGAGAATATCTTTGTCCTAAATGCTAAGGGTGATGACTGATGCTGATGAATTCTGTGGAAGTCATTGAAGGACTTCCTTCATATATGGAACTTTGTGTATTGTCCTTTAAAATTATTTTTCACTGTGTAGGTGCACCCTCTGTGTAACTGAACATGTTTAATTTTTCATTTTAAGTTTAGGACTACATTGGTATATTTTTATATTGAGGGAAAGAACAAGCTTGGTTTATAGTTACTGTGTTTTTATTATGGCAAGATAAATTCTTACATGCCCTAGTTCCTTGTTTTTAAATTGCAGCTTTTTAGGTTATTTGTTTCTGTCTGCCATCATTTAAATTCTAAACTAATCCCAGGAGCAATGAGCCAAACACACATTTCTCAGCTGAAAATGCTTGCCCCTAGTGTTTTAATTTTTCAGAACTTTCTTGTGTGTGAATTACCTTAGTGCTCTGAATTCACTATATCTGTCGGAATCTGCCTTATCTTGATTTTATATCTTTTTGTTAGTATAAGGTGATAGCATCAAGTGTGAGTTTGCCTCTGATCCGTTAGATGTTACATGTAGCTAAGTTTTTCATAAGGAAGCAGAGAAATTTAACTGATAGAAGAGAAAAATTTGATAGGCTTTAAAGTGTAAATATTGTTCTTTAACAGCAACTTAAGTCTAAGTCGTTCATTTTAGGAAACTAAAAATTAAAAATTTGACAGGCAAGCATGAGTTGACTTTTATAGACAATGAGCTTGGTTAACTTTATGTTCTTGAATGCACTTAAGGTAAATGTGTGTTACTGTATTTTATTTTAGTTTTGTTGTGTTTCAAGGGTTTTCTGCTGGCCTAAAGAAAAGCCATCTTATGTTTCACTGAGGTCAGTTACCCTGAAGTAGCTTGTGAGCAATTTCTCAATATAGGTCTGTTGCAGAATCATACAGGAGGAATTGGACAGTAAGGTAAAAGTGAATCAAAATATAAATCTTTGAGTAAAGATAAATCACAGCACTGTTGGAGGGCGAAAGCAATACAGAATAAAGGTGTTTGTAAAGCACAGATGTAAAAGTGTGTAGGCCTTTTCTCTCAGCATGGAAGCAAAGGTACTGTAAGAATGGTCCTGCCAGTGATTGGCTGTGATGGTCCCAGGAGCTGTCTTGAAGGTACCAGGCTTGTGCTCTGTATATGATGTGTATTCCACTTAATTAACAATGTGTTGTCCTGTGTCTTTCTCTTAGAAAATTACTGCTGCTACTTACTGACATGTATGTTCCATCCCTTCTCTGTCCAATTGTAGATGTACTCCAACAGAGTTGCTTTAAGTGACGAGTTCATCGCACTGCAGCCATTGTCCAGGGCCAGGAATCAGCTGAGCAAAATTAGGTAGAGTAGGAGGGACAGTTCCTCATCAACTCTTATGCATGCTCAAGGTGAACTAACCAATGCTGAGAGAGATGGGAAGAGGCATGAATATATTTTAGTGGGGTGAGAGGGCAATACATGTAGTGCAGAAACATTCAGTTTGGTGATTTCTTGGCTTTGCTCTGTGTTTCTGAGCCAGATGCTTCTCCTAAGTAGCATGTGTTGGACGTGCTTTTTTTTTTTCTTTCTTTTTTAAAGGAAAAAACATCCCTAGCATGATGTTCAACTTCCAGAATAAAGATCAGCTGTTCTTGCATCCATTTTTAAA
This sequence comes from Zonotrichia albicollis, assembly GCF_047830755.1. NCBI lineage: Eukaryota > Metazoa > Chordata > Aves > Passeriformes > Passerellidae > Zonotrichia > Zonotrichia albicollis. The sequence goes on along the minus strand of NC_133827.1, from coordinate 34,385,879 downwards.
TAATCGTAGTTTCTAGCATGGTTATAATGCTTTTGGTTTCTTTATGATAAAAATTAACAGTGCATTTTGCATGCTGGATAATTTCAGCTTTATAAGGCTGTGACAGGAAGATCCATGTATTTCAGGCAGCAATTTCTTGCAAGTTATTTGCCCATTTTAATTTGCTTTCAATTGTGTCAGAAGAGCAGATACTGTTTGAAGCTTGGGTGTGTCCATACCCTTGTGCAGCTGAGGCTTTTTGTGTCTGTTTTGTGCAGCTATAAAGTGAGTGTTGTTTGTTTTCAATGTGTGTAGATACATATTCCTAAAGGCATTTGGCTACAAAGTCCCAGAAAATTATTCAAAACAAGATCAAAGCATACATGTGTCTGTGTCGGTAAAACATGATTCTGCAACTCTTCAAATGCACTGAGTTTGGCACATGAAATGCTGTCAAATGCTGATTCTCTTTTGTAAGACTTAAGCATACATCAGCAATGTCTTAGTCTGTTTAATTCCACATCCTACAGCAAGAATTAATGCAAAGATCTGATTCCTTTTAAATATTTTTCAAGGTGACTTTGTTGTTAAAAATGTGCAAATAGGTGCCTAGGAGAACCAACTAACCTACATTTTAGGGACTTAATTGCTGTTTGTTAAACCAAAGGAGAAAAGTTTTGTATTTCCTCTGAGAGTGCACTACAACTTTACAAGGCAGAACTTGAAATGGCCATTGTGTTGTGGTGTTAGTGACCCCAGTGTGAAACACAACACCTTGGATTTCCAAACACCCAGGGGGATAGTGGTGGGCTGATTTTATTTTGTTTTGTTTTGAATTCAGCACTTAATAGCTTTAAAACACCAAAATACAGTATAGCTTTTGAAAGCTGTTAAACTTAGGAATATATTGGCTTTTCCTCTGCAGAAGCCTTTACAAGTTAGCTTTTCAAATTCTTCGTTTATCAGATATCTTGGTTTATCAAGTTACTTTTTAAAAACTGTGGATAAGTGTATGTAAGTTTGTTTTCTCAGTTAATTATTAAAGTGAATTAGATCACACATCATAGCTATACCAAAGGTTTTACAACAGATAATTCTGCTAAAATTTCAAAAACTAAACACATCTTAATGGTTATACAGCTGGATAGTCAAAGAAAAATAAAACTGTCTAGGACTGCAGCATTGTAGCCATTAAAATGCTAAAATCAGGAGAATCTTTGCTAATGTGAGGCAATTTTCTTCATATTAAACTTAGGGAAGAGTTGAAAAAAGGGGAAATCTATTTTGTCCATAAATAACAAGTGATTATGCAAATCCAATTCTCTTGTAAGTCAGAACTTTTGCACTTGGGTATCTGGTAGTACCTGAAGTTCAAGCACTGGCTGCTTTCTAATGTGCAGTTGAGCTTGTAAAGTGCAACAAAAAGGAAAGATTTGGGTTTCTCTAGTTCTTTATTCTATCTTTGAACAAAGTTCAGAAGTTATCCTGTGGATCCTTGCCTAAAACAGTGAAAAGGAAAATCAATTGATAGACAGAAACTACTCACTTCACTATACTAAATGAAATCTAATTTGGAGTGAAGAGCATGAGTTGGTTTCTGTGGTTTTCCCAAAGCATCAGGGCAAAGAAGGCAAGGAAAATTGTGGGAACATAGAACAGCTGCCTGGTGAATATGTAGCTGTAAAGCAGCTGATCTGTCACACCTCATTTGTACATGCCCACCCAGGGATTGCATCCTTTGTGACTGCAGAATGCATGGAGGTTGATGAACAGACTTTGGCAGGTTTTTGTTGTTTGTAAATATGTATTAAGAGTCTCAAAAGGAGCATAACTCCAGGTTAAACTGAGTTATGCTTTGTTCTGCCAAAATGCTTACTCTTCTCTTGAGATCAAAAGAAGACTTCTTTTATGAATGCAAATTTTAAAAAGTATGATGTTACAATAATTTTTTGTTTCTGTAGGCTTCACAGGGTGTAAAAAATGTTCAAGTTTATATTGAGTACATTGGTGATGTACAGTTAGGACCTTTGAGGGGATCTTCTAAGTGTCCAGGTGATTCCTGTAAGTCAGAATTGCAGTCCTTTGTGCCTGTTAAAGTCTTGCCTCTGAACTTCACTGTCGCTTTTGGAATGTGGGATGAAGAGGAAATGAGGCAGCACAGGCAGGTGCAGGTGTTGTGCTTCACTGGAGTCTGGCAGAGCACTGCTTTCCTTCACAGCTGCCTCTTCTGTTCTTGGAATGTGTGAAATGTGTACCTCAGGGTACTAACTGGGTCCCACTGTATCTCATTCCATGTTTTTATCTGTAAAGGAAGTGTTCTGTGTCCATCTGTGTCTACATGTCCTGTGCTTTGTAAGAACTGTCAGAAATCTTAGGCCACATTTGAGATGTGTTGCTTGGACAGATGTTTTAATTCTACTTACTGATGGGATTAACTGTGTTTACAGAGTTTCTACCTTTGGACAGTGTGTTATGAACTGTACCCAGAACTGGGGAAATGTAAGACACCGGGAAGGGTTTTATTTACAGACAAGGCTGTCAGTGCACAGCGTTGTATCCGGGGCTCTGGAGCATTTACCTTGTCACAGCCAAACCCTGTTCTTTCCCCATCTGCAGCCTCATGAGTCTGTTGTTGCCTGGTTTTCCCTTCATCTCAGTCCAGATCTGCTCCAGGCCCTGGCTTTAAGGCCTCCATTCCTTGTCTATATTTTTAACTCCAGCTCCTGTTCCATAGGATTCCCCCCTGCAGCTTCCAGGTCTGACCCAGCCCAGCTGTCTTGGGTCGAGAGCAGAGAGGTCTGCGTTCCTTTTACAGCTTGTGTTTTCTGTAAGGAACGTGCAATTTCCCAGAAAATTTTTCCACTGGAAGCATGAATTCCCACTAGTGAGGTGTGCCAGAACACCCTGATGTTCTGCACTTAGATCAAGGGTGATCTCCTCCTTTACAGACCTGTTCATTGTGTTAGCATAGCTTGGTGTTGGTCTGTTGGCTAATCCACAGAATCTATCACAGGAAGATGAGGAAATGAGGGAAGAATGCACCATTCTGGATTTGACTTCAGTCACAAAAGTGCACATACTACTTACCTGGAGAAACCTTGGTCTAATGACTTTGAAATAATGAAATAATTTGGCCCTTGTAGGTTCATTTGATACAAAGAGTAGAAAAATAAGTGATAAAAACATCATGGCAGTGAAGTTGTTAGACTTCAACATTCTTATATATTTTCTTTAAAAATTTTAAATCACATTGTTTGGGACTTTGGTATACAGTATATTAAGGGTTAAAGATGATAAGATTTACAGTAGGGAGCAAGTTTTAACTGAATTGTGAAATAGTAATAACCATCTCATATCAATCTGCTGAAACATCCATGTGGCATCAGAATGTTGGCAGCTGGGACCTGGGCTCAGGAGAATACCCTGCAGTGCCCTTAGCGTGGTGGACAGGATTAAACACATTCCCCATTCCTCAAAGTCCCAACTTTTCAATGTGACTTTTCATTTCAATCTTGGGTTGAAATGTCTGTCTTGTGGCATATGGAATAACCTGCAGTAAGAAAACAAACTGAAATGATCCTTTCTGTTAGAAGGTGGAAAACAAATAAAACTCCAGAATCTCTAAGAATTTTAGATAGATTCCAAATTTGTTGTGTTTCCTTGTAGTCTATAGAACACTAAAAGGCCAAATACTTTTAACACTTGGGTGCTGAGAAACTGCATTTGATCCACCAAAAATAAAAATTGCCTCTTGACTTTGTAAATTGCCTTGTTCTCTCAAGACCAGACCTGTGAAAGTTCTTGTAACAATGGTGACTGTTTTAAAGCAATGCAAGCATGGTGCTTTATAAGATCTGTTGCTTTTCTGTCCTTCCAGATGGAAGAAGATAAGGGTTCAGTCAGCTCAGCAGGTGACTTTGCTGAAAGCAGGCACAGAGGGGAGGACAGTAGGCAGCTGCTAGACCCATCTTGCCTGCCCGACAGTTCTTACCTCCACTAGGTAGTACTCCCACTGTACCCTAATGTCTGTGTATTTATTTACAGATTTACATTTATTTGCATACAGAGACAGTCATTGAGCCATCTCCAAAGTACCCATATTTTTGATATCTGCAAGAAAAATTGCATCATAGAATGTTGGTTTGAGTTTTTTTTCTTTATTAAGCTGAATCATTCTTTAATTCTGCACTTCAGTTGCTTTTTGATTTATTACATCCAATGGGCCATTCTCATATGAAGTATTCTGTTTATTGAGATTCCAGATCTCACCTTATGAACATACTTTGTTTGCCACCCAATATTAATATTATCTGGTATTTCTTTACACTCATTAATTTTTTAAACATTGTCTCTCCTGTCTTATGTTTCCTGAGGGTTTGTTTCAGGTCTCCAGGGAACATTTTGCCTTCCTGCCTTGCTATGCCAGGCTTTACTTTTGTATAAAATTATGACCATAATTGTCCTCCACAGAGAGAAAATGAGAAAAGAGACTTTCTAGCATATGTATTTTCCTTCCAGGTAGTGGATGTAAATAGAAAAATCCATGTTCACCAGGCAATGATAAACAGTATATCTACATATAAAATTTAGTTAGGTTTTTTTGTCCTGATGTTCTCACAGCATTTCTTTACACTTGACTGTGAATTTGACAGAAAAGAATTGTTGTTTCCAGACTTATGTAAGGTCTCATTTGCTATTTTTTAAAAAGTGATATTAAATTTTCCAGAGGTATTGTTTCAAGCATGATCCTTGCTTTTTGTATCTAACTTGTGAAGAATAAAGGAGATTCTCCAGAAAAAGAGACGCTAGACCTCCAAAATCCAGAGTTGAGGGTTTGCTCCTTGGAAGCTTGTTTGGGTTACTCTTGGTTCCTCTTTCTGGCAGTCTTTGGATAATATCCAGGACTCCTGGCTCTCAGGGTAGCAGATTCTAAGGAAAAAAATGCTGTGGTTCATCTGATCTGGCATACAGACAGTGTAATGCGACTTTCTGCAGTAAATTTGAAGGTCTGCTAGAGCATAATGGATGAACTGAATACTCTGTTTGAAATCCTCAGTGTAGCAGTGTTACAGTTTTGTATTGCTGTGACCACAGCTGGGAAGGTCTCTCCATCTGCAGCAGGGGTTTCCCTGCTGGCCTCCAAATGGGAATTCCTTCTGCTCTCTGTAATCTCTTGTGTCACAACTCTGGAGCACAGTCTGAGGTGGCTCTGAAGGTCATATTTGCTGGTACTGCAGTGCTGCAAATTGTGCACTTCCTGATTCTGGTATCTTCTGTGGCACTGCAGTTGGGACCAGTCACGGTGATCATCACGTGAGGGTGTTCAGGGGCTCAGGCTCTGTTGAGATGTGTTTTGTTTTGTTTGTCTTTTGACCAGAACCCCTTTCAGACCTGTCACTTGCACATCTTCTGCTCCTGCCTCTCAGGTACAGAAGTTCATTGTCTCAGTAAATGTTCCTTCTGTGTCCCAAAGACCCCCCAGATGAGTGTGTGAGTCAGAGTGTGTTCTGCCTGTACTCAGCCACAGCCTCTGAGCTGCAGCATCCACAGGATCAGGGGCTCAGTTCATGGAGAATCCTGTGCACTCCATCAGCTGCTGAGTGGCAGTTCTGTGAACATCACAATGAGTGGTGTGGTGGGAAGGTTTGGAGGGGCTGTGGGGAGCGTGGCACAGGGCTGAGAAAGGGGCAGGCACAGGAAAAGGTGCTGCAAACAAACACCAGTTCTGTGTGTGTTCCTTCTTGTCCTACCAGCTGAGATTTTTCTCTTGTATTTCCAAAAGCCTCTTGTTTCTGTTAGCTGCCTCTTCTTTGTTGTGCAGGCTGTTCTTCTGTTGTGAAGCTGTAAATGTGTCCAGCTGCTTGTTTGGGGGGATCAGGAAAAAGAGTGTCTCCACTCATAGTAAACCATTCCCATAGGGAACTCTTGAGGTTCTTTGCTTTCCTTGCAGTTTTTGGCAACTGTGGGTGGCGTGGAATAAATTCAGTCTCAGAAATAGAATCTTCAGACAACAGTCAGTGACCTTTAGTGTCACAGTGAAAAGTTGTGGGAAGGTCTTAAGTGAGCTGTGTCCTGTCATGGACTAAGATGCCTCCTCCCAGAATTCTTCTTTCTCCTGGTGTGAGGAGAGAGTAAAGTTCAGCTTCTGTGTTTAGTATTTTTTTGACAGGATGCTCTCATGGAGAGTTTAAAATTAAATTAAAAAACATCCCCACACTTCACATTTTTATTTCTCTTTAGAATGGTACTGAAGTCAGTTTAGGATATTCTCTCTGCAGAAGCAGGAGATTCCAGTTATGCTGCAGTTGGTGCAGCAGTGCTGTAGAGGAGCACACTGGTAGGTGGCACTTACACCCATACATCTGTTGCTGCTTCCTTTTCATTTTATTTCTTTTATTCCTTTTTTTCCTCACCTACAAAACATGAGCTTTGAAAGAGTTTATTATGCTAATGCTGAATTATTCTCTATGCTGGCATGAACATGACTGAACCTTTCTGACATCAGCCTTGTTTGCTTTTGGATAAACCATGTTCACACAATCAGGAATGTGCTTTTGTTCTGTACCAAGCCAAGGGTAGCTATGGTAGTAATATAATGTCAATTATTCTAGGAAGTTGCATTGTGTGCTTGAGGAAGAATTACTTGGGACCAAATTGCTGTGTTGTATTCTGCAGCCTGAAGCTTTGTCTTGATAAATTTCCCTTAAAATAGGGCTGAGCTGATATCAATTGTTGCAGGTAAATCAAGGCATCCCAGCTGGAAGTGCATGTGCTCTGCTGTGGGGTTTGGTGGAGGGGATTTCCAGAGTTAGGCAGATGCAGTGCCAGGCTATTTCCATGCACTTAACAAGGCTGCAGTCAAACCTTTGGAAGAACAAATGTTAGTGTATGTAGACCTTAGGGAGTGGTAATATTATTATTGTAGTTCTATAAAACTGAAAGATATTCAACACTCTAGCTAAGAAAACCCACTTCTCCTATGTGTTTTTTGGTAACATCTTCATTGCTAGAATTTGTGATCTGATTTTTTTTTTCTTTTTTTCTTTTTTTTTCTGTTTGTTTTTTTTTTTTTTTCTTTCCAGCTTACTGAGGCAGGTTCAGGTATCAACTGCTTGGACTCCATGTGCTGCTTCTCAGATGGGGAAACAGCATGCACATCTGTTAGAAGAATGCTGGAACGACTAATGGGAAGGTGTAGCCCAACGCGGGTCAGCAGGTGTGGCATTTCTCTCAATAGCCTTTGCTGCAGACGATTCTCCTATAAACTGGAACCCGATGAGCCTGCAGCAATAGATGTCTAGAAACCAGCTGCAGGTTTTGCTTATCTAAGTAGAAAATGCAACTCTTTATTGTACTTTTTTCATCCTAAAAGATTAGCTTCTTGTTTCTTTTTGCGTTTCTTTTGGGATGTGGAGGGGAAAAACAGTTTTTGAAAGATTTCTGTTAAAGTGTTTAGTTTGGCTTTACAAGCTCTTGTGTTGTATCTATCGTAATTTCTCTTGATTTGTACATTCTTCTCTTTAGAAAATCACGCCTTGCTCCTGTTTTTGTTCTCCTTTTTATGATTACTTTTTTGCCTTCACAAATCAGGAGTTGTTTGTAAAGTCGAAAGACTTTTCCCTTTGGTTCTTGATGTACAACCTCCAAATATTTACCTTGGAGCTTGCATTACTCCTGAAGGTACACAAAAGGCTTACATTCCCCCCCTTAAATCTAACTTCATTGTTAGGAGGAGAGCCTTTAAATCTTTCAGCCATTGATTGATATGAAGATGAAATATTTTTGTAGTATAACTTTTATAATCTATTTCTAAAATCAGAGTGATTGACAGAACAGAGTCTTCAGGTTCTAAGAATTTTCAATGTTTTTTGGGTTCCAGAAGGTATAGTGTCAAAATCATGTGTGCCATTCCAAAGTATGTGCTAAATAAATCTTTCCTTCACAAATCACATGTGAAACAAATGTCAGTGGGGTAAAAGCATGTTGAGTAATTGAACATGTCTGCAGAGCAACTCTGCTCTTGCAGTCAGCCCAGCTGGGAGAGGAGCTCTACTGAATCCTCTCATGTGCCATCTCCCCATTTCCAAACAAAGAGGGATAGCAAACAAATATGGAAATATTTGGGGGTAGAAATAAAAATAGTCTTTTGTACATCGTAATCTCTGTCCCTGAATGATATCATGGTCCTTCATTGGTCAAAAGGCAAACCTGAAAACACTGAATTTCACACATTTTCAAGGAAACTCATTTTGTATTTGAAGAACTTTGTCTCTTTCAGTTAAAGGTTGTGATATCATTCACTGGGTATCAAATCTCGTGTGGGTAATTTACCCTGACAGCTTTGTCAGCTCTGATTCTGCCTTTAGGTATTGCCTGGTCTGTAGCTCATCTCTGTTGGAACTCTTGTGTTGAACACAGTGTCTGTGCTTTCAGTCAGTCTCTCTCTTCTGGCTTGCTTGTGAAATTTATTCAATGTTTCTACAAATCTAGGGTATGAGTATGCAAGAAGTTTCATTCCATATGAAAAATGAACTGTTACTATTAAGTACATTTTTAATTCAACCTTGCTGTGTAGAAAGCGGGCATGATGTGTAAAATAAACAGTTTAATAGAATTTTTAATCTACAAGGTGAGCATTTAATTGGTCTAAAAATCAACATTTTGGTAGCAGTTGCTCTAACTTTTCTGGGGTTTTTTTCACTTCTCTGTAAAACTGTGCTTTCCAAGTGAGGAATTTCTCATGCTAGTTTGTTTCCCTTATTGTTATCTAATTAGGGCAGATTGTTAGTTAACAATTGCCTTAGTAACCTGTAGTCTTCTTATAAGGTAGGTATTCTGTGTTTTGTTTTCTGTAATATATTTGCAGTTTTACAATTTTCTCTTTGTTCCACTCAAATTTTCTTTCCTTAAGAACTTAAAAATCCTTACTGAAGCTAACTCGTATTTGACAGAATATTAAACAGTTTTTTCCAGACTGCTTTTTGTTAGATTTCTTTTCTGCTTACCTCATGTAGTTTTCAGATGAAGTTCCATCTAGCCAAATTATTTTAGAGTTCTTAGAACATAGACATAAGGATTAATTTCAAGGAATATGCAAAACTATCTTGGTGCTACACTAAGGGCTTGAAGTTCTGTGGATTTTGCATCTGCTTCTGGTTGAAATTGCTCTGAACAATCTTCTAGTTTCACTTAAATATATGTACAGTACAAATAGAAGAGAGATTTTTTTAAAGTCAGTCATATTTATTTTCTCCAATGATTTCAGCTCCTTCCACTCAGTATTGACAACCTGGTCTAAAAGTCAAGGGACCATTTTCTCCCTTAAACATTTGTGCTAATATGAGAAAGTCTTTATTAATTTTTTTTAATTACTAATTGCTTAAATCACGTGAAGTAGTTACAAGTTGTGAAATGCCAAAGGTACAACTAAGAAAACTGTTGGGTGATTTTAAAATTGTTCAGGCTTTGTTCATGACCTTGAGCTGCTTTGTTTTTTACCTAAATCTCCAGAAGATTGTGCAGTCCCCAACAGGATGGTCTTTTGAGTACTTGTACTCCATAAAACAGCTAAATATTCAACCAGGAAGTAGCTGCAAATTATTTTTGTTGATTGAAGTGATGCTGACGAATATGTTGTTTGTGCAAGTGCTGTAGAATGAAGAGCACTATTTTAAATAACATTGCTGTAGGCAGCTTGTGTTATATTCTCTGCTCCTGATATTCTGTCAAATACGATACTCTGTCAAATATGATAACATGAAATCAAACCTTGTATCAATTTTTGATAAAAACTTTGATGAATCAAAGTGATACAAATGCTTGGAGTAGTGGGCCACAGGAATATAGTCTCTTGTGCTTAATTTACTGCTTGTAAAATGTATTTGAGAAGTATTTTCTATAACTTCATTAGCCAGTTAGAATATAAAATGTGTGGTGTGGTATGTTAAAATGCATTTTGTCTGTCTGTTCCATTAAATTGTCTGTCGACTTGTCAGTCACTAAAATATTAAGAATGCTGGATCACATACATCACTTGTACAGTAGGAATCATTGCTAATTTGTTTGGTCTCCCATTAGTGGTTCTTGTGTCAAGGCACTGGATGGAACAGTTCTAAAGAAACAGCAGATTTCTGACAGAGCCTGATTTGGAGGATAGGCTCGTTGTGTTTTTATTTCCTGCCTCCCAAACTTCTCACTTTTCCCATACAGTCCTAGAATGCTGTGCAGCCAAGAACAGGATTTCTTCCCAAGCAGTAATCAAGTGAAAGACATTGAGAGACCCCTCTGAGTCAGCAGCTGTGACAGCAGGGTGGTTTCCTGATGTTCTGAAGTGTAAGAGGAGGGGCTGGAACAGGTTCCTGGCTGTAGATAAGTTTTGCCTCCCCCAGGCTCAGGCAGTGTGGAGGTTTCCTGCTGGGACACGGCTGTGCTGGGTTCCCAGGCTGGCTGTGCTCCACAGGGCTCTGCTGGAGCAGCCTCACGGTGCCTCTGGACACAGGCAGCATTCCCAGCCTCCCGAGGCACAGCACTGAAACTTCAGCTGCAAAACAGGCATAGAAACCTCTGGTTGTTTTAATTTATGGTGATGGAAATAGCTGTAGCTGTGTGCTGATTACACAGCAGGCATGAATTGGCCTCTGTTTCCAAAGGTCTGAATGAACTGCAGGTACCTACATGAAATTAGTGCATTAGTCCTTTAAAGAGGTAAATCTGCCTGCTCTTGCAACACTTCTATCTTTTGCTCTCATAGACTTTTCTCCTCACCTCCCAGTACAAATACAAGTTCCCAGTCAGCCAAACTTTTTTTTTATTGTTACTTTAGATCATGGAGTTCAACGGATCCCTTCTATGCCAACGACAGGAGCATCCTGACTCTCTCCACAATGGACTCAGCCACTTGCTGACAGGGACATTTTTGAGTGCCTTGTGGAAGCCCTGTGGCGCTCACACACCTGTAGCAGGTGCTGAGGCGAGCTCAGTGTCCGGCGCTGCCCCAGGAAAGCCCAGAGGACTCCTGAGTGCAGCCAGGGCTTGCCTGGCCTGGCAAAATCTGCACTGCAATTGCTTCCAGGAATTTTTCTAATTATATCTACAAATTGCTAAATAAGTTTTTTGGTTTTTGGGTTTTTTTTTTAAGGAATGCTTTTACCTCAGACCATTTGATCCTTTTTGTTGCTGTATGAGCAGATTGGAATCCTACATTTAATACTGGAGATACCCCTGTAGGGCAATGACAGAAATCTTTCTCCTCCCAAATTTGAGTGATCCGATTTGAATCAATTTGAATCTGCACAATTAAACTTTTAAAAGTTGTGTTTTTAATGATGACCCTTCCTTTTAAACACACATTCATTTTGAGCTGTCTTGCAGATGCTGTCTTAGCAGTTTGTTACTTCTGTGGACAGTTACTCTATTCTATAAGCAATCATTTTAGTAATTTTTGAGAGTTAAATGCAATTCAAATATTTATGCTGGTGTATGAGTGGCTAATATATTAGTCATTGCTTTGAAAAACACTTAACTGTGACAAATCAGTAATTTGTAATAATAAGGGATATAGCAGCTCAGTGTTCTCCTAAAGTCCAATTCAGAAACCAGTCATCTTTTATTATGCCCTGTATGTTTTGTTAACCGTTCTGGATCCTGACATGGAAAAATTTGTTAAGAATTGACGGGTTGAGCAGAAGTCTCACTAGCATAAATTTTTGAATTATTAATCATTTTAAAGTTGGGGAATTTTTGCATGTTTTGTTCTTTTTCATGTATTTATATTTGGTCACGTTGTACTTTGAAGATATAATTAATGCTTAATTATCTTCGTCTCTCGGAAGGATCCGAGACCTTGATGGCAATGTTTTGATACCTAAGTATGCCAATAAAAACCAATTGCACAGTTGGAGCTCTGGGTGGTGCATCCTGCAGGTGCCTCCCTGGCCCAGTACAGACCTGTCTGCATGCTGGGGGCTGGGGAGCAGCAGCGTTTCACTGTTCCCTCAGCCAGGGAGGCTGAACCACTGCTTGTCCTGGGATGTGGGAGATGAAGTGGAGGTGCCTTAGAACAGAGCTGTTCATGGCTGGGACTGGGAAAAGTGCTGCTGCTCCAGGACACCCCCTTTTGTCACCTCTGACAGTGACATCCCATCAATAACTGGGATACTTGTCCTTTCAGACACTTGAAAGTGTAAAGATCCATCTTAAAGTTAGCTCTGGGTAAAAACTGCAAATCTGGGCCACTGCAAACCTGGCTGAGTGTAACTGGGCTGCTGCCAGGGCAGTGCATCCCTCCTGTCATCCCCAGTTCTCCCAGGTTCAATGAGCAAAGGAACAGGTCCTGCTTTCCAGGGATCACATCCTTCAGATGTTCCTGACCTACAAACAGCTCTGCTGTTCATTTTCCTGCCCGTGACTTTAACTGGGATTATTTCAGCTCTCCTCTTGGAGTTTTGTTTTTGCATTAGTGCCTGGCAGCTTCTCTCAGACCTGAAGGCTGCAGGTACTGTGGAGTTTACAAGATCTCAGTGCTCAAGGCAACATCTGCGTGGGAAAGAAATGGTCATTGCAACTTCATTGTTAAATTTCTAGTGACTTGAACTTGCACACAAGGGATTTTCCCCACTGTTACAGGTAAAGATTAGTTGAGAAATTAAGAAGCTTTAAAAATAAATTACGAGACAAGAAGAAGGAACAAAATACAGCAAACTTTCCTTTTAAATAAGTGTTTAATTCAGCGTTCATAGTGCATTTTTGTATCATGTCCTCAGATGCCTGAGTGCAGTGAAGCTTGAGGCTGAAAATGTCAGTGTGCACTAGATCCCCCCAGAGAGTGCCCAGGGGATGAAGAAACACTAAAATTGAGCTTTGTCTTCTCGTGCAGCAGGTATGAACATGTGACTAACCCCACTGCATGGGGCTGAGAACCTGGATCCAGCTGGAGAGGCAATAATCCATCCAGTCCCCTCCAGATCTGCAAGTAGTAGCAAAATACAGTTTTCACCGACTCCTAACTTCCTTTATATTTCATATCTATCTTAAACCTGGGTTTAAAATAGTAATTTTCTTCCTGGTAGTTTATCTTCCTAGGAGTCTTCATGCTGCCATGGATACCTAGGAAATGCAGAATTATTTACTACTCTAATCAGATATCTGCTGTTTGGCTGTATTTTACACCTCAGCCAGAGTGTTTCACCTTTCAGCAGTGCTTGTTTGTCCATGTCAGGCCCAGCATTGTCCTGTCAGTGTGTGTGAGCGTGTGCCCTCATCCCTCCATCCATCAGTGTGTGGTTCGTGTGTCCTGCCCTGAGCCTGTTCCTTGTGTGAGGGGAGCAGAGGCTTTGCCCAAAACCCCACTCCAAGCATTTCCAGTGGCCCAGCTCTGTAGGTGATGTATTTTGGCTTTTACCACACCAGTGTGTTGAGTAGATTTGCACAAAAGCAGCGCAGTCGTGTATTTGAAGAATAATTTGCACTCATGATGTGTTTCTTTAAAACCTTCCATCTCCTCTCCTCCCTTTCCCCCTGCTTTCCCTTTTCCCAGTGTTTGTAAGGTTACCGAAGAAACTTGCATTTAAACAATTCAGGAAGGAGTTAAGAATCCATCCCTCGGCCAAGGTATATTTTTCTATTTGCAGTAAATCTAAGTCAGTAATGTCTCATTGAGTAAGAGCATAGATGTGGTTTGCTTGAGGACAGACTTTTTGGTGTGACAAATATTTTGTGTGGAAGTCACCGGGGTTTTGTGTTGATATCACAAATCTTTTAAAACTGCTCCTATTCAAGGAAGAAAGATATTTTGTATTTCTTTGATAGCTGAAGTGTAGGAGCCAGTTCAGTGTGCCCTGGGCACAGTGCAGAGTCCTTCATGAGGGAAACTGAACAATCCAGTTAAAAATTCAGTGTAATGCTGGCATTTACCTCCCACTGCAAATGTGAACGAGTGGGGGAGGCTTTGCTAAGGGGAGGAAAAGTTTTATTATTTACCTTTTAGCCTTGAAATCCATAAAAGCCTGTAGCAGATGTTTGTAGTTCAAAGCAAGAGTAGTGTGCACTCACTTTACTATGCAGTGTCCACGAGGAAGCACCTTCTCCATGGGATCACGTTCTCTGCAGGTCAGTTCTGCCTATGGGAATAACAGGGTTTGGTTTTGTTACTTGGAAAATTTTTGTTTGCCAAACTCATGGTTTTAAGAGGATGCAGTGGAAAAAAACCCGAGATGTTCTGAATTGGTTCAAAAACTAAAATGTAAAGATTCTGTTTAAAAATACTCTGTATTTTTTAAGATTACAGCAGGGAAGGGGGAACAGGATCTTCAAAGGAAGGAATGCTGAAAACATTGGTTTTTCATTTTCAGAAATATTTGAGAAAAGCTTATGCAACTTAGAATGCATATTAAGCACCTATAATTTCTTATAGGAATAAAATATAATTTTCTAGTGCTAGAAGTGTCTCAAAGCTGCAGCCTAAATTATTTTTCAGTTTTCTATCTGCTATTGCTGTACTTATAAATATGTGATTTTGGTAAAATTCAGTCTTCCAAAGTGCTCAAGCAAAATGTGCTTTTGAATTACTTATTTTGAAGTTATTATTTTTTTTGGTGTAGAATCCCTCATACCTCACCATTGTCACTGCCCTCACCACTGCTTTTTTACACAGATTGTTACACAGATGCCACTGCTTAAAGAAGCCATTCCTAGAGCTGGGCAAACCTTTCACCAGGGCCTCATTTGAGCCTTTATCCCGTTCCTAAATGATTTCCCAGCCAGACTCTGCTTTGCAGCTCCGGGCTGGGCTTTTATTCTGCAAATGTTTTTATTGTTGGTTGTTTCGCACGTTCCCTGCTTCTGCTCTTTGTTCCCCATGGCTCGGTTTGGTTTCTGCTCTGCTTTGGAGCAGGGCGGGGGTGCGGGGATGCTCTGGCAGCTCCTGCCGCGGGGTGTGCCAGGGGTGTGCCAGGGGTGTGCCAGGGATGTGCCAGGGCTGTGCCAGGGATATGCCAGGGGTGTGCCAGGGCTGTGCCAGGATGTGCAGGGATGTGCCAGGGATGTGCAGGGCTGTGCCAAGGGTGTGCCAGGGCTGTGCCAGGATGTGCCGGGGCTGTGCCAGGGGTGTGCCGGGGATGTGCAGGGGATGTGCTGGAATGTGCCAAGGCTGTGCCAGGCTTCTGCTTCCTATGGGTTTCTCTCTCCCTTCAGCTCAGTGCTGCTCCCAAGGCGTCAGGACCGGCTCAGAGCCCTCCGAGCCGCCTGTGCTGCTGCTCCTTCGGGGACCTTGGTGCCGCTGCTGCCGCCGCCCGGCTCCGGCTGAGCCGCTCCGCGTCCCCGCGGGGGAACAGCGCCGGGACACAAACGCGCAGCTCCCGCAGGCTCAGAGCGACGCTTGGCTCGGCTGTCAGAGACCCCGGCACCACCTCCGAGGCCTGGGGCTTTATTCATCTCTCCTCAGCAGTTTTCAAGGAAATTCCTTCAAACTGCAGCAGGTTCTCACCCTTTTACGTTTTGACAACAGGAAAAAAGATGATCTGTGGAGCGTGCAGTTGAAAAGGGTTAAAAATGAGGCGCACATTGCTCCAGAAGGATCTTAATTTGTATCTCAAAGAATATATTTTTACAATTCCTAGTTGCAGTCCTTATGACAGATTTCAGGTTTTATGCATACAAAAATAAATCATCATCTAGCCTCCTGTTTTTTTACTGAAGAGGGATTGAGCTTGCTTCTTTGCAGGAAAAAACAAATGGTTTCATCTCTGCAAGTATCTTTTAAAAGCTGTTGATCCTTAATTTTAGGCAGATTAGGGGTGTTGCCTACTGGAAATGAGCAATAAGTAATACAAAGAATTTTGGACCTCTGACACTGTGGCTGCCTCATGTTCTTTTTGCTCCTTTGACAGCGAGGCTGTGTGCTTGCTCCTTGTACAGCTTGGTCAGTAGTTGTTTTGAAAATGGTTTATGGAAATTATATTTATTAAATAAAATTTTCACTTCTAGCTGAGTCATTGTTTTAATTATGTAACTGGTAAAGATGGCAGAGCAAAACCAGGCTGGCTGCACCCTGGCCTAGGAACAGTCAGGAGCAGGGCTGGAGAGAAATCACCAGCAAGAAAAAGAACGTAACAAACCTGGGCCTCTCCCCACACAATTCTTACAGGCCCCTCATCTCACCCTCCCAGGTTCCTCGCCATAATTTGATTTATCCCTCAGACTCCTGCCAGTTGTCCTCTGAACACTGAAAAAGGCTTGAATTTGTATATTCCACAAACACAGAGTTGAGTTTAGAAAAGACACGGCTGCGGTTTCATGCAAAACATTCAAATTGCATTTAGGCAGCTTTTGCTGACAATTCCAGAAGCTGGCTGGCGAGTTTTCTGCCAGTTCAAATGGTCAGGTACAGGTGCCTATTCAGGAGCAAAACTCTTGGTGTTTATTTTCTGCAGATACTTCTGCTTTAGTAAACATTGGTACTAAAGCAGCTTCATATTTACAAATCTAAGGCCTAATTTTGATAGATGAAATTATAATTACAGCAAGTATTTAATGGTGTGGGCAACTGCTGGAGAGCTCAGGCCTCCAGCAGTTGCCCACACCACTGGTGTTTGTTTAATACATCACTGGTATTTGTTTAAAAGCCAACCCAGACAATTTACCATCCTCAAATAAAATCTACAGAGACTTCCGGCAACATTATTTAAATAAAAGTGCGAATGACAAAAGTTTATTAAATGCATTCTTAAAAAAAATTCTATCTTTCTTAAATAAGGATGTGTCAGTATGGATTTCACTGTAAAACAGTTTTGAGGCAAGTCATAAGTTACCTATTAACAGGCTGATCAATAAGGAGTGGCTTTCCTGCTGTACTTGAGGCAGAGCTGAGCCACTGCAGTGTGTGGTGTCTCCCTCCACAGCTGGGAGGATCTGCTGCAGGTGGGACTTGCAGACATTGGGAACAAGCAACAGGCAAGGTGGAGGAGCAGCTTTTAGATTTTTTTTCCCCCACCCAAAAGAAAGACTTGCCCTGAACTGTACTTTATGCAGAACACATGTATTCCATGCTTTTTTTCCCCCCCACTCCCTACAAGCACATTCCAGAAATAAATTTTACAAATAATACACTGAAACAATGCAGTACAAACCTCAGTCATGGCAATTTCACTGGAGCTTTATTGCCTCTGTTGGTAATGAGAGGGATTGTAAGAAGTTACATTTTGAACTTACAGAGATATGTAAATGATGGGTTTTTACTAAATATAATCTCAAGATTAAGTGTTTTATATCAGGGCACTTCTAATTTTGTACATATTTTAATGTATAAAAACAGTTTACAAACTTGATGTTTGCCTTTTTTTTTTTCTTGACATTTGGCAAAATTAAATCAATCCATTTGCGGGGAGATCATCAAATTGAAGACATAAGCACTTACGAATTAAAGCAATCCAAGTAAGCAACTGGCTGCATTCTTAAAAAAAAAAAAAACCAAAAAAACCAAAAAACAACCCCACACATATATAAAGGAAAAAAAACCACATGGCCATATCCGAGCACGTTTCAGTACAAAATATTCCCTGTAACCAGGCATTTTGTCCTTAGAACAACACCCTGTTAAATCAATGTTTCTTTCAACTTCAGTCATTTTGAAATACTTTTAAGATGCCATGATAGCACAAATAACCCTTTTCTGCAACATAATTAGTCAAAGTTTTTATGTATTTCTTTATAATTACACAGTAATTATAAGCATGTAGTACCAAACTGATGACAACACTATTTTGTTGGAAAGATCTTGCATTCAAAAGGAAGAGTCTCTAAAACACCACGGCATTTTGCCATTGCCCAACCCCTGACTTTTTTGAGGAGCAAGCCTGCATTGGGAAGAAAAGCAAGTCAGTTCTCCTCTCCAAGCACAGCACACTTGAACTAATCAATCTGAAACAGTACCAAAACCCTCAAGACAGAAAACAGCACGCAGAGATAACCTTGTCGAGCTTTTTTTTTCCACCCCACCCACCCCATAATTTCAAGTCCCCCGTTTTTATTTACACAAAACTGAGAAAGGAAATACTGAAAGCAGCAAAACACACAGTTTTTGGCATAGCCAATTCCAGTAGCTGGATAAAGTCTGCAATGTTTTTGAGGAACTGTATTTTTGGAATAAATGCACAACTGGATTTGCCAAAAGGGCACTGCTGTAAGGGGAGCCAGCCTTAAGGTCAACTGCACAGAGTACAAATAAAAATTTTAGCTGTTTAATAGTCAATTTTTCTTTAAAATACTTTTAGCATCTGCATAAAATCGTGCTGCAGTCTAGTGCAAGTACCAGTGACTCATCTCAAGAATAATTCTTGCCTTATCAGGGCACTATTTAGAGCATGGACTTCAACCCCCTCTTCTCACTTGTAAGTATGGTCTGTCTCCTCTCCTGGAGCTCGTTCTTTCCAGCTTGTTTTCCAGAGCGGGATTTATCACATCTCTTCCCAAGTAACTCAGTGAGGAGTAAAAGACCATAAAAGCAGCTCAAGAGCTCTTGTATTATTAAAGAATTGCATCTGATAAAACCTGCTTTGATCCAAATGAAGCCATTTAGTCAAATGCAGCAAGACAGAAGTAGTGATGATCAACAAAATAATTTAAACAAAGCCAGTGTAGTAGTTTGTATCTGATCTGTGCTTGTTTGGGAAAGCTTTACACTGAATTTCTGTATTTGGCAACCACAGTGATAAGTCAATTTAAGGAAAACTCAGCAAAATAATTTAAAAAAGGGTGTCATCCATAATGGCAGTACCTCTATGTTATGAAGATTTAACTTACCAGGATTACGGTTTCAAAACCCGGATTCACATCAACCTCACCAGCTTCTTGTACAACAGGGCCATTTGCTTTGTCACACCTCAGCCATAAAAGTCACATGTCTCAATTTAAAATACTGTATTGTGTAGCAAACAGTTAAGACACAAATTCAGTATATTCAAGTGTTTGATTTCCACAGAAATGAAAAACCTTTCTTTGACAGACAGATAAGCATTTCAAAACTGTACTGAAATCTGATTTCTTAGAGAGGAACCCAGAGAACGCTGGCTTCTGTGGGGACACAGCTCAGCCCACTGCGGGCTCTGCCGGGGCCCACGGGGGAAGTGCTCGAGTCGTGTTGTCCCCAAGCTGTCCCCAGAGCAGCTCAGCCTCAGCCAGCCTCAGCCAGGCACCAGAGAGCTCCAATCAACAGCCCTGGGGCTCCTGGGTCATTGCTGCCACTGCTGTGACCGGAGACTCAAACTCAGACGACACCTGCACTTTTCCAGAAAAGAAAAAACTCGGACCCAGTACACTTAAATATATCACTCTTGCAGGAAGTGCTATCAGTACAGTCTTTGCAACGAGCCCCAAGTGTGTATTTAAGGGTTCTTTTAAAAATTGTTTTGATTCAGATGCCATACAACAGTTGTCTGATGATGGACCAGCGTTGTGCTTTATGTGAAATCAGAAACCTCAAAATAATAATAAAGCTTCTAGGACTTATGGGAGATGAAACTAAGGTGATCCACCAACAAAAAATAAATCCATGATGAAATCCACAGTGTTGGAATTTTAACGGGCAAGAGTGGTCCAGACTAGAAGAAAAGCCCAAACCACCAGTAGAAGAATGAAATATGATATGGTCCAAGATGTATCCTTAAAGGTTTGTCTCAACCCTCAGCCATATTGTGAGGATTGATCTTCAGTTCAGTCCAGCCAGCAGAAATTGACTGTGCAATTTTCCATTTCAGGTATTGTACAGACTATGTACACTCTAGAAGGGTCCTTTAGTGCTACACTGTCGTACTTTTTGTCCCAGCAATTTGAGGGCGTGCAAATTCCACAAAGTCATCAATAAGAACTGGCCATGCCCCTAAAAGAGGAAAACATCAGAATGTAAGAACTTGGTTCAACAAGGCATTCTTTCACAAGCTTCATATCCAGACAAGATACTTGCTTTCCAGTATTAAACTAGACAGAGTTTGAAGCAAAAAAATATTATTTTATTTTCCTGCTTGAAATTTAAGAGCTGATTAAATATTTCTGCTTCCTTTAAAGCCAGTTAATACACATCACTTTCAAGGGTTATCTTCCAGACAAAAACAAAAAACTGACCAAAATCCTAACTCAACACTGACAAGGGAATGAGGACGGTCCATAATTACTAAATAAAGTTGGAGCAGTTTGCTGCCCTCTGCTCTGGAGGCATCCCAAGTTGAGTTTCCCCCCTCACTGAAGATGTGGTGCCAAGGGCTGAGGGCAGTCAGCTGCTCTTGGCTGCACATGGGCTGAAGGGGAAAGATCGATACAGAATTTACAAGAAACACATTTGGTAGGAAGTGAGTTCTGTTCAGCAGCCCCTTGTGCTGCCAGCTTCACTTCTATGTCAGAACATGTCCAAGGCTCACATAAACTGAAGCAACCAGAGTTCAAAACATCCTCAGCTATGAAATGCAGTAACCAGAGGACCCTACACAGAGCTGCACAAACCACGGATCAGTTACTTGGATGAAGATGCCAGAACTGCACCAACACAGAATCTGTGGGTTTGAAATGGACATATAGCAGGGTTTGTCTCAATAAGAAAGAATTTGAGGTTGTCTCAGTAAGAAAGAATTTGTGGCTGAGCTTAGAACAAAGAAAGAAAATGGATTCCGTGAAAGCGCCAGCATTTCTTTTTAAAACATTAATAACAGATCTGATTACAACATGCATTAAAGCTGCCCTAACTGGACTTCAGATCACCAGAAATACTTTAATGGAGCTGCTATTGAGGTTGTGCCAAAGCAGATGCACAGTAATAAATGTAACATAAAACACAGTTAGAAGTTAATGAGAGAAAATGGCAATGCTTACCTTCCTCATCATAGTTAGACATGTCATCTGCTATCATTGTACTAAAGTCTAGAAGAAGGTTCCAGGTATCCTTAGGAATTGATCTTTTATGATGCTCCTGTTTGGAGAGGTGGAAAATTCATATTTAAAAAAATAAATTCAAACCCTATTAGACATTCATTTTTACTGTCTCAAACACATCCATATCCCCAAAACATATTTCTATTGTAGACACTATGAATATCTGGGATTTAGATCAAGACAGTCTTATTTCATCTACTCAATAACTTAAAGATGTTTATCTTCCAAGGTCTGAAAATACTGCAGTCCACATTAGGTAAAGGTTTAAACTTACCAACAAAAATTTGTTCCACAAGTCTAGAAATTTAAATCTTCCATTAAGTACTAAATTCCAGTAGGCAATGGCCATTTCTAAATCTGTAATATTAAAATAATGACTTTTAGAGATGTACATATCAAATACATAATCTCCACAAGTATCTAACACCAGGATGAATCATGTATCCGTAAACATGAAAAGATTAAACTCATGCAAATATACTCATGGATCCTTTACAAAAAGGCAACCATAAATAAAGTGTTACACACATATTTTATATTTTACAGAACTGAAGATTGCCCATATTAATATCTAACATATCCAAAACCCCCCAGAACATTGCATATGCCTTTTGCTATCTAACAATACTTTAGTTAAAAGTCAGCAAAATATTTTCAGTTAAAGATGCTATTGGCTTGAAAAGAAAATTTGTAATATTTTGTACTGAGACTTTCTTTTTTTAATGTACAAAATACAATTTAGATAAAACCAACTTTTAATGATTTCATTTTCATTTTTTTAATGATTTCATTCATAAGGCAACCTTATTACAAGTGCTGCCTTTGTAATGAGACTTTTGTCAAATGCTCATTTCTGTAGTCAAGATTTCCTTTTGAAAGAGACTCTGGGTAGTGTCCTTGAGCAGACAGACGATTGTTGATTTATTTGTTGGTGGTGTTGTTTTGGTTGAGTATTTGCTTTTGTTTGGGGTTTCTTTGTTGGTGCTTTGGGGTAGTTTTTGGCCGTTTTGGTTTGGGATTTTTTTCCTTTTGTTTGTTGGGTGTTTTTTGTGGTGAGTTGGCTTTTTTTGTTCTTCTTTCCAAGCCTCCAGTTGAATTGCTGCTTGTTAGGAATGAGAGAGGCCTGGCCTGACAGACTGGAGAGCAGCCCCTGCCTGCCAGCAGCTCCCAGAACCCGGCTGGTGTGGCTGGGCCAGAGCCAATCCCCCTCCCTGGGGCCAGGAGGGGCAGGCAGGAGCCTGGGAGCACATCAGGAGATCTGGAACCCCCAGCTGTGCCCAGGGGCAGCTGCACTTGCAGGAATGACCTGGGGATTGCTGCAGCACCAAACCCCACTCACTGGGAATTGCCCAATTCAGCATCCTCAGCCACGGGAATCACACAGTGACCCCAAAAGGCTGCCCAGCTAAGCGGCCTCTTTTTAAAAAAAGCTCTTATGGCAGACTAGCAAAGTTCTTCTATAAACAATCCCCTTGTGGAAGCAGGGGGAGAAGGCACAGGATCAACTGCACACCTCAGGAAAAGAAGAAAAAAATCCACACCAATAAACCAAGAGCTCCACTCCCTTCCTTCCCCCAGGATGCCCAAATATTTAAAAGAACCCAGGGAGGTGGATCTTGGAGGTGAAACCAACATAAACAAAACAAAGTATGAAATCTGCATTGCTGGAGGGAAAATAGGAGCTGATGAGGAGTTGCAGAATTGTTTAGCATCTGATATTAAAAGTTCTCAAACAGCAGAGTCACATTATTGTATCTCCTGACCAAAGCAGAGAATAAAATTTGTGAAGGATTTTCTGCTGTAAAGCTGCAAAGAGGTTTGATTTCAGACAAAAGTGCAAGAAGCAGTGACAAATTACACAGAAGTCACTACTCCTCAGTAAATAAAGCTGCATCTGAAAATGGCAACTCATTCAAGACTGTAGAGGCTCAAAGTCTCTCTTTAACAGCAGATTCAGGTACAAAAAAAATACATTTTAGTTTTCAACTAAAACTACTGTCTTTCTAAAAATTAATAGATACAAACTTCAGAGGAAGCTGATCAGTTCCTCCAGGAAAAAGATTAAAAACTAAGTTTTATTTACTTGTGCTGCATTAATGGTGTGCATATAAAAAGGCAAGGTGATCAAATCACTGCATTTTGCACTGGTTTGTAAACAATCACTATAAACAAACTGTGCATTCTGACATTTTTATACAATTTTGAGGTAATTCTTGTGGCTAAGCAAAGGCTGTTAAAAGCTAAATCTCAGGGTGCTGCAACCTCAAACTTGCTGCATGAGTCCAAACATGTAAAGCATGATGACATAACACCTTGGGACAAACTACATTTTTAAAAATGAATTATATTAAATAGCAAACTGGAAGGTAAAGATACAATTTTAGATTTCTGTAAGTGTGAAAATGCTCAGTGAAATCCTCCTGGATCAAACAGAAGAGTCTCAAAATTCCTCCATTTTGAATTTTATCCACAGAGATGCAAGAGAAGCAAACAAAGTTTGAGATGAACAGCAGCTACAGGGAATTCTCCAGTGAGATGCAAATAGCACAAGAACTTTTCAGACACCCTCCTACTTACACAGTAGTAGGAATTATGCAGAGGAAATATATTTCCAGAACTGTGCCTGAACTACTGCACAATGTTTGCAAGATTAGAGGCCAATATACATTAAAATCAATTTGGCAAGTTCCTACAAGCAGTTATTTAGACACACCAAAATTAATTGCCTAACTAGCAGCACTTACTTTGCAGCTCTGTATTTCTCCCAGTATTGTTTTGCTCCAGGGTTTCCAGAATTATTCTGCCCTGTTGTAAATTCATGCCTAGAACTGTGTATTTATGAGCACCAAAATGGCTGGGAAGCATCCAGACTTTAGGCTCAGACTTCCAGACCCAGATTTTAAAACAAAAACAATTTAAAAGCCTATCTTACACTATGTATATGCCACATGGATCTCAGAAAACTATACCTGTCTGCCACTGCTAGAGCTGAACATGCAGGAAAAGCTTTATGATGAATGAGAAATAAAGCAAGTGAATGAGTTTTCCTGGGAAATTAATCCCACAATTCAGCTGCTGTCCACATTTCCCTTGTTGTAGCAGCCTAAAAAAATTATGATGATTTTCTACAAGAAATACAAATCAGCCTATTCATTTATTTGCATGATTCAGAAATGACTACAAGCATGCACAAGTATTTTCAGATGGTTTAGCAGCACTTTTAGCTTCTGTGGATACAATGAAATTCACAATCCACTGAAAACAACGAACAAGATAACAGCCAGATGTCAAAGAAGGACACAGAACTTTTGCTTATTTACTTATTTTTCAATACTCATTTTAAGTCAAAAGTTGGTCAGTACATAAAAGCCAGTAAAACTAAAGCAGAAAACTCATCTTTACACAGCCTGGGAATGCAAAGCTGTCCAGTGGCAGCCAGTTGAGAGCATTTTCATTACTGAGAAGAACAAATTCACAACCTGCAAAGGAAGAACCTACCAGCCTTTCCATATTTTATTATTTCTCAAAACCAGAAAAATTAACTTAAGAAGTTACAGGATCATGAAAAGCTAGTTATGGCTAATAGCCAAATCTCACTGTAGAGAAATGAATGTACATCCTGGCTGCTAAACATCACTGCTTGAAAGAAATTTTTATTCCCTCATTTTTGTTGTTTTGAATAGACAGAGCTACAGTTTGTTGCTTTAATTCCATCCAAACTGTGATGTTCTGAAATTATTTTAAATAAGTTATTTTTCCACTCTACCTGTTACTTCCACTAAAGCCATACTCCATGTGTGAACTCTGAAATAATGACAAAAAGTCTTCAGTGAGGTAAGGGAAAAAAAAACTCTGTAGGTAGACACCAGCAGGCATCAGGCCCAGAACACAGGAATCCCTTTGTACCATTCCAGTTCTGTCCTGCTAAGACATTTGCAAGAATTTCTGGTGTTACAAGGGACTGTACAAATGTACTTACACAGAAAATGGTTTTACAGCTTCAATTTATCCTAAAAGTAAAAATTCAATTAATCTGTTCAGTGCTGCAAATTCTAAGTGGTGCAATTATGTCTTTAATATAAGAACATAATCCATTGTGCTCTCTGAGAACTGCACTCACTCTGAGTGAACGAATAAACCTTCTCCCATTAAATTCTGTAGCCTTTATTAATAATCAATTTGAATACTTTAAACTGACATCTATCTTTCTAAACACAGAGATATATTTTAACCCAAGGGTGATTATCTTTCAGATTCATTGGATCACAATAATACATTCATTTACAGCTTAAATCAGCCATTTCCAATATTTATGAACAAATGCTTGTGAATTAGAATACATACCTAAACCTTTCTGTCCTGGGTTCTTTGCAAAGTTGAAAGTAAATTGATAAAAATCCTTAAATCTTCCTGGCTCTTTTAATTCTTGTTCCATTTTAGGAATCTGGGCCTTCAGTTTTTCTATGCTGTCACATCTGCATTTTAAAAAGCACATTTGTTTGTATATTTATTTATTATTCATTTTGCCATAAAAACATGAGTTAAACAAAAATCTATAAACTGTTTGTAGAATACAATATGGTTATCAAAACAGAATTCAGGA
Organism: Zonotrichia albicollis; assembly: GCF_047830755.1. Lineage (NCBI taxonomy): Eukaryota > Metazoa > Chordata > Aves > Passeriformes > Passerellidae > Zonotrichia > Zonotrichia albicollis. The sequence goes on along the minus strand of NC_133827.1, from coordinate 34,360,384 downwards.
AGCCTTTGATGAGTCTGAACCTCTACAAGAATTTCATTTGTTATTTCTTCATGTTGCATTTGCACATACAACTGACATACCAGGTTCCAGAATCCACAAAATTTTTAGGAAGATGTGATAAAGACTCCTGCAGTGTCACAAGGCAGAGAAACCCCAGGTGTGCCCAACATCCCTGCTCCAGCTGCCAGAGCAGCTCTGTGCCAGCCACACACAACCAAGGGGGGGCTGCGTTTTCCAGAGGCAGATGAGCCATGCTGGGCTCTGAAACACCTCAGAAAGGACACCAAGAGTGAGAATTCCCCAAAGCAGGACCCTGGATCACACTGGGACCATCCAACCCTCAGTGAGCACTTACCCCAGCTCAGTCATTCCATCCATGAACTCCAGCTTTGAGAATTCACACTGGGTGGCAGCCCGGAACTTCCACGCGATGATGAGCACGGTGATGCTGGCTGGGTCGAGGGCTAGGTCATCACAGAACTGCTGAATTCCATCTATACCAATCTTGTTTTCATCTTGAGGATCTTGGGCACAGAAAAATAAGGATCAAGAAAAACAGATACTTGAAAAAGCTAATTTGTTCAACAAGTATATTTAGGACAAGGAAGCATTTTCAAGATACCATTTTTGGGATCTGCCCTTATAAGAGAATATTTTAAAAACAAAATTAAATGAGTGCTCCCAATGGTTAAGCTTTAACAATTGAGGCAGTTACTGCAATAAAGCCTCCCATACAATGAAGATCATGTTATTTTAATTGAGAGACAAAAGCACCACAAACATTTATTTTCTGCCTAATAATGTGCAGGATCTTCTGACTCATTCATTCATTCTCTCCCCCCAGCACACTCCATTTTTGGCCTCTTTGGTCAGACTCATGAGATGTGTTCCCACAGAAGCCATTCTGCAGTGATCATTTCCAAGCTGTACCAACACTCAAATCTGCCCATCCACAGCTCCCCCAAGAGCAGATTTAGGCATTTCCTGGCCCACAGGAGGTTTCCAGCATGCAGAGGTTGGACACAGAAACCTCCAGGCGGAAGTTATGCTGCTCCATTAGCGATTCCAAGTCAGCCAGGTCCACTCCTCTTTCCACAAAGGAATCAACATCTGGTCTGGAAGTGAGATGCTCACATTTCAACTGTGCTAACAAAGATCTACTAACACAAGCCAACACAGACTTCACAAAAATGGTATTTGGATTATACATATAAAACATAGGGAAACTGACAGAAAACAGAGCACTCGTTTTTAGATTAAGGGCTAAAACACAGGATTTGCTCTGCTCTACTGAATCCACTTTATGTGATAGGCTATCAGTTGAACACTGGCTATATAACAGATACAGAGACTCTGTTTTCTTTTCCACTCTCTTTGTAAATACCTGATAATAACAAGCTGAATAAAAACTAAGGTAGAACCCATCCCTAGTATGCAACCACCTTGTCCTTTGTCAGGAACAAGTCCTGTGTGATGTGCCTTCCTCAGGAGACTTCCCTAAAATCCTCATTAACCATCACAACTACTCACTGCACACACAGCTCTAGCTCAGACCCTAATATCCTACAAATGTAGATACATTCAGAGCACATAAAGTAACTGCATGTAATCCTCGTGAAGCAGAAACCTACCTATATTTCCCTTCTAATTTGTATTATTAGCACAGAAAAAAAAGCTGAAAGAGTCAGTTAAGATTTCCCAGCACAAAAGCACAACATCACCAATACATTGTAAATAAGAATTATACAAGTATGAAATAAGCTTTAAAATTCAGGGTACTCACCTTTGTATCTGTTATATAGTTGTTCTAACTTCTTTCTGTCCAGTGATCCTTTAACACTCTCTCGTATATAAAGTTCAGGGTTTTGGAAAAAGTTGTCTGTTGCAACATCTAACTTCCAGTCATTTTGAGACAGACAACTCACTGCTGTCTTTTCACTAGATTGTGTGAAGACCATAAACTGACGCACTTTATCCTTCTGTGATGATTTCAACTTGTTCTAGTGGAAACAGACAATACTGTAACTAGAAATGTCTACTGGACAAAAAAAACCCCACCAGTAAATAAAAACCAGTCTCTTAAAGCTTTTTAAATCGGTATCTTTATCCCAAGCAATCAGGATATGAAAATATCTGATCCAGTTCCTCCAGAGGTGGGGCAGAGCAGGCCACTGAGCTGTTGAGCCCCTCTGAGGAGCAGGCTGGGGTCCCTTTGGTCCCAGCCACTGCAGGACCAGGGCTACACCTGCACGGGATCTCCTGAGGGGCCTCTTGATGGCAGCAAGGGACCAGGCTGGGACATCAGCTCAGGGAGCTACACACTGAAACACCTTCAAGACTTCTTTTCCTTTAAAGAGATTTTTCACTTTGAAGGTTCTCAGCTCCACCTACATAACTTGCAAAACATTCCAGCGAGCAGGCATTGTCTCCATTTCCCAGGTGCGGAACCGAAGCTCAGGAAAAGAGGCAGCGGTGCCTGAGGCAGGCGGGGGAGGGAGCAGCCAAGGTGCGAGCCCGGGAATTCCAGGCCTCCTGCCCAGAGCCAGCCATCCCGCCCTGCTCCAGCCCAGAACTGAACACACATTTGCTGCTTATCAGCACAGAGGATTCCCAAGGATATTTCTGATGAGGAGAAGCACACTCAGGATTTCAAGGGTATGAGTTACACAAAACTAACTGCTCATCAAGAGAAAGCAATCACAGCTCCTGCACTACATCCACAGCTCACTCAATACAGTCAAAGCAAACACTCCCAAGGTTACAACTTGGTACAGAAAAGTTCTGACAAAATTTTAAATCAGGTCTGGATTCCTTACATGGCACAAGTATTTCAAACAAAAATTTTTAGTTTACTTTGTATTCTAACCAAAACTTGTATATTCTGTTCATTATTGTATCTGTAATTTCAACAGCTCCTTCTCAGTGAATATGGAGAAAAAGGGCAAAAAAAAATCCCGTGACATGATAAGATTCAGCCAGAGAATGATTTAGGAGCAGTATGTGCTCAAGCTCTCAATTCCAAAGTGTTAATTAGTGTTCAATCACATCATCATAAGAAAAAATAACTAATGCTTCAGAGCACAAATTCATCTGCCCTAAAAGTCAGGATTAGTTTTCTGTGGCTTGATGATGAGTGTGAACACTTATTTGTAAGAATAGTTAAGTCATCAGCTTCAGACTTACTGAAAAAAATACAAGAACATCACAACTGGAATAAACTGATAACCATATAATACACTGAACAGAACAATACCCTCAGCTCAGCTCCTGTGCCCCCCATGTGTCAATGCCTGGCTCCAGAGCAGACACTCAGCACCTTGCACTACTGAGCTCACACTTCCACAAAAATCTCTTACACTGACAAGGCCATGTGGAACAACTCCCAGGAATGACTAAATAGATTTTTAGTTGCAGCTTTTTAAAATATATTGTAAACTCAGATTATTGAAAACAAACCACTGAAAGAAATCCCAAATGAAGATGAAACCATCCCAAATTTAAATTTCTCTATCAATTACCAGCTTCCTCTAATCAGTTCCACACAGCCAGACTGCTGCATCACCACAGACTCAGCTGCACTATAGGGCAGCCATACTTAATTACCTTAGCTTTCCTTTTTTTCTTTACAAAGCTGGTGCCTTTAATCTTTAGTATTTTGGGTTTTTTTCAAAACGTGTACACATAAGTATGCATAGCCCATTTAATAGTGAGTACTCTCCAAAACCCCAGGAGAGAGGGGTTTGTTCTTCCCTGTGCCTGCAAGGGTGAGCTCTAAAAGCAGTGACATCCCACAAATGTCAAGGAACAGGTTTAAGTAGGCTTTACCATGCATGCCCAGGACCACAGAAGGTGGCATGTTCTGCATCTTGTCACATAAAAGAAGAGTGCAATTTGTTAGAACAAAAGCTTGCAGCTTAAATGCCTTTTATGATAAAATTTAAATTCTACATATGTACAAGAGATTTTTCCATGCTTGGGGCTCCCTAAGTGATAGCAACAACATAAAACCTTTTTAAAAGAAGATTGAAATTGCAGAGAATCAAGCAGCTAATTACAACATTCAGTAAGGTATAAGATGCAATAAATCACACTGTTCAGCCATAATCTTTTTCTTTAATATTCGTATTTTTCCTGGTCAAATATGAGCTTATTTTTAGTGAAGTGCCAAAACCCTTTCTCTATATTTGATGAATGCTTCTGCAGAACCTTGCCAATATGGACAGGACACTCCACATCCTAAGTGACTGGGCACTCTCTGCAGGCCTACTACAGGACAGCAAGAGATGGAATTACTGCTGAGTTTTTATTATCCCGTTATAGCTCTTCTTCCAGCACATTAAAGACCCACACTTCAAGCAGGAACAGGTTCCAAACCTTCTGCACTTTTGAGGGCTATTTCTAGACACTGAGCACTAATACTCTATTATTGTTTCAAGTGCAATACAGAGCAGCACATAACCTTTAATCCAACAGTCATCAGGCAACAAATACCTGACACTGAAATTGTGCTCACTGTAATGCAACACAATCCATGTAAAACATCTCAGCTTTAACACAGGTTAAAAAGGAAGATAGAATTTTATTTAACATATATGTGTCTTGCCTATATATACAAATGAACACCAATAGAAAGCAAATGAAACAAATTTGTACTCTTATTTCTTGGATCAAAAGGCAATGGAAAAATTCAGTTCTGCAAGCCTTTGATCAAGTTTGTGCGGTATCCAAGCTACCTTTCATAATAAGGATGTCACAAGACAGATAACCTTACTCTTAAAACACAGAATAACTTCTCCAAATGAAAAGCTACATTGTGTAGATTCATAAAACTACACTTATTCTAATTAACATCTGGTTCTATAATTTTAATTTTAAAATGAACATTTGCCTCTTACAATGAAGTACCAAATTTGAATATTCTAATTCAATATCCTTTCCTTGATCAGATACTTCAGTGAAAAATTACAAATAAAAAATAAAATACTTGGACTTTTATTTCCCCACGTATTTTTTTCTCCTAGTCTCAGGTACAAAAAATGCTAGAACTTCTCTACCAACTCTGACTACAGCATTATTTTTCCTTATCTTCTGCACTGTTTTTAGTCACCCCAAATTCAAAGATAAGTTCTGCACACTGGTCATCAATATTTTGCAGACAGTTAACAGCTGGATGAGGGCTCCACTCTCCTGGATAAGGCTCATGGGAAACAGCACCAACCTTTGTCCCGCACTGCCCGGAGCGGGCGCTGAGGGTCCCGCCCGGAGCCTGCTCTTGGGCTTGGCTCCAAGGTCCCGTGAGGCCCCAGCGAGACAAGCAGGGCTCGGTGGGTTCTGCTGCCCAGACTCCCTTGCAGCCCCCAGGGAAGGCATTCACAGAGCCATTCCTCAGTGAGCGACTGCTTTGCACCTTCCCCAGCCAGATACAGACCTTCCAAACCCTGCGAGTTTCACTGCTAAGCAAAGGAATCTGAACGATGTGACATCTGCGCTTTTGTTTCAGGCAGGACTCAAAGAAAAGCCTGTTAAGTTCTCATGCATGTGACAGGTAAAAGCCTTTTCTAAAATAGTATCAACCTCCACGAAGTCTGGGCCTTTACACGGAGGCACTCGGACCCCAGCAGGAGCTGTGGGAAGGTCCCTGCTCCTGCCACGGACCCAGCTCAGGGCGCAGCCCCTCACCCGACCGCGCTCCTGTCCCTCGATGTGACACCAATGGCCAGGGAGCGCTGCTCCTGAACCACCCCGCCTCGGACTGGATCCATGACAGGAACCAAAGGCACCCAAAAACGTCTGCTTTACTGTTGTATTCAACAAACACATGGCTAAAGCCCAAAAGGCAGAATCATGAGTATTTTTTTGTTTTGTAAGAAAAACGTTAATTACAACAAAAATCTACAAACAGACAGAACTGCATCTTAACCCACCAACAGTGATGGCACACAGGTATACTACAAAAAAAATCTAAGGTAAAGACAAAAACAATGAAAGCAAATAGCCACAGTTTCTGAATACTGTAAACAAACTTGTCCTTCAACTACATTTTATTTTCCACAGCAGTTTCCCTAAGAGAGGGCACACGAAGTAAGACAGTCAGGACATCTGTAAGCTTCTGTTTCAAACTGATGTGAAATCTACTTGGCTGCAGTGGAACAGAACAAAAAGACTTAAAAAGTGTGTTGAGACATAAAATCCAAGGCAAAAATCACAACATAAAATTAAAGTTGCTTTCCAGCCTCTAGAATGTTCTTTTAATGGGTAAAATAATTTCAGTATTCACATGCAGGCAGAAGGTCAATTTACAGCTACCCAGAATATTGCTGTAGATATAATGGTAATTCATGCCAATCTGAGAGGTGAAGGAAATACAAAAATCAGGACTTTTCCAAACAAAAAAGGACAACATAAAGCAGCCAGTTGTTTAGCATTCTTAACTCTGGTCTGGGGCACAAGCTCTATTCATACTGTATATTTGCATTGGCACCATAAAACATGAGTAAAATATCAAGAGCTACATAATAAATTTCACACCTTGTTCTCAGAGCAGTTCATATTCTTGAATAGTTTTTTCATGGCTCTAGTTAAAAGTGATTTAAAGTATCAGTTCAAAGGGATCTCTGGTGAGCTAGGAGAGGAAACAGAATCATGCACCATCTTGTCTAGCACTCTGACTGCTCCGTCCGAAGCACAATGCCAAGAATCTGAAGTTTTACCATGGGACAACCAAACCTCAACTATTTAATATCAACAAACTGCTTCAGACATGCATATGCACCACTGCTTACACATATAAACAGCTGGCCTTGCAAAATAGCTCATGGAGTTAAACACCACATAACAATGTCATGAAGTACACTAACATTACAGGAGACAGCGTCAGACATGAAATTCTTGTAATATTAAATTTTACAACTTCCTGTCAGCTGAGGTTTGCTGTAAGAAATTATGTATTTATCAGCACAGAAATATTTTTCAGAGAACACAAACTGGACAATATAACAGTTAATATAAATAGAGACAAGGCTAGCACATGGCTCTGGATAAAGATGTAGATAATCACACACTTGCCTCGATTACCACACACAGTTCTAAATTCATTAAATCATTCAGAAATGTACGGGCAGTGAAGATGGCTCAGAGTACAAAGGACCAGCTCACTGCTCTGCCTTGATTCATGGGCACACCACTGTCCTTGGGATGGGATGAAGCACTAACACTACCAGGGAAGGTGAAGGACAGCACTTCTGCAGGTGCTGCTCAGCTCAGATGAAGCAAGGCTGAGTGCTCCCAGCAGCCAAGGAACACTGCCAGGGTGGTGGTGTCCCTTCCAGATCCAGGACAAAGATGGTTCAAGGGCAGGAAACCTCTGTCCTGAAGGCACAAAGCTCTGGCCATATGGACACTGGTGAGCCTAAGGCAGAGCCAGCAGGGCTCGATCTGGCAGTGCTGCATGGACAGGTGGGAGCCAGGGCCCAGCAGCAGGAGCCTGTGCCACGGCACTTGCTGTGCTGGACAAGCCACAGCCTCTGGGAGCACGAGCCACAGCAGTTGTGTACATGGGCACAAAAATGGGACATGGAATCTCATGTTTCTGGATGGGCATCCTCAGATCTCTGTGAAGTCTCCCTACCTTTCCCTACCCAAACAGAGGATTTTGCCATACCACAAGTAAGGGACAGAATCCTACACCCAGGCACTGGAAACCATCCATACCTGTATTTACTGCTTCTAAAAGCCACAGCCTGTCACTTAGTCCCACTTCAGTGTCATCCTTTCACCTGGGTGCTGGAGCCAACAAGCACAACCTGGAACACAGCTGTTTGCACAGGGCTACCAGCTCTGCTCGGGGCCAGGAGTGGAGCAGTCACACACTGATAAATACCAATCTACCAGCACAGAATTGCTACACAGAATATGTCTGCTGGTTCTTCAGTTAAGTGTTTCTAAGAAGACCAAGCAGACAGAACTCTGCTTTTCCTCACAAAAAGATATTCTCTGAGTAACGGGCTTCACTGTTTCTGTTATAATGCCACTTTCTACAGTATGGTTCAATTTAAATTTCTAATCTCATAGCCAGCCAATAATATATGTACATTCAAGACATTAACTGTCTATTTCATCAACTGGGTATCTGTTTTTCCTACCTACACTGGATATACTGTGAGACAGGTCTAGGTGATTTTTATGGAAAAAAGTCTTCATAAAAAGTTGTGTAACATTACTGGGTTTGCAGAATTTCAGACAGTCAAGCTTACAGTCTGAACTTTATTCAGACTTCAGTCCTAAGCTCTCATAAAAAAACACAAATGAAGATCTTCATTAAACTATTCAATTAAAAATTATACTAGTTACACAGTGACAAGTTTATTAGAGGTCTGCACACCACTAATTTAAATGCTGGCTAACCAAATTTTTATGCCAACGTAACTCCATCAATTAAAGGTGACGTTGTAATTTTTTTAATATGTTTTTAACTCTGCTTGTCAGAATAGTATTAACAGCAAGTATAAAATATTTTTATACCAATAAGCATACACAGTAGATCTTAGAATTCCCTCCTACACCCTTCCTAAGACGGTAACACTGCCACAGAAAAGTACTGCTTTAAATTGTACAGGTGTAGTAGCTAAAGCTGTTACAACATTTGAATATGGAGAAAGCCTGGAAGTACTACTATAAACTGTTCCCTCTGGTGCATAAGGCACTGCAAGAAACCAACGAGGGCCTCCTTAATTAAATTAAAGGAATACATTTTTCTTTTGTTTAGGCAAACAAAACCAGCAAATGCTGTTCTAAACACTGCAGTTTCCCCCTACAAGAAGCAAAGGAGAAAGTCAGTCGATTTGGGAATCCACAGCAAATCCTCAGTTTATAAGAAGAGTATTAAAGAGAAAACGCAAGATAAACCTTTACAAGACCTTTACTAGGATGACCTCTGCAAGGCCCTCCTTTACAACACTTCTATGAAAACAACCAAGACTCTAGAACAATTATCCAGAAATTCTCCGACAGAATCCCAGCTCAAGAAGCATCAACACCCCCAAGTTTCCCTGTGAGCTGACAGCACTTAGCGGGCCCTGAGACGCCTGAAATCCTGCGGAAAACCCCAGAGCAGCCCCTGGATGCGGGCAGCCCTTTGCACTCCCTCGGTGCTGCTGCAGGCACAGCCCGCACAGAGCCGCCCGCAGCACGGCCGCTGTCTCGCAGAGGCTCCCGAACCCTCACACCAGGTGCCAGCGAGCCCCTCCCGCCGTGCGGGGCCTGCCGGGGCGCCGCGGGTCGGAGCCTGGGCGGGATCCCGGCGCCCCCCGCTTAGGCCCCTGCCCGGAGCAGCCCCCGCCGCCCGCCCCGCGGCCCCGGCCCCGCACGCCTGCCCTGCCGTGCCCGGCAGGAGGACGAGCAGCGCCCGGGCCAGCACATCGTGCCCGGCTGCGGAGCCCCGACACCGGCCATTCGGCCGCTCCCGGACACCTAGCGCGCCACGACCAGGCCGCGCTGCCCCTGCCCGGCCCCGAGGCGCCACGCTGGGCCCGGAGGGGCCCCAGGCGGCCGCTCACCATGGTGGGGGCTGTGCGGGCCTCTCCCCTCCCGGCTCGGGCGGACACTGAGGGCGGCGGCGGCGACGCTTCCTCCGGCGGCGGCGGCTCCCGGCTCCTCACGGGCCCTTCCGCCGCCTTCCCCCGCTCATGCGCAGTGCGGGGAGCCGGGAGCCCTCGCAGGGGGCGGCCCCGGCCGCGTTCCCCGGCAGCGGCGGCAGCGAACGGCGGGCGGCCCTCGCTCGGCGCTCAGGTCGCGGCGAGCACCGGGGGGGCCTCGGCCCGAGCAGGGAGGGGAAGGGAAGGAAGGGAGGGGAAAAGTCCCCCCGAGCCTCCTGGAGGCTGTTGTGGGGTGGGCTTGGGGCTCGGAGGGGATGCGGCGGGGCAGGCGGGGATGCGGGCTCCCAGCGGCTCCTCACCCCGGGACCCGCTGTTCTGTCGGGAGAACTCCCTGTGCGTTCCTATTTCGTCAGTATCAAAAGGTCAAACACTTTTCGAGTATCCAGTGTGAGCGCCAGGGTCGTGTGGCCGCCCTTCCCGGGGGCCTGAACGAGATGGGAAAATGCCCCGTGCTTTCCAGGATGGATTCGCAGAAGAGGCTGAGTCGCCTGCTGAGCAGCCACGGACACCTGGGGAAGGTGCAGTGTCGGGGCAGCAGCTTTACAGAGGAGCACCTGCACGCCTGTAAGATTTCCCTGATTTCCCTGCTCCAGGCTATGATCCCCTTTGGGGAGCTGTGGACAGGTGTAGCTCTTCCTGCAGTGGCATAGCCGTACTTGCAGAAGGAGCTGCAATGGTTAAATCACGGTTTGTACCACTATCCCAGACAGTTGTTTTTTCCCAGGAAAGCTTACTCTACCTACTGCAGGCTTTTGGCAGCCGAGGGAGTTTGGGGAAGCAAAATACTTGCTGATAAAACTCACAGTGGTGGCAAACTGCTGTTGTGAAGGACAAAGGTTTGAGATCTGATCTTGTTCTCTCATCTCCTGCTGAGATTGGAGCTATTAAAGTAAGCTTCTGTATTTATTATGACTGGTATGACTGCACACACCACAGAGAAATTAAGACTTCAAAAAGCCATTCCTCATCGTGGATGTCCACAGTTTATGTATGTGTTTTTATAGAAAAGGGTCTGAATTGTTTCTTGCTGACTTTCCTGAAAATCAGAGCAAAGCTTAGATGGGAGTGTGAGGAGTTAAGTTGTATTTAGTGAGGAAAATTAGGCCTGTCCTGTGAAGTGTCCAATTCTGCTGGTGCACAAAACAGTAAAATTAAGAGCTTGATATCAAGTATATGGGAATATAGCTGAATTCAGCTATCCTTGGAGACAGCAGTTGCCTGGATACCTTAAATCCTACCAAAGAGCATAATTTTGAAATTGGGGATGGATGCAAATTGGCCAGTGAACAGCCATGAACACTGCACACCAGCCCAGTCCTTGTAACCATGGCAGGGGAGGCAGAGCCAAACCTGGAAATCTCTTTGATTGAGTTAGCTAATTGCCATCACTGTAACGTGCTGTGACAGCCCTCCTGCCAGCTGAAGACACAGTTTAGACCTGGAGAACGATTGTGACATGTAACAATAATCTGAGGGATGAGCTGTGCATGCAGGAGACTCCTCAGGAGAGCAAGAGGATTTTTTAAGTGACTTGTTGTTAACCAATACCTGCAGATCTTGCAGGTTTCTTGTAATGCTGGGTCTCTCAGTGGGTTTTTTCAGTGTGTGGGGGCACTCTGTATTTGTATTTAGTTTTTTAACTGGCTTTTAGTTTGATCTCCCTAATTTACTAGATTACTCATATTATGAATTCCTGTTGTATAAGGTATGAAAAATCATATTTAACTGCTTCTGAGCAGGGCAGATAACAAGATCATCCCATGATATGATAATGAAATATATCAAAAAAATGTGAAATGCATATTGCTGCTATTCACAGCATGCATACTACTCCTTGTGGGTTTTTTTCCAATTCAAGATCACTCCTCAGGAGAAACTGTACCTGGGAAAGGGTTGTAAGTCGTGTTACTGATTTTAGTGGGAGCTGCAGTGTTCTGTATTGGTTTCCAGAGTGCTTCCATGGGGATATGGCTGAATTTCTCAATCTTAGGTTACCTTACCCAGAGCTCTTGGTCACCATGATCTGACTAGACTGAGTTATTCTCCAAACACAGCTCACTGCAATGGGCAGGCACACAGCTCAGGACACAGCCAGATTGCCCCAGTTCCACCCCTGCCCACATGTTTGAGCCTGCCTACAGATGGAGATGGGTACTTGCATGATGTGTGTGCTGTCTGAATCTCACCCTCACCGTTTCTGAGCAAAACCAGATGCTTTATAAAGCAAGAGGCAGCATGAGGCCACCAAAAAGTGTAAGTTACCTGAACTGGGCTTGTTACACGTTGCCTTTTGTACAGCTCCTGCAGGATGGAGGCCAGGTCAGAGCAGGGACACCCAGCTCTGCTGCTTGTGAAGGTGACACGTGCCCTCAGTGACACAGACAAGAAGGAAATTTCATTGTGCAATGTGCAGCATAATCACCCTGACCAGGGTAACACGATGACTTGTTCAATTTATTTTAAGGCTGACACACTTACCTTGTTTTTTTGTGTGAGCCAATGATGTTTTATCTTCTCACGTGAACCCCAGGAAAAATGAGGCAGTGATTTTATTTTTTTTAAACCAACTGTGTCAAGTGCATGACTGAATGTAACACTGAGCTAGTTTACACTGACCTGAGCACTCTTCTTGAGCAGACAAACAAGTCTCATGTTGGGTCAAAGCAGAATCCATTTAGTGTAATCCCCTGGCTGAGAACTTAGGGCACTTTCTGAGGAAGAGGCCCAAAGCTTTATGAAGAATAACAATAACCTGGGACAGCTTGGGCTGGACATGTCTTTATAACCACATTTATTGGTGCTCTAGAAAATGAAACCACCAAAGCATCATATCCTGATGTAACAGCCATAGGGTGATTACAGCTGTGGCCCTTTGCCTGCAGACTGGCCCCATGGTTAGAGAGAGCAAAGTCCATGAGCAATCCTGCACAAGGGCAGTTAATGCCACTCTGCAGGCATCCAGAGGTGCAGAGCCAGTGCTCTGCTCCTGTTGTGCCATTCAGCTGATACAGTGGGAATGTCTCTATCAGCCCATAATGGGTTTTTTCTGTTTTTTCTGCATTGAAAGAAGCACAGAGGAAGTAAACAGTGTGACTCCTCCTGAAGGTGTCTGAGCAATTTAACCTGCAGTGACACAGCACCAATATCAGAAGATTGTTGTTGATAGGTTACAGGGAAGGGTGTTCACCTTCTATTAAGTTTTTCATCCTTCCTGCATTACACAAGAGGTTAACAAGTTACTACACCCAGTCCAAGGCACTGTTAGCAGCAGTTTTCCATTGACAGCATCTCTGGGAGAGAGCAGGACAGCTGTATGCCCCTCCTGGGATGGGGAGGAGGATGGGAAAAAAGGGGCAAAACCCATGAGATGAGGTAAGAAAAATTTAAAAATTGAAATAAAATATAACAAATAATAATACTACAATTGTAATGAAAAGACGACAAAGGGAGTGAGAAATGAAACCCAGCAGAGACAGGTGATGCACACTGCAGTTGTTCAGCACACCCAGGCTGATGCCCAGAATGTCCCCAAGCAGCAGTCAGGGGCTCCTGGGCAGCCAGAACATCCATGTTTGTTTTAATATGAATTCATTGTATAATCAACAGGTTTTAAGTTAACATCAAATGTCTCAAAATTGCTTTTAGAATCCAGGCTCTCTTCCAAGAAATTCAGTCGGATCACATAAAAATAAATACCAAGGTTACAATTATCAATTTCTGCAATACTGATTTTTTAACACAGCATTCAATGGAGCATATTATTTTCCAAATGGAATTCTTATGCAGAAGGATATGCCCCAATATTATAAAGGCACTAAGTGATACTTACCTGTGTGACATTTGTGTGTAAAAATCTCTATTTGGAACGTAACTGTACAAGAAGTTGAAGTATCTTGAGTATGTTGAGCACATACTTTGTGTAAAAGCTGGTAGTTCAGAACTTAATCAACTGCCATTGATTATTCTGTAAACTCATTCTAATCAGCACAGCTGAGCTTTTTAGATCAGAACACAGACAATTCCTGATCTGTTTGAAAAGCAGTACCTATTTCAAGGGACATATCAACAAGTTACTTTAATAAAAGTTGCATGCCCAGATGAACTTTTTTCCCTCTACTATTGACTAAATTTTAAAGGTCCTGCCAAAATACCACATGAGTATTTGTTTTTTAATCAGCATCAAGACTTGAAGCTATGATTTCTTGGTATCTAGCTGGTACAGTTATTACAACAAAGGATACAATACACACTGGAAACTAAGTAACTCTGTGGTATTGGTATCAATATTTGATGTATAAAAGGTTAAAAACCCCCTTCCAAGTAGAATTAGTCTACATCTGAAATTACAACTTGCCCAACAAGCAGAGAAAATTATTTATCAATCAGTGTTTTGATTGCCATCAACCTCATTAAATAGCAGGAAACAGACAAATATCAAGCAAGTGACTTGTCTGAAGTCACAGTGAGTCAGTGGCTAAAATAAGAACACAGTCCTGCTCTCCTGGTTCCCAGTCCAGCATGGATTGAGGCTCCACACCACAGAGCTTCCCTGGGTACCAGCCACAGGAACTGGCAGCAGCTGGAGAGTGCAGGAGAGATGGAGATCCCCACAGGGGAAAACTGAAATGTGCACAGGGCTCTCCCTGTGGTCTGGCAGGATGAGCCATTCCTGCTCCACGCTGACCAGTGCTCAGTGTCACTCCCTGACCCTTCTCAGAGAAGCCTGAGTCTGGGACACCACCACCTTTGTTCTTTCCTGCAGACCATGAACTGTGGCTGAATTCAATATCTTGTGACACAGCCCCCTCTCTCCTCTGGTAGGAAGAAAAAATCATTACAACTAGAATCAGTTCAGATTCATTGCTCTGTAACATCTGTGACTCTTGTTTCAGAACTACAGGACTATCTGAAAAGGTACATTGAGAATAAATTAGTAGCAGAGATTACCCCTTTAGCCCAAATGCTAAAATGCTGCATTTTAAAACATTAACATTTTTTTCTTAGTCTGCCATTAAGTGTTTCAGAGACAACAAGTGACAGCTATGTTACTATGCTAGGACTCTTACCAATTTACATTCATAACACAAACATTTATTTGTAAAAACATGAAGATTCATGAATATTTTGTTAACTAAGATACTGGTATAGGAACAACCTACCTTTAATAATTTTTTGAGCATTTCCAAGTTCAATTGAATCACGCTGCTGTAAAGCATTTCAAGTATGCAAACTGAGAGTGACTTCTGCAAGAGATATTTCTTAAATAAACAAAACCATCACTATCTGAAAAATCTATCTCAGTAGAAACCTACAGAGATAAAACCAGCTAATTTTTGAGAAGTGAGGGAGAATGAACACTGCTGAGATTATCTGTCTCCCCTGGCTCCGGAGGGAGGACATTTTGTCAGCTCCCAGGGAATGTTTTGCTGCACTGGCTGTGTGCAGCCAAGCTGTGCAGACTGAGCGGGCAGGGAACCTCCTGCTGGGAGTTTGAATGTTTTGGTTCAGATTCAGTGCAGCAAAGTCAGCCTAGAAACAGCCATGTCACAGAGAGAGAGAAAAATAAATGCCAAGCTGCTGAGTCTCCTCAGGGCTGAGCTCATGTTTCTGTGTGAGGATTCAGTTCTGGATAAAACAAGTGCCTACCCTTACCTGCAGTGAAACCCATCACGAGTGTCTGGATTGCTGCCTCCTAAATGTGATCTGCAGACTGTGCTCATCATCATCAGATGATACAGAAACAGCTGCTTAAACCCTCTAATCCAATGCATGGACAGAAGCGACCAAGGAAAGAACAAAATGGAGAAAAATCAAAACAATCATTCCAAGTTATGCTTAATTTTTATTTGGCAGTAAATAAAAATCATAGTGGCGATATTCTACAAGATGATCACTGGAATTTAATTATTTGCTAGGTGACCATAGGATTGGAAGGAAAATGGTAAAGTATTAAAATATGCTTTTAATACACTGATCGTCCAGAGTCATTGCTTTTTCATCAGGTTTTTTTCTGCATTGCAGACAAGGCTGCACAATTATAAAAGCAGATCAGAGAATTCCCTATGATACTGTATATTGATTCAGAAATGAGATTTTAGGTAAGGGTCCATTTGCACAGATTTAACTAGAGGCTTGGGATCACTGCAGAATCCGATTGCTCCTTTCTGCAGTATAGAACAGATTATTTAATTGAATTAGCTTATCAAAACTTCATGTGATAACAGAACTTCACATTAACTGAAAAATGAAAATACTTTCAAAGTTTGCAACAATTCAAACATTTTTTTTTCTTTCCCTTGTTTCCCTAAGGTGCTGGCTAAATAAGTTAAATTTATGGCAAATTATTAGTATGCTTAGTCTGACAATTCTTTTTCTTTGCATATCCAAAAGCCTACCAATTTTCCCTTTTGAAACCCTGCAGATACAAAAAAAAATCAATTATTCTTAGTATTCTTATTTCATGTTGTTATAAAGGCAGTGGTGTACTTCATTCCAGCCAATAAGAAATACACTAGAACATGAACAATATGGTACCAGTAACGAAGTCAGTATTGTATTTTGGCACACTAAGTATTAAATAAGCTTATATTTCTATGTTACTACTTCATGTTTAAAGTTAAAATGGCATTTTTTTGAAAGCAGTCACATTTTAACTTTGATTAGTGTAGCAAATAAATGTATTTTAGAAATGTTTTGCATCACATATTTTGAGGTATATTAAAGTAATTTTTGAAATGCAAATTTTCACAACTCATTGAGGTAAATAGGAAAAACAGATGCACCAGAAATGACTGAGTGGGATTCTGGGCTAAGGAACAATCCTAAATTCCCTAATAAGGCAAAAACATAAGATACAATCAGGAATTTTGCCAGAAAATAGAAAAACTGTATTTCAGATTTCCTTCAAATCAATCCTCACATATGTAAGGGGAAAAAGGCATCTGTGAATAAGAAGAACCCAACCTGTCTGTATCTTATAGTCCTTATTAACCTCTCTGAACCTTTCAGAGTTTCACATCTTCTTCCAGTCCTTTCCTCAAGCAAACAACCACTGGACAACAATCACATAGGTCCACAAGTTATAAATACAATCACAGTATAGTGATACCCAAATTTCAGTGAAATCAGCATAATTTACAGTCAAACTATGCAGGAAGTTCAGAGGAAACCAATCCTCCAATCATACAAAACAGTTTGCTGAAAACACGAAGAAATCTTCTTCCAGGAGGAAATCAGCAAAGTAGAAAAAATAAAATGCACCTTCCTTGAATTTTACTTGGACTCTGCCTCTTCATCCACGAATTCAACGAGTGGAGCATGCCTGTTGGCCTGGGCACCTTCTTGGAAATTGACCTTTTTAATCACTCCTGCCTTGGGAGCCCTGATGGTGTGCTGCACAGAAACACAGCCAGAGTCAGCAGCAGACAACTCAGGGGCTTCCCTCCAGCAAATACCAGCTTTACTGCTTGCTCCAAATGGAACTGAACACACTTAATCCCTTCCTCTGACATTTTTTACCTTAAACCTTCTTTGAAACATTCCTAGTCCACTTCTGAGTTTTGTTTTCTCATGAATATTTGATAAGTATACTAGGGAGAAAAATGCTATAGAATACATTTATATGAATTATCATCATCATAGGAATGATCATCAGTATGAACAGCTGACTTATTTTACCTCACTAATACTTTCTGTTGTTGTAATAAATACCAAACAGAAATAACACACTATTAATCCAAAATATTAATCAGAGAGCAGATTTGTTCCCTTAAGAGAAATCTGCAGATTTACTAAAGATATTTCTGTTTTCTGGCCAGGAGTGGTCTTTAGTGGGCAGATATTTGTCAAAATGCAGATGAAACAGAAATACAGCTACTAATGACAGTAAAGGAACAGCATGCTCACACACAACCCCCAGCTGGTCTGCTTGTCATTGTACCAGGTCACTTTGATATTGTAGCTTTGCCTCTTGGTAGTTTTCTACATAGGATTAGCATCAAAACATGTAAGATCAGATATTAAATCCTCACAGCTAAGGACTCTCTAAATAATAATTTGCTTTTTAAATTTTACATTTTATATTTCAATAGCACTTTAAAAAATAACTCAGATAATGTTAGTCTGGATATCAGCTGAAGAGGCACAAACACATTTAGCATCCAACTGCAAAGAAGTTTGTGTGTAGGTTTTTTAGAGCACACAGTTCTATTTAATAGAATTTGAGTGTAATTAAAAAAAGAACATGATAAGAGAAAGGCAGATTTTCTCATCAGTGTTAGTTCTGCTGCCACAAATTGAGGTTTATTTTAAACTAATAGTCAAACTAAACCAGTTCAGGCTACAGAAACTGTAATTCAAGCAATCTGAGCCACAGTCAAGCACTGTGACAAGATAAAATTCAGTCCTCTGAATGCTGTGTGGATAACTGCACAGAATCTTTAGTGTGCTCCTCATAAAACTTTAACTAAATATTATTATTATTATTATTAATTATAGGATTATACACAAGAAGAATCCTGTGTATATTTACAAAGTCCCCATTAGCTAAATCTCTGCTTGAAGTAACTGCAGACATCCATGTGCCTGGATCACAACCAGGGAGCAAAAGACACCAAGACAGTTCTGTGCTAGAAAAGTCAAAGGAGAGGAGGGGACAGGCCTGACACCACCACCCAAATGCATGTTAAACCAGCTGCAAAATACCATGGATTATATAATCACCATTTGTTAGTAAAATAACAGCAAATATAATCCTCTGAAATCCAGTCAGACACAGCACTGATGTCACAGCAGATGAAGTGATACTGACAGCTGCAAGCTGCACTCCACCACTGAACTTCAATAATGCAATCAAAAATTATTAAATTTTGAGCAGATTTTTATTTTCTCAATAATTAAAACCTTTATATGTCACTTACCTCCATTTTCATAGCTATCATAACCATTAGAGGGTCTCCAATCTGCACCTTATCCCCTGCCTTCACAAACACCTGAAATTCAGGAGAAAATTGAGGGAAAAAAATCATTTATGCTTGTACCATTCAAAATCAGCAGGATCTTGACTAACACAATGCACAGAGGGAGGGAGGTTTTGCAAAACAGCCTCATATTATTTTTGTTGGTCTGGGTAACTGGGTTATTAGATAGGGAATAGTTCTAGATAGATCTCCTAGAGGAAGGCAGAGCCTACAGAAAGAGGGTCAGTACCAGATGACAGGATGACCAGGAAGCCATTTCTTGTCAAAGAACAAACACTACAGCAGATGATGTATAGTCTACCATTTCTGGGCTTCAGCAATTCTATTCTGAGCAAAGTGCAGAACCTCTTCCTGAAGCCAGTCCCTAAAGTCTTTAAAACAACATCCAGAAAGAATATGGCAGGAGCCCCCTCATTTTTCAACAATTACTCTGATTTGGAGTGTTCATTCAGGATGTCAGAGATCCATGTTCCATGTACTCCATCCTTTATGTCTTTTTATTAGTGGTTGAATCTTTCAACCACTAAACTCTCCAGAAAATCTCTTTCTGTTGAAACTTTGTCACTGTACAGAGAATGCAGAAGACTTGCTGAGCTAAAGAAAATTAAATCAATTCACAGCTTAACAAAAGAGGCATTTCTGAGTATTTCTTCTTTTGCAAGTGCATCTCACTCTTGTGTTAGATGAAATGAATCAAACAGCCCATAGCACTTCAGGGAGCTTTGACTTGGGAAGTAATTAAGATGAAGAAAAAATTAGTTAAGCAGTAGCATTAGTTCAGGTCTTCCAGCGCTCTAGAGAAAGGATGGAAGCCTTAAAAAGACATGGGTGGCTGCTGAAAACTCAGAGTAAACAAAGCTTTTTCCAGTCAGAAGCCACACAACACTGACATTACTGTCCCCAGCACAGTAATGGCAGTACATTTTCCTGGCAGTACAGAAGCACTATTTCTGGCAGAGTAAATCTGAATATATTGGAGAATTCAGGTCCCATCCTGTTGTTATAATTACCTTCTCCACTGTGCCTGTCATGGGTGCCACAGCTCCACCTTGTTCTGCCCCTGAACTCACTGCAGACAAGTATTTGGGCACAGGGAGGCCAATCTGAGCACTGCCTTCCTACAAAAGAAAATCCAGGACAGGTGAGCTAACAACATGAGGTAACAGCAGCAGTAGATGGGCTGACAGGGAAAGAACAGCTCCAGCCTTGGACAAAGCAGTCAGCTCTGAGGGTGGCACACCCTGCAGTCAGGGCTGCACTGGGGCTGCCATGTCACTGCTGTGCCAGTGCCTGAGGCCTACGAAGTCACACTGAAGGTGACACCTGCTGCTGGAAGGACCAGCAAGGAAGGAACAACCCCTGGGACAAAGCAGCTCCACGTGGATCTTTGTACAAACCCGGTATTTGTACCTTCCCTGTTCCTGCATCAGCAGTGCAGAAGGTTTTGGAAATGCATAAAGGCTGTTTGTAACAAGCAGGAGACACGTTGGCATCTCCACTGCCAGCCACTGCCAATGAATCCTTCATAATTTACAATAAAATTAATTCAGTGCTAAATTTAGTCAGAATTTCTCACTGTTACTCAAAATCCCTTAAGTCCTCTCAGAGTTGCTTCCCAGAGTCTCTCAAAGACTCAATACCCTCCACATCCTTCCCATGCCCTAAAGCCCTGTGATTTCTTCTCTATCACTCACCCCAGACCCCTCTCTGATACACAGGACCACTGAGCTTTGCCATTCCAGCATGGGGTTATTTTGTCCTCAGCACTGGAGCAACAAAGTTTTTGCTGCATTCTGCTGAAAGTCTTAAGGGGCTCAGTGCTAGAGGTTACTTACTGAAACTAATAAATAATAATTTATTTATTTAATTACATTGAGTTACTTTAAAGCTTTGGAATGTTTTAACTGTAAATAAAAAATTACAACCTAATAATGCAAGTTAGAGTACCTCTTCTTTCAAATGTCACTTGCATATATGCAATGCATATAATGCCATGGTAACTCATAATTGCATATTTTAGTATTAGCTGAAGTTATCCTTCCTCATACTGGTATTGATTTATTTCTTGTCATATAATTTTAAAATTGCAATTGAAATTAAAACACCACCTACAAGACCTTTCAAATATTTGTTGGTTTGAAGCACTTGCTACTGTGACAAACTTAAAATACCTGACAAATTTAGTATTTTGTGTTCCCCCCGTCAAACCATCATTTCCACACCATCATTTCCTCACCAGCTGTATTTTAACTTTCTAAAAGTAATTATTTTTCTCACTCACTGCAAGCAATGAATTTCTAATTAGAACAATAATCCAACAGGTATCAAGACTTGATAGGTCAAAGTAAGAGACTGAAATTGTTCTTCTCTTTCACATTCTGTTGCAATTTATATTGTTCATTTATATGGATAAAATTCCAAAATTTTCAATTTGTGATAATAAAGGAAGGAACATTACCGGGAAGAACAGATAAATGGTGTTGTCCAAAATGACCAGCTTGGACTTAGACACTGTTCCATTTACTGAAGACCTCAAGTAAAGTGAATCATCTTCTTTCAACATCTCTCCAGAAATCAGGAACATTTTATCTTGAATCTGAAAGTTAAATGCTTTTATAAGGACAAAGGCTAACCCTTTATGAGCAGTAAATCAAAAGATTGTATTTGTACCCTCATAACTTGTGATTCTGCATAGGCAACTCTGGAATTAAAAAAACATTTCTAAACCTTATGTATCCTTTATTTTTCAGTTAAGAGACTGTTCTGTATCCAATAAAAATAGCTTAGCAAATTATCTAATATATTCACTCAGGACATTCTTGAGCATTCACCCATTCTGGGTGCCAAATCTGAGAGAATAAGACATTCAGCTACAGGGGATATTGAACACCCAGCCAAACACAATTTCCTTAAGCCAACAACTGGAGACTCACATGTGCACACACAAAATTATCTACAACTAAGGCATCTTGAGCTGTTTACTACAGGAGCTCTAGAGCATGGACAAAGAAGCCAATTCTAGGGGCATCATTCAATTATCTAACCAGAAGATTCCTCAGCTCATTTGGTAATCACTCTCCGATTTCCATCTTCAAAATAAAATGTTATCTTGCAGATAATGCTCTAGAAAGTTTTATTTATCCCACAGGAGATCCATTCTCATAGACAGAATACAGCAGGAGTCCTGTGGAAAAAAAGTCTTTTAAATGCAGATTTAAATCTAACTCCCCAGGTTTTAAACAGACAAATTCAACAAGGAAAATAAAGAATAAGACCTTTAAGTACTGAAAATACAAACACCTCTCTTAGCCTTGTCAGAAACATTTTGGTAGCTCTTCCATGCCAATCCAGCACCTAGCACAGATAATTTCAGGTCAAAGTAACAGTATATAGCAATGGATACAAGCAAACTAAAAACAGAATCCTGCTTCTGTAATCATCAAGCAACTTTAGCAACAATTAATATTAAGAGAAATCTACAGGAAACTGATTCTTTTATCTAATGAAGTAGCTGAAAAAAATTGTACTTGTACCTGCATTTTGTATGACCCATCTTGATTGTAACTTACAGCTACATCCACAACTGTTCAATAAAACAAAACATGTATGTGTGAGTAGATTTCACTGGAGTATCTAGAGAATGATGGCATCTAAGCTCTATCAAGGCTTTCTTGATAAAACCAACACTAAGATAACAACAATTTTCAGATTAGCTTACTACACACTGCAGAATTCCTACTGAATTCCAGACAATTTTTCTTTCAAAGATGAACATCTGAAATCATGTATCTAAAATCTGTATTATATGGACAGAAAACAAGTTTGTGAGGGGAGGAAGTACTCCTTTCACAACAAAAAGGAGTTCAAAAAAAGTAAATGGCATTCTTCTCTTTTTAAAATCTCAACCTCACTCATTTAAATGATGAACATGAATTAGTAGTCATTTCAATTTGGTTTACATGTCCTCAGGATCTAACAGTGTGGATTAAACATGCAATTCTGTGAATTCCCAGCTTACACTGCATAAAACTCATACTGATTCTATGCTGTTTCTTAGCCTGAATTTTCAAACACCAGTTAAAATAACTTCATCCATCAAGTATCTCCCTTCCCTCTACAGACTTTTTTATTAACTTACTGTTTTCCCCATCCAGCAGAGACAGTTTTCTAGTGTAACATATATTTATTCTTCTACCAGTGCTGGATGCAAATGGTGAGAATTTATCTAAAACACAAAATACACAGATATGTTATTTTTCATTCAACTTCAACAAAACACAATACTTAGAACTTAGCCTTAAAATCATTGTCCTACTCTTACTAACTCCATATTGATGTATTTATATTGCACAGAAAAGACTGGGGAACTACTGTAGTGAGAGAGAGTGACAATTCCTTGATCTCCAACACTGAATAAATTGAAGCTGTGTGACCTACAGAAAACATGACACTGAGAAGGGCACTGGCTGTTTTCCATGAACACATCCCTGAACAGGACTGGAGAGCATCAGTATTCAACCACACCAGAGCAAGTCCTGATTAACCTTTAGGTGAAGGCTCCATTAAACCTCCACTGCTCTCCCATTCAGAGCAGAGGTAGCTTTGTCTGAAGCCCCTGGGCAGCTGTAGGAATAACAGAGGCAGAAGGTCACTGCTTGTGCTTACCAAGAGCAAAGAGCTCACAGTGTCACTGGCCAGGAATCCCCAAGGTCTTCCAGGCAGTGCCTGTCTGAAGGGCTTTGGGAAGTGCTCTGGACATCACAGTGGTGACACATTCCCTATCTGACCCTTAACAAAAGTTATACTCTGCCCTGTGTGCAAATACCTGGGAGATGCCAGAACACAGAACCCTGAGCAGGCACAAAGTAGGGCAAAGAAAGAACATCCAAATTAAATAACTGCCCATGAATCCATAAAATAAAACAATACAAAACAATGATCCTTACCATCTGACTGATCTCTGAAAGCATCTGTTAGCATCTTCTCTTTCAGTATGAGCCCTAGAGCTGCCTGACACAAAACTTCATGTGGAGTTGCCTTTTTGGCTGGAAATAGTTCATCATGGTGTTGAGGAATGAAATTAGTGTGCACATTTCCAGCCTCAAACTGTGGGTGTCCTGACAGGCTCAGTAAGAAATCAATATTAGTGCTTAATCCTACAATCTGTAAAGAAACAGAACAGAAGCACATTGCCAAACTGAGTTATGACTACACAGCTTTCTGCTCCCAAAGTTTATCAATAAAATGTAATTAATTCAACTGGTCTGTTTTACTATCAATAAAACCACTGAGTGTAAAAAGACAAAAAACCAAAACAAAACCCAAAAGCTGCTTTCTCAAAAGCATTCTGTTTTCTAAATGTTGCCTTTGTCCACTGTGAAACTGAGCAAGGTTTCCCAGAAACAGTAACAGGAGGTAATTTCAGAAAAAACCCTACTTTTGGAAAATTGTGGTCTGAGTATTTAAAAGAACATTCCTAACTTAACAAGGGCTTCTTATTAAAAATGAGTTACAATAAATCCAGTATCCCATATTTGATCTTTTAATAGTAAAAAGTAGGAACAAGGACTTCTATAAGTTTACTAGATACTATCCATTTCCTATAGTGCAAAATACCTAATGAAACAATATTATTGTAGAGAAATCAGTGAAACTGGTAACCATGTTATGCTGTCAACATTTACTGACTAAGAAAATTCTGGAAAAACTAAGAGAATTCTTTAATCTCTTTCTCTTGCAGTAAATTTCATTTTTATCTAAAGCATAAGGGGCCCAACACTATCACTACCTCAGGCACATGAACATGACGTTCATGTTGTTGATTTAAAAGTGTAAATTCGTTCTGCACAAGTAATATTCAGTCTCACCTCAAGCCAAACCTCCTGAATTCCACTTTTGAAAACAGTTATAATACCTGCAGTTTTCACAGGGGAAAAACGGAATGTTTCTTAAAAAGAACTGACAGCATATTTCTTTACTACAAATATAGTCTAAAAACTTAATTCTTTTAATAAATTAAAAATTACAATCAAACGTTGTCTGACACAAATTCCACTAAAGAAACCATTTAAGTCTTAGAAAGCTCACAGTACAACTGAAAATGTTGTTTAGCCTTACCTTTCTATGAAGTCCCAGGTGCATATTCAAACTGAAGATACCACAAACTGAAAAATCTATGCCTAAAACTGGGCTTCACACTTATTTTCACTCACTCCACCAATGAAAACAGTTTGCAAACTGGGAAAAACTACAACTTCTGCAAACAACTAATGGGTTTGAAATAGCAGTAGCAATGCAGGCTCCCTTTTGGAAGGCACTTTTGTTTTACTGCAGTATTTTCTGCATGCTTTTGTGGCTCAAGCCGTGGTACCACACTTACGTTGTACTGGCGCAAGCTGTAGCGCAGCTTTCTGAGCGCTGCCGGCCGGTCCTCAGCCCAAACCACCAGCTTGGCAATCATGGGGTCATAATGCACAGAAACCTCATCACCTGGAACATGGCAATAAACAAAAATGCTCTAACATGCAACCACAAATTCATGAAAGTTGGTAATGCAAAGTGCTGGGCACATGGCATCCAATACGGGCACAATTCATGGCCACATTTCTCTCAAGATTAAAATTGTTTAAGGACATGATGATGTGACCTGGCATTTCAATTTCAAGGCCAATTTCAGCACAGACTTTTTATAAATTTTATAAATACATTTATAAATTTTTGTAGAGATAACATGACTCAAATTCAATTTTCTTATTGCAATCAGAATGCAGGATTGCTAAACAGTGAGGAAAATATCACCACTATCAGCCAGTGGACATTAATTTATAATGACAGATTATAATGATATATATCTATTATAATGATAATAGATAAAGAAGAGGTAAATAAAATATTCAGTGCCTGACCAGAAGTACATGGAAAATGATAAGGAAGAATAATACTCTGGAGGGATTTGTCTTTAAACCAACACTCTTTTAGACAAACTCATTCAGGCCAAAGAGGGAAATGCTTACAAAGGTAAGTTCTTGATGTTAATTATTTCTTCTTCCATCACTGCCTTCAGTTTTACCTTGCCTGACTCCGGTCTCTATCCTGGTGAAACGATCTGCTGGGGGGGTGGATAAGTGCAACAGGGGCCCAGCTCCTGGCATAAAGTTATTATCAGGGTCCTCAGCATATATTCTAGCTTCAAATGCATGGCCCTGGAGCAGGATCTCTTCCTGCAGTAGAGGAATCTTCTCTCCTGCAGCAACCTGAAAACAATAGGTTTTTTCTTTAATGCACAATCCATATTCTGGAATGCTGATATATGAAATATTAACTGTATTTCTTCTGAATATGAACAACTAGGAAGCACATTTTAAAAAGCACAAGGAGAAAAACACTGCCACGACCACTGAACCTGTCCACCTTGTTTTTCTCTTCCAGTGTTGTTTGATTCCTGCTCTAACTCAGGATTCAATTCTCAATTTCCACGCTCAGATAAGGAAGACAAATGTTCCTTCTTTTTGCATTGCCACTTTAATTTTCTTTCTGATTACACTTTCCCACCCTGAATCTCACACTACTTAAGCTGTTGTCCTCACTTCTAGATTTATGCAAACAGAATTGGGGTTTATTTCAAGTTCCCTAATGCCCAAAACTTCCTGTGATCACTCAAACGTGTGAATAATCTCTGCAAATTGGGTGTGTGAGGAAATTCACTACTTCAGTCCACCCCACTGTACATCTATTTCTATAGAATGTGGCTATACTGGTGTAACACCAGATACAGGTTTTTGTGAGGATTTTTTCCTCCTAAAGTCTGATTGACTTTTGGGTCACAGATCCATTTCAATCAGAGTTTTAGAAACCTTACCACATAGCAAAGGAAAGATCAGGAGCCCACTCTCTCCCACTTTCCACACTGTCTGTTAATGTCTCTAAATACATTTTAAAAATGTTTCCTCTCTACACAGCTGGTTGAAATTCAGAGCACCTACACAATGCTCTACATCCACTACAGCAATGTGAGATGTTCCTGTGGAGCAAAGGAAACTCTACCCTGACAGCTGAGCAGGAGATGAGGATCTGGAAACCCATCTGCCTCTCACAGGCAGTGTCACACAGCACCCAGGAGCAACTCTCCATGTAAAATCAATTAACACTCACCCTGAGCTGCCATTCCACCAGGTCTGTTCCAGTGATCATCTCTGTAACTGGGTGCTCCACTTGCAGCCTGGTATTCATCTCCATGAAGTAAAAATTATGTTGGGAGTCCACAATAAATTCAACTGTTCCTGAAGTATTTAACAAAAGGACAATTCATCTAAGACCATCTCAGGTGTCCATTTATGGAAAAGACATCCAAGACACTTAATTCAACTATGCCAAGACTACTATTTCTCAATCAGACACACAGAATTCCATTAAATTCTATACAAATAATCTAACAGGGTCACAAAATTGAGATCTGAAAACAGAAGGGTTGTTTCCTTGTACATTTACATAACCTTTGTTTAGTAGCCATTCTCTACAGTAAGAGCTGCATTTCATTAGCACTTTAAAAAGTGCATCAAGACTCTTTGAAAGTATTCTGAATATTCATAGGGCATATCATTTTTTTTTAAATAAATATCTGAAGAAAACAGTGAGAAAAGAAAATTACAAATCATTTCAGGAGGTTATTTTTCATCTGGGAAATTGTGTGGACTTTAAAGTGAGTTGTGATTTTCTTTTAAAGACTACTGTTTGCATATAAAGTATTACCCTCTCTATGCTAAAAGAAAAATTATTTTCCCCTCGCTCAGCTCAAATTTCCTAATTCATAATGCTCACTTTCCAACAACAGTGGAGCTGACCAAATTATCTGCCCTGAAATTTTTTTCCTTCTATCCTTCAGCTGCCACTGGTCTTGAGTTCAGGTATGCTAATTTAAATCTGTAATTACATCAGAATTAACTACATGATTACTTGCCTAAACCTCAAAAATTTGAGGGATGTGTGTCATACTTGGAAACAACCAGATGCCATTTGCTTGAGACTTAAATCTGACTAAGTTAAAAGCTGCACCTCCCCAGGCTCACCTGCTCCCACATAATTCACTGCTTTAGCTGCTTTGACAGCAGCTTCTCCAAGTCTTCTTCGAACCTCTGGA
This sequence comes from Zonotrichia albicollis, assembly GCF_047830755.1. Classification (NCBI taxonomy): domain Eukaryota; kingdom Metazoa; phylum Chordata; class Aves; order Passeriformes; family Passerellidae; genus Zonotrichia; species Zonotrichia albicollis. The sequence continues at coordinate 34,332,617 of NC_133827.1, read as the reverse complement.
CTAATTCCTGGCTGTAAATAATAATAATAATAATAAAAAGATTACAAACTATTGTTAAGTTTGGTGATATAAAACCTGGTATGACTGAATATTGAACAGAATTAACAACTGCAGCCAAACCCTGATCTATGTTACACTTGAAATCCACATAATACTTCTTTGAGAATCACTTTCCTAAAGAATGTAGCTTTTTTTTCCAATTAGAACATCTTCAGCAGCAAAACTAAAATAGGTCTGAGAATTACAAATAAATTATTGCCCACTACATACATTTAGTGGGGGATAGCAATTATTATAAAACATGGCAGTTTATAAAAAATATTAACAATTTTCTGCTCACCCCTGGTGCCTCCTCAATGATTTTCTGATGCCTCCTTTGCACGCTGCAATCTCTTTCAAACAAATACACTGCATTGCCATGCTGGTCACCAAATACCTGGACTTCAACATGCCTGCTCCATAAAAACAAATGTTTTAATGTATTTTAATGACCCAAACAGACTTCAAACTTGTCATTTTAACAGGATTTCTTATAAGTTTAAGTTTCTGCCCTTAAATAAATGCCAAAAATGTAAAGTGAGGCTGATACTATGCAGGATTTTACTGGTTTAGACTTAATCTTCTAAATAAAAGAGGATTTCTAACACCAACTACTGCAGTGAAATCTCAGATTGTAGGATAAGCAAGACATATATCTGAGGGCTGCTACCTCTTTCTTAGTTATTATAATAAAAGTAAAACCACTTCACTATTAATTTGATAATGATTATTTCCCTCATAATTTATTGTGCAGCAATTCACAAGAGACAATAGCAATGCTGGCTCAGAAATAACATTGTTCACTTCAAAACACCATTTCAAAGGACAACTATTAGGTAGCAGAAGTTTATTCTATGCATAAAACTAATAAAAATACATCACCTTTCTGACAATCCCCTGATCCTGGCAAAAGAAATTCCCCAGCAATGAGTTTTTTCTCATGTCTACCTGACAGCATAAGCAGACCCTCAATTTCTTTGGAATAAATGCTTTCCCTATAGTGATGCTTCAAGGAAGAACAGATGTAAAGTACAAGTGTCAAACAGACCTCTGAGACATTCTTTATAAAAAATAAACTGGTTTAGTTTTACAGGCCAGGCATGAGCTAAAGACTCTCACTTCTGTTTGTTGTACTGAAGTAGAGGAAGATTAAATAACTGGTTTGGGACACCTGAGGGCAGCAGAAACACCATCACAGCTTGACTAAAGTCTATAGTTTAAATATTATAGTGATTATTTTCCTATATGTAAATCAATTTTAGACATCTCACTGCCACATCTCCCAAGCAACAGCATTTTAATTCCTGTCATTCAAAACAAAACCACTACAAGAAATTCAATGAATTATAAACAATTTTGACCAAATTAACAAATTTCATAGTGCAAATCAGACATACAAAACCAATTTTAATCCTACAACTAAGCTAGTTATGTTTATTTAACTAAACGGAGCTATTTATGTTTATTTAAGTAGAATAAACATTACAGCATTTATATTGAAACATCTGCTTCTCACCTTGGATTATCTACAAATTTCTCAATCAGCATTGCATCATCATTAAAAGACTTTTTTGCTTCTCTCCTTGCTGATTCTAGTTGGTCCAGAAACTCCTTTTCTGAATGAGCAATCCTCATGCCCTAAAATACAAGAACAAAGCTTATCTAAATAGCTAAAAATACACAATGAAAAACCTTGCTGCACACAGAGTGAGAAATTAGCTTAAAAATAATATGTTTTTTCTTTCTTTCATAAACTTTAGCAGAATTGTGTATCAGCTTTCAGTAAAATAATCCAACTAAGTCTCACTGAAAGTGTCACAAGAAGTGTAAAAAATAGCTATTATCATTCCATTGATATGAGTGAGCACAAAATTCAATTGTGTCCTCAAGTATTATAGAAATTTTCCAAGGTTGGCAGAGAAAAACTTATTTTTTACAAAATAAATCTAGCTGTTTTGGAAATAACTAAAATTTTCTATAGTAATTTTTATAGACATTTATTTCAGAGCATAATTTGATTTAGACTGGGAGTTCACCACCCATTGAAAAATATCTAAACACAAAATGGTATTTCTAATCATTTCTTATGCAATATTTAAAACTGTTAGCAAAGGAAGTCACAGAAGCTATCACAGAGTAACAATTTAAAGTCATCTCATTTTGCACAAATCCACAGCATAACTTTTCTGTTCATGTGAATTACTGGAGATCACTGAAACAAACAAAACTCTTCCAGTTTATTCCAGCTAGTTATCTCCTGCATATCAAAGGGAAATGAGATTTCATAGTGCTAGACTGGCCATTAATAAATTTTAGCACAAAGTACTTTTCCAGTTTTTGATTTCTTTTAGAACACTGAGTTGCAGATGCTGAGCCATGGTAACTTGACAGCACAGGATGAACAGAGGAGTTCCTTACCTTTCCTCCACCCCCACGGACAGCTTTAATCATTACTGGGTATCCAATTCTCCTGGCCTGTTCCCTTAGGCACTCATCAGACTGATCTTCTCCATGATAACCTTCAACAACAGGAACGCCAGCAGCAGACATTATAGCTTTGGAAGTGCTTTGACAGAACAGTTTTATATTTAGAATGATAAAAATATTTTTTCTTACTTCAAGCTCCAACCTGTCTAATGCTCCCAATGTTTATTCTCTCCATCAAAACAGTTCCACAGTAGACCTCAACAGGACTACTTGCATAGTGGTTACACAGCATTGGACTGTAATTCAGCACATGCTTCCAACAAACATTTTTGTTTCTCCTAGCAGGATTACACTTTAGTTTGACTGGTTTTTCCACATTATACATGCCAAAATTTAACAATCTCGAATTAAAGCACTACAATATCGAAAGTTGTACAAAGGCAAAACTTTTCATTACACAAGGCTACATTCACACCACACATAAAACACTCAAGCATAACAACTCTAATTTCCAAAATGCATGCAAAGCTCGTTAAATTACTGAGGCAATTTATTCTCACATTATGAGGTGATAAAGTTAATTCTCTCTAACTATGATTATACAGTTCTTGTGTCAGTAATAACTTCATTTCCATATTCTTGATTTATACTTCATACCTTTAAAGTCTTTCTTTGATCTAAGAATAATATTCTCTGTGATGAACTAAACTTATCATTTTACATGAGCCACAATAATCCTGATGATTTGGTGCTTCTTTTCCACTGCTCTTTTGACCCTTCCAAATCTGACTGCTGAACCTTTACCTATACTACACTGCAATGCTTCAATTCTGGAAAAGTAGAATGATTTAATTACTAAAATCCCAATAACTGCACAATCTTGACTGTTTATGTCCCTAAATGAATCTATAAACCTGGAGTTTATTCCTTTGAAGAAAACTGTAAAAATACAATGCAAATTGACAGAATAAAACAATTACAGAGCAACTGGTCATTTGTTAACAAAATCAGCTTTGCCAGGCTGTAAACTGCACAACCAAGTCATAAATCAGAAATAGATACCTTTTAATACCCATATCTCTGATAGCAGATGAAGGAGGACCTATGAAGATGATTCCCTGCTGCTTACACAGCTCTGCAAACTCTGTGTTTTCTGAGAGGAAACCATAACCTGGATGAATAGCCTGAAACAGAAAAATGTAGCCAGCCTGTTTTTCTAAGTTTAGCTTAGAAAACTCAGAAATTTCATAGTTTATTAAGGAAAAGCAAGATGAGCAAAAGTGAAGAACTAAAGACATGGAAGTAACAGAAAATGTTATTGATCTCCTTACCTGTGCTGCTGAGACCTTGGCCACCTGCAGTATTTTCTCCATGGCCAAGTAACTCTGCTGTGAGGGTGGTGGGCCAATGCAATATGCTTCATCTGCCTGTCTTACAAAAAATACACACAACAGAGACTGGTTACTAGCAAATTTAAATGAGTTTCTGAGCTAATTACATCACTTATCAGACTGCAGTTTAAATCACTGCCTTTCCTCATGGAGAGGCTCAGCTGGGTGAAACAAATCTAACTTTTTCCCCAGAATCACAGACTATTCTCTAACCCCTGGCTGTCCAGAGTCAGAGAGCCAAACTTGAATGCACTTCTTGTAAAGATATCAGGTATTGAGACAGAGACCAGGCAAACTTTCCACCCATTCAAGGAAAACTTGGCAGTGGTCTACAGCAGTGAGAATCAACTTTGCATCACCACCCAAATCTGCTTTACCCATGGAACTTATCAATGAAAAATACTGTGATGAATGAACATCAGCCACAAATTTAATGAATATACTTCACCATTGCTACGTGCATGGAATTCCTGTCTGCTTCACTATAAACTGCCACAGACTTCACCCCCATTTTCTTGGCTGTTCTCATCACCCTGCAGGCGATTTCTCCTCGGTTTGCAATGAGGATCTTCCCTATGCTGTGACCTCCTGTTTGAAAGGATGAAGCACAGTAAGAAACCAAGCCACAAAAACATCCCTGGAAACAAAGCAACTTTAAAATTCTGGTTTCTTTTACATTATTTATAAAGTTTATGCATTTCTTCAATAATGGAAAAAGCACGCTTCATCCAAAATCATTTTCAAGCTGCTCTTCGAATTCTTAACTCAGAGTCCTTATGCAGAAGTATCTTTAAGCCTTTTTTTTTCCTTTTTCAGAATTCAAGAAATATAGCCTTACCCTAAAAAAGAGCACTTCCACACAACAGCTGATCGTTATAGTTGTGCTATGCACCTTCTGGACTAACCAGGAAACAATCAAAGCTGCTGTGTCCCCCACAACAGCAGTGATTCACATATGAAGAGCACTGTTCCCCCTTGATACACAGTGACAAAGAAATAAAAAGGTATCAATTTTTATTGTTGTGGTTTTTTCATCAGTGACTTACAAACGTCTAAAAATTGTCATGACAGCAGCCACAACTTGACAGAAGTGTAAGGGCAGCACTGACAGAGACTTCTCAGTGAGAACTAAACAGCTTAAAACTAAACAACAAAATGAAAAGAGATCTCTGAATTCTCAAACATACCTTTTATATAACATGAACTCAGAGTGAGTTTAAATAAACTTGCTAAACCCCTTTACGCTCCTTCTTATATTGTTTAAATACCCACAAAACAATTCTCAGAGACTCTGCAACTTGTGTATCAGAAAAGGACTCAGAGGAAAACACCACAAAAAATAGTTTTCATTAATTTCCATATACCTAATTATTATAGGTAAAATTATACAAAATATTGTTTAAACATTAAAGATGATTTCTCTTTGGTTAGCTAACAAGAACACACAGGTTCCTGTTTCCAGAAACTGTGAAGATACTGAATATTTCTTAAAAAACCCTGCAGTCTTTCAGCAACTAATACTCTAAAACCATCCACACTGCATAGCAATTTAAGCTAGTAGCTAAAGAAGTGAAATTTCATACCTATCGTTGAAGCCCATTTCACAAATATTCGTACTTGGTTCCATTGCCTGTGCAATTATAAAGGGACAGAAGTGTTACAAGTGCATATGAACAAGTGGCAACTGAGCTATTTTAATTTTCAGGTGAGAGAAGGACAGCACTGAAACTTCTGATACATCTATTGACACAGAACACACTCAGGTGTAACAAGGGAAGTTGCTCAAACTTCACCAGATCTCTCCCTAAGTACTTTCACTTGGGACACAATAAAAATTATCCCCATGCTGTTTTAGTAGCACTCAAACAGAAATAATCAAGGAGTTTTCTTAAAACAAACAAGCAAAAAACCTCTTTTTGGTGGACAGAATAGCCAACAAATCACATTTATTTATTACAGAGAGGCCAACTCATGAAGTATTTGGGAAAGAAGACGAGAGCAAACATAAAATGAAAAAGCTTAAAAAGGCAATAGGAGCTGCTTTTGTAGAGCAAAGGTGCAAGAGAAAACAATGTCAAAGAGCAAGAGTGAGCTATGGAGACTTTTAGAAATGGAAAGTTCAACTTCAGATGATTAATGCTAACTAAATGAGATAACGGCAGTGAAGTGACTGGATAGAGCTGTGAGAGCAAACTCCTGGAGCTGTTTTAATTAGCATGTAAAACAAAGTCGGAATTTTGGATCAAGTCCAGCATTCTTTAAGCGTTATCGGACAAAAAGACACGGGACGTCCTCGGCACCACACAAGCAGAGCTCGGCTGTAACAGAGGAGGAATCTGTGCATGTATTAAACACTGAATACACAGCTGTCATGGTCACCTCCCTGCGCGCAGCCTGCGGACCGACCCCGGGGCCGGGGCAGCTTCGTGGCACCCGCAGCAGCTGCCACAACCATTACCTAGGGCCCACGAGGGTTTATTTGCTCTTCCTTCCCCCAGAGCAGCCCGGGCTCCCCGTGTGTCCCCTCACGCCCCGCAGAGCCCCCTCCCCTCCTGCCCGGGCAGCGGGCTCCGTGCTCGCCGTGGGCAGCTCCCCACGGCTCCTCAGGCCGCCCCCGGCCCGCACTCACGGCTGCCCCCGGCCCAGCCGCCCCCGCCCGCGCTCGGGGCCGCTCGGGCCTCCCCCGGCCCGCACTCACAGCCGGCGCAGCGCCCCGAGGCAGCCGCGGCCCCGCTCGGCCGCCGCCAGCGCCATGTTGGGGAGCGCGGGCGGCAGCGGGGAAAGCCCTCAGGGGGAGGGAGGGAGCGGGCGGAGGGAGCGCGTCACCGGGAGCAGAGCCGGGCACGGCCGGGGCCCGCTCGGGGAGAGCCGCGGAAATGGCTGTCGGGGGCGGGGCTGGGCGGCACCGAGGAACGGCGCCGAGAGGGCCGATGGAATAAACTTCATTTTAATGTGAAAGGATGCGTGTCGCTGAAGGGGTGTTGGCCCTGTGGGTGCACGGGCTCAGCTGAGCGTGCTCCTTCAGGAATGAAAGGTGTGCGTGCTTGGGAATGGCGTGGGCATCCTCGGGTACCTCAACATCCCCAGGTCCGGCATCGAAACCGCCTCGGGCAGCAGGAGGTCACAGAGCGGGGGGATCAGAAAGCATCAGAATCTATTCTGCTCCCTCAGGCTTTGGAGCTTTGCAAGACACAGAGCCGCAGAATATTTGGGTTGGAAGGGAGCTTAAAGCTCATCACATTACATTACTCTCCCTTGAGCAGGGACACAGGTTGTGCCAACCCCATCCAACCTGGCCTTGGATACTTACAGGGATGGGGCAGCCACTGCTGCTCTGGACAGCCTGTGCCAGGGCCTCAGCACCCTCACGGAGAAGGATTTGTTCCCAATATTTATCAGTTTAAGGCCCAGCCCACCCCAGTGCGGGGCCTTGCTAAACCTGCCCGGCCCCAGCACAGTCAAAATAAGTATTTCCAGTTGTTGTTTACAAAAAGCAAAGCTGCCATGCTTTTTCACTACAGGAATACACAAGCTATCAATTGTAGTAGTGGTAGTGTTTAGTGTCTTAAGTGTTCTCCATACTGTGAAGCATTTTCTTAGGTGAAGAGCATCTTCAGTATGCAGGCAGTCTCTGCTTGCTCCACTCTTGCTATTTTTACTTTGCCATGGTGACCCCTCACACCAGTGACTGGAAGGTTCAAGTAGGTTAAACAGACACCGGATCAGCTCAGGGAAATCATCCCTTGTCCCAGACTGCAAGAGGGATCAGCACTTGCTCTACGGATGAGATTTTAAAAACTAAATTATTAAGTGAAGCTTCCACTTTTCCACAATCCATTCACTCCAATCTTCTTTAACATAAGATGCTAACAGTGTAGATCCTACTTTTGCCTTTTGTAATTCAGATTTTTAAAAGGTCATGGTTAATTTGTCTCTAAACACAAGATGGCAGCATTTTATGTAGTTTAACTGTTGGACATTGGGGAGAGCTACAGATATTTTACAGTACATAAATCAGAGGTGGCAGAGGAGGCTTTTAGCAATAGAACTAATGGAAATGGCAAACTCATTTACATTGCAAATCTGCTCTTGGTGGAGGCATCCTGCCAGCAGGGCCTTTAGGGCTTGCAAAGTCAAGAGGGATCACCAGACTGTACATGCAGATGTTTGAAAGTACAGTGTAATAAAGCTTAAATGCAGAAATATTAATTTCCCCAGTGACACCAGTAATATGTTTGATGTGTACATCCATAGTCAGAAGCACTCAGGTGGACCTGCTAATGTAGTGGATAGGTTGGGTTGGCAACATTTAAAAAAAAAAGCAATTGTGGAAGCTGGGCATATCTTAAAAGATGCTTTGATTAATAATTTGAGCCATTTTCTTGTAATAATTTTTCCCATGAGCAGGTTGTGAAAAATGTAACATGAATTATTTATTTAAAATAAAAATTAATTCATTTTTCTCATGAAAAAAAAGCCATTCCTTGGTAAAATGAGGTTAAACATTGGCTGGCCTCATGATTCATAATCTTCAAACATTTTTGTGATATAAGAAAGCCTTAGTAAAACTGAGGTTCTAAACCAAGATCAGTGTCTTTAATAAACCCACATATCCTGACTCTCATTGAGTCAGGATATCCTGACCTTCCTTTTTCCCAACAGCCATTTATTTTGTTTCTGCATGTTAGAAATGCTCCTATCTAAAATTGTGAAGAAATAGCTAAGAATCTGAGTCAATTAGTTTATAATTTTATAAAGTACTTGGGATCTACCAATTCCATGGGCAATAAGGCTCACAGAAAAAGAGAAACATGTTTTGTGACATTTTGTGGCTAGCTGGGGAAGCCCAGATGCTGCTGAAAGCCCAGCAGTGTTATGTTGCTGTGGCAGATAAACTTCAGACCCACATCCCCCGCCTTGTTGGCATGCAATGGCCACAGCCCTGGACGTGAAGAAAAAAGTCTTGTCCAAGTCTTGTCACCTTAGCCACAAAGGGTTAACTTCACAGAAATCTTTCTCTTCTCACACTTGTTATTTTGTTCAAATTGATGCTTAAAAAATACACCTCCTTTTTTCTTCTAAATATTCTGATGCAAAGGTTTCTTCAATGAATTCCAAACCTTTGTGCCTCTGGGACAGTCCAGGGTGTGACTCATAGATGGGGAATTTTTACCTCTAAGTAAAATAGTTGACTTTTCCTCCATCTGCCACTAAACCTTGTCAAGAAAGAATTTTGAAACACCAGCAGCCTTTGTGGGCCTACTTCACACACACAAATGTGTATTCACCAACCTCTAAAACATGAACAAGTAAGGAATCTTGCCACTAAATAGGTGCAAGCCTGGCACCAAATTTAACACTGTACCAGGCCAAGCAAGTGCCAAGGGGCAGAGCAAAGTGCCCGTGCTCTCCAGGCAGCCCTGATTTTCTTCTGAAGGACAAACAAAGGGGCTTGCAAAGTTTTCACCTTGTGACATTAAATTATCCATCGTGTAGGGATGTGCACTGGCACCAGAAATGAAGTGAAGCATAATTCTGGTATTTTATCCCTGAGGGAAGTTACAGCCTCAATGCTGCCCTCACTGGCACTTCTCCAACAGCCAAGTTCCTCAATCAGCTGCTGGCAGCAAATTGTTTTTTCTCCCCTGTCTTTACCATGTCTTCTGCTTTGCTGCAGTCCATCTAAGAACCTTTGCTTCATGAAGAGCACAACATGTGACACTCACTCAGACATTTCAGAGATAAAATCATTGCACACCTAATGATTAAATACAGCCTTTATTACAGAAACACCAATAATAGAAAAATAAAGAGCATATCTTACTTCTCATAGCAAGTTATTTTTAGCAGCCATACATTATAGCAAGCTAGAAGTGATCAGCTAAGCCATGTTCAGATACTCAAGATGCCAATCTAATCTCCCTTCCTCTTTCAACTGAATTAACAGCTGTTTCTTAATTTGTGCTTGTCCATCAGAGAACAGAAAGGACTGAAAGAAATTAAACCCTGCTTTTTAAACTCCTCAGTGACTTGTCTATGTGTGACATCATTGTGTTTTTGGGATATCCTCATTTTGTCTAGGGTGTGCAGAGACCACAGGGGATGGTCTGGCATGGGAGCTGCAGCAGAGCACCAGAGATGTGGGGATGTCCTCACCTCCAAGTCCTGTGATGGCCCCACGGCCTCCTGAGCAGCACATGCTTGCAAGGAAGTTAAGTTTTGCTTCCCTGGTGGATGTATAATCAATGCACCACATTATCAGTGCACCACATCACTCTGATCAGCACCTTCTGGTTCAGGGCTGGGTTGGTCTGAGCCTGCAGCTGGGGGAAGAAGTGGGCTGGGGTTGCTGAGTCACTTTGGGACCCAGCTGCAGCTTTGTCTCCTCCCACAGCCAAAACTGCCCTGCTGCCCCACAGTATGGCCATCATGGCCCACCTAGTGTGCAAGCAGTTTACCAAATGTCCTCCTTGTGTATGGTGTTCTTTCAGGGACTTTTTGTTCAAGATACTTCCCCAGACAAGATTTTCAAAAGAGCAAGTCTGGCAACACCAAGAGGAATTACCCTACAGAGTCATCCCAGTAGAAGGGAGACCTCAAAGCTACTCCATTAGGTAAAATGTGTCAGCTAAATATATTTCTGTACTCTGGCAGAAAATAAACATGGGCATCAGCTTTTAGAGCTGCACAGAGCAGCTCAGGGAGAAGATGGGCTGTCTGATTCTAACTCAGCATTAAATCTGGAGAGGCAACACTCCCTGCTACGCTGACACATCCCTGCTGCAGGCTGGTTGGGTTTTGGGATCAGGGATGGAGGTGAGGCTGAGCCACAGATGGGAGAAAGGCTGCACTTCAAGGCTGGGATCTCCTGATGCAGTAAGGATTTCTCCAATGGATACTCTGCTGCTGTAAAGCACTAACTCCATTGGATTAATTTTGCTGCATGTTGGCAGCATTTCCTGGGAGCATCCAATCATTTCATTGGTTTCCACCACGTGCACTTCACCGGTGCCACTTAGAGTAAGCCCAGAGTATCATTCATGTACAAATGGCAGAATGCAGCCTCATAAAAATAGCAAACAAAAATAGAAAGAAAAAGCATAAGAACAAATAAGATAAATCTGAATCCAAATATTGTTTAATACTAACATGTTGATTCACTGTAGAAAGAAAAAAAACCTATGGAGGAAAACATTATTTATGCATCACTAGTAAGAATGCCAGGTGTCACAATATTAACCACAGAATTAGCAGTCATTAGTAACTCTTTTCTGTCATCATGCTGATATCAGAGTTTTTTAAAAGACTGAATATTAACATAAATCAATTTTTCAGAACAGAAGAAGCAAATGCTATATCCATGTCAGTAGAAGTAACACAGATCACACAGTCCAGCAATCCAAAGAACATGTGAAATGGGACTCAGCTTTGACAAGGGAAAGGTGTCTGATCCCTGTGCAGAACAGCCTGGGGCCAGCCCATGTGCTGAGCTTTTTAGGCAGCTTTTGTTAAAATGGCCACGTGTAGCAGACTGGGACAGTGACATCCCCACTGCAGGCACAGGCTCATTTTCAAATGGAAGCTCTTCATCCATTTACCTTTCCTCCCAGACATGTCATTTTTTTAAAAAAGGTGAATGCTTTAATTGAGTATAAAAATCTGCTTTCTAAGCAACAGATTCATAGTACTAAGTAACCATGAGAATCAGAGGGATCTTATTGGGCCCAAGGTCTGAGTCCAGTGGCTGCTTGTCTGCTAAGGGGGGAAGGAGGAAGGGAAAATGAGCTCAATAAAGCTCATTAAGCATTATGAACAATGCTGGAGCCCTTTTGCAAAAGAATAATTGAAATACTTACATTTTAATTTGAGTATTCAACTGAATACAGTCCAAATCATGGTGTCTGTATTCAAGGCTTGAAAGTTTGGTGTCCTATTTTGTGTGCTGTTTTACCTTATAAATGTATTCAGCTGTTCCTGTGCTCACAGCTGGTTCTGATGTTTCTCCAAGTGTAAAAGTGCTTCAAAATTGTCTTTATCCTTCTTATTTATTGGTTCATTCAGACTCAAAGGGAACATTTCTAGAGAATGGTAATTACTTCCACAGCTACATATTATACTGATTATAGAGCATTATGGCCATGTTTCCTGCTTCACACAGACCAACATCTCTAATTCACAGAATTGAAGAATTTCTTTCCTCATTTAAATAAATAAACTTGCAATGGTGAAATATTAGTAAAATATCAAAACTATTTTTAAAATACTTAAGGGAATATCTGATATGACATAACCATCAATTTTATCCAGTGAAAATCCAGTGAGGTTTCATCACCATTAATGTCTGCACAGGATTTGGGCCATTATTCATAGAAATTAAATTAACTCCCAGCATTTCCTTTTTGTTTAGATACCGATTAAACTGTCAAGGCATTTTTGCCTATGACTTCATCTTTCTTTTGTTTAATGAGTGCCATTCCACAGCCCTTTTCCAGGCCAAACTTTTAGTAGTAAAATTTAAGCCATTAGCCTAACTCCTTGGAGGAAGTGTGCTCTTACTGAATATTATTTTCTCTTTTGCAAATACTTTTGTACATGATTTCTTATCATCTTGATGTCATTTGCTTCAGTGAGCAGATTGTGTGGCATGTGCACATGTGTATGTCTGTATGTGCACATTTCTGCACATGTAAATCTTTTGTGACAAGGAACTTTGCCTTCTTACAAAAAAGAACATGAGCTGGACTTAGATCTCAAAAGCAATTACTATTCTCATGCCTTCATCATTGCTTCAGCAGGAAATAGCCTACAGAGTGTATCAGTGTGCTTTAATGCAACTCCAGATTATTTCCATATGAAAATCCAGCTGCTCAGCTGTGAGCACACTGGAGAGCACTCACTTTTGGGCAGAGTTTGTCCTGGGCCTGTGCAAGCATTTATTTCCCACTGAAACCCTGACCATACAGCATCAGTGGATTTCCATTTCTCATGGACTTCATGCAGGTGCCCCAGTGGTGGCCACTTAATCCCAGGCATTTCCAGTGAATGTGGCATCTTCCTGGACTAAGGGACCACCCTGCTGCCCCAGCAGAGGACATTTCCTGGGCTCAGTGTGGTCACTGTGACAGGTCCATGTCTGAACTGCACATGGGGGATTCCTGAGCTCTCACAAGACCAGGAACATCTTCAGCTCCAGGGTAAGAGTCACAATTACCACTCTGCATTAGTGGGAGAACCCCAGGAGCTTAGGAAGTGTAACTGTGTGTAGGACTGGAGAGAACTTGCTTGAGAGTGGAGTCGCACTGACAATTCCCCTGAGATTTTAGCACTCACTGTGTTCTGAAAAAAGCTTTCAGTGAGCTCTCACCTAGCAGGGTTGTCTGTAGCTGTGGGCCTCTGGTTTATTCACCTGAAGGTCAGACTTACATCTTTTGCTAAATCTAACCATCATTAACAAACCTGATGGATTTTCTGGGGGATAGTGATACTGCTTGCTTTAAGCTATTTTTAGGAATCTGGCTTAGGTGATCTGAATGACCTCCTTTGTTAACAACAGAGAGAATTTAGGCACCTCATTTTGGACTACATCTAAATTAGATGCTAAGAATAGCCTAAAGCAGAAGGGGTGAGTTCTCTCCTTCCCACCTTAAAAGAACTCCTTCCAGAAACATTCATTAGCTGTAAACACACAGTGTCATCTCACTTAAAAATGTGGCTTTAGGGCAGGGAGATGACAGGCAGAAGCAAAAGCTCCTGTGACTTCTCTGCTTGCTGCACACACTTGGAAGGAAAGGGGCACCTCAGATGCGTTCATATCCTCTCTGTGGCTTCCTCCTGGAGATCAGGAAGGTGGCAAACACAATGACAAACAATCCCAGGATGCTCAGGCACACTGCAATGGGAGCTACTTTGCCGTTTCTATCAAGAAAACATTCTTCTTCTGAAAAAAAAAAGGAGATCAGAGAATGTTAGACCAGAACACCATACTCCTAAACCATATATCTGCATTCCAGTAAAACTGGCAAATACGAGCCAGAAGTTCTCAAAACCTTGCTTTCTTTAGTTTTTTTCTTTCTTTTTCCTATATACTATATAGTATATATACTATACTTACTACACTATATTTACTACACTTTTTATCTGTGGTGAGCCTTATTTCAAGAAAACCATCCTTGCCCCTTCTGCAGTAGCTCTGTGCTTCCCTGGTGAGTGGCTCTTCTCCCTCACATCTGCAGGAATTGTTTCACCACTCAGCACACACACAGCAGGGGCTTTCTTCCCAAATGCAGATGGGAGCATCACAATACAAAGTGCCAGCCTGAAAATAAAGAGCAAGACATCCTGCATGGTCAAAAACTGCTCCTGTGTGACATCAGATTGCCTCTTCCCAGTGAAGAGGAATGCTGCTCTGAGTGGCAACTGCAGAGCAAACTGTTCTCTGAGCAGGGCAGTGTGGTCAGCTAAACCCCACAGCTAAACCCCACACACAGCACATCCCAGCTCAGCAGCAAATCCAGTTTATAGCCAGGATAGATCCAACACCCTGTGCCCCCTCACTCCCTGGGACTGTTCTGAGGCAGGATTGACAACACTCTGAGATCAAAACCTCGACTCTTATTCCACGACTGTGCTGGCACAGGTTGTAGCTTGGCTTGGGCTTCTCCCTCATGGGAATTTTATACTGTCAGTGGGCAATGATCCCAAGGAACATGTGGAGTCCATGGCATCATTTTACAGCTCCAGAGCCTCCACGTGGCTCTTCCCAAAGTCTGATCCTCTTCTGCTCTAATCCAGATGGTGATGCAATGCCACAAAGCCAGCAGCATGAGCATTCTATTAGAGGTTGCCTTTTAAAAGCTGTCTGGTTAATGTAACCTGCTGTTAAATGAGCTGAAAAGTATTTGCATCTGAGTGTTGTAAAAGCCAGAAATGTTTGAATAGGCCATTTTGCTTTGATGAAACATTGGGAATGAAGGAATGAACTCTATGAACTCTGGAAACTGATTCTGATACAATGAAGTACAGAAGGCTCTTTTAAAGATTTCTAGACTCAAACAGATCAAGCTATTGATCTAACCTCTGTAATCTGTACAAAATTGTAAGGAACCTGAAACCAGTGACCATTAATGTTTTCTTTTTCTTCCCCATTTAAAGATAAGCAAATCAGGAGCAACAGAACTGAAACTATCAGTCTTGAGACTCCCGAGGGGAGGAGGCTGATGATGTTTAGTCATTCCTTCACTGGGGATTTTCTTTTTCAGAATCTGCACATGCAGCCAATACACCACAGTTTCATGACTGTTTTATAGCCACAGGGGAATTATTTCAGAGGTGGGAGCTGCTTTCTCAGCTCTCTGATTAAAAGCAAAACTAATTTAAATTTGTACATGGTATTGACTAGCAGAGATTAGTCTGACTTGGAGAGAGGGGGAGGAACAGAGAGCACCTTTCTCAGCTGAGTCTCTCCTAGAGGTGAGATTATACCTAATCCCATAAGTAATATCATTCATTGTACACATTTGAATGGGAATGCAGATGGGATGCCATGAGTTCTTCCAGCTCATTGTTATTCCATGAAAAAAAATCTCCACAGAATGACAGGATAGATGGGATTCTCAGGGTGGAGAAGGACTATGTCTTTAAAAAGCCCCAAATGTTGTTTCCCAATATATTCCTTTTAGAATGGAGAAGGTAACCAAAATGGTGACCTAACAGAAGAATTGTTCAAGTAGAGCCAAACTGAGTCAAAAGACAGATCTAAAGTAAAAAGAATACAGGGGCAATATTTTGTAAGCACACAGAAAGACAAGTGGCAGAAGAGAAAATGTCTTACTGCTGCATCTGAAGGGCTGGAGAGCTGGTCAGGCCCTCTGTGCACCTGAGTTCTTGTATGGAAATGCTCTGGGAGGAAGCCACAGAAATGAGAAAATGGACAACTTGAAAGAGATCACAAGGTCCCACTGAGTTCTCCCCTCTGGTCTTTTACTGAGATACCTGATTGCCTCATTGTGGCACTTCTCCAAGAAAAGACAAACTGAAGAGATGAGCATCATGTTTAATTCTGAAGCTGGGAGTGCGCCAGCTGTGCTCCTCCTCAGGAACATATTTCATCATGTCTAGACACAGCTGCTCTGAAAATATCATCCTGCATTCACAAATATCTCTTATTAGCTGGCAGTTTTGCTGCTGCAGTTGAGTGAGTATCAGGAGCCTTTTAGAATAGCTAAAATCTGAGCACAAACTGCTGCAGCCAAACCACTTCTGAGCTCTGGCTTTCCTTGCCAGTGACAGCAAAGCTCTGTGTGTGTCATGTTCTGGTCGTGTGTGTGATGAGAAGCCATTTTATTAACTATTATTTTCTTAGAGTCTTGATATTTCAAACAGGATTGGGTATGAGAAAGGCCATGTGCTTCCTTTCCAAAAATACTCAAAGATTTCAAATATATATATATGTGATTAGAGATATATAAGAATAGTAAGAAAAAAGATCCAAAATGTGTATTTCTTCTTGCAGCTGGACTGAAATAGCTGCTAAGATTTTCTCTCCCCAGCTGAGAATTGGTACAGTTTGTTTTCTTACATGATTTCCATGGTGTTGATAATGATGTATTTGTATATTGTGACTGATGAGAGATAATCAGACAGGGAAAGAGCACAGACTTACCTGTCCTTTTTTCCAGTCAATACAGAATGTATGAATTTATTACAAGAAAAAAAGTGTGCAAATTAACTTCCTGTAATTAGGCCATTCTGACCTGTGTAGAACCACACTTTGTTTGAAATTTATAAAAATTATAACTAGTACAAAACCTTGTGGTTGATGTCTCTATATGAAGCAACAAGTAAAATGACATTTTTTATCTATTTGAAATACATGAATTATCAGTAAAGGCACATTATCAGAGCTGAAAAAATGGACATATTTGTCCAATATAAGAGTAATTTGTCCAAATGTGTACCAAAAGGCAGAGTAGGGTTTTTTCCATTACCTATCTCCCTTAGTGGTGTTCTGAATCGCTGGGACTCTTAGGAGAGTGCAAAGGTTCACACAGACAGAGAAAGTCATAGATGAATTTATAATAGTTACTCCTGAGATATCTGCATGCCTTTGGCTACCAGTGTTCATTAGGGAGTGCTAATTGATCCAAATACAAGCTGTGGATCACACAGAAAGGCAAGCAAGTGAAAATGAGAATGCAGAACGACAATGCAAGTAGAGCAAGATAAACTGGACCTGATTTCATGCAGTATCCAGATTTCTGGGGGCAAACTTCACCTCACCTGACTCTTCAAGTCCTTGCTGTCACCATGTTCCTGCAGCTGATACTGGCATGAAGAAAAGAAGAATTAGGAGCAGCCAGGTGCCAAGGTGGGGGCTGCTTTGTTCCCTGCCCAAGCAGGGCTCTGGCAGGTGCCCAGGGCAGGGGATGCCAGGGCAGGAGTGAGTGAGGCTCGAGGCTCTCCTGCTGCACAGCTGCTGCTGGCACTGCAGCCAGCCCTGCCTGCATGGCTGCTGCTGCACATGCCAGCCCTGCCTGCACAGCTCCTGCTGCTGCTGCACATCCCAGCCCTGCCGGCACAGCTCCTGCTGCACATCCCAGCCCTGCCTGCACAGCTCCTGCTGCTGCTGCTGCTGCTGCACATCCCAGCCCTGCCTGCACAGCTCCTGCTGCTGCTGCACATGCCAGCACTGCCGGCACGGCTCCTGCCCCGGCCCGGGGAACTGTGCAGGAGCCCTCTGGCTGACACTCATGCACACCCGCTCACACCCTTGCACACTCACTCACACTCACTCACACACTTGCAGCGGCTCGGAGCCGGGAGGCTGTACCAAAGCTGCGGCCAAAGCAGTGTGGGGGGGGCTGGCCGGGCTGTGGAGAGTCCGGAGCCGGGAGCCGCAGGGGACCGCAAAGACGCGGCAGCGACGGCCGCGGGCGGGACCCGGCCACCACGGGCGCTGGATCGGCAAAGGGGGCGAGGCGGCCCCAAGTGCCCTGCTGCCGGTAGCGGGGGGAGCGGCGGGGGCAGGAGGGGGCGGGGCCGCGGTGCCGCTCGTAGGCGGGCAGGTGTGGGCGGGGCCCGCGGTAGCCGGGACAGCCGAGACCAACGGGATGGCAAAGGCGGGGATGGCGGGAGCTGTGGGAGGGGCCGTGAGCGCAGGGGGCGTGGCTGAGGGCGGGGAAACGAATGTACAGGGGGCGGGGACGGGGCGGCAGGGGCAAGCAGGACTGCGGGTACCGGAGCTGTGGGTTCCGACGGGGGTGGGGGGCGTGTCCCGTTCGAGAGTCACGGCAGGAGGAGAGCTCGGCGGGGAGCTGCTGCGGGCATTCCCCTTGCAGCAAAAAGCTCAACCAGCGCCCTGCAAGCTACGACCACCTCCCCGGCAGCCAGATCCCGGCGGGAGATATTATTAAAGTGCTCAATCCCCCTGTGTCCAAAAGTCTCTTTACGACAGTCGCGCTTTACGGCGCCTTTCACGACAGTCGCATTTTACGACAGCTGCGCTTTACGGCCCCTTTTACGACAGTCGCGCTTTACGGCCGTTTTTACGACAGTCGTGCTTTACGGCCGTTTTACGACAGTCACGCTTTACGGCCGTTTTACGACAGTCGCGTTTTACGGCCATTTTACGATAGTCGCGCTTTACGGCCGTTTTACGTCAGTCGCGTTTTACGGCCGTTTTACGACAGTTTTACGACAGTCGCGCTTTACAGCACCTTTTACGACAGTCGCACTTTTTATGGCAGTTTTGCGACAGTTTTACGACAGTGGCGCTTTACGGCCGTTTTACGACAGTCGCGCTTTACGGCACCTTTTACGACAGTCGTGCTTTATGGCCGTTTTACGACAGTTTTACGACAGTCGCGCTTTACGGCGCCTTTTACGGCAGTCGCGCTTTACGGTGCCTTTAACGACAGTCGCGCTTTACGGCTGTTTTGCGACAGTTTTACGATCGTCGCGGTTTACGGCCATTTTACGACAGTTTTACGACAGTCGCGCTTTATGGCCGTTTTACGACAGTCGCGCTTTACGGCAGTTTTGCGACTGTCTGAAATCTGAAATCTGGCTATATTGAGAGCAGTGACCTGGAAATGAACTTTGCACGTCGGCGTGTGGGCAGTGCACTGGTAGTGAACACACCTCTGCTTGCTCCAGGAGAAAATGGATGAAGAAGAATATTTTGGCTGTAGAGCTGAACATTTTTAATGAGAAGGTGAAACAGAAGGTACTGAATGCAGGAGGGAAAGATATTTTTCCATCCTCCATAGGTATTAGCACTGTGTTGGAAATGACTCAGGAAAAGTTGAGACAACAGCAGTGAGATGTGTATGGGTATAATTTAGCAGATTACATCCATCAGGCCACCAGAGTGCTGTAGATCTGAGAAGAGTGGAAAAGTATCCTTCTACTCACCTTTTCCAAACTGGTCACCCACAATGTCAAAGGCTTGCAGCTGCATATGAACAAAGAGGATCTGGAAATTCGTCTCCAAGGGGAAGGTTTGCCTGCTGGCACACTTAAAGGAATTCCCCAGCTTTGTTGTGAACAGCTTCTCATTTAGGGCTGCATAGTAAAGCATACCTGGAGGCCAGAGAGAGACAGATAAGAATCCACACTGACTCCATTGGAACCAACATCTTCATGAGGTAAAATGGTCCCAGAGGTGAATAAAGCACAGGCATTTTCTCCATAAACTATGACTTATTCTTCTTACATGTTTAAATGAGTGCTTTAACTATCAATGGACAACTCAGCTGAGCTTAGGTCTGAAAAGTGGGTAAAATTTCAGACACTTCTTCAAATCACATTTTAACAAATTGAGTCTGCAGGAGGGGGTCAGAATTCTCACAGGAGCAGGCAAGGTTTGAAGTAATCTCTATTCTGAAAGAGTGAGGCAGGGAAAGCTTTTGAGATCAAAAAGAAAATGTAATAATAGTGATGTAACTGCAGCCAAGCCCCTTCTCTTCCATTTTTATACCATAAGATTTAGATGAATCACACACTGAAAGCTTGATAAAACACATATTTGCAAAATACAGTGTTTTAAAGATCTGAAAGCTTATCCCATACCCAGAACAGTTTGATATGAAATTAAGACAGACATTGATATGAAATTAAAATCACTGACCTTCAGAAGATAACTGTATTCTGCTCTCAATTTTAGTGACAGAGTAACTTGGAGCTTGCTGCAAAAGAAGATGTATCTTTATTCATAATACATGCTCATACTTGCAGGGGAAAGAAACACAGCTTACCTCCACAGAATGGTCATAAGGAATTTCCCAAAGGAACACATCACCTTTAAGATCCAAGAACCAACGCTCTTGGATTTTTTTCTTTTCCAAATCTCAGCTGCATCCTCTGTTCAGTGTACTGGGGCCATGCAGGTGTGATTTTAAACAAACTGCTCAAGCTGGGCACTCCTCAGATACTTGTGATAATAACCAATAGTAGGAAGATTGCTGGCAAGGAAAGCACCTTGCACAACAGCACAGAACAAAATTCCCAGCCAGGTGTCCTGCCCACATGTGCCCTGAAACCCTGGTGCAGCCTGGACACTGCTCTCCCCTGGGGTGCCACAGAGCAAGAGTCAGCCCTGGGAGCTTCTCCCTGGTAGCAGTGTTGCAGTAAAATGTGATGCCTCATGCAGCAGCCCTGCTACCCTCTTTAATTCCTGCTGTGGGCACACAGGGATTCATGAGTGCAGCTGGTGGATAAATGGTATGAATGTCTCCTGTGCACTTGTAGGATGGAGTGGTAAAATTGAAGAAAGAAAATGCACCAGAGGAGAGGTTCTCGGCATGATTCCACCTTAAAGACATAAATATGACCATTTTTGGATGGCAGTTCTGTTTGGCCACAGTTAAAAACTTTGCTTGGGGAAAACACCTGCTCCTACTTCACATCTTGTGGGTTGGTTACACAACTTCCTTTTTTCAAGCCCTTCACAGAGGCCACTGGAGTGGTGAGCACTGAACCAGCCCCTCTCCTCTGCCACCCCAGCCCCGGGGCCTGAGCCATCTCCTCTCCCACAGGGACAGCCACAAGTGGGGACCAAAAAGCCAGCAGCAAACTGTTTTCTTATTAACTTGAATTTCAAAGCAGTCCAAGCTGAGCCCTGCTATGCTCTTGAGGTTTATCTTTAAGTGGAGGCTGCATTGTCTAATGCTGTGCCAAATACCACCTTTTTCAGGGCAAGGCAGGTCAAGCACCTCCTAAAGTTCACATCACTCTCCTCAGCACTGCTGCAACCTGGGAGCTTTCGTGGGTACTTGAATCCCCAGCCTTTCCCTAAGGATTCTTGTAACACCAAAAATGCTCCTCTTGTTGCAGGAAGCACACATTTAAAGCAAACACTCAGAGTCTGAGCTGATCCTTTGTTTTGAAAGAGCTCCTTCATTTTTTAACCTTACTTTTCCTCTGTAGCTCTTAGAAAACTTTTAGCCATAAGCTAAAATAAAGATGACTACTAATAGAAATATTTTCTCTGTTCAAGAATTAATGACACATGTGGGGTATAATTTCCTGTTCTCTCTTTGACTTTTTATGAAAATGACTGATTAACCATTTGTACTTTTCTTAATTACCTCTAATTTGAGCTTGGAGCCAGGCTGCAAGACTGACATTTATCTTGATTAATTGAAGGACACAGATCAGCAGTGATGGCCTGATGAAGCTCTCAGCTGCTGTGGAGCTCCAGGACATGGCCTTGATGTTCATTACACCTGCCAGAGTTTGATGGGATCCAGCCATGTTCCTGCCCATTCCTCCCTGTCCATTAATGACTTTATTCACAGTGTTAGTTCTGTTTTACCTCTGCTGGCATCATCACCCAGCCCCTACAGCTTTCAGGTAAACAGTGCTGCCTTCCAAAATGTGCAAATCTCTGATTTAGCAAGAGGATGGCTGTACTCAGGGATTTTCTCCTGTGCTTGTAAAAGCTGCAGCACTCTTGGTAGCTTGTGTTAAAGCCTGCATGTGATGTGGCCCCAGTGGGGAACTTGGAATGAATAGATACAATGTCAAAAACAAAGCTCAGTTTCCCACTGTGTAAGCAGCATCTCCCATCTTGCCCAAGTTTCTGTGTGTGTTTATAGGTCTCCCTGGTGTGGTGCATGTTAAGGCCGCTTATCTACAATTTTGTTGTTGCAGTTCACTTGTGTGGAATTCTCCACTCAGAAATTAGATGAAATTTGACTCCTTCAGCTGTGGATGTGTCATGCCTCCTGGGCACTTAAACTGCACAGGCTGTCCTTTGAATTTGACAACCCCAGCTGGCTTTTAGAGGGCACAAATGGCTGAGATCAACTTGACAGTGAGTCAGAGCTCCCAGCACACCTTGTTCCTGCACAGAGACTCCAGTCCCAAACCCTTTCCCTGTGCACCACTCCCATGCAAACAGCAGATCTGACCCGCCCTACCATGAGACTTTTACCTATGTAAAAAAGACTCAGATTTTGCTTGGCTATTCCTAGGCTTTGTGTTCCTTGAGGGACAGCTTTAACACTGCTCTCTGGCACTTTCTGTCAGAGGATGGCACAGAACTGTGCTTACTATTCCCTTCCAAATGGAAAGTTCAAACAGAGCTGATTTAACACTGAAGTCTGTTGTACTGTGAACACAACATTGCACAGGCAGTCTCCAGAAGTATTTTCCAATCTGAATTAATTAAAGCATGGTTCTCTGGTTCTAGCCTTTTGGGAAGGAGTAACCATGCCTTATATACAGATGGAAAACAATCACAGAGATAGATAAAATGCCTTTTTCCACAGCTCAAGCTGGATCAAAGGCAGCTTTGTTTTTGCTTTCCAGTCCTAAACACTCCTTCCCTCTAAATGCAACAATTACCTTTACAAAGATGATGTTTACAAATCCTCCACTAAAAGTTAAGTTCAGCTCAGACTGCACCATCCCACAGCTTCCAGATATCTTTGTCATATTGGGGTTGACAGTCACGTATTCCATCTGCTCCTGTGGAGAAAAGAGACATTGCAGGGCTGCTGATGAATAAAAGCAAACATGCAGAGATTTAAAAACTTTAAAGCACACAGAGATTTGCCCTTTTTATGCCCCCAGACAGGCTCTGTGTGTCTGAATGAACAGGGTAGTGGTGGTGGCAGCCAAACTGCTGCCTGCCAGCGTTGTTCCCCACTTACAAACCAGCACTGGTGGTTGTCTGACACATCACTCAACTGTTCCAGTGCATTAAACCGTGCATTAAGCTGGCAGAAAATATTTGGTTTCTGTTCATTCAGTGAACTGATGATTCAGGCAGAGTCAGGTGAGTAAGAGTGGTAATTTACAGAGAGGGAGTACCTCATGTTATTATCAACATCTCACTGAGGTCTGGTGAGGTTGGGAATCCTGCTCCCTTCCTGGCTTCTGACAGGACAAGGGATGAAAATTACCTTTACCAACATTAGTCTCTCTTGCCATGTTAGAAATATTCAGATATCAAACATGAGTATTTGTGTTTGTAACAGGGATGGCATAAGAACTCCAGAGCCTGAGGATGTAGCTCTTATATGGTGTATTAATGGGGGCAACAAAAACTTAAGCCTGAGGGACACATTTGCCATTTCAGGTTGTATGGCATCTTTTGCTGAATCGTTCTCAGTGGATCACTTCTAGGAGAGAGGAGCAGCTCTTCACGACCTGGCAGTTCCCATGATCCTAAAATGTCCATACATCAGCATCAGGACAGCCCACCTCTAAATCTAAGTCTGTGAACTGGCAATTTCTTGCTTTCATTCCAACTCACAATGTCAAGCTCTTTCCTGAAGTCAGTTCAGATTTTAACCAACCTCCCATTGTGGGAAGCACAAATAACTCTGCAGGCTGATCCCCTGCCCCAGCATTGCTCCCACACAAATATCACTGAAGTAAGAGAGCACCTTTACATCCCCTTGGCATCATCATACCACAGGCCAAAGTACAGCAGCGGGGATACTGTGGTGTGAGAGGCCTTAGACTGGCAGCAAACCATTTATTTTGATCATAGGAGCTAATTCTGAAAATGGCTTGGAAAGAGGAAGAATAAACTCCAGCTAATGACTGAAGTCACTACAGAGCTCAGCTTCCCCCTCACCTGTTGTGTATTTCGGGCCATCAGCTGCAAGCCCATGACGGCTTTGACACAGGTCCTGTTCCCATCAGAAACAGTGTAGGTGCCTGTGGGGATGGCAGAGGGCTGTGGGGTGGGAGGGGGTCTCACAGTGCTGCCAGGGGACGTGGGATCTGTCTGTGTCCCTGCAGGGGTGACTGTTGTGTTGGTCCCAGCCGTGGCTGTTGGATCACCCGTGGCTGTTGTTTGTCTCCGTGACCGCGTGCTGGGCCCAGCCCTCGGCGTGCTGGTGGCAGCTGTCCCCTGGCTACTTGCTGTCTCGTGCTTCAGGGAGGTGTTGGTGGCCACTGCTGCAGTTGCTGTGGTCACACGTGGTCCCGTGCCGTGCCTGGTGGAGGACACAGGGGCAGAGGTTGCATTCTTGGCTGCAGCTGTAAGCGAGGGCACTGCCGTGGTCACAGCCTGGCCGGCCGTGCTGGGGCTGTCTGCAGGGGCTGGGGATGGCGGTGCTGCTCCTGCCGTGGGCTGGCCTGCAGCTGGTGCTGCCTGCAGCTGCTCCCTTGTCTGCTCCGTCGTTCTGTGGCTTGTGGGTGCTGTTTGAAGAGGGTCTGTGCTGGTGCTTTGATGTTGTGAGGAATGATAAAGGGAAAGTGGCTGAGCAGAAGTAGCCATTTGGTGGAAGGATGTAGTTTCTGGAGACAATTCAACCCCCAGGGCCACTTCAGCAAAGCAGGAGAAAAATGCTGCAAAGAAACTGAAGTCAGTAGTCTAGAAACCTTTACATTTCACTTTTGTGTTGATAACCACAACATACCTGCACTGGCTTTGTTATCAAATGGGTGATACAATTTCACTCTTCATTTGGCTCCAGTCATGATAGGAGAATAAAGGCAGACACCCTGTAGGACTATCCACAGCTAGACACCAATACCCTAAGCTTCACACCTCTGAGTATTCCCATTCCAGGGGAGCACACTGGCTCCCAGCTCGCCACACACCTCTGAGTATTCCCATTGCAGGGGAGCACTCTGGCTCCCAGATCTCCACACACTCAGGAAGCAGACCTTGCACAATCCCCAGGCAGCACAAGAATTCCGTGCAGGACATAGTTCAGCAGGATTTGCTGGAAGCAAATTGTTGAGGTCTAAAGAAGGTGAAGTGGGTGCAGCAGCCAGAGGGGTTGTTGGTTTCTTACCAACAAAGTGTAGGGAGTGGGGATGTGTCTGTGTGTGTGAAGGAAGTGAGCAGTGCCATGGTCTTGCAGTGATTCTGGGAAACCACTCTGGGAACAGGGAAATTCCAGGTATTTATTTTGTTGCAGCCATGTCAGCTTGAACCCTGGAGTTCTTCCTCCTGGAAGAACCCAAAGAAAGACTTCTAAGTGATGGGCTTTCAGAAATGAGAAAAAAAATTAGGGTGCAAAAAAAAAAAATCCAGGAGCATTTTGGACCACATCAGGAAATAGTTACAGCACCAAAATTATGCTTCCACCTAATAACATTTACAGACAAAAAGGTGTCCTTTGCCGAAATGAAAGAAAAATATCTGGCTCCTAAATGTAAATACAGAAGTGAACAAAAAGTGGGAAAGTACACTGCAGAATATTTGAATGTCACAAGTCTTCTGCTTGAGTCTTTGTGAGTGTGCAACAAGACTCTGGAGAGACAAGGTCCAGTTAAAGAAATAAATCACTGATATTTGGGAATTCTTTGATGTACATGAAGGTACAGGTGGTTAAATGCTTTACTGCCTAAATTAGTGGGAGGACAGAGATAAATTCTCCAGTTTGGAGACAGAAGGGACGCAAAAGTCCAAGATAGCTCATATTCCCAGCAGTACAGCTCCACAGAGAATGCCTCAACATGTTGGAGTTCACTGTACACTGTTTTTTTCAAAGAAATTTCTCATGAATCAGTGTCAAAGTTGATGGCAGGCAAGCTGCTGAGATTAGAATATCAGGATACATTAACGCCAGAGGCACATTTGGAGTGAAAATGGCTGAAATCTCACAAGGTCTTATTCATTTATTTGTTGTCACTCATCATGAACAGAGATCTTCAATAATAGCTGAATTCATAAAAATCTAACCAGTTTCAGATACATGTAAAGTAAGAATAATAAAACTTCTTGGGTTTTGAATCAAATTCAAGATAAAAATCAAAGCAACAAGAGCAGATGCACAGATCTTAAACCTTACCACAATTTTCCCTTTAAAATGGCTATGCTGGAGAAGAGCAGAAATGGAGATGCAAATACTCCAAACTCCTAAAATTGTCTGGGTTTCACTCTGAGCTGTACAGAACACACCTGACTGCCATTTTAGGTGTTACCATCAAAATGCAACTTGAGACAGTTGAAAAACCTCAAAAATATTGTGATTTTTCTCAAAATTAACCTAAAAATGCATAATTCATATGATACTTTAGTTCATTTTCTCCCTTTCCCCTATGCTTTGCCACAACTGATGCAGAGCTGTTAATCAGATGACTGATCTCCTTATGTGGGGCCAGGGGAAAGCCAGAGCAGTTGCCATGCACCACTTATGGGTAGCTGCATCCAACTGTATCAGCATGATAAAAACAAGAAAGAAGAAGTTGCAATTTTCACTCTTTCTTCCCCTCTAAAACTGTAAAACAATCCATATGTGAATTTACACCACTCCTAAATTGTCTGTAGGTCTTCGTTTTCAGCTCACTGATTGTTTTTGATTACTGACCAGGTTACACAGATGTAGAAAGAAATATTGAAGTGACATTAAAATGCCACCCATAGCTTTTAAATAAAACTCCTCAAAAGGTCATTTCAATGCAATTATTTTTCTTTGTTCAGCCGGACAGGGTGACCTGAGGGGTGAAGCCAGCAATGTCTTTGGAATGGCCCATGGTTCTTGCTCACTGGGCGACTACCAGACTGTTCCTCCAAGAATTTTGGGGCCAAATGCCAGTGTGTGATGGCCACACTGCTAAATCCATTGGCCTGGGCTTCCCAAAAGGCATTTGGCCACAGCAGCCCCCAGGGATGGGCAGGGATCACTCTCCAGCTGCCCCCATTGGCACTAGCTCTGTTTGGGTGGCTGCTGGCGGAGGTTTGGTGGCCCTGCTGGGTGAAGGGGCAGATGGGCCCATGGGTCCCTGACCTACCCTCCAGCTGAGGCTGGGAAAGCTTCTGTGGCTCCCTGGCATGGCCAGGATCCCCTCTGGGAGCCTGGCACAGCTCAGAAAGCAGCTGAGAGCACGAGAGCACAACTCCCCCAGCACTGCCTTTTGTGGCTCTGCCAGCAGAACAGAACAGACCACAGAAACACGAGGAGGGGAGCTCTGCACCCCCAGTAGTTTCCTTTATTTTCCCTCCTATAAAGCCAACTCTAAACTTCATATAAACAACATTTTGTTTGAGGGATGCAAGTGCCCTGGGGTGTATCTTTCCAGAGCAGCAGCTGCAGTCCCCTTGTCTCACTTCAGCACCAAAATTGTGTGTAACAGATGCTGAGGGCTGTGTGAGAGCCCTGACAGCCTCCTTGCAATGCTCCAGAAAAAGCTCCCAAGCTCCCAGAAATGGACCAGCACAGCTCTCAGAAATTCACTGTTCCCTGTCTGGGCCTGGAGATCCCTTTTTCATGCTTTGGTGACAGGTTTTGGTCACAAGAATATCGCTGCTGTGCTCCCAGCTGTTATGGTGGGAAGCTGAGTGCTCAGTGCCATGGCCCAGCTGTGCCATTTCTCAGCCTGTGCTGGGGTGTGTGACAGACACTCATCCCCTTTTCATCAAACCACACTCATCTGTTCAGCTGCCCAGCAGTGTTGTTTTGCACTAATTATGTTTCGTTCCCTGTCTGCATAGAAGGACTTGACTTTGTGACATTAATAAAACTTCACAACAAATTATTAAAGGAAAGATCAAAATCGGGTAAAGAACAGAGGAAACAAGTTCTTTCTGGTCAAAAGTGATTGCTGACCACCGAATTATTAGTGTTGCTACTCAGTCTGATCTTGCTCTCCCTTTCATCTCTATGTTTTGGAGCTCTTTCAGCAGCCTTTGGCTATGAAGCAGGCATGGGAAAGCAGAGATACAGGAGGAGCTGCTTGTGGTCAACTCCCTGGGCACTTTCCCTGCTCATGGACTGGGAGGGGGACAGGGCTGTTCTTTGTGTGATCCCCGTGTGTGATGGCAAAACACAGCCAACAGCAAGCTCAAACCCTTGGCCATTCCACAGAATAAATCACATTTTGTCCTCTTCACCAGGCAAATTTGGTGCTCGTGCAGGTGTTGAGCAGTGACTGGGAGATGTCCTTCATGTGTATGGCTCCCCAGATTTTCACAGGGCAGCATTAAGGATCAGATGGTGACTCTGATGGGGTTTGTCATTGAGAGAAGCCCCAGCCTGACTTCTCCAAGCCCCTGCCTCACTCCTGCTTTCCTGATCCTGCTCTGCATCTTGCAATGCAGATAAATTGACTCAAGCAATGCTTCCTTAGTTTTTCTTTCCTGCTTGTCTCACTCAAGATTTTCAGTTACATCTGCAGGTCTGGAAATTATTTTTAATTACGAAAAGCAAAGCCAAAAAAGTCTGCTTCTAACAAGGCTTGGAACTGACTCCTTCACACAGAGTTTATGCCACTGCAAGAGTTCAAGGGAAAATACAGAGGAAAACATCAAAAACAAAGTGTATCTTAAAAACTGAATAGGTTGATACACTAAGTGTGTCAAACTGAGGATACAGCAGCTGCAATGAACAGCAGCTATGGTTATTTCTTAGCAATGGGACTTTACTGAAAGCACCCTCAGTGTTAGCAACAAATTGTCCAAAGTTTTGAGTCTGTTGGGTGCTGTCCTGACTGCAAGGAAACCAGACTGAGATAATGTCCCATTTTCCAGGTAGAAATGATGCTGTTACTCACCCCAGGCGAGGGTCAGCGAGATGAGCTGACGTGCACTCCTCCCCATGGCCAGCACAGCTGTGAGAGGAGCTGCTTCTCCCGGGAGCTGGTGCAGAACAAACCCAGCTCTGCTGCTGACTGAAAAGTTTCACCGGCTGCAGGGAGTGCTCAGTCACATGGCTGGGAAGGAGGTGGAGAGAGAGGGGGAGACCGGTGCCTCTCGCCTGTATATTCACGCAGAAGGAAATAAATGATGGTTATGAAAGAAAGTGAAAAGAGAAGTGACTGCTGGGCTGACTCGGAGGAGACCTGGAGCTCTGTGAGGCCAGGGAAAGCTTCGTGCATCTCCCTCCCTGTCTGAGAACTTGGTGCACAGGGCCCCAGCAGAGGGTTACAGCCTGCAAATCAGTGCCTCCCTTGTGTTCTTCAGAAAATACTTTATTTAAGGGAAAACTGCATATTTTATGTTAAGGCACAGGAGGGAGAGGTGTGTCCACAGAGCACCAGCTAAAGGTAACACAGGGCTGAGCAGAGCCCCAGATGGGCTCTTGTCCCACGGGCACCATCCTGTGCTGCCGGGCCCCATGAGCGAGTGCGCACGGGTGTGAGCAAGTGTGCATGAGTGTGCAAGAGTGTGAGCGGGTGTGCAGGAGTGTGCAAGAGTGTGCGGAAGTGTGCAAGAGTGTGAGCAAGTGTGAGTAGTGTGCAAGTGTATAAGTGTGCAAGGGTCTGCGTGAGTGTGCAAGAATGCCAGTGAGCGGGCAAGTATGTCTGTGAGTGTGCAAGAGTGTGAGTGTGCAAGGCTCTGAGCGTGACTAATGTGCAAGGGTCTGAGTGAGTGCGCACGGGAGTGAGCAAGTATGCATGAGTGTGCAAGAATGTGAGGGGGTGAGTAGTGAGCAATTGTGAGTAGTGTACAAAAGTGTGAGTGTGCAAGAGTGTGAGTAATGTGCAAGAGTGTGAGTGAGTAGTTTGCAAGGGTGTTAATGTGAGTGGTGTTTGAGTGTGCAATTATTTATTCCTTTCCAGGGTTCTGATGTCTCTTTGCTCCCCCTTTAGTATAGCTCTAATGGCTCATTTTCTTTTAATAGAACAGATACCATAAAATAATGAATCAGCCTTCTGAAGGGCGGAGCCAAGATTCTCCTCTCTTCACTCGTCCTGGGGACACTCAAACAGCACCACAATCACCAGCTTGAGCTGCTCCGGGCAGCAACAAATAATATAAAATATAAATTTGGAAAAAAAGAAAAACTTAAAAATTAAATTTAAAAAATAGTAAAAGATTAAATTAATAAAAATAAATAAACAAAATAAAGGAAAAACTGTTAAGTGCCGTAAAATGTTCAAAGAAAAACAGTTGCAAAATGTCATAGAGAAACTGCCATAAAGCGCGACTGTTGTAAAGCGGCCGTAAAGCGGGACTGTCGTAAAATGGGCGGGGCCATAAAGCACGACTGTCGTAAAATGGGCGGGGCCATAAAGCGCAGCTGTCGTAAAAGGGACCGAGGCTCAAACCGCGACTGTCATAAAAGGGGTGGGGGCTTAAAGCGCGACTGTCGTAAAAGGGAGCGGGGCCGTAAAGCGCGGCTGTCATAAAAGGGGCGGGGCCTTATAGCGCGACTGTTGACAAAGAGACTTTTGGACACAGGGGGATTGAGCACTTTAATAATATCTCCCGCCGGGATCTGGCTGCCGGGGAGGTGGTCGTAGCTTGCAGGGCGCTGGTTGAGCTTTTTGCTGCAAGGGGAATGCCCGCAGCAGCTCCCTGCCGAGCTCTCCTCCTGCTGTGACTCTCGAACGGGACACGCCCCCCACCCCCGTCGGAACCCACAGCTCCGGTACCCGCAGTCCTGCTTGCCCCTGCCGCCCCGCCCCGCCCCCGGTACATTCGTTTCCCCGCCCTCAGCCACGCCCCCTGCGCTCACGGCCCCTCCCACAGCTCCCGCCATCCCCGCCTTTGCCATCCCGTTGGTCTCGGCTGTCCCGGCTACCGCGGGCCCCGCCCACACCTGCCCGCCTACCAGCGGCATCGCGGCCCCGCCCCCTCCTGCCCCCGCCGCTCCCCCCGCTACCGGCAGCAGGGCACTTGGGGCCGCCTCGCCCCCTTTGCCGATCCAGCGCCCGTGGTGGTCGAGTCCCGCCCGCGGCCGTCGCTGCCGCGTCTTTGCGGTCCCCTGCGGCTCCCGGCTCCGCGGTGCCGAGCATGCCTGGCGCGGCCGCGCTGGCTTCCGCATGGCCCCCTGCGCGCGTTGGAAGCCCCGCTCCCCCCTCCTCCCCCCCCCCCCGGCGTTCAAGCGCTCGCAGCACGCCCCGAGGGGCCCCCGGGCCGGGCACACGCCCATGGTTAACCCCGTTCCTGCCGCCTTTCCTCCAGCGCAATCCCCCGGCCCCGGCACGGCACTGCTTGCGCTGGGGCACCCCAGCCCCTTCTCTTGCCGGCGCCGCGGCACCTTACACCGGTGGCCGCAGCCTGTCCCGTGCCTGCCGCGGCTCCGGCTCAACTTCCCGCCAGCGCCGCCCCTGCCCGCCGGGCCAGCAGCCACCCCAGCCCGGCTTACGAGCTCCCGGCGGCTGCACGCCGCGCTCCAGCCCCCGACCAGCCCACGGCTCGCCCATGGCCCCCCCGCAGCTGCCTCTCGCCGCCCCCACGCCGCTCCTGCCGCCGCCGCCACGCCGGGTTTATCTCCCGATGACGAGCCCGCCCCGCCGCCGCCCGTGGTCGCTTTCCCGCTCCTGCCGCCGCCGCTCGACACCGCGGCCCCGGGCCGGACCGCAGCTTTGGTACAGCCTCCCGGCTCCGAGCCGCTGCAAGTGTGTGAGTGTGAGTGAGTGTGCAAGGGTGTGAGCGGGTGTGCATGAGTGTCAGCCAGAGGGCTCCTGCACAGCTCCCCGGGCAGGGGCAGGAGCCGTGCCGGCAGTGCTGGCATGTGCAGCAGCAGCAGGAGCTGTGCAGGCAGGGCTGGGATGTGCAGCAGGAGCTGTGCAGGCAGGACTGGGATGTGCAGCAGCAGCAGGAGCTGTGCAGGCAGGGCTGGCATGTGCAGCAGCAGCCAGGCAGGCAGGGCTGGCTGCAGTGCCAGCAGCAGCTGTGCAGCAGGAGAGCCTCGAGCCTCACTCACTCCTGCCCGGGCATGCCCTGCCCTGGGCACCTGCCAGAGCCCTGCTTGGGCAGGGAACAAAGCAGCCCCCACCTTGGCACCTGGCTGCTCCTAATTCTTCTTTTCTTCATGCCAGTATCAGCTGCAGGAACATGGTGACAGCAAGGACTTGAAGAGTCAGGTGAGGTGAAGTTTGCCCCCAGAAATCTGGATACTGCATGAAATCAGGTCCAGTTTATCTTGCTCTACTTGCATTGTCGTTCTGCATTCTCATTTTCACTTGCTTGCCTTTCTGTGTGATCCACAGCTTGTATTTGGATCAATTAGCACTCCCTAATGAACACTGGTAGCCAAAGGCATGCAGATATCTCAGGAGTAACTATTATAAATTCATCTATGACTTTCTCTGTCTGTGTGAACCTTTGCACTCTCCTAAGAGTCCCAGCGATTCAGAACACCACTAAGGGAGATAGGTAATGGAAAAAACCCTACTCTGCCTTTTGGTACACATTTGGACAAATTACTCTTATATTGGACAAATATGTCCATTTTTTCAGCTCTGATAATGTGCCTTTACTGATAATTCATGTATTTCAAATAGATAAAAAATGTCATTTTACTTGTTGCTTCATATAGAGACATCAACCACAAGGTTTTGTACTAGTTATAATTTTTATAAATTTCAAACAAAGTGTGGTTCTACACAGGTCAGAATGGCCTAATTACAGGAAGTTAATTTGCACACTTTTTTTCTTATAATAAATTCATACATTCTGTATTGACTGGAAAAAAGGACAGGTAATTCTGTGCTCTTTCCCTGTCTGATTATCTCTCATCAGTCACAATATACAAATACATCATTATCAACACCATGGAAATCATGTAAGAAAACAAACTGTACCAATTCTCAGCTGGGGAGAGAAAATCTTAGCAGCTATTTCAGTCCAGCTGCAAGAAGAAATACACATTTTGGATCTTTTTTCTTACTATTCTTATATATCTCTAATCACATATATATATATTTGAAATCTTTGAGTATTTTTGGAAAGGAAGCACATGGCCTTTCTCATACCCAATCCTGTTTGAAATATCAAGACTCTAAGAAAATCATAGATAATAAAATGGCTTCTCATCACACACACGACCAGAACATGACACACACAGAGCTTTGCTGTCACTGGCAAGGAAAGCCAGAGCTCAGAAGTGGTTTGGCTGCAGCTGTTTGTGTTCAAGACAACGAGCACTGGTCTGGTTCTCCACCTGGTGGGGTTCCAGGTGAGAGGAGAGGATCAGGCCTGATTCTATTCTAGCCTGGTTTACTAAAAGCAAGACGTGTGTCATGCAACTGCCCGTCTCTGTTGGCCATTGGTGCCAGGGAAGGACTCTGCAGCCCACCCACACCTGAGGGGGCACTTTGAGGGCAGTTCTGAGGATGTGAAGTTTGACAGAATAGCAGCAGAGCAGAGAGCCCAGGCAAACCCTCAGCCTGGAGGGCAGGTGTGGCCAGCCCAGGCCCAGGAGCAGAGCCAGGCACAGGGCCAGCAGCAAGGGCTGCTGCAGCACAGATTTACCTGGGATCTGGTGTCTTCTACAGCCAAGTCTTAGTCACAACCATTACCTTTAAATGACTTCTACGTGGTCACTAGAGCATCTCCAAACAACACTGAAATGAAATCCTTATTTGAAAACTATGATTTTTAGGTCCATCTACCTGAATAGGATAGTGTCAAAGACCTACAGACAGAATAAGCATACCCTAACACACATTAGTCTTGCTGGACTTTACCAAATCATCTTCTAGACTGTACATGGAGAGTCATTCCCTTAATTATCTCTTTGCTTGACAGAAATACACTAATTAAAAGACTGTCCTGCATACTATTTAAAAAACTCAAAAAGTCATCAAACCCCATTTTGTCTCAGCAAAGCCAGAAGGTTGCTCCTTTGTCTTTCCATCCATCAGCAGTGTCACAAATCTTCAATTTGGCAGTTTCATACACTCAGGGTAACCCTTCCCTATCTCTCTCTCCCACACACAAAAGGTTACTATACTCACTAATGTGCAAAGCTCCCTAGCCCTTCCCTCTCCTATGCTTAGGGCAGGGGTAGACAGCAGCACTGTTCCTGTGCAAAAATTACTGAAAGTAATAGAGAAACCAGAATTAATTCATTTTAGAGAGAGGATTGCACTATAAGAAAATGTTGCTGCATATTTCCTTAGGGGACTGAAAGGAATCAATTCTTCCTGCAGGATGCTGATAACCACAGTAGACCAAGAGGATTCGTGTTCCTGAGAGCCTACATGTCAATTTTGAGGTAAATGACCAACACAAACAGGCAAGCTCCTACCTCTGTAGAACAAAAATAGCTTCCAGAAAGGTCCTTTAGTCCTGAACAGAAAATGTCAAAAATCACAGAGTTTAGATACGGAGGGTTAGAAGAGCCATGGGAATCAATCACCACATTGCAACTTAGAATCAAGCAGTAAGTCTTCACAGGCAAAAAAAAAAAATAAAATCTGACTAACCTTTTTCCTGCTACAAGGCTTTTTCTCAAACAGGACTATCTGCCTGCTCCACAGCTATCCTGACTCCCACACTAAGGTACTTGCAACACCAGCCTCCACTGAGACACAAAGGAAAACATTCGAGTCCCTGGGAAGGTGAGAGCAGAAATGGCACACACACCTACTGCTTTGCTCAGAGGCTCACTTAGTAAAGAGTGGGTTTTGGTTTGCTTCATCTCCATTTCTAGTGCTTTTAGTGCCCTCTGTTATTTACATAAAGCACCACTAGTCTGAGGGTTAAGCAAAACATCCCTAAGAGTGAAAGCCACTCACTCACTCTTGAGTTTCTTCTGGGCTCATTTTTACCAGACTGATCTTTGCCTGTTTGCAGCTCTTAGTCAATATTTATCTTTACTAGCAGCTAGTTTAAATAGCTAGTTTAGCTATTTATCTTTACTAGCAGTATTTATCAGTACTAGCAGCTTTTGTGGGACCTAAGACCCAATTACCATCAAAATGCCTTCATGCCTTAACAGCTGCTCTAAATGAGCTAATGGCTTCTATAGGAATCATAACATCTGTAATCACTTTATATTATACATTACATCCTTATGTGGCAGAGATTTGGTACAGTCCTTTCATCAAACGTCTTGGAAAGAATTATTTAACAACAACACTTTATCCACTCATTGGAGCATCTAATGCTCACTGCCTATTTGCAATGCTGAAGTATATTCCAAATGGGGGGGTGAAATGTATCTACTCATAGCCCAGCACACAAGGAAAGCATGCAGTCTACTCAAACATGTGACAGTAAATGGCATTCAACTGAATTCTCGGCACCAAGTGCAAAGGGTTGTGATCCAGCAACCAGAGACTGTAGAGGGGGCAGAGGAATGACTCAGACTGTAAAAAGAATTCAGTGTTCTTTGTCACAGTAGTGTTACATGTCTACTTCCCTGCTTAGCCCTGCGCCTCCCAGGCAGGAGCTGCCACCTGCACCATGCCAGGTGTGGAATGCTGTGCGCAGCAGGGCCTTCCTGGGCCATGGCACTGCTGCTGATGGTCCCAGCCAGGAGTCTCCTTTCCACAGCCACCCTCAAGTGGGGTGTTTTTGGTGTTGACTGACAGCGAGAAGGGCACATTTGTGATGATGTATCAGCTGGAATTAAGGAGGACAGGGAAGGCACAGCCAGAGGCAAGCAAATGGAAAAACCTCCAGGTGACCCCAGGGTGGAGCAAGGACTCATAACCACCATGTGCCCCTCTG
The DNA here is from genome assembly GCF_047830755.1 of Zonotrichia albicollis. Lineage (NCBI taxonomy): Eukaryota > Metazoa > Chordata > Aves > Passeriformes > Passerellidae > Zonotrichia > Zonotrichia albicollis. The sequence continues at coordinate 34,296,944 of NC_133827.1, read as the reverse complement.
CAGTGATGTGGTGCTCAAGCAAAGTTGCCAAAAGGTGCGTGCATAGAGACTCTTCAGCTCTGCTGTTGACCTAATTTAGGCCACATCTTCTGAAACAGTTTGATAATCAATGCAAGAAGCATTTTTCTCCTCTAATACTGGAGGTACTTTTGATGTTTTCTGGATGTTTAATGCTCCTTTCAAGTTTGTTTTTCCCAGCTTGCCAGGTAGACAGCACAGTTCTCATCTGTTCATGTTGATAAAATTTTAGTGAATTATGAACCTCAGAGCTTGTGAGGAAGGCAACTTTGATCCAGTGTCCACCCAAGATAAAGACAGGTGGATGGGTCCTGAGGAAGGCTGGTCCTGCTGTTCAGCTGCCAGCCCTCTGTTCTGCTGGGAAGCTTTTGGCCACCTCACTTTCCTTCGTGTCTGACTCTACTGAGGCTGTGCTGCAGGAATCGTTGTATGTGTCTGAAAAGGAGGACATGGACATTGTCACTACAGTGTGTCTACAGGATTTTTCATCTACAGTCTTAAGGTTCTTTCTTAAAAGCCTGGAATAAAATTAAACATAAAATCACAGTTCTACTGCTCTTCTAATTCCTTCACAAAAGGCAAGGGAGGCTCTTCTGGTGTGTAACTGTAATGTGTGCCTGGTGTAGTTTTTCCTTTGAAGCACTGGACATGCCAGTGAAATGAGAGCCATAGTTGGGCAGGTGAGAAGAGGACTGACCTGCTGTGGAGGTGAAGTAGCAGTAATTACCAAACTCCCTTTACACCACAACAAAGAATTCTGAGGTTAAAAAGTTATTTCCTCCACTTAAACTGACCAAAAAGATCAAAAGAGATCAGTAACTCAGAATAAAGTGCTGGTAGCTCTCCATCGCAGATCCCCAGGGAATGACTGTACCAGATTTTGCTTTCTTCTGCTACCAGAAGAAAAGCAGGACACATTTGGTAAGTTATATTTAAGGATGGACAAATATTAGTCTAGAATTGTAAACCTTTGATCTGCAGAGTTGCTCAGATTCAGCTTTTCCAGTGCAACCTGTTTGGGTGTTAGGTCAGAACCAAAGCTGTGACTGGATGACTTTTAGTGCTGATTTGGCCGAAATCTTGCCAGAGCAGCCCTTCCTGCAGCTTTTGGAGCCAGCTGTGAAATATGATGAAGGCAGTAATGGTTCATGAAATTTTAATGTTTTCAAGCCTAGGCCAGAAGCACAGCCCTGATGCTGGTCTCCATCCAAACTCTATCCATGACAGGATCAGAGCTGCCCTGCAGGCATACCCCGTGTATGAGACTCTTGGGCTCCCTGCAAAGCAGCCAGCCTGAGTGCTGGTAGCCATAGAAGTTGGGTGGGAGATTGAAGTTCTGCTCAGAAAGGGGGAAACAATTAAGCCAGGCCAAGGAAAGCTGCTGTGCCTGACTAGCTCTGACACCCAGGCACCAAATTTCAGGTTAGCTCAGCCATGTCACCAGAGACCGTAGCACAGATATGCACTCAGGTGAGTACTTCAACACAGAAATGCACTTTTTATCACTTTTTTTTTTTGCTATCATATTCTTTTTCAGTATGGAGAAGAAAACAAATATACCAGTAACACATTTTCTTTATTACCTGCATTGCTGCTCTTAATTATGTTGTTACTGTCCCCCTCTGCTGGCTGCAATATGCTGGAGGGAACCCAGTCGCTTTTCTCAGAGACCAGTTTCTTCACTAACCTGAAACTCAGAGAACAGTCAGTGAATTTTCCTACATTGACCCTCCTTGGGTTGTGTGTCTTAGAGGTACATGTTGGGCTATTATCTCCTGAACTGAGGAAGAAGGCACAGGAGCCAGGGCAGTCCTACAGGTATCCATAGAGAATCACAGAATCACAAGGTTGGAAGAGACCTTCAAGATCATAGAGTCCAACCCAGCCCTAACAGCTCAACTAAACCATACACTCAGTGCCACATCCAGTGTTTTTTAAATCACAGCCAGGAATGGTGACTCCACCACCTCCCTGGGCAGACCATTCCAGAACTTTATCACTCTTTCTATAAAAAAGCTGTTCCCTAATATCCAACCTATATTTCCATCTTTTCCAGGAGGTTCTGGCTGTTCCAGCTGTCCAGTTCTGTCTCTCTGCCATACTCACCATTGACCATTCTCTCCTTCCTGCACAAACTGCACTAAATCTCCATCCTCGAGAGAGAGAGAATCTGGGAAACAGCTGTCAAAACTGCCTTCGACCCGGAAGAGATTGCTCCCCTAAAATGAATGAAACAAGACATCAGAAATACAATCACTATGGATGAAAGAACACAGTGCAAGAGATTTTAGTTAGATACTGAATTAGGCATTTCAAGCTGGCAGATATTTCTTCTGTAGGCAATTGTGATATATCATGCCCAGGTCAAACATTACTCAAAATTTGGATAGACTGTTCTCTGCATTTAGACTTTAGGCTTAACCTACCAGCCATTATTCTGATGTAAAAATTGGGTTTGTTCACACCAGGTGAAGTTATCTGGAAAAGTCTGAAATTGCTCTTTTTAAGACTCAGAGTTTTCCCTCAGTTTTGTAGCAGGCAAAGCAACAGCCTACAAGTATGGGTGACTTTTTATGATCCTCATCCCGATCAACAAAAGTCTTGTAACAATCTTCCAACACCCGAGATCAAATTTCCATCTTCTGTATTTCCACAGATCCATGGATTTAAGGCTGGTGTGAACCCAAACTTTGCAGGTTACACTGTGATCCTTAGAGAGGAGGAAGTTGTGCTGGCAAAGGGCAGTGTAATTTTAAAAAGCAATTACATTGTTAGGGTTGGTCTCTTCCTCCAAATCAGAAGAGTTAGAGAGTTCATCCATGCTGGAAGGGATGGCTTCAAAATCTTCAAATGTGTCTAGAGAAGGCATTTGTCTGCCGGGCCAACCTTTTCAAAAGACATAAACCAGACAGTTAGCTATCAGACATTAGCCTCTTTGAGAATCAGTCTGTAGAATAAATGTCACATGTTCACTTCCTGCTCTTCCACTTACCAAATTGCTGGTACTTTTTTATAGCTTATTCCACGGTTTTGCCATAAAAATTATGTCACAGCCATTATTCTGTCTCTAAAAAAGTCTAAAAGTCCGCACCACTCACTGTCCCTGGTGTGAGAGCAGCATGTGTGGCTGCAGTGTTCACACCCATGGATGCTCCCAGTGCTCAGCACTGCTCAATCCCTTCAGCTCAGGAGGTACAAAAAACAAGGACCAGGAATCTTCCTGCAGAGCAAATGATAACTTGTGCTGACATGACTTTCAGAGGGCCATGGTGATTCAGTTTCCAGCTTACCTCCACATATTTAAGTACATAGCCATGGAATTTTGGTTGACTTCTTATCTCCATCTCACCCCAAGGTGATATTACCACCTGAGCAATTTACCAGATTATACCCTGGAGCAGGCTGCAAGTGCAGGGAAGGGACAGAGTAAACAGCAAGGCACAAAAACAACCAGGGAGGTGAGGAGAGATCTCAGTCATATTTGTGCTGTGTCTGTCTTACTGCATGATTTTCACCAGAACCACCCCAACCCAGTGGAACGGACCCAGTGAGAGATTTCCAGCCTGACTCAAGAGCCAGACTCTCTTCACCTAAAAAGGCATGTCCATAGGATGTGTCCTGAGGGAAACTGAGGCTGAGCCTGATAAGACCTGTCTGCCTGAGGCTGCCATGGTGCAAAACTAGCCCTGGCTCTTTTGTGCAGGTGGCAACCATCATCTACACTTCCCTGCACTTGATGCCTGGTAGGGATGGGGATGACTACAGTCCAGCTCAGAGGAAAGAGACCTTGCATCTACCAAATGATTTTGCAGCCCTGACAGATACATGCTGAATGCAGTCAGTCAATTTACCATATGCCTTCCCAATTAGTGTACCTGCTGGGCATGAGCTGATTCACAGGGACTTGGGCTGAGCAGATGCTGAACCAAGTTCTTTACATCCTGTGGGCCATTGCTCTGACCACAAGGCATGGAGACAGATGCTCTCGCAGTGGGATTATGCACATCCCAGCACTCTCAACCCACACCAAACCCTGGCCTGAGGCAACACAAAACCCAAGCCAGGCAGTTCAGGCAGTAAACAGAAAAGTGACCTGATCTGGGAGAAATTTATTAATTAGTTTATTTAATCCCTCCCCATGCACACCCTCCCTGCTATAAGCACTGATGGTGCAACACATGCTCATGCAGCTCTGCAGCCCTTCTGCCACCCAGGGATGTCTGCTCCAACAACTGCAATCCAGTTCAAGGAACACAGAGACTTCTTCCAGCACAGCTGCATCCCCAGCTATCCCCCCACAGGGATGGTCGGGCCATCTGTGCTCTTAAAGGTGTAAATCAGCCTCTGAAGCGACACTGTCCTGTACTATACTAGCAAAGGTCTAAAGATACAAGAATATGCTGATTCTAGTTAACTTCAAACTGCTACTGCAATTTTAGTTCCAATTCACAGGCTGGACTACAAACACCAAGAGAAAAAGATACCCCTCTACTCCATTAGACAAAGCTTCCACAGTCTTTTGCCACTGTCATTTAGAAACCTTACCAGCCAGAATTCCTTACAAATACATCTATCAGCCTCCCCCTTCCATACAAATCCCTATTCTAATTTCAGAGACTAAGAAACAGCTTGTTTCTCATGCTTAATTCTTATAAAATAAGACAGATCAAATTCTAAGCTCTCTTGCTTTCAATTAAAATAATTATTTTCAGCCTGACCTCAGAAAACCAGAATGTGGAGCATTGTTTCTAAGCTAATGATCCAAGCTTTTTCTTTCATTGTTTTGATGGGAAATAATATTCACCAAAAGAGAAAACTCTCCTTATAATAAAGAGATGAAATATTATCATAAATTTAGTTTGCACTCTCAAATTGAGTTTACAAATACTTTAATTGTGTTTACCTGTCTGTGAAGCAGATCTAGGTACGGATCTCGTGGTGGGACCGGCATTACATTTAGTCTGGGCCAAAATGGTGTTCTCAAAAGCATCTGTGACAGGAAGTACAATTTGTGTCTTCAAGGTGAAACAGTGACCAGACAACCAGTACAAAGTGAATTCCTGCATCACCTCTGCAACTGACAGGCTCTTTAACAAACAGGTGGACTGGGGTCCAACAGTTATAAAAGAGGAGACACATGACCAGCACAAATGAGTGAAAGGACAGCAGCATTCCACAGAAAAACTGTAAGTCTGAGAAGGACAGAGAACAGCGAAATGAATCAAACAGAAGCATTGATGTTAATTAAGGAAGACAATTGCTGAGTGAACAGTGCAGTGTTCTATTTCATTACAGCTTCCTTACCCATTTTAACATATTTTCCTTGCAGCTTTTAAAATTATTTTTAGGTGATAATTTATGGTTCTGATCCTAATACATACAGCAGTAAAAGGGGACCAGGGAGACCAGAAATTAATGATTTCACCTTTGATGAATGCAACAGAATTTGGGGAGAGAAAATCCCTTGTGTTATTACCTCAGTCAGAACCCTGTCAATAGCAGCAATATCCTCTGCTAAAGGGGTGATAATGTCCATTGTTTCCTACTTAAAGATACTCAGCCTGGTGAGGGATGCTGTGCAGCAGTACTTTGTTTTCAACCCGTGAGAAGCAAGTCAGTTCTATGCTGCAGATAGTTCTTGCACCTTGAAATCCCCCCTGCCCCTGCAGCCACAGGGGATGCTGAGATCAGGGCATCTGTAAGTGAGGGAAGCAAGGCATAAACCTCACACTTTGGGTAGAGCTGGGTGCCAGGATGGTTCTAAACAGTGCCAGGGTTTACTGGCAAAAGGAAATATTCTGCAAACAGCAAAGCTACTTCTGCTGTCTCTGAATTGTTTCTTCCAGAGTGCCATGGGAGATAGCTCTGATATTTCACCAGTTCCATCACTGACCTGTTCACTGGCTCTTCCTACCAAGATTTTGTGCAGAACAACACAATGCTGTGAAAGGAGTCCTCAGCCCACATCTTTCTCCTGCCTGTCCTGCAGCAGAGGTACTTGGATCCTTGTGTTCCCCTAAGGCAAATGGTCAGGGAAAGGCTGGAATGGAAGCTGGTGATCTTCCAGTGACTGAGGAGCAGCACCCCAATTTAACTCTTTGGTTCTGTTTGTTAAACAGTAATTTACAAATCTGCTGCAACAAATTGGTGGAAATTCTGCTTGTCTGAAATGAAACACTGCACTGGGTTTGAAATGGCTATTAATGTACAGCCTAGCCTCTCCTGTAGTCTTCATGCACATGGCTCCTGCTTCTCTCATTAAGAGTAGACACCAGCAAGGGAAGAGGGATGCAAGTGGCCAGACTGCAGGTGAAGGTGAAAAGGAGCCCCTTGGCTCCCTGCTCCTGCTCCCTATGGAGGGAGGCAGAGCCAGGCAGAAAATCCAGATCTAGGTGACAGCCTAGAGCTTTACTTCCCAAAACAGGCAGGGAACTGGGGGTTTAATTCAGGCCCATGCCTAGGTGAATATGAGTGCAGGGGACAGGCAAGGGAGTAACAAGCTGTCTTTATCCCAGTTATGCAGATAAACTGACCCCAACCCCCTAATGAACTCCAGTGTCACCCACCAGCCGTGATGAGATGTGAATTCAGTGAACAATATCAAACGAGGTTTTCATGCAGGATGGAAATACTCCTACCTTCAAACCCCAGGGGAGTTGGGTCACTCTTTATTTCATGTCTCTTGACTTTAACTGCAGGAACAAGGGGACCTGTGTGGAGTTTATAGAGTCACAAGGCTGTAAATATTGTTAAAGGAGAAACTTGCTTTCCTACACCTGAAAACACTAACTACCTAACACTTGCAATTTCACCTAGAAGAATGATCAACCACTGGGTTCTGGGTGGTGGAGATACACACTTCCGTGAAGTGGATAGGGAACAAACCCCTTTGTCAAAAGACATTGAGACATCACAGCAAAAGCATCTGCTTCCCTTGGGGTCTCACAGACGCTGCCTCTCACTCTTGCCCAGGAGATGGCACTAAGGCAGCAGACGCGCAGTCCCCGCCTTTGGCCGTGAGCCTGGCAGGGCACAGCTCACAGAGCCAGCACTTCTGACCCTCGGAACGGGGGACACCGGCCACAGGTCCGTGTGCAGCCCCTCTCCTGTGCCCCACTGCAGATGTGGGGGCAGCTGAACTGCCAGGAGTGACGATCAGACACAGCAGCAGCCTCAGAAGTGGTGACCACAACACCCTGGCAAGGTCTGCATCTGGGCTGATGCTCTGACAAGACTCAGGATTCAGTTCTTCTGTCATCTGAAATATTTTCTTAAAGTAGATGCTGTGACTAAAACACTTAATTGAAAAGCACTGATCCTGTTTTCTAGCTTTGAAAATCATTGCAGAAGTGGTTTTCTCAGTATCCCAAGAGATTGCCAACAGTCTTTTGGCAGACAGGATTCTAGAATAGGACTTTTTGATATGAAACTGTAACAAATTTTAACTTTCATAGCAATTCACACATGCTCTCTTTGATACACCACACTAAAGAACAACCCTTGGTTGCCCATTTTCTTTGTAGATACATGCTTCATTATGTTCCCCAGCTTTGAAAAGATTTATTAGGAAATGACTCAGTCTTCCCATAATTTAGCAACTGATCATGTATGTCTGAGTTGTTGCTGAGGGCAAAAAGCTGTAATAACCTCTTCTCATGTGCTATGCCCATCACTTCCATGTAAGGATGTTCTAGTGCTGTGGTCTAAAGGTGCTGTCAAAGAAACATTTGTAGGTAGTGAGACTGTCACATCCTGCCTCTGCCCATGAATCCCACCATGCCCTCATTCCCTGACAGCCTCCTTGCAGCCAAGGATGTGGCTCATATCCTGCACAGCTGTTGAGAAGGGAACAGATACTGAGCAACTTTCTTCCTGACAACTACAGAGCAAAGATTTTTATACAAATTAATTCTACAATTTTGCCTTCTATTTTGATCTTTTGAATTGCCCTGAAAAATTTAACCTTGCAAATCAGTTCCTCCAGTCCATTCCAGGAACTGCCAAAAGGTAGTATATTCAGAATTCCATGTAAGACCATATGTTCTGTTATCAAAATTATCCCTGATATGCGGGCATATGTGCTCCTGCAAACCTAACCCCACATCAGCCAAACATTAATCCAATTTCCATGGACACCAGCAACACTTTTTGGAGCCTACAATGGAGAAACTGGGAAGAGTCAGTCTGTGTGCTGACAGCACACCTCAATACACATTCAAAATGTCCTGGCCTGCCTCCCTGCAGGTGTTACACTGGTGCTCGCTTTTCTTCTACTGGAACCTCCTGCTCAGTGAAAACTGGGCCTGAGAGGCTCACTCTGAGCAGCATTTGGCAGTGACTGTGCCAGGCAGCAGGCAGGGAGAGGGGGAGCTAAGCAAGCAGCAGGACAGTACCTTTGGTGGCAGCAGAAGCATTGGCTGTAGTGCTGATGGAGGAGGCTAGGGAAAAGCGACGGGTAACTTCTCTGTCCTTAGACTCTGGATCTGGGAGAACAGACAGATGCAATGCAGGGCAGGGTTAGAGGTTAATAAGCACTGGGGGTAAAAGGTGTTCAAAGCAAAGCAGCAGCTGGAAAAGGGTAAAGAAAAGAAAGGTTGCTCCTCTAAAAATACCCTCAACAAGGTGAAAAGCACAGAAAGTGTTACTATGAACATATTTTCAAAGCAATTCCAATTGCACCAATTTCAATACTTCAGAAAAGAGCCATGCCAATTATTATTTTAGCAACCAACTAGCGTCCAAGTACAGCTACAAAACACAGAAATGAGCATGATGGCTGGAATGGGGTGTGCATCTACAGATGAGGTTTGGATCATTTTAGACACTGAGCTGCTTGTTCTGTGATGACTGACCTGAAATACACTGAAAAACAAGCATGAAAGGTTTGAGTTCACATTTGTCATTTCTAAAATTTAACTGTGTGAATGCCTGAAAATATTCTCCAAACTTCCATCTTTACCAGTGCAAACCAGCTTGGAGAAAGTGAAGGCTACAGAGTATTTTTCTCTTTCCTTATTCATCATCCTGCCTTTTCTCTAAGTCTGCTCAGGAGTAAAGACACAGACTCCCCACATTTCACTATGACGTGTGCTGAAGTTGTTCCCACCCCAAGGAATATGAACTTGGCTCTGCAAACTAGGATGGCTAATGCTGACCCAAGGGTGGGGAGATGCAGGGTGCTTTGAGTGTGGACTTGGATACACTTTGGTGCCAGCTCTGGGATGGCTGCCCCAGGGATCTCTGCTGGAGAGCAGGGAGCTCTGGGATCTCTGCTCCAGGATGCCAAAGTTTCTTCTCCAGACATCAGCATTTTTTTGACTAAAACACCAAAGTGATTATATACAACATTTTCCAGCCTGTCATATCCAGCCTAGGCAGAGAGTTCAGCATTTCTCTGAGCATCCATGCTCCACTGGCAGTTGATACCCAATCTTGTTTACACTCTAGTTAATTGGGATATTATATTGTTTAGACCTTCCTTTTTATGTGCTCTTGACAGAAACAGACACAGCAGATCTGAACCAAAGTACACTCAGCTCAACACACCATCCTTCACCATGGCCAGTAACAAAAACCTTTAGACAAAGTGTTGAGGAGCAGGACAAGCTGATAGCAGACACTTCCCTGTTCCCTTCTCCCAGCTTCCAGCGTGCCCCAGCAGCCAGCCCGGGCAGTGCTGAGGCTTTGCCTGCAGCCATGACCACAGCCAGCCTGTCTGCCAGCAGCTCCCTCTGGCCAGAGCAGGTCAGCCCCACAGAGTGAAGCAGGACATTGTGCAAGAGGTGTTCCACAGGAATCTCGAGTAACCAGACCCAGCAAGGCTTTGAACTCAGAGCACCTACAGCTGAGCTCTTCCCAGCTGTGCTTCGCTGCCTGCAACACTGAATACAAGGCAAGACATTTCTTATGACAAGAAAAACTCGGATTAAAAAGTAAAAGAGAGCCCAAACAAAATTGTAAATCTAGACTTGCAAAAATTACAGCATTATTTCTGAAATCTGTGTTTTGTCATTGATTTTCCTGAGTCACAAAATCTAAAATCCACTTGCTTTTGTATTCAGACATTGAACTTTGTTTGTCCATCTTGGATCTCACTACCACATGCAGCCTTAATCTGGTAGCCAGAATCTTACAGCAGTGCTGACTCTTGGTGCATTCTTATCTACTTTATCACATTATAATTTAATGCTTCTGTATTTCTTCTTTTATGCTTTCATCTTGCTTCTTCCTCCTTTGATGTTCACCCTCTCCATCACTGCATACTAACCCTTTGTCTCACAGAGGAAATATTATTTATCAGAACAGGAAAAAAGCCACACAAAAACAATAAAGGGAGTAATTACAGTATCTTTTCAGAAGGTAATTATAAGTAGTCAGTCAATTTAATTTCTATTCACATTTCTTTCTTTCCTCTAAAGTCTCTTCCTTGTACAGCTACCACAGGAACTTGCAAAGCTCTCTTTTCATGGATATCTACTAAACATTTATGCACAAGTACCCAAAACACAGCATTTTACGGTGTCATATAACACAATTAAGTGGAATAAAACCCCAGTTCTCCTGAATTCTCGTTCCCCACTAGGCCACAACTGAACAATATTTGAAAAAACAACAACATCCAACCAATGAATGATTTCACACATGAAAAATCTCATGTAGCACAACAGATATGATACTCTTTTTCTTCAAGCCTGTAAGCTGCTGAAAGAAGTTCAGTTGATCATTTAAAACCAGTTCACACTTTGACCCTTGGGAGAAACTGGAAACAAATGTTATTTGCACTGTACACCAGTAAAAGACCCAACCAGCCAACCCAGAGGTTGCCTTGCCAATGCTGCTGTGGGAGCAATTTTTGGTGACGGTGTCTTTGAGCAGAGGAGCCACTTGTGTACACCAGAAAGGAGCATTTGGGTGAGATGCAGCAGCACTTTAGGAAACAGTGATGGATGGCACCATGGGATGGAGAGAACACCGTGGGAGTGCAGGAGACAGATGGCCTGAGACCAAATGCTGCATGGGTGATTTTACCTTTGGGTGGAGCTCTGCGGTTGGAAAGACCTTGCAATGTGAATCGCTTTCTAGCAAGCGCTGTGCGCTCAAGGTTAAGGCTGCTGGAAGCATCAACTAGGAGAGAGAGGGAGAGGGAAGAGAAATAAGGAAGGAAGGGACAGCTGTTTAGCTTATGGGAAAGGAAAGGTTAGCACTGGATGACAACTCAAAAGAAATCAATAAATTTTGATTCAGTTCAAGCCTGAGCAAGAGCTAATCAATTGGAAAGGTGACATGAGGTCAGGGTGAGTAAACCAGCTGAACCAAACAGACCCCTGGGTTGAGTTTGGCTCACTGAGTTTTAATGGAGAACAACAACAAAACAAAACCAAAGAATAACAGGTGAAGGGAGGTAGCTCTCATCAAGGGAAAATACCATTTAGCAGCAAGCTAGTGCCTTCTGGTATGGAAACACATCATTGGTTGGAGCAGTGAGTTGTAGGGAGAAATAAGAGAAGAAGCCTTGCAGTACAAGACATGCAAGTGTTGGGAGCAGTCCCACTTCTGCAATCCAGCACTGGCACTGAAGAGTCTGCCCTCACCAGTCCTGTGGCTGGTACACCTTCAGCCTTACCTGCTGAAACCTTTCTAAAGCCTCTGAAGCTGGCAGAGTCATGCAATTATCTCCTGATTTGCTGGGATGTAAGGGTGCCATGCCAGCAAAGCTCACATGCCAGGCTCCTGCATGAATAATCAGCCATGCTGTCTGACAGCTGCCTCTGCAGAGATCACAGAAGGATGGAGGTCCTGAGGCTCTGGGCTTGAAAGATACTCAGTTACTCACATTGCAGGAAACAGGACCTAGCTCAAACCCCCAGATCCACACATTCCTGCCAAATCCTCCATCTGCTCCTTTCTTGGTGTGGGCAGATAACACCCAGAAGGTTTATGGCAAAGGAGCAGGAGAAAAACCATGTGTTGGGTACCTGCTTCTGAGCCTTGGGATTTAACCAATAGATTTTCCTCCTCTTTAGTTCACACACTATCACATGAAAATCTTTAGAAGGACAAATGAAGACCAAAAGTACAAAGGGAACACAAAGAGATAGTGAATCCACGCTGACAGACAAGCAACAGACAGATTAGCTGTGCTTCCAAAGGAAAGTGCATCCCATCACTTCCCGATTTGCAGCCAAGATAATCTAAGACCCAAGGTGCCTGCATGCATAGGGGGGTGTGAGAGGAACAGATTTTAACAACACAGAAGGATTATGTCACTGTGGTTCAGCTCCTTCTACCCAGTGCCAGCTCTGGGCCAGGCAGGTGCATCTGGTGAGGAGCTGCTCCCAAGCAGTGGCTTCTGCTGTGGGGCTGCCTTTGGCTTCCAAACAGTCTGTGTTGGCCATTCCCTGCTCCCACTGCCTGGCAATCTTTGTACAGATACTGTAGCTTATAAAGAATTCCAAAACTGGCACATAAAACATATTCACTTTCTGTTTTCTTAGGGCAAGAAAATCCAGAGATGTCAAATTATCAGAGATGTCCCACAGGGAGTACAGCAGTGCATGTGCAGAGGGGTGGGCTCCTGGGTTCTTCAGCTCTGAAATTGAATCACTTCACTGAGGGACCCCTTTGCTTTTCACAAGTCCCCACAGCCTCTCAGCACCAGCAAAGCATTTGACACCGGTCTTTGAAGTCATGTTGTCTCCACCTGAGTCATACAAACCTTTTCCTTCATTCTGCAGGTATACCAAATAACCCTGGAAATGATTTCCAAGCATAATAAGAACCAGCAGGTTGAAGGAGAGCCTGCAATGCACACTTGTGTCAAAGAAAGCCAGCAGCATCCTGGGCTGCACTGGGCAGAGCTATGCCAGCAGCTCCAGGGAGGTGATGTGATGTTTCCCCTCATCTCAGCACAGAGAGACCCTCCAGCAGTGCTGTCCTGTCCTGGGCTCCTCCAGTGAATCCAGTGAGGATCATTAAGGGATTGCTGACATGAGGGGAGAGTAAAAAAAGAGCTCTGACTGCACAGCCTGGAGAACAAAAGGCTCAGGAAGATCTTATAAAATAAAGAAATGGAGCCAGAGGCTTCTCAGTGGAGCCCAGTGAAAAAAGGATGAGAGAGGCAACAGGCACAAATTGAAATATGGGAAATTCCATTTAAAAATGTGAGAAACCCTTTTTACTGTGAAAGGGGTTAAACCTAGGACAGGGTCCCCATGGCAGATTATGGAGTCACCATCCTTGGAGCTGTTCAGAACCCAAAAGGCCTTGGCTGTGAGCACCTTGCTGCAGCTGACCCTGCTTTGAGTGGGGCAGTCAGACAAGGGGGTCCCCAGAGAATCCTGCAGGATTTGCTCCTGTTTTATTTCAAGGCAGTGACTCCACCAGTCATGTCCACACAAAACACTGATTTACATGTAGAAAACTCTGCCACAGCCACTTATCAATAAGAATAACAAAACTGAAATAATTTGTCAATAGTACCCTCCCCTTCTGTACTGTAGAAACTCCCCAATGTTTTAAAATAATGTGTTCACATTAACTAGACCGATATTGGAAGCATTTTACAGGCAGTAGGTGGCACAAAAGAGACAGTTTTGGCAGAGCCCCAGGCTGTGTGCCGAGTGTTGGGACATTTTTGGGTTCAGCCCCCTGCAGAGCCCTAGGTGCCTCACAGGACACAAACTCGAGTTTTGGCGGGACATGTGGAGCTGGAGAGCATTTTGGTGGCTCTGCAGAGCGAGGTTTGCAGCTCAGGATGCACAGGGCACCCAAATCCCCAAAGAATGGACTCACTGCCCAGCCCTGCAGGAAGAGCCACCCACCAGAGGATGAGGATGCTCTGGGCTGAGCCAGTGGGATCCCAGCCAGAGCCCTGAGGAGCTGCTCATGGGAAAGCAGAAGGCAGAAGAATGACAATCAGCAGGAATGTGAGCCCCGTTCCCACACTCTAGAGTAAGCTGGACAGTTAGAAAACATCAGTAATCCTCTTGGAATTTTTTAAAGTTTCTAAATTTAAAAGGAAAAGCTACTTTTCCACTTTTTGAATTAGAAAAAAAAGTCTAAATATTTTAAAAATAAAATTTTACTGAAAAATAATTTTAACATTGGGTTTTTTAATGAAGAATCTGTAACTTTTTTCCAGCATGAAAACCTACTGCAATTAAAAATCTTTTGGTGAATAGCCTTTCTTTTCCAAGAGAGACATTCCATTTTCTTTTTAAATATCTTTATTTATAATGAGGGTGTTACTTTATGCCTCATTTGGGTATTAATCTCTTAAGACCTCACCATTTTCTTTTTTATATTAGTAGAAAATTCTTTGTTCAACATTAAGAAATACTGCCTAAAAGAGAAACTGCTGTCAAAAGATTTTCTCTTCCTGCTGTCAGATGAGATTCCATTTCTTTATAGTGTTTATTTTAACTTCTGTTATATAGAAGACCTATTGTGCTTATGGGCTCAAATAATGGAGGGACTTTCTGTGACTGCCTGTGGGTTTATTTACTGTACACCTGGGGAGAATTGATATACACAGAGGAGGCAAAAAACTCTCCTTGACTTGAACAAAGAAATCAGTTAGCAAAGTCTGCAGAAAAAAATTTAAATTAAGTATGTCTAGAAATCAACTTCACCAGGATGCAGAAGGTTAAAACACATATGCTATTGTCCCCTAAGTTCTATTTTTAAACACAAGTTGTATAAAGAGCACTATAAAGCATCAAAACTCAGACTTAAAAACTCTAAACTGGTGATGCCTTTTGGTGCTCACAAATTTCCATGGTTCAGTCATTCAGCTTTGTAGCATTGGTTTTTTGATGTTGGGTTAAAACAATGTAGATCTAAAGTATGCTCATCAAACTCCAGAAATATGTGCAAATGTAAAAATATTACCCTTTGGAAGCAAAAGCTCTGTGAAAACTCCTACCTCTCTTTTGTCTGGCGCTGGGACTGGAATTCCTGTTTTTATTGTTAGATGCATCCACATTTGATGTCTCAGATTTGTTTTCATATATACTTGATGACTTCCTGCTATACCTTGGGACAAAAGAAATACAAAAATAGTAACATTCCTGTTAAATCTAATAAAGCACTGAGCACTAAGCATTCTTATTTACCCTCAAACATGGAAGCCTAAGGAACAAAGGACTGGTTTTAAAATGCTGTCTGGTACAAAAGCCTGCATCTGTGCAGGCATATGTGGGAAAAACCCATCCTGCCTCCTCTGCACACCACACAGTGAGGGATGTGGATTCATTAGCGTTGAGAAGGAAAAAATGGAGAAACAAGCTGGCTGTCTGCACAACTTCTTTTTGCAAGTGCAGCAGATTTGAAAGGTTGGAGTGGGAAGCCAGGTAAGAAAAGACAACCCAGATTTTCCTTCTTTTGCAGCATAAATACATTTTTCTCCAGGAGAGAAATGGATACTGGATGGTCACGTAGAGGTCACACCATGCATAAGCAACATATGAATTCTATTGGCTTCCCCAACTTCTGTTTCTTTGCTCTTTGGAGCATGAATCCCAGTGAGATATCCCTGTCTGCAGCTGAATCACAAATGGGAGGATCCACCTTGACAAACCTGCCCAGATACTGCCTTGGGTAATGGGACTGAGGCCCCTGTCCCAGGTTTGTTGGACATTCAAACTGCAAGGTTTTCTTGTGGTTCTTTGCAAATGTCTGGTGGTTTAATTTGGATGTCTGACTGTTATTTTTGGCAGGCTGCTCCACACAAATCATTGTATCTACACATTTGAAATACTCTTTACCAAAGCTCTTGTTATTGACACGTATCAGCAATTAAACTGCTGCTTGCAAATAACACGTGAACTGCTGTAAGAGAAGGTCCAAGATACATCATTAACAACTTAAAACCATTTTAAATACTAGAGGTTTGTAAATACCTTTTCTAAATATAAAGTAGTCCAGGACTCATTGTTTTGCATTTGAACTTTTGACCTGTTTCTGATGGAATCTTAGCAAGGTCTCTGTTACCTCCTGTACTCCATCAAAATGTGATTTTGCAGCCTCATGTCGGGTACAAAATGGGGCTCAAAATAAACATGGGAACAAATCCAAAGCACACTCACATTTCCTTATTCTTTTTCCTCTCTTTCTTCCCAGCTAGGCTGGGATAACTGTGAAACATGCAGCTGACAGAGTTAAAGATTTACAGCTGTGCGAAAGACACCAAGAAAATACAAGAGCTTTTCTGAAACAGCATCTGCAGCCAAATTCCAAGAGTTTGTGTTTATCCATGTTCACAAGATATTTTTACATGGATGTATGACTGCATCAGTCATTTCCAACAAAGCAGATTGTTAAGCAGTTAGAACAATAGACTATTTAAATTTCATGTGTTTCAATAGATTAGAAAACAATACAAAGGGATCATTTCATTATCAATGAAATGTAGCAGCCATCCCTTGAGAGAGAGAGAGAGCTACAGCAGCAATAGATACCACTGGGCATCCCAGTTTAGGATTAAACAGTGAATTTTGTGGAAGAACTTGGGGAGAGAGAATTGAAATAGATTGAAGAGGAATTAGGGACACTCAGTAACTGCCTGTGTGTAGGACACTGGCTCTAAGTGTTCCTTTTCCCAACACCTCAGCTCCAATCCCAAGTCAGGCCTGCCTTATCTCATGGAATTGCAGTCCCAAGTGATGTTGGTGGCAGGTAAACAGTAAAGGGGATAGTCTTTGTCATGGGACAGATACAGCTTGGGGAGGGGAACACATCCTGCAAACAGATTTCCCCCATGTCACAGCAGAGGTTTGCCAATTCCCGACAAAAGCAGAGTCACTGTCACACATGGGCAGTCCAGGAGGAGGTGTCTGTTGGGTAGATAACATGGCAGTGATTGATCAGCCTCCTCCTGCTGGCAGAGCACGGGTGGTGCTGGCTGCCCTTTAGCAGATGCTGTCTCCTCCGCCTCCAGCACCTCTCACAGCTGGGGCTGCTTGGTCACACCAGCCACGAGCACAGGCTGTGCCACGTGGTGGCTGCTGCAGTCCAGCCTCTTCCTTCCCCTCCTTGTCTCCCCCAGCAATCCAGAGCAGGCTGCAGAAAGGGCTCCCCAGTCTGAGGAACTCTGGATCCACCATTTCACATCAACTCCTGCACAGTCAGCTTGATGCTGCAATTCTGCTGCCCCAGCTTATCTTGGGGACACATATAATAACAGATAATGGCACACCCTGAACTTTGTGCCATTCATCACAGCCCAGAACACTGTTCTTCCAGGAAGACTCACTGCATTCTTCCTCTTTCTATAATAACCCAGCATTTGGAGAAGGAGCATCTGACCTCTCTTTTTCTGGCACAGTTGGCAGAGCGAGGACAACACTTCATTTTTCCTTTGGATTAATCCACTCTAGGACAAATAGCTGATCACATGGCCTTTCTTCCTGGAGTTAATTTTCTGCTGACATATTTTGTCTATAATTTCTGCTCTGGAAAATCTCACTTTAAGAGCCTTATAAGAAGGACACACATCTGGATTCTTCTGAAACATTTTTGTGATTGCCCTTCATATCTTACTGGAATAATTTTCTCCTATCCCCAGGGTGGTTCTGCTGAAAGATTTCCATCCTTGAACCCTAAAAAAGGCAAATTAACCAAGCCTAGAGAAAATATGGTGCAGGATTAATAGCACTACATCTGTTTAATATTTCTTGCATTGAGTTGTACAACTCTCAAAGGCTCCCTGTTACCTGGGATCTCCTGGCTTGGTTGATCCTGCTAAAATTTTACTGTGAAATCCCATGCCAACTTACATTAAACTTGCCCAGCAACTGGGTCATTACAAAACTTTGCTGACAGCTCCATTTAAGATCCTGGAAATGTTCCAATACTTTTAAACTAAACTTGAGTTAGTCTTTGAAATTAATTCTGGATTGTGATATAACTTCTCTCTTGAGCAAACCTTTATCTGTGTTTATTTATCTTTAAAGAATTTGAAGACAATTGAAGGAAGCTAAACACAAAAACCTATTTATTTATGTACTGCAAAAGCACAAACACAAGACAAAACATGGTCCTGATATGTCAAGGCAGCTGTGGTTACCTGCTTGCATTGGAGGAATCCATTGGTGCATGATACACACTCTCAGTGATTCTTTGGTGCAGTTGACTTGCTTCTGTTAAAAAAAAAAAAAAAGCAAAAAGAAGATGCTCCAAAATGTTTCAATTGCTTCTGTTTTATGTTGAAGGTGGGAGAGAGAAATAGGAGAGGAGAGATTTTGACTGCCACTGCAATCAAAATGGAATGCTTGTACTTGAAGAGAAAGGCATATTAAGATCTTAACGAAACCTTTTAGCTCACCAAACAAATCACATTTTTTCACCACAAAAGAGATTTCTTACCCTACTCCCTTCCCTTTTCTCGGTACCTCCTCCTAGCTAACTGCATGATATTGATCTGGAGAATGGATAATGGCCTTTTTTCCAGAATACAAGTTTTGTGGCTCACAGCTTTGTCTGGATTTAGCAACACATGTCCATCAGTCCTTTTGCATACTCAGCCACATAGCAGAATATATCCCTATCTCTCTGCAGAATGCTTTTGCTCAGCATCCTCAACAAACAGTAATCAGAAAAAGTTATATATGCCATTTGTTCGCTCTTTTTGCAGGGCCACAAGGTAGCAACAGACTTGTACCTTGTCCAGTAAATTCTGAGCGAAGAAAAAGTGTAAGACAGCTCAGAGTCTGGATTTCAGGGCCAGGAGAGTCAGATACTGAGAAGTGAGCAAGCAATGGAAGGAGCTGCTTTCAAACCCTCATATTGCTGAGATCCCTGGGCTATTTCAGTCTGAAAAAGATGAACCTCCTATCAGTGAAGGAGACATGACAAGGGGATGGGGCAGCACTGAAAGATTAAACTCAGGTAGTTTGTTGGTGGGGTAGAAATGCCCATGCTGGCTGGGGAGTGGGAAGTAGCTCCATTCCTGGGTTTGGCAACTGATTCATGGCCTTACACAAATCCCTTAAACTGTATCAGTAATTCCTTTGCCTGCAAGAGAGCTGCATCCTTGGGGATTGATGGATCAAGGTGCTGCCCAAAGCCTCGTTAGCACTCCATGCTCACTCAGTATCTGACAGGGCTGGGTACACACCAAGTGTTTGGACACCAGTGACCCATATTTTAAACTATTTATCCCATCCTGTGGCCACCTTCTCTGCCCCTCACTCATCCACCTCAGCTGGTTCCTTCCAACGTTCCAACCCCTGTGCAACTCCTAACAACAATCATTAAAAACAGCCAAAAAACCAAATACATCCCTCTTCCTTCTCCCATTGCAATGCTCAGTTGTAAAAATATCCAGTCTTGGATTAAGGCCTCTTGTTTTGTGAGCCATTAAAAAAAGAAACTTTAAAACCACAGGACAAAGCATGTGCTTCCTGACAGCAGTTATTGTAGTAAGGGCTTTGATTCATGTGAGCATTTGGGAAAAGGCAATGGGAAGAGCTGCAATAGCATATGAGATACAATTTATATCCTTTGAGTGCTGTTCTGCTGGATTCACAATAAATAAAGGAAAGCTTGACTATATTCACAGACTAGAATGAAAGTCACCCTTGCATGGTCTCAAGACCAGACTGAATAAAGTCTTGAGTAACCTTGTTTGACCAATAACTGACTCTGCCCTGAGCTGGACCTTGGACTGGGATGTCCTGACGTCCCTTGAAAGCTGAAATATTCTAGAATGGTATGATCTTAGTGCAAATCAATAAAGAACATCAAAATAGAAATGTTTCAATCAGTCTTGATTCCTGTATATTTTTCTCTGGAAAATGCAAAGCAGCTCTAATAGCTTATAGGTCTTGTATGCTATAGAGGTTTCACTAATGCTCATCTGGGTAACATACAAGCCTAATTTCCTTTGCCTAGAAACACAAATAGAGGACTAGCACTCTATCCTATTAAATATGTACATTTTCTCCATTAGCAACTCTTTGTGGTAGCCTAAGTAACCAGTTTTTATACTTCAGAAGCAAATAGTAAAAACCATATCAGAAAGTCTCTAGTCCTGAAACTGCACTAACAAGAATCTTGAGGTCTTTCCTCAGCAATTCCTGATGAACTAATGACAGTAAAATTCAGAATAAAAAGGAGAAAGGATGAAGGAAAGATCAGTAACACAAGACCAGAGCAGTAAACATCGTAAATAAGTGTGTTGTTATGGGTTGGATTCCATTGTTAATGTTCATAATTGTTTCCTTGGATCTAAGGAGGATGCAAGAACTCATTGTCTTTGTGAAACAGGCAATTAAAATAGAGGTGACCTCCAAAGTTAAAGCACAGGCACAAGTTTCCACCTTGGACAAAGTCTGCTTAGGAATTTGAAGGATGTGGGTGGAGAGGCTTTGCTGACCTTTGCTTTAAAGAGAGATGAGTGTATGAACGAAACAGAAACTGACAGACCAAGGTGAGAGGCAATGCCAAGATTCAGGAAAAGTCTGTGGGGTTTTTTGTCCTAAGAGAATAAATAGAGTAGCATCTATGATAGCTATCATCACTATGTTCTTTTGCCATCTGAAATAACCTGACTGAATTTTGTCTGTCTGGGGTTCAATACCTTATATAAAAAAGGGTGTCATTATTTTAGTTATTTAGGAGGCTTCAATTATTGACAGTGTTGAACACATCACAAACCACCTTCATAGTGACATCTCTGTGAGAGAGGGAAATGTCATGAACCATGTTCTACAGGGAGGTCACTAAGATGGAAAAAAGGGACAACTGACATTTAGAACATAAGGTGGGGGGTGACTAGATTTGAAACAAAAAACCCTTAAAGCCCAAACAAAACAAAGCAAAGACTAAAACAGAGGAGCATTTGCTGTGTCCAGTCATGGATGTGGAAGGAGACCTTTTGATCCAGGAGACATGGAATGCACATCCCATCTCCTCACATGCTGAGGTAAAAGGATGCTTCTGCCGTTGTGGCTTGAGAGGGACAACAGAGGAAAACCATGTTCCTTGGACTAACTGTGAATGGAATAGTTATCTCTGTCACTTCTAAAAGTCCAAGAAATTTTCTTTCATCAGGACATGGCTTTAATCCCAGCAATGCTGTAAGTGCCCAGCTGGTCCTCGCTGGCTTCACTGGGGGTCCTGGCTGGCACTGAGGCTGTCCCAGCCCCACATTGTCACACACAGCTACAGGGGAACATTGCCAGCTGCTGCTCTGTGAGCCCTACCTCTGCATGCCTCCAGCTGTCCTGTCAGGACTTTGCGGATCTCTGAAATCCAGGTGTTCTTCAGCTCAACAGAAGATGCCTGAGAACAAAGAGGACAAGGCAAAGCAGATCCAGTTAAAACATGCTGCCAGTCACTGGGCTGCCCTGACCTACACCAACTCTCAGCTTTGCCAAGGATTGGAACACTGTGGCCAGCTTTGAGCAAAGCAGACACTCCTCAACATAGAAAAGTTACTACAAATCCAAAGTCCTGTCCTTGCTTTTCCAGCATTCCAAGGAATTTTCTATTACTTTATTTCTTCTTTTGGCCAAAATCCTGGCCATTTTCACAATAAATTAGCCATTTCAGTGCCTTTGAAAGTGCTTCACCAATAAAGCTTTCAATGGCTATTGTTTCTGGAGTGTACAGGACAGTGAACATTCTTAAAAACAATTCACTTGAAAGGAAGTATAGTCCTTGAAAACAAAAAGAATTGTCATTACCTGAATGATATAGACTTCTTCTCTGCCATTATACCAGATCTCAAACTTCTTATTATCCCCTTTTACGTTTTCTGTAATGCCCACAGTGCTCATCTGTTTCAAAATAGAAAACAAGAAGCTGGAATCTGGAAAATATCAACAGTCTTTAAACTTGATCCTCTGAGGAGCATTTTTAAAAGGCTGCATTCACTTCTGACACCTTTGGGAGTCATTAAAAGTAAAATTCAGAGCATGTTACTTCTCAATATCTAATTTGTCATTTGTCTTTTTGATTGCTAAAGGGAAAAAGAATGTTCAAAATTAACCCAAGCTAAAGTCTGATCTTGAATTTATCTTCTTTTCTTTTATTGCTTGATCTGTGGATCAGTTTTCAACCCCATCCTGGCTCTTGTTCACCTTGATAAATTTTCAGTTTTAGGACTGTTTTTTTCACTTGCTATGACTGACCTGTTGAGATGGGAGAGAAAGAGGGATGGAATAGGGCTTTGTGAAATTTAATGACCAGTCTGCAAATCCAGAAGACACAAAAAAAAATTTCTAGATTTCTTAAATGAAAACTTCTTAATCACAGTCTTGAAGTTCAGCTGCTACTAACAGCTTCTCATCTTATTACTGTATTTGCTCATGCCTCTTGTTCACATCCACATCAGCATTTATTTAAAGATTTAGACAGTGTTATGCCACCATTCCTTCTATCTCTACAGGAAGAAACTGGAAATACTTAGATGAATTGGTAAGAGCCTTGAAACAGATTCTGTTACAATTCCTGTCTGGGTACCCTGAAATAAGTTTGGAACATTTCACTTGATGATCTGTGTTAGCTGGTTAAAGTCACAAGTGTCACACCAATGTGCTTAGAGGGAAAATGTGGCCTACTTGTGATTGCCACCTTAAAATGTCCTGACTCATATCTGGAAATTTCACTCTTACAAATAAAAGGGCACTTCTACTGCACTGATTCATCTGTAGGTGTTATTGCCACAGAAAATATCAGCTCAGCTGTGCCAATAGTAAAACGTGCCATAGAACTGCACCTGGAGGATGCCTGTAGGCAGAGCAATGACAGATGCAGGTCCATTCAGTCTGGTTTCTCTTTATGGATGCTGGGCAAGATCATACAAGGTGCTCCTTTGTGTCAAGTTGCAAAGAACAAGGTTCACATCTGCAGTTGCAGGATAGCTTGGTGTGTCCCCAGTCCAAAACTAAATGGGAGCTGTCATTTATTCAGGGATGCAAGACAGCTTCTTCAAATCCCCATGTGGGCACATCCCTGCCTGTGAGAACACCAGACTTATTTCCCTCCCCCACCATTACTGCATTTATTACCTTTAATGAATTTTTAAAGCTGTATGAAGCTGTCTTCTCATGGCCATCGGTGTTCTCCTCCCGTTTCTTGCAGAAAAGCAGCATTTTTGTATAGAGGAAGAGGTGTCTCTGCATGGGTTTGAACCTAGCCAAGTCCTTCACCTTGTTATGCCCCTTCTTGTGGTCAGTCCATACGTTGAAGGAGCCCTGCATCAACAGCTTGCCAAGCTCACTGACATCTCCCTGGCAAGCAAGGAAAAGAGAGAGCATAGATCACACTCAAACCAGGGTAGACCCAGGCACAATTCATTCCTCTGCTGATGTTTGAGGTTCCAGGCAAGAGGCAGCCCTAGTGTTGGAGAGTGCACATGTCCCCTTGCTAAGCCTGTGTGGTTTCTTCCCACAACCATTAACCCACTGGTTTCCATGTCCATAATTCCCAGTTTGTCTCCCCACACATAGTTAGCATTTAAGATCCACCTCAAGATCTCTCTGGATGTGACACACAGGCTGTCCCCTCTGGTGACCTCAGAGGAACCTTCTGCTGACAAAAACTGGGTTTCAAGGCCCCTGACTCCAAGGCAGTAAGAAGGGCCAGTGCAGTCCAATACCCAAACAAAGGCTTTGGCTCTGGAAGATTTAGTTTCAGTTTCCACTCTTGTGCAAGCTTCCTCCATCCCTGGGCAAAACCTTGAAAGAGCTCAGATGCCTGAAGTCACGGATCAGTGCCTAGAGCTGTGTAGGTATGTAATTCCCTCCTGTTTCAAAATAGTCTTTACAAGCTTTGTCAATAATTTCTTGGCTCACCATCTGCAAACTATACAACACGGCACAGCCCTGGGCAAAGAGGGAGCGAATGCACCAAGGAGCCATAAAAGTACCTGAGGGAGAGTGAAGCTAGGCAGGAACAAGACCTTTCTAAATTAAAGCTCTTGTCTGAAGGAAAATACTTCAACTGATATAAATATTTAGCTCAGATGCCACCAGAACAATCCCACATTAAAAGTGGAGGAATGTGTGTATATAAGACATGGCAATGTCTATATGGTAATGGGATTCAACAAATTATGATAATCATAACTATCTTAGCACAAGTTTTCCTAGGAATGCTTTATATAATAAGTTGAGGGAATAAGCCCAGTGCATTATTAAAGTACTTACTTTCAACATTTGCATGTTCTGTTGATTATAAGGTGAAGATGTTGGCTCCAAGTGGGAATGTCTCATTTCTTATACTAAGAATTGCAACCTGCTCTCCCTCTCACTCCCCCTCCTCTACCCTACATTCAACTGCAAAACCAGAGCTTTATTTGGTACTTTTACACTCTATATCAGTGTATTATTAGACTCTCCAAACCATTCAGAAACCCTCAGCAATTTAGATAAGTCTGTCATCTCTAATATATGGACCTGGATCTTTTCTTTGTGCATACAGGACTGGGGGTGTTTGTATTTATATGTGCATGTAGCTATAAACTGCAAGCCTGTGAAAAGCACATGGATATGCAAAGCTAAATTAAAAACAAAACAAAACAAAAAAAACCCACAAAAACCCCACAAGCATATTTTCTACATGGTTCTGACAATGGTGAGAGGCTCCTGTCACTCCAGGCAGTGTTCAATACAGCACTGAGATCCAGAAGTTCAGTTCAACTATTGTGACAGGTCTGTCTTTCCAACCTTGAATCCCTTGGGATTGGGATAATAGTGAGTGAAGTGAGAGACAAGAAAGAGACAGACAGGGATGGCAGACTGCAGCAATCCCACAGCAGACTTTGAATATTAGCCCACAAGCACTGCACTGTCGTCAGTGTAGGCAGCAAATAGGAGGACTGTTTCTGGTAATTTCTGCTAGTGGACAGCAATATTTTATCCTAAAGGAAGTTTATTTAAAGTGGAGGATTTGATCACAATCTCAAATATAATTATTCCCTATTGGAGCAATACATAGTATCCCATGTTTATGGAGGATGAGCAATACATAATGATAATTTATAAGAATCCCTCATCATAATTCATGGACAAACTACCCAGGCCAGATTGTGTACAAATATTGGGATAATAGTAGGAAATACATCTAAATCTTCTGCTCTCTGAGCTTTATTCTACATTTTTTTCTTTTTTTTTCTTTATTTTTTTGTGGTTTTGCCTAAAAATAAAAAACATACACCAATCCAACCCCAGACTTACATATTAGCAATTTCTTACACAAGAGTTCAGCTCCCCAAATCTGCATGTGCCCAAGTCCAAGAAACAGAATGTGCATTTGGGAGCATTCGCCAGCTGTCCCAAAACCTGCTTCCCTACTGCCATAATATCCCTCTCTGAAAGGTTTTCCTTTCCAGGCAAGTATTCCTATCATGGCTGTGTGGGAAAGACTCCACAAGATGGAGTGTGCTTTCATTGTCTATGGGAGGTGTTTATTTGGCACCACAGCTGAGCACCTGGGACAGGTGGAACAGGGAGAAGAAATTACTTGGTACATCCTCTTTCACACTTTCAACCCATTTAAAAATCATGTAACAAAACATCTCAGGAATGCTGTCAGCATTGGGCTGAACAGTGGCCATGTCCTACTCTGCCATATTTTGCAGTTCAGCTAAGAAAGTAGAGGCAAAAATCTAGTCCTTGGAGTTAATATCTGGTATTTCATGAAAAGCTGGAAAATTCAAAAGTAAAAGTTGAAAAGGAACAGGAATGGTTTTTTTTGAATTCCTGAGTACAAAACTACTCACACTTTAAAGCAAGGAATAGACAAAAGGATGACCTCAGCATTTATAGGGACAGGAATCTGGATAAATCCCTCCTACTCAGGATAATATGTTACCTTTCTTGGAGAAGCTCTTCTTCCCTTCCCTTTACAGAACTGTTCTGAAATAAATTTTTTGCTGAATTGCTGTAAGTACAAACATTTAAACTGAGAAATACAGGAGGAAAGCTACCTTTCTCTTTGTGAATTAATAAGAAACAGTGGAAATTGGGAGGTAGAAGGTGTGCTGTATCTATGATACAACCTTCCCTTGTCCATGTTGACTGGTTCAAGTCGGCAATAATAATATACAGGCTCTAAAGAGTTTTTCTAAAATGAACTAAAAAGAGTCTCTGAAACACTCAGACTTAGCCATGACCAGAATGGATTAAGTATGTGCTGCTTTATTTGTCAGGTTTAGGAGATGTCAGATTGTATTTATGACCTGTGGTGTTTCTCTGATCCACAAGCACCACACCTATTCAGTGTTTGCCAGTTCAATGAGGTGGCCACTGCTTCACCTTCAACACAGTGCAGCCACTGCAGGCAAAACTCAAATTCTCATCCCAAATGTAATGCACAGTCCACATCTCCAGCTGTGTGCAGCAATGGATCTGTGACAAGCAGTTAAATGAGCAAGCAACTGCATTTATTTATAAAATCATGTTGGCAGCAGGCATGGGTTCCTCAGCTACCAGATGCAGATGCACTTGCACAAAAGAGAACTATAGAAATCAAAACTCCTGGGGCCACTCCCATCCTGATAACCAGAATAACTCTTCCCACTCAGACATTGTCTGTACAGACCTCAGAACCTTCTCAGAAAGTCAGATTTTGCACAAAATAGTTTTTCTGGATTAAAGCCTGTTGGTGTGATGTAAGAATTCTTTGAACAATACTCAGTATATTGTTTCTTTCTTGACATTTTCACCCTGCAGCTATTTCAAAATGGGCAACCACATGATTCTCAGGCCTCATTTTGCCAGGCTTATTTCTCCTTTATGTGCCAATCACTTCCACTTCTCACTCAAGGGCTCATTTTATGTAGTCAGCACTAGTTCTTGAAAGTCATATGACTTCAATGGAGCTTCTGCAGAGACATACATTTGTGGCCTTTGATTTGTATCGTGGTTGTTATTTCACATTTCAGATAACAAGCTTGCCAATCACTGGCACAGATTCCATTACCCACTTTAAATGAAAGCCACATTTTTCTCCCTAAGTGCAAAAGATTTGAAAACACTTGAGTTGCACAGGAGCCACAAAGTTTCAGCAAATTTCTTAAGTTAGTTTTGCTACACTTGTACCTCTCACCTACAAATGAGTTTAGGGTGCAATTACTGAAAAGTCCTGCATTTGCCCCATTACGCCCCCACATTCACACCCCAGCTCCACATGACAGGGGTGCTGAGATGTATTTTTGGTCATCATAACACAACTCTGAGTGCCACCCTTCAGGAATGTGGCAGAGGCTCCAAAAAGCACAGTACCAGCCACAGGCACAGCATGGTCAGTGGTGACAGGAACATGGGATGGCTCAGAGCAGAGGAGGAGCAGCAGCAGTTACCTCATATCCTGTGATTGCTATCTGGTGCATGGAATCATTTACTGATTTGATGATATCAAGCACTGTGGCCAGGGCTTCTTCCAATTCAGCAGTGCCTTCTGAGTTCTTGCTGCACTTCAGCATTTCCTGGTTAAAAAAAGATATGGGGAACACTTGAGAACCTCTGATACCAGAAGTTACTGCAAGACAATCCTCCTGGAATCTGTTGCATAAACAAAGTAGCAGAACTAGAGGAAAACAAAAGAGGAACAAAAAAAACCAAAAAACCCCCAAATGTGACATACAGCAGGGTGGTCACTGAGGACATACATTTTGATCTTTTGAACATTTTCAAGTTTAAAGGGTTCATTTAAGATGAGACAGGACCATTGTGACGTATTTACAATGAACTCCTTGCATGCCATAGAATTACATCCAGGGGTTTTTTCTTCACATCTGCTAGAAAAGAAATTCAGTATAATTATTTCAGGTGCTAGACAGTTCCCCATTTTCTTCTGCAATTAGTAGCACAAGGTACTTACTACCACTGCTAAAAATACAAATTTTTTAATTTCTGGTCTGAATTTGGCAGGTTTGACATTCTGCATTTTGAGTTTGGAAATCTTTTAATTCCAAAAGCTGAGGCACTTGTGTTCCTGTAAAATAGGGATGCAAAAAGGTAGTTCCTGCAAACCTCAAACAGCAGCAATCTGTCCTCAAGTGCTTGGTTAACCAGGGAATAGAAGGTAAAAGCAGGACGCATTCTGACAGTACCTGCTGCACATTTTCCAGAATGAGGATGGATCTCATGAGAT
This sequence comes from Zonotrichia albicollis, assembly GCF_047830755.1. NCBI lineage: Eukaryota > Metazoa > Chordata > Aves > Passeriformes > Passerellidae > Zonotrichia > Zonotrichia albicollis. Next base: position 34,268,825 of record NC_133827.1, on the reverse strand, counting down.
GTGAGCATGCTGCTTTTATCAGCATGAGCACATTAGCTAAACTGATTGAAACCAGAGGGTTGAAGTGATTGTGACCCAAAATTCAAATCCAGTCGGTCCACCACTCAAGGCACACAGCTTCTTAAACACCTGTTTGTTACCAGTTTTTCACTGGCTTCCATTTTTCTACACTTTTAAATGCTCCTGCAGCCAGGGAAGGAGTGCACCATCTTTCCAGACCTCATAAACCCTGACAAAGTAAATGTCAGTGCCAATGTGTTGTTGCTAAGTATGAAACTGGTCTGACCAGCTTCAAACCCCAATGGTTGAGACCTGTTTTGCTTGAGAATTTTACTCCTTGATCTAATCTTGGGTATATTTACAGTCATATTTCAAAATAAAAGTAAAATCTGGTTTACTCTTGCTTTCCTGGAGACCTTGACTTTTTTTTCCCTTCTCACAGAATAGTTTCAAGAAACAGAGTTCAAATTTATTTCTGGACTATGTTGATGTAAATCTACTGGAATCAGTGACATTGCATCCTTGTCTATATCCATGTTCAATATTTGGATTCTATAGTTTTACATGAAGTCAATAAGCAGAAATACAAGAATGGCCAACCAGGTCCTCCCATAGCTTATACTGGCACATTTTGAGCAGTGCCATAGTAACTATTAGCAAGTTAAATGACAACCTAAAATCTTCATTGCAAATTTCAATGCTAAATTTCATGAGAGTACATAACACCACTTTAAGCCCAGAGGCTTGAGAACAGCATGTAATTCACCTTCATGACCTTCCCACAGGGAAAGTCAGTAAATATTATTTTTAAGAACTGAGTAGATGGAGAGAGACATTTAGACAACCAGCTTAAAAAGAAAAAAAAAAAACATTGTTTTGAGTGTATATATTTTCTATTGCCTTCAGATCAGAATTTCAAGTGTGGACCACTCATGGTTCCAACCATTCAAGAGTAAATTCACATATTCACTTTATGGAAAAATGACAGACAATGTGTTCCTGGCTGTGTCTTTTAAAAAGAAGCAGCAAAGGGAGTGGCTCCCTCTGAAAGGTTTTGAGTCATAACCATGGGAAAATATTACTTCAGGGAGCTGAAAGAGTTCTGTTAAACAGGGACAGATGTTACTGACGGGATTTAAGGCATCACTTCCTGTTTTCAAATCATAAAACTGTATACTGATACAATAAAACCAAGTTCAATTTCTGTTTAAAGATAAATAAAACAATAAAATACTATCTTAAAAAATAAGTAAAATATTTTATATAGAGAGAGCTATACATGTAATAGTATACTGCTGTTACTTAGTATAAGTACTGCTAAGTAATAGCAGTTCCCAATCTAAAACAGATTGGGAGCTATGGGGAAAAAGTCTAATCTAAAATCTAAAATAGATGTGGAACAGGAAGTCCCTGTACAAGACTGTTTTCTACCATTTACAACTAAAAAATGCTGAGGATTTGCTGAAGAACTGAGTAAGGATTTATTTCCAGGTAGTCATGAGTGATATGCAATTCTGGAAGTAAAGCAAGCCATACATTGGAATTCTTTGCACTGTCATGGAGGCATTACCTTTAGCAGCAGCTGGTACTTGGTGATTCTCTGAACTGGCTTTAAGAGATAAGCATCAAGTGAGAGCTTATGATCCAATTTACGCTGACATTCCTGCAGGAGACAACACAGAAGAAAAATAAAATTGTTTCTTGAAACACAGGCAAGTCACCAAGATCATTATCATTTGACAATCTGAAGATTATAAGTCTGTGAATTAATTGAGAGAGAAATTTGTTCCATCTGCATAGGAATTTCCGGGTTACTTATCCCACAGTGAAAATATATCTAAACAAAGGCTAATGTTTAGGTTCCACTTAGTGTTGAAATCTGGCATTCCCTGCTGATGAGATTGCAATCAGCTGGGATTTGCAAAGCAGCCAGCATTTTTCTGGTGTGGGTATAGACTGCAGAACCAGGCTCCCATCCAGGAAATCTACCCACTGCTCTACCTGCCCAGTCTCCTGTAGAGAACACCCTGACACACACTGGGCACCTGCCATCAGTGTAAAAAGCATGCAGGAAAGTCTGTGTTTTGGCCTAGGTTTTCTAAAGAACAGAGATACACAAGGAAAATGAGCTTTGAAGGTCTTGCACTGCTAGTCTGCACTGAAATTCCACCTGAAAAAAGATGCTGTCTCCACACTGTCTCCAGAGAGCTTCAGACCTTGGTTTGTTCTGACAGTACTTTTCATATATTTGGAGGTCCTCCTTCTGCAAGAAAAGAAGAGTTTAGGTAAGGGAAGAAAAAAAATATAGAGTGTCTTTCTTAAACCACACTTTTTCTTATCTTCCATCCTAACACATGAAGTAATTATTACATGGGAATAACTCTGTATGTAAAAACACACTGAAACCACCAAATCTGCTTTTTACTTCTGATTAAATTAAATACAACTGAAAATGAGATTTTTTTCCCCCCTCACTTTTCATACAAAGCAAGGAAACTGCAGACTGGAAGATAAATGATTTAACAGCAAAACCAGTATCTTTTCCAGGGAGGTAAATTGATGGTTTGGAGAAAAAAACAAAACAAAACAAAAAAGAAACATTAGAAATTTAAACTTTATTAGCAATTCTATTAACAATACTGACACAGACTGTAATTGTTAATGATGACTAAGGTTTAGCAGTTCAAAAGACTTCAAAAATAGTGTTGGCTCTCAACAATACAAGGAGAAATTAAAAAGGAGGAAGTTTGTTGATGTCCCAGGCCAGGCAGGAGAATGTGCTTAAACCTTGTCCTCTCCAAATTAGAAGTGAGTAGATTCCCTTTATTTAGCTTTGACTACACTCCAAGTGCTCTCACTGAGGTCCATGGCAAAAATCTCCCTGACTTCAGTGAAAACAGAGACAACCTCTACAAAAGCCCAGAAAGGGTGTTCTGAGCTCTGTGGGCAGATGCAGGCATGGCTGCTCCCCTGCCAGGACCTGGGCTGGCTGCCTGGGCACCCAGGTGCCCACAGGGCAGTGCCATGGGGCTCCTGAGCAGGGTTGGCTGTGCCTGACCAGCCAGGAGCTTCCCACCTTCATCTGCACCTACCCTGCTGGATGTGACCTCAGCAAATCAAAGAAAACACCAAAAATAAATCTCAGCAATTCCTAGATTGTTCCTCTGCGCTCTCAGCCCAGCAGGCAGTTCCCACACACTCCTGCTGCAGGGAAATCACTTCCTTCTGTACAATTAGCAGAAGAAATCAGCGTTGCTGCTGGCTTCCTCCACAGACCCATCCTGACATCACCCTGATGAATCAGCGGGGAAATCAGAGCTCTGCCGCCTAATACCACGCTGTGTCAAGGATTGTGCAATACAAAAACCTCTTCTGTTGCAACTCTATAGAATATTTATGGTGCTGTTTCAAAATAGGTGCAGAGTTTTCTTCACAAAAATATAGTTATTTGTACATGTTGCCCTGGAGGGAAGTTAGCAGGTGGTAAACTCCACAGAACTAAAAATAGCAACAAAGCATAATCAAGTATTACAATCTCATACTAGCCCACAGAAACCTAACTGGACTGGGTAAGAAGAAGAGAGAGAGCAACAGACAAGAGAACTGTGAGGAATAAGAGAAAAAAAAATTTAAAAGCAAAGAAAATTTACAATTACCAACAATTTACCAGTAATTTGCCATAGTGGAACCACCCTATGCCAGTGCAATCTACTGCTGCCTAAATCAGTGACACCTGCTAAGGCAGATACTTACATATTTAATTGCAGCTTTAAGTTTTGCAATAGTGTTAGGAATAGAATTAGGCTCAGACTTTAAAATGCCAAGAAATAATTATTTGTCTAATTATTCAAATCCCAGTCTTAAATATTCCACACATCTCTATTTTCATATGCAAAGGTTCTGACTTCTGGCTGGTACTTTTACACCATGCTCCTCTCTCCTGCAAAGCTTTTCCTTTCCACACTGATTTGGTCCCTGAGAGCTTTGTAAGCTCCAATGCACATGGCATATAAGTACAGTTCCAATTCTCTTTTTGACTGCTAATTTATGGATAATTTTTGCATTAGTCTAGAATTTAGACCATTGAATCAAACTCACAGGTTTCTGGTCAGCTGCTACTGTCCTTTCGCAGGTAGATTCCTTTTCTAAATGCTTCTTTCTCCCTGAATAACCAAATGTCCCAACTATTAAACCATTCCCTATTTTAAGGTTAGCAATATGAATAAGTGAGGCATGGTAATGCACAGTGAATCACTCCTGCCAGGAACTTCACCTGGCACATTCTGGTAAGCAGTCTGACACACCTTTGGTTCCATCCTGCACATTCTTGCCTTAGTTTGGTAAGGTTTCCTTCTTCACAGCCCTTTGGAAAGCAGATCAGCCCAGAGTGTCCCTCCTGTTGCTGATAAAGCACCAGAAGGAATTCTGAAGGAATTCAGTGCACATCCCTCCTGTCTTTGAATGCTATACAGACCTTGACAACACAGAGCTGTAAGGAAGGTCAAGCATCTTGGTGATGGCAAAATAGCTGCCGTGTGGGTAAAATTAAACTGGCTCACTTGTAATTTATCTCATCTGAACATCATGCCCTAAATGAGGTGAGGCAAAGTGGGAGGGAAAACAAGAAAGGGATTTCTGGCTCATCTTTTACCAGATTCTGCTGCCATGTGCCAGGAGACAAAGCCAGAGAGAGAGTCCACAGGCTGTTTCTCCCATCACCTGAGATACAGGGTTCACATTCATGGTGACAGCTGCTCAGGTGGCATTGGTGGAGCTGGGAGGGTGTGTGGGGACATGGCAGGGGATGGAGTGGCTCTGGCACCAGAGTGTCTCACTGCAGCTCTCAGGATACTTTCAAGCAGCTCTGGAATCAGGGCTGAAAAGGCCCAGTGTGATCAGACAGGGTAAAACTCTTCAAAATATGAATTTTTAAAAAACTGTCTGTTTCCAGTAGCCCATCCTGTTGTTGTGGCAGGAGGGTCACACCCATACAAAGTGGGAGAACCTACAAGAGTGTGAGTTCCTCCCAGAGCTCAGCATCTCTTGGAACAGCAGCTGCTTCTGTTTGCCCCTGTCACTGCAAGCACAGCCATAACTCACAGGGCAGCCAGAAGCCACTGCTCAGCAGGAAGGCATAAAAAGCTGCCAAATCATGGGGAACACAAACACACAACCAGACTTTTGTTTGTGCCTCCCAAAGGCAGTCCAACAGAAACAACACATTTCTGGACTTTATGTGGCTTCTTCTAAAAACAGAACATAAGGGCAGGAATCAAAGGTGCTACTGTGTGAGCAGAGGCATCTCAAGAGAGGAGCTTGTGCTTTCTTAGTGTGAAATTTGAAATAGGGAGAAAGCAAATGCACAATTTAACCTCTTATTTGATAGACTTAGTGTGGTTTGACGAGGCCACAGAAACTGATGAGCTACAGTGATGGAGGGACTGGTTTTCTTTCACTTCATACCAGAACCCCAACTTTAGTGCTGTTTTCATATTGGTATAATAGTGAGGAGAATTGGACTTAATAGCTGTTTTTACAGAGAGACAAGCTATGATATTTAAATATGGAGTTTGAACCTCTTGCAGAATCAAAACACTTCTACATTTCTATACCAAGAATTTTTATTTAGTTGCATTCTTTAGGGATATATGCAGCACATGGACTATTTTACATTTCTTGGGTTTCAGAGGTCTGCATTCTTCAAAGACTGCTTTTCCTCATTTGCATAATGATTTCACCACAGTATTTTCCTGCCCAGCATCTGAATCCTAGGATAACAACATATGCCTTAGCAGCGTCATTTACTCAAGCTCTAAATGCTAAGTTGTTGAACAGAAAATAATCCAATGGACATATAATCACATTTACACTTGTATGATTCTCTCCAGCCTGACCTGCTTGTAAATTGGAAGCGTACTCTTTGCAAGTATCACATGCTCGAATTCCCATTAAATCTCAGTAATGTGGCAGTGCTCAGCACCTCTGACTGGTTCATCTAAATTTGTCTGTATTTAATGTGTGCTCTGGAAAAGCAGCAAATGCTACCTGTATTATACAGTAGAAGCAGGAAGTACCTTTGACTACAGTGGGCAGATTTTCCCATTTCTCATGCCACTTCCATTTCCTGTGCAAAACACAGAGCCTTATTCACAGAGTTTTGTCAAACCCTGAAAGCAGTAGCAAACCACCAAAACAGATTTTTTTTCATTAGTAGGGCCCCTGAAGGAGTGCTACATAAACAAGCACCTTTGGATGTGTGCAGGAAAGAACTAATGGCCAGGCTGAGTGGGGGAGGAGGGACATCACAGGGAGCTCTTGGAGAGAGCAGCACTTGGGCACTGAGAGTCACCTCAGCAGAGGGGAGAATCCCACTGGGTGTTTTGTGGAGAAGTAAAGGGAATCGACCTCACAGAGTCTTTTGGGGCTGGTGGGTCCATGCAAGGACAGCAGCATGGGACAGTTCTAGGGGACCAAGTGTCCTGAGTTGTGCAGAGGAGAGATAAGATAAAGCAGAAACAGGATGTGTTGTCTGCACTCAGAGCAGCCTGCTGTGACACCGATACCATCCTCTGCTTATTTACTGCAGGGTGGTGTCTGGGTTACATCATTCTCCTGCTATAGATGTGAAATAGATATGAAAAGCATGTAAAACATTTGGATCACTGTTATTGGTTGGTTTTTTCCTTTTAAATGAGACTTAAAATACTTGTAAAACACTGGTAACAGATCTCCTCCTGTCAGTAAACCAGGTAAAGGGTCAGATATCAGAATATATGCTTGGTAACAGTGGCTTAATTTAGGAATATCTGCTTAGAGGAGTTTCCCTCATTCACAAAAGCAAACAGACTGAAAAGATGGGAGTAAGTCTGTAATTACTGTAGGATAAGACCATAGATATTCATTCAAACCTGAAAAAGGATATACTTACTGAAAAAGGATATACTTACTCTTTTCAAAAAGCATCGGGCAAGAAGCTCAGGGTTTTCAATGCAATTTTCTATCTCCTTAAGGAAAATCCTGAGACGGAGAAAAAGAGAGTAAAGAATAATGTAAAATGCCATTCACATTGTGTGTTAGCTTGTGTAAATGCAACTTAAAGCCTTCATTTTTGTAATATGAGGAATCAATGGGGAAGGTAACACACCAAGAAATATATATTTTAGAAAAATGGGATGTGGCTGCCACCTGATTCCCTAAATCACAAATATTATCATATTTTATCTGCAACATATGATTCCTCTGGCTGTTGAAATTTGTTTCATATCTGTAAACCAAATACCTGCTTTCCATTTGGGTATGAGGATTTTTCAGAACAGCTAGAAAAGACAGGAATGCTCTGTCAGATGTAGTTGCTCAATCAGAAAACAGTGAAAATATGGGATGTAGTCCAAAGTCTTCTGCAGTGACAGTGAATGCACAAAACTTTTAGGGAAAGAAAGATTGGGCTTGCAAAGGGAGAGGAATATCCTTCTCCAAGTGGAAGACACAATCTTTGAAAATAATATATAAAATGGAAAATAATTTTTTCTACTAGGTATTAACTACTCTGGCATAATATTAAGACTTGCAAAAGAGATTTTTAAAAATTTTTTTTCAACTATTTTTTACGTCTTACAGGCAATTATTATTCAAAAGAATTCCTAAATTCCCACTTTGGTTACAGTGACAGAAAAGGACTGGATGTGATGGTGGCGCCCAAGGATGCAGGACAACCACCAATTCCCAGGTACCTGTTGTGGAAATAGTAGATTTCTGGGAGGTTCCCAAAAAGAACTTCCTTCTTGTTCTGAAGTGCAGATGGAATCAGATGTACTAAATTCGGATTGTCCATTTCTGAAGCATACCCCTGCAGAGAAGAGTGGAAAATAAAATCAGCATGTTTTTACCAGGGAAGAAGTACTGTGTTCAAGGCACTGGAAAGCCCCAAAGTTCATGTGCTTTTGTTCTCCACAGAGCAAACAAAGCTTCTCCCATGCCTGCTGCTTTGCTGCTCCCATGAATTCCTGATGTTTCTGATTTTCCCCAGAGATTTTACCCTGTAACTGTGCAAACATGTTTTAACCACAAATGAACAGGTCGTGAGGTTAAGAAAAAATGGACAAAATTATGTCTCTAGGATTCAAAAGCCATTTGGGTCATGTAGGGATGGAGACTGCTAATATTGACAGACAGATTTCTTTCTGCTACCCTGCTTCATTGCACAAGAGTTAGTTTGGATTTACTTGTTGGACTATTTTTTTTTTCTTGTAAAAACTGTATTGTGTTTCTTCAATAGTAACTTTGAGAAAAGAACATTCAGACTTTAAACTCAAGAGTAATATATCAATTACCAGAGCTGCCAGCTCCCATGGAACAAATGCAATGAAGAATCAACCACACATCCCAAAAGTCCCACCCAAATATAAGCATGATTGATCCCTACTCAGCTTCTGTCCTCCCACAGACTGGGGACCTCAGACTCCACACACACTGAGCATGCTGGTATCCTATCAGTTTCAAAAGCTCAAGAATTACATTTGCAGCATGAGCATTTTTCTCTGTGTTCAAGCACAAAATGGGACAATGAAGAAGAGCAGGAGGGGTGCCTTCCTCTTCCTTAATCATTTTTCAAGTGCAGATTCACAGAATTTAGTGTGTGGCCCCATGGACATCAAAGTGCTGCTTCTGAGACCTATTGGTAATATTTTGAAAATATATTATTAACTCTTTCTCTGTCCATAACTTTCAGAACCATGTGAACTGCCATTCTGTGGGTTTGGGCCAGAGAAGGTGCCTTTTCCTTTAAGGCCTGAGGCAGGATGTTCAAAACATCCTTCCCATTCTCCATCTCCAAGGCTGAGCTATCTTGCCAACACCGCCTGTGTGTTATAAACAGGAGGTGGGAGTGCTCAGCCCATGAAGGATGTGCACCTGCAGTGATGACTTAGTGGTTAAGCATCAGAAAGTAATTTCAGAAGAGTTTCTTACCTCTATTATACTTTGAAGTTCTTCTACATAAACCCGTTCTGTTTCTATCAGTTCATTGATTATGTGGCTGAAAGACAAGAAGGTAGAGAGTCATAGTGTTAACCAAGAACAAGTGAAAGAAAAGAAATAGGATTCCTTATGTATTCCTGTTTATGTCTTCAACTACACACAAAAACCCTCTGAAGGTCATTTCTCAGTTCTTCAATCCTGGGCCTTGTTGATAAGATTAAAAGACCTAAGCACATCTTGGACTGTAATTTTTTTCAGCTCATTTTAAACTTCAGTTTGGATTTTTCCATCATTTTTATACCTGCAAATTGGAAAAAAATTTTCCCAAGAAGAAAAAAAAAGTGTTTTTTTCTAAGAATAACTAATACTGAATAAAATGAAATTGTACTTCAGAGCTATGCTAATGTTTCTGATTCATTTCTTTTATAAAATAAACAAAATCAGTGGCTAGACTTCCATCCTTTATTACAATGCAAAAATTATGTCAGTCTGAAAATATGAAAGTAGATTAAAATCTTTTTACTACATTTTGAACATTTAATTCCTAGCATTAGTTTAATGCTTCTAGGTAACTTGAAGACATATATCTTGAAGATTGCTGACATTTCACAGAAACATAAATGTAACCAATTCACTTTTGAACAAATAGCTAATTAGATTTTAAAATAAAATTACATTAGATCTCTTATGTTTTTGTGCATCAAATGTTCCATATTATCAAGAAAGTGTTGTCTTTATTAGTGTTACAAACAAAGTTTTCAGGGTAGCTCCTCCAGAGGTGTGAGCAGTAGGAAAGGACAAGTCCTTGGTGTTCTTTTCCTGGTCTGTGCTTCTCGAGAGTTTTTAAGCACAGCTATCTCAAGCCAAAACACATCCCCAGAAAGACACTAGGGAATAATGTCTAGAGGAACTGGAGTGTGGCCAGCCATGAGCAGCACACAACCTGAGGCCAGTACAGTGTAGGCAACTCTTGGCATCAATAGCAGCACGTGCATTCATCCAGCATCTCCCTGCACACACTGCCTGTGCCTGCTTACCTGGCTCTGTGTGTCACACAACAGCCACACCATCAGCCAGACCCTCCTTACCTGGCTCTGTGTGTCACACAACAGCCACACCATCAGTCTGCTTACCTGGTTCTGTGTGTCACACAACAGCCACACCATCAGCCAAACCCCATCAGCCCTTTAGATCATGAGTCATGACTGTACTGTTGCATCCACTCTAAGGGGATTTCCTTATTCTCCACAATTCTTTAGGATGTCCTTTTTGAGGTTAAAAATAAATCCCACTTCTGCTAAAGCCTCATTTGAATGGTTTGGTCAAGCATTTAAAAATAAAATAGCCACATTTCAGCTAGCAGTTTGACATGCAAAAGCACTGACTAAAATGTTACTTGGCTACTACAGTAGATTCACTGGTTTCCTTTGGACTTCCCCAGCCCTTTTTCAATGAAATGTGGTTTTGTAGGCTAGCTGGGGACCACTTATTCAGGTCTCAAAGGCTATTACTCCTTTATGGACCACTGCTTGAGAAACATTATGAATACTGAGAAAACCAGACCTTACCTTCAAGTGATGTTTCAGATTTTGTTATAAAATAGCTGGGATTTCATAGCTGTCTTGGCATAATGCCTTAAATTGCAATGTCATGCACAAGGTAGGGCAGTGGGTGAGGGCTGTACTAGTGCTCCTCCGGCCACACTCAGGTCCCATTGGCCACTCTTGCACTGGCTGGGGGCTCCTGGTGACTCTCTCTGCTCCCCCTCAGATGTCCCTAGTTTGGGAGACCCTCCCAAATATTCCACTGCTGATTGTGCCAGGACTGGAGCTGCTCCATGACTGTCATGGACAATGAGGGCAGCTTAGCACACACCTGCTGCCACTATCACATTTAACAAAAGTATGAGGCAGCAATTGACAGGATTATTGTCACAGGCATCTCCTCCCATCCCCTTTTCCCCTTTGATATGCCTAGGTTAGAAGTAATGTTTAGTGTAACTGGGATGTGTGAGGTAAAGGGGCAGGGGAGAACTTCCACACTGTGTTGTTCATTCATTTCAGGGAAATTTTACGAGAATTTGAGGTTTGCATGGCAGCAGTCCAAACACAACAAAACTCTGAGCTGGCTGAAGTTTATGGGCAATTCTGACAAAGATAACTCCTCACCAGGATCATTCCCAAGCAAACCGGCCATCTCAGCAGGGATGGTAAAGAATTAGGCATCTGACCTAAAGGTCAGAATCTGAGAAATCCCTAAAGTCCTCTCTGTAGGCATCCTTGTTGCTAGTAAAACTTGTTCCACTCAAATGTACTTCCTCCTTGCCCCATGAAACAAAGAGATTCATCAAACCAGCAGAGTTAGCCAAAGGCAGAATATTCTGGTCCCAGAAATACCTGACTCAGTAGCTTTCCTGGTATGGAAATAGTGATGTGCACTGCTCAGGAAGTCAAGGCCAGCTTTCCCTCTGGAGGGAGTTAAACATGTCCTAGCAGAGGGAGCTCAGCAACCAGCAGCCTGGCAAAGCCCTGAGCATGGCAGGGCCCCTGCTGCCACCCCTGCTTGGCAGAATTGGGGTGTGTTTGTGGCAGGGATCACACACAGACTCATTGATACCACGTTGTCAGATGTTCCTCCAGCAAAGGAAACTTCTTGGTATGGAACTTAACTACAATGCATGAACTAGCTCACATTTCCTTGAATTATTGATCTGGGTTTCTAAGGAAACATTGTGGCCTTGGATACACCAAGACCACATTTCCCACAAGGAGGGTTTTACAGAGGTGCCATTTGGGCTGTTTTTTCTCACTTCAGCAGCTGTGATATCCTGTGCCCCTGCAGCACCACTGAGATCTCACACATTGAGCCACTTTTCATGACTCCCAGCTTTGAGAACCCCTGAAGCACAATATGGATTATAAGAAAGAGAGAGTAATAAGAAAACAATTTCTGCTTTGTCAATAGTGCTGTCTCTGGCAAGTTAGTCATGCCATGCTGCAGTGAAGAAAAAAATTATTTCACAGAGGAAGCTCCTCAACAAGGGTTAGAATGTAGGAGCTGCAATGGACAACAAAGCATTGGGAAAAGCCTTGTTTTTAGCCAAGGTTGTAAGTGAAACCTTGAAACTGAGGTAAAACTCTGCTATTACCTATCACCCTTGACTTTTAGAGATGCATTTCTCTATCAGCCCCTGCCTGTGCTGGTATTTAGATCAAAGGTAGTTATTTATATCACTTTGCACTGTGCAAATAGCAATTAGCAGCATTGTTGTTATAAGTATAAACTTACCCTGCACTGTATTGTGTTGTTGCAACAAAATTTTGTCAGTAGGTGTTTCTGAGCTGGCTTCTTTGGGTAACTGAGAGCACACTTCTAGGAAGGGCTCATCACAGTGACCACAAAGGAGACACAGATCAGATCATTTCATCTCAGTAACTCTTTCTCCTTCCTTCTTCTTTAACAACAGAAGGAAAAAGAAACAACTGAATGGTTGGCCAAGCTCCCCAGGGTTGTCAGGTCATTCTGAAAGTCTCTGTCAAAATAATTTTGGCAGGATGGTTTCTCTGCTGTGATGTGCTGCCTTAAAAAACCCCCATCAAATATAATGAAACGCTAAGCAGGAATATTATCCAGAGATTACCACAACCTATTAATATCTCCTCTGGCTAAATCTCAATTGCTTTGTCCTCATACAGTTACTATTTGTGCATCCTGCTCAGATGACAATATAAACTAATTCAGGATTTTTGTTTCCATAGCTGTGTTTCTCTGACAAACTCATTGGCTCACCTCCACTCACAGATCCTGTTTCTATGCCAGGATTTGCTATCACACATGCCTGTCCTGATAAGGAGTCTTTTCTCAGAACAGGAATTGAAGCCATCAATTAGAATTAAACCAGGGAGTTTTTCTGAAAAGAGACCCTGGTATAAATCATAACTGGTGCTACAAAATTATTGTGCTGCAGAAAACCTGACAGCATGACAGGTGTGGAGCCAGCAGAAATGGCAGTCATGCATGAGCTCTCCATATCTGTCTTACAAAAACACATGGTGGAACAGGAATATTTTCAACAGCCAGAACAGCAGAAAATGGGTATGCAAGAGCAAAATATTTAATATTTAATTAATAATAAATTAATTTTAAAAACACTCCCATCACTTTTATAAATATATCTAATATGAATAGAGAGCTACTTAAATTGAAAATACTGTCTCTTTTAATACCTGAGGCTTCAAACACAATAGGAAAGGCTGAAAGAGCCTGTGTGCAGTGTAATGGAAACATAAACACAGAAAAAATATCAACATTGGATAGACTTGGACTTAAGGGAAATCAGAGTGAATAATTACTGGCTTGCAAAAATGAGCACAGTGGTAAAAACCTCCCTGGTCCAGCACTCTGGCTAGTTCTAAGTACTGTGAAATTTCTATTTCTGAACGTAAATAAAATTTAACAAAAATACCATTTATTTGCAATGGTATCTTCTTTGTAGGTAGTATATGATGAAAGTCTCATTGTTGCAGTAGAAACAGAATCAGCAATAAATATCACATCCAGTTTTGAATTAGAAATCACTACAAAAAATTCTAAGACTGGTCTAATTGTAAAATCTCAAAATTATCTTAGTGCTATGGAATGAAAAGAAATGACAGCATGTCAATAGCTGAGTAGAAGAAACTTCCATTCCACCTACATAATTGCATTTAAGAGGAATTTTTTTGTTGTTTTTCACAGTGCTAAAAAGGCCTTTTTCAGTAGAAAAGTATTCTCAACTGAGGTTACGCAGCAGCTCAAATGAAATGAAATTTGAGTAATGAGTCAGTTGCTGTACTTTACCTCCTAAAGTGTAAATGTAATAAAAGATCATTCTAGACGTAAGAACATTTGTTTCAACAGAACTTGTTGTTAGTTGATACAGTATTTGTTAGTTGATACAGAAAACAGTTCTGATTTCTCTGGCATGTACTCTTTTTTTTGGTGGTTTTCTTTTTGGTTTTTTTTTTTTTCCCCAATGAGAGCAATGCCTCAAAAGAGCAATGATTGTTCTTAAAGTGCATTTCATGGCTGCAAACAAAACCCAACTAACCCAGCTTTGAGAAGCATAAGGAACTTAGGTAATACACTTCACCCCATCTCAAAATTCGTGCCCTTTACTGAAGTTCTTGTAGTTGCCTGCTGCAATGTCTAGTGGATTTGCTCCAGCTGTTGTGGAAGTTCCTCTGAGCAGAAGGACTGCATCTTTGTTAGAAAAATATTTCACCACCAAAGTCACCATTTACAATATTTTGCTTCTTCTGAAATAATCTGAACTCTTCACATAAAAGGAATTGTCCCACATTCACTGTTCCCAAAACAAATGACCTTGGGGAAATATTTTTATATATCTTAATTAGTCGACCTACATTATAGAAACCAGAGCATAGTTGTTAATGGAGAGGTAAATTAATTAAATCACCTACAGAAAGGAATAATGTGAATAGAGGACTAAAAGTCACACAGGAGCTGTTTCTCATCTCAACTGTGCATCTACACTGAAAAGATGCATCTCTGAACCCAAATTTGAGCTACATTTAGACAATGTGGATGCTACAGACTGGTCCTTACTGTGGGCCAATATAACAGCACACACAGCTGTGTACATATTTTGTCAACTACCCACATTTGTGAACTACCCATCAGGCCCCCCTTGTGATTTTGGTTTTCATCTTGCAGCTCCACTGTTTCTGTTTGGTCATAAAGATATATTTAGCTCTGTGATACCTCAGCATTGAGTAATCAATTAGCTAAGAGCAGGTGAATAATTTATATACAAAAATAGTGTAACTGCTAAGTTATTAGTATTAGGTCATATTCCAGCAGATTGTAGTAGATTGGTAGTAAATTGAGATCCATAGAAACTACTGCAAACACATGCTTGTGAAATATCTGATGTAACTGAGACATTGCAGGTGAACAAATTGCTCCCACACTGTGCAGACTTCCAAATAATTTCTTTGTTTGCTTGAGATCATAAGTATTTACATGCAGGCCACAGAATTAACTTAATTACTCAGATTTCAGTATTCTTCTTTAGAAATATTACCCAGTCAAAAGAAAACATGGTGATTTCCTAGGGCCAGGCAGATCTTGTGCAGCAATAAACCATGTTGCATAAAGGATTTAAAGTGAGGACAGAGAGGAAGACATAATTCTTCATTACACTTCCTTAAGGATGGATTTGATCTGCTGAACTGAAACCAGTATGGGTTACCAGCCAACAAAGGAAGATAATTGTTTTATAAAATGCAGAAATATAAATATATGCATATATGCATAAAAGTAATTCATGTACTAACACTGACATTTACTCTCATACCTCTTTCTAGCTAGTAATGATTAGAACATACCTTATTAATATATCAGTCATATATATATACATATATTAGTGAGATATATATAGAGAGAGAGATAGATAGATACATATATGCATGTATCAGTCACAACTGATATTCAAAAGGTAAGGCCTCTGAAATGAAGCACTTTAGATTTTACATGTCCTACTCATGAGGGAAATTCACGGGGATTTTGCGTCCTGGCAGTAATTTCTTCCTGGCTGCTTTTTCCTTAAAAGTTGAAAGTAGAGCAGGTAGAAAAAAATCTCTAGATATTTAACAGTTTCTGACTTCTGAAAAAAAAATATTTAACAGCCTTTTTCTATGCCCAATCTGACTTTTAAGACCGCAGCTACTTTCAGATTACATGCTGTGTGCTTTTTCCATTCCTTTGTAGACACAATACAACAACATCCAAATACCAGTTGACCTCATTGAGCAAGAAATCTGATAAGGACTGACAGTGCTATGGATTTTCCCACACAGGGTGGTAAAGCACTTTTTCAATAACAGCAAAAGTTACAGCAAAAGTGGTAAAGCCCCAAAACTTTCAGACAGACAAGACCAGCAATATAAAACCCAGAAGTAGGTTAAAGGAAATGTAAGGGACACTGTTTATACAGAGAATTCATGTTGACTGGTAGAGCTCAGGCTCTAAGCAAACCTAAACCTAAACCTAAACCTAAACCTAAACCTAAACCTAAACCTAAACCTAAACCATGCCCATAGCCTTTCTTCAAAACTCTTGGCAGTCTCAGGTGGGATACTTGCTGTGGGTGTCTTGGTGGGACAGAGAAGGATTTAGGCACATGTGACTGCTTCCCACAGATTCCTACACCCCCCTAATCTCTCACTGCAGAGCACCTCTGATAGTGCTGTGGCTTACATGTGTCATGCCTGTGGTACTCACTTGTGCCCTTCCTGTCCCTGCAAGGACATTGAGTGCCATACAGAGCCATTTTTGATTGGGATACAAAAGCTAAACACAGAACTATCATTTACTTCATGTAAAAGGCAACACAAATTCTATCCTGAACAGCCAACTTCTTCAGGAGAGCAGAAGAAGAGCATCAGTGGTTTTGATTCTCATGGCAGATCTGCCTTTGATAGCTCTTTTCTGCAAGACTTTGTAAGGTCATTTGGATGGAATGAAGAATTAGTTGTATTAATAAAATTAATGATAATTGATCTTATGGACAGGCCTGAGTTTATGTTGGAAAGGGCTGACCAGGGAAGCTCATGTTGCACTTGGAAGTGAGAGGACAGGTTTGATGATGATGCCTCATCCTTTGAGGGTCTGTATGTCAAGCACTGGTACAGGCTGCCCAGGAAAGTGGTGGAGTCACCATCTCTGGAGGTATTTAAAACTTGTGTAGATGTGGCACCTGGGGACATGGTGTAGTGGTGGTCTTAGCAGTACTGAGGTAATGGCTGGACTTGATGACCTTAAAGATCTTTCCAACTGAAATGATTCTATGGTTCTATGATTTCAGTCTGAGATATGACCCTTAGGAAATTCCATTCTGCTTCTTCCTGTAATAGGACACAGCATTGTGCCAGACTTACAATCTCTGGTCCTCCAGCCCAAACTCTAGTATGTCTTGGGCCCTGCTTTTAAATACCCTCAAGAATCAGAATTCTTTGGGGCCTGGGAGAAACAAACTCAGGTGTTAGTTACAGGACAACAGCAATGCAACAGAGAGAGAAAATTCTGGCAAGCTCAAATGGAGTTTATGAGAGCAACTGGAACACATATTATGTTTTAGTTAATCTCTTTTTGGCACATTTACATCAGTCAGTAAGTTCTGAACTGCCACTCTGAGGACAAACATCCCCTTTTTGTGTGTCACACATCCTCAGCCACAGTAATCTGGGCCAGAGGGGCAGGCAAGGATCCTGCCATCTGCAGCTACCACACTCCACCCAGGAGGGACTGGGAATCACAGCTCTCAGCAACATCCACATCCATTTACTGAACTATTCTTTGGGCAACCCTGTCGGCCACACCCCGAAACACTGCTTGCAGAATTTAATGATAAACTAGGAGAAAGAGGGAGATACACTTATGGAAAATATTCCAAACTTAGAAAGAAACTTTAGAGAATTGTCAGATAGACTCCAGCTGGAGAATAAAGTCAGAGGGCAACTTTACTCAGTAGGAAACTCAGAGGGAAACTCTCACAACTGCAGATTGCATGAAACTGGAAGGACATTACCCTGCATTTGGGTTTCTTACTTTTTTCTCTAAGCAGCTGCTAATGGGGGATGTCCAAGATAATACAATGGGATGGAGAGATTTCTAGGCTCATCCACGACAGCCATTCCTACCCTTTTCTCCCCAGAAGAATAGGGAGCTTGGTTTATCAGCCTCTGTTGCTGTGGCTGTTGCAGGTCTTACACAAGCCTTGCCCTACGTGGGAGATGCCTTGTTTGCCACTGCAGTGTTTGTAGCTAGAGCTGGGGCTGGGCGGTTGCCTGGCAGAGGTGAGAGCTCTGCACCAGGCACGGCTCTTATAGGGGTTGGAGCTCTCGGTGTCCTCTGCCCACACAGCAAACCTGGTCTGACAGACTGCTGGGGGAGCAGAGACAAACAGAACTTAGGCACTTTCACCACAAGAGCACACTCAGGGTCACATTGTTTGGCTCTAATGCAGGTCAGGTGGCACAAAGGCAAGACTGCCCATGCTAGTTTGTCCAACATGGCTATTAACCAGGGACAGTATTTGAAGACAGGTTTGTAACAACTAGAAATGCAAATAAAGCATCAGTGTCTTCCAACTAGAGGCTAAAGGTCAGCAACAGTATATTGAATAATCTGCATATGCACAGGAACTTTGGAGAGTCT